>NC_138184.1:207646950-208263313 GCF_964194105.1 Spermophilus citellus
CCAGCTACTTGGGAGGTTGTGGAAGGAGGATCACAAGTTTGAGGCCAGCCTTAGCAATTTAATGATATTATGTCTAAAAAATAAATAAAATTAAAAAACGGCTGGGGAATATAGCTCAGTAATGGACTGCCCTACTCCTTCCATGTCCCAGCCCCCAGTTGAATCCCCAGTACTGCCCCAAACAAACAAATCCTTTGTTTTAGCTAATAGCAGGGGGGAAGCTTCTATTGTAGGATCCCCAGAAGGCTCTGTATTGGAGGCAGCTGGCACTTGATAAGGTAGAGACTAAAGCAGGATTGAAGCAGGATTGATCCTGTACTCAGCCACACAGTTAGATGACTATCCTTGCCAACTTTGGATGATTGAAACCTTTATTCTCTGGAGAAGGCAAACATAGGGTCTGCAGTATTTGGAGTTATAATCTTATAGCCTCCAGAATTAACTTGAAGAAGTTCAATCTTTCTGACTCTACTTTTAAAAAATTTTAGTCCCCGGTTCCATTCCAGATTTTTGAAAGATCTTCCCAGAATTTTGAAATTGTACAATGATGCATATTTAAGTAATTTTTCCCCGGTACTAGAGATTGAACCCATGGGACACTCTACCTCTAAGCTACATCCCCAGCTCTTTTTATTTTGGGACAGGGTCTCCCTAAGTTGCGAAGGCTGGCCTCACACCTCTGATCCTCAATCTCTAAGAAGTTTCTGGGCAGGTCTATTTCCATCCATTGGGTTGGGCACCTAATGGGGTCTTTTTTTTTTAAACATATACACTTTTTAGTTGTAGATGGACACAATACCTTTATTTTGTTTATTTATTTTTATGTGGTTCTGACATGTGGGAGGTAAGCACTCTACTGCTGAGCCACAACCCCAGCCCCCTAATGTTGTCTTTTATTCTGGAAATTCCCATCTTCATTTCTAGGAAATGTTTTGAATTTTTCCCCTTTTCTTCTGACACTTGTATTATTTAGATATTGGACTTTTAGGACTGGCATTCTAATTTACTGTCTTTACCACTTAAAAAATTCATTTATTTATTTATGTATTGTGTTACTGGTGATCAAACCCAAGGCTTTGAGAGCATGCTAGGCTCTCAGAGCTCTCTACCCCTGAGTATACCTCCAATTTTTTGAAATTTAAAGAAAAAATATTTATTGAAGATCTGAAAAACAATTCCTAAAAGATTGCCTTTTTCAGTAAACTAGATATTCAATGTATTATATCTATCAAGTCAAAATGTATATATGAATAACAAAAAATATGAAATAAGCCACCACTCTTCAACAGTCTGAGCAAAAATGCATCTTTCCTTTTAATATTTTTAATTTTAATATTTTTTTGAGTTTAAAAAATTCTGCCAGCATGTTTTCATTTTAAAGCTGTCATTTGTTTTTTGAATGTTCATTCCTTGAAACAGTATGTTCTTTCACTAATACAATATTGTAAGCTCCAAGGATATTAGTGATTTTTCTTGTTTAAATCTTGCTTTCTTTCCTTTGTGTATGCATGATGCTAGGGATAGAACCCAGAGCCTTGCATAAGCCAGGCAAGCACTCTACCACTAAGCTACACCCCCCAGCCATTTATCTTGCTTTCTTCTTAACATATAGCCCATTTTCTCAAGTTATTTATTTGTTCTGCTTGCCTATGTTGGTCTCTTTCATGTTAAGGGTTTTCTTCATATGTCTGGTGGCTTTGACTGCTCATACTCAGGAATGTGACATTAAATGGTTCATAGAAGCTCTATATATCTGGCCAAGATCTTCACCATGGGTGGTCTGGCTGGCCTATCACCTTGGGGAACTCTCAGTGTGTCTTCCTTTCTTTCCTGGACGGTCTGATATCTCAGAAAAATTCTTCCAGTGCTCTGCAAAGAAGACATATTCCTGTCTGCCAAGGTTCTGGAAACCAAATGAGACAGGTGAAGGAAACCTAAATATTTCATTAAAGACTTTATAAGTTTGTTCTTAATCATCCTGTTTCCAGTATAGCAATTTCACCTTCAGCAACAGTCAGAAAAGTAGAAGGTATGCAGGATGGAGCTGAAAATGGGGGAAAGAGCATCACCTGACCATTGGTTCTGAAACGTGGTGGTACCTTGATAAATGAAGAGTATCTGTCTCTTTTCCAGTGCTGCAACTCTTTATGTTTTATAACCACATCCCACTGAAGAATTAATTTGTTCCTTCAGTAATTAACTCTAGAGGCAATCCAGGTAGGCAGCTGCTGCCTATGAGCTCCTACACATGCCAGGTGGCTGTACTGAAGCTCCCTTGTGCATTAGGAGGAAGAAAGAAATCAGTTATAGTGCTGTTAATCTCTGCCTGGACAGCTGGAGCATGAAGCTTTGGGCTGGTTCTTTATAACAGGAAGGAAATATTGAAAGCCAGAAATGTGAAGAGAAAGCTTAAGAAGCTCTTGTGTTTGGTAGATTCCTGGGCCTGTAGAAATGGCTGTGCTCAGGGGCCTTCCAATACACAAATTTGGAGACCAGGAAATGAAAGCTTCCATTTAATGCTGGACTACAACTGAACAGACTTGCAAGTTGGTAGTAGTACAGAAAAGGAGATCAGGGGAGGTGATTTCTCCCTCTTTCTCCTTCTTGCCAAGAAAAAATAGATACTCCAATGACTAGATGGTCAGTGGCCTACCTGCGTTGTCACAGCTGTCACCCTTTGAAAAAACTGTAAGATATCGTTTACCTTAATTTCTCTAAAAACAGAGAAAAGCCTACCTCACAATCGGTCCAGTCAATTGCATTTTAATGTATTTTCTTAGTTTTTTTCCTTATTTACGTAAAATCAAATGGATTTGCAATTTTGTCTCCTGCATTTTAGCTTAATATATTATTTTAATCATAGGTATTTATTCCTCCTGTCATTAAAAAAAAAAAAAGTTATTGGAAAGCTTTTTTTTTTTTTTTTTTTTTTGAGCCAGAGGGTCTATTTCCCAGGCTGGCCTCCAGCCTCAGCCTCTTAAGTAGCTGGGCCTACAGAAGCATGCTTCTACACCCACCTGAAAAACAATTGCCCCGCTCCCCCATCTTTTTTGGTACTAAAAGATTGCCTTTTTCAGTAAACTAGATATTCAATGTATTATATCTATCAAGTCAAAATGTATATATGAATAATAAAAATTATGAAATAAGCCACCACTCTTCAACAATCTGAGCAAAAATGCATCTTTCCTTTTAATAGTTTTAATTTTAATATTTTTTTGAGTTTAAAAAATTCTGCCAGCATGTTTTCATTTTAAAGCTGTCATTTTTCTTTTGAATGTTCATTCCTTGAAACAGTATGTTCTTTCACTAATACAATATTGTAAGCTCCAAGGATATTAGTGATTTTACTTTACCACTAAGGTACTTTACCACTAAGCTACATCCCCAAACCTTTTGCATTCTTTTTTTTTTTTTTTTTTTTTTTTTTTAATTTGAGACACAGGCTCGCTAAGTTGCTGAAGCTGGCCAAGTTGCTGAGGCTGGCCTAAACTTGGGATTCTCTTGCTTCAGCCTACCGAATCACTGGAACAATAATATGCCACCATGCCCAGCTGGAAAACACTTCTTAAAGGCTAAAAACCATCCCCTTATTGTTGGGAACATTAGTTTCAGATACCTATTTGTTACTTTTATATTTTGTGGGCCTTGTGCATGTGAGGCAAGCTCTCTACCAACTTAGCTATATCCCCTGCCCTCTTTTTGTTATTAAAAATTAACTGCTATACATACAAGTCCTTGATCTTGCGCCCTCTAAAATAGTGTAAAATTGCAAAAGTTGCATGACTTAGGGAAATACTGTTGGGGGTTTTAGTTAATATTGCGCTATGCTACATATGTATCAGAATTTCAGAACATTGCCCCAGAAGAATTACTAGGTGAAAAGATCTGGCAAACTTAGGGAGGCCTTCAGCAACTTAAAGAGACCTTTCTTGAAATCAAAAATAAAGAGGGCTGGGGATGTAGCTTAGTGGTGGAACACCCAATCCCCTGTACCAAACAACAACGACAAAAACCCAAAACACTTGTTTGGCACGACCTCATTTAAGGAACCGTGTTAATTCCTCAGCAGTGAAATTTCAATCAAGTGAAAATTAATTTTTTTGGAATTGATTCTGGCTTCCAAGACCAGAATGTATTGGAAACCCCCGCAGCAGGTAAAATCCTATTTCATTCTTTTTAAAAACCAAGCTACTTAAGTTCAGAAAGGTGTTAAGTTCCCAGTTTCACAGAGAAAAAATGCAAGTCTTCAAGCTTGGGGCAGGCGCGCTCCTCACGTGACGCCACTGCTTTTCCTTTAAAGGCCAAGCCACGTGATTGCAGACGCGCACACGGAGGAAATTTACACCGTCAGGGGAACGAGTCATTCCTCCCTCTCTTTCTCTAGGCTTTCTGGCTTTCCCTCCCCGGAAGCCACCAAGTCCTCTAGAGGCTTTCCCTTCCTCATTCCCTCCGTCGCGTCACCCGTCCTCCTTTCCGTTAGTCGTCGGCCCTGGAGCTCCCTCTCCGCCGCAGAACCCCACTTTGGAAGGAAGGCCAAGGGGACTACAACTCCCAGAGGGCCTCGCGGCTCCGTCCCACGCGCAGTGTAGGTCGGGGGCTGAGGTCCCACGGTCTTTTCTCCGCTTGCGGCCAGGAGCAAGCGCACTACAGGTTCCGTGGAGCCTCGCGCGCTAGCCGGACCGGGGCTGGGAGGGGCTGGAGGGGCCGAGGCTGGCAGGCGGACTGGCGGGCGGAGGAAGGGGGTGGGAGCGGAGGCGATGGAGGGGAGGAGTGGGGGAATGGGGGAGGGAAGGGGAAGGGAGGCGGGAGGCGGGGCCGAGCCGGAGCCGGAGCCGGAGCCGGAGCCGGCGGTTGCAGCGGAGGCGGTGATGTCGGTGCAGGTTGTGTCAGCAGCGGCTGCCGCCAAGGTGCCTGAAGTGGACCTGAAGGATTTGAGCCCCTCTGAGGCGGAGCCGCAACTAGGACTGAGCTCGGCGTCAGTGGGCGCCATGGCCCCTCCAGCAGGCGGCGGGGATCCTGAGGCTCCGGCTCCAGTCGCGGAGCGGCCCCCGGCCCCTGGCCCGGGCTCGGGGCCCGCCGCCGCTCTCAGCCCTGCCGCCGGGAAGGTGCCTCAGGCGTCGGCCATGAAGCGGAGCGACCCACATCACCAGCATCAGCGGCACCGGGACGGCGGCGAGGCCCTGGTCAGCCCCGACGGCACAGTCACCGAGGCGCCGCGCACAGTCAAGAAGGTATTGGGGCCGGGCTGCCTAGCTCGGAGAGAGAGGGAGGGAGGGAGGGAGGGGAGCGAGGGGGAACCGCAGATTCTCTCGGCAAAGCTGCACCACCCTCCACGCTCTCACTTCTCTTATTGTGGGGGCAGTGAGACCCCTTCCCGCTTAAGCCTACCTTCTTGGAGCTGCCCCCACCTGGCCCCCGTGGCTGAGAAGCGGAGACTCCAGGTGGCACGGCTGTACTTCGCTAGGGGTAACATGGAGGTAGCGCTCTCCACTACTACTTGGAATAAGCACCGGGAAGAGAGGCACCTTATACTACGCCCCCCGCGCCCCAACACTCCCACTTGTTATTTTTCGGACTATCGGAGGAGGAGATCTTGGTAGTATAGAAAAACCTTGCCGTTTTCGGAAGCCCACCCACCAATAAAGGTGAAGAAATCTTTTCTCTTTGGAGAACGAGTAAGCAGTAGTTAGCTCTCATTGAAGTCCTCTGAGTTGTCTGGCTTCTGTACAGATGATGACTTTCTCCCTTTCTGTGGCCAACCGCTTCCCCAGAGCAGTACTCATGCTGTGCCTTTCCTTCTCAGCAACTGTAATACTCTTGCATTTTCTTTAATTGTAGAAGGGTAATGGAGAGATTCATTCCTCTTTTATCTTAAGAGGTTTGTATCCTTACTCGGTAGTTGGGTCAGTATTATTAGATTGTGTATGAAGAGAATGGTGGTTGTATCGGTTCCTTCATTGTGATGAGAAAGCGTTGGTAAGAAATGCTCACTTTGGGGAAAGCGATCATTGTGGCTTTCTATCTCAGCTGTCAGCTTCTCTCATACATAGTTGTGGGGAGGCCTCAGAATACCAAAGAGTAAGCATGCCTAGATGTAAAATATTACCCGAACATTGGCTATCCATCATACCTTTCTCTCAATGCCAAATTGGCACAGGGGGGAAAAAAGGTAAATATTGGAAAATTCAGAGATGTGGGTCATGTAAAAAGGGATTGTGGTTCTATTTTCCTAGGCACAATACAAACAGCAATTTTTTTAAATTGTGAATTATTTTTAATTGTTTTATCAGAACAGCAATAAAGGGGTGTGAAATCTGCACTGGTTTTACAGTGAAGGACTGAGCTGAATTGGAACCTTGGATCAGCCAAACATTTTGTTGTAATTGCTTTTATGATTAAGGTATAGCAGGTAACCTTTTCAATCTGACTACCCAAATACAGTGTTAAATGACATTAGGTACAAGATTGAATGAATTGTTTAGGACAATACCCTTGTCACTTGTAAAATGAATCTTCTAGGAGGAATTATAGTGAAGGAGGAAGCATAGGCAGCAGTGCTGAAAGTATCTACTTGAGAGCTGGGAATTCTGAAGCATATTTTAGACTAGTTTGGATGCTTTATAAACTTTGGCCAAATCTTTTTCTTGTGATTAAGATTCTTTCTGTCTAAAATCTGTAATTAGATTTTTTTTAAGGGTAGAAGTGCTTAACAAATTGCTTTCAGAGCATGGAATTTAGTCAGGCAGACTTGGGTTTGAGTTCTAATACTGCTAGCTTTTGGATAATTTCCAAATTCTACAAATCAACTTCTTCTATAAAATAAAGATACTAATTATGATTGAGAATTAGAAATATTTGCAAAGGTCTTAGCCTTGAATTTATTACATCTAGTATGGTCTTAAAAATTATAGCTATCATTATTATGAAGAATTGATTTTTATGCTCCCATGACCTCCTCTGAACGGTACACAACAGTTCAATAGATTCTATATAAAGAAGTTAAAAAATAACAAGGCAGCATACCTACCAAAGTCTGTTTTTCTTAATTCTAGATGTGCTTCTTGGCTGTTTTCCTTGTCACTAAACCACCTTCTTCTTGTTGTTTTTCAGTATCAAAGTGTATGTCCCATGATTCTAGATTTACTCAGCAGCCCAAGGTTATGGAAGACAGGGCTGAGCTTGCCTTAGACAATGTTAATTGCACCAAAAAAACTTTTCTGCTGAAAGTTAAGCAGGTGGAGTTCTGGACAAAGATGCAGATGTTGAACAAAAGTAAGGGCACTGCAGAGTTGCTTTTTAGAGACAGAATCTTGACTTTTTTGATATCATATTGGCTAAATGAAAAGAAATGTACAAATCTGCCCTTCTTTCCCCAAGTAGAAAGTCACCTCATCAAGGAACTGCAGTGTGACATTTGGATTTATTGAGCCTTTCTTGATTGTCTATTTAAATTATCATTCTGACCTTGACTCCTTTCTGCTTTTATGAAATTTCATGTTTGAAGGGACTGGGAACATTGGTTTTGAAAAAGTTGCCTTTGACTATGTAACTTGTGATTGTTGCTTTTATTTTGTAACTCATGTGCAAACTTGTTTATGTTAAATCACATTTCCATTGATGATTTCCCTTACTCCATTTATGTATTATGTTTCTTAGCTCTTTCACTCTGCCTACCCACACAAGGGAAATACAGTTGTTTTGTTTTGTTTGGTGGTGGTGGGGCTAGATCCCAGGGCCTTCTGTGTACAAGGCAAGCACTCTACCACTGAGCCACATCTTCAGTCTCAGAAATAAACTTTTTATAAGAGCAGAATTCCCAAGTGCAGTAGTCAGTAAGAATGAACATACAGTGTGCAGGTTACTCAGTCACATTTTATCTTTGACACCTGCCTCCATCCTGTGACCTGGTGCTCTGAGGACCAGATCTTGTCATTGTGGTTATTATATATTTGTATATAATGATTTTTTAAAATATCTTTTTAGATGTTGATGTAACTATTCATTTATTTATATGTGGTACTGAGAATCAAAACCAGTGCCTCACACATGCTAGGCAAGTGTTCTACCACTGAGCCACAACTCCAGCCATATATATATATATATATATATTTTTTTTTAATAAGCTCACATTAAATGAACTAAGCAAACCAAAAATCTCTGTAAGAAGTACTTTGTGAAATGGGAAGAAAATTTCTACAGTAAATGAGGTGACAGTTGAGAGGATCTCTTCCCTGTGTTCTTGGAAATGGGTGATAGGAAAGTTGGAGCACAGTAGCAAAAACAAGGCAGAAGTTGATTTATTTCAGAAAAGTTAAAAGACTTTCTGATAATAAGACTCCAAGCCCAGGAACCTCAACTGACTTGTGCTTACATCACTATGGGTAATGACCATGTTCAAACAGATTCCGTATTTCTCTTGGCAAACTTATACCTTGCACTAGTTTTGTTGTCAGGATTTAGTGCTTTCTTGCCCTGAATTGTTTAAACTCTGATTTGGTTAATTATAGATTACAGAAATGGAATGTTTTGGATATAGGCATGGGAATGTAGGAACAGTGTGACTCCTTTGCCAGTTAGAAAAGTACAGCCTGGCAAAATGTTCAGTTGGCAGTTGGACCCTAATAATAGTTACCATTATTGGCCTTTTGTGTGCCAGGAATTGTCAGTGTTTCTGTAATCCTGACAAGCATATTATGAGATATAGTTGTTATTATCTCTGTTTTACAGATGAGGAAATATGGTCCAGAGAGTAGGTGCCTTATACAAGGTTATACATTTAGGAAGTGGCAGAGGTGGGACTTAATTTACATCTGTCTTTTTCCCTATCCCATGTCTTTTTCATTATGTCACATGGATTGTTTCTGACCTCTTAGGTCTTAGGTGCTGGTTCTGGCCTTCTCCCTGAACTTTTTTATTTTTTCAACAGTTCTGGGGATTGAACCTAGATGCTTTATGACTAAGCTACATCCTCAGCCCTTATTTTGAGACAGGATCTTGCTAAATTGCTGAGGCTGCCTCAGCCTCCTGAGTTGCAGGGATTACAGGCATGTGCCACCATGCTTGGCCTTCCTAAAATCTTTAGAATAGTCAGTAAACTCTAAGGTGTGTCTGTCTGGCTAAGGCTTAGGTCATCCCAGGACCGAAGAAAGGAGAGTGTGAGTCAGGACTTTAGGAAAAGGACAAGAGAAAATTGTACAAATGAACAGCTCAAAGAATTGTTAAAATAGAAGGAGGGAGGAAGAACATCACATACAGAGAAGCATTTCAAGATCAATGATGCAGCCTCACATTTGTGGTTAACTGTTAACTGAGAAGCTTATCCTTAATTTTAAAGTTATAAACCTGGCATACCTGAGCAATATATTCTTCCTTTCTGTTCAGTTAATGATTTTCCTCTGCTGTTTGTTTTACCTTCTCTCTGAATCAAACTTATTAAACCTTTGAATATTAGAAAATGACAGTTTATGGATTTAGAGCCTTATTATATACTATTTTATTTTATTTTTTGGAGTACTGAGGATTGAACCCAGGCATACTTAACCACTGAGAAACATCCCTAGCTCTTTTTATTTTTCATTTTGAGGCAGGGTCTCACTCAGTTGCTTAGTGCCTTGCTAAATTGCTGAGGCCGGCCTTGAACTTGCAATCTTCCTGCCTTAGCCACTGGGATTACAGGTGTGCATGATTGTGCCCTGTTCCTATTTTATTTAATACTTTTAAGAAACTCTTAAGGTAGTGTATGATTTATTGAGGAAATAGGTTGGAGAGGTTAGAAATTTGGCTCAAGGTTGCCCAGTAATAAGATGGAGCTAACAATCCTAATCTGACTCCAAAGCCCTAATTCTGGAGCTTTTCAATTCAAATTATTCCTCTACTCACAATTTAGGATTTGACTTTTTAATTCTTATTCCCTCCCTCTCGGGTATTGGGGATTGTACCCCAGGGATGCTATACTCAACAGCCCTTTTTATTTTTTGAGTCAGAGTCTCCCTAAGTTGTCAAGTTAGACCTCGAACTTCTGATCCTCTTACCTTAGCCTGCCAAATGGCTGGGATTACAGGCATGTGCTTTAGTGCCCAGCTAAATCTTAATCTAAATTTTTTTTGTGGATTTTTTTTGTTATAATAAACAGTTTCTTACTTATTGACTAGTATTATTTGTGAATACTCTTCTCCTTGAGCTTGAGAAAGATTAAACATTATTTTAAGAGCTATTTTAGAAGTTTGCAGTTGTGTTTGATTTTTTGAGAGAAAATACTTATCCATAGTATTCAGTTAAGAAATGAATAGTAGTTCATGAAAAAGGGAGAGTAATTTATTTTATCATTTCCTTGAAGACTATCCCATTTCTCATAATGAGAGAGGAAAAAGATTTGTTGTAATCTTTATTTCAGACCCTTTATCAAGTTGAGTTTATGAAGAATATGCTGTCTCTTTCATGGTAGTTCTTGTTTAATATTCAGAGCCTAACATCTGAGGTGGGTGGGAGGAGAACTATCTTGACAATTGATCTGACCCACAGCTCTGCCATTTTGTTCCAGTAGAAGGCACAATTAGAGGAGCTAAAATCTGGTCACCCAATGACAGGTTTAGTAAGCTTGAAATTTGTGGGAGCTTTTTATAGTCTTTATGATTTATGGCCAGAGATTTGGAAAGAAAAAAGAAAAAGTTTCTTCTCTAACAGTTCTTAATCTAAAACTATTTTCGATTAAAGTAAATAACTTAAGATGTGTTTAATTTTCATTCTCCCTCCTTGCTAACTATATTCTGCAACAGTTCAATAAACTGTTTTCTGTCTTGGACACTTGCATTCATCGATGGTGTTTTCCTATTTTGTTTTCAAGGGTCTATCAGTAGAAATGTGTCAGTTTGGGGCACCTGCTAGCTCTTAGATTAGTACCTATATTAAATGGGCACTAGAGCTGCTGGTTGAGTTGCTGACTATAAGGCTTAAAGCTTTTGTGCTTCTCCCCCTTCCGCCCCCACCCCTTCCTTCCTTCCTTCCTTCTTTCCTTCCTTCCTTCCTTCCTTCCTTCCTTCCTTCCTTCCTTCCTCTCTCTCTGTCTCTCTCTGTTTCTCTCTTTTCTCTGGTACTGGGTATTAAACCAAGGGGTATTTTACCACTGAGCTATATTCCAAGTCCTTTTTACTTTTTATTTTGAAACAGGGTCTTGCTCTGTTGCTAATTTGGCCTCAAATTTGTGATTGACCTACCTCAGCCTCCCAAGTCTCTGGGAGTTTCTGGGATTATAGGTGTGTGCCACTGCTGTCAGCTCCTAAAAGCCTTTCTGAATATTACATACTCAACACTAAAACTAACTTCGTCTTCTCTATAGTCTTATCTCCTGCAGTGTTCCAATATTACCCTTTTTAAATAAAACAATTTTTTTTAGTTGTAGATAGGTACAATGCCTTTATTTATTTTTATGTGGTGCTGAGGATTAAACTCAATGCCTCACATGTGTGAAGCAAGCACTCTACCACTGAGCCACAACCCCAGCCCCCAACATTACCCTTTTGATCATTTAAAAAGATTTGATAGTGTTGACTACCTGTTCTTGGAAACTCTTCCTCTTGGCTTTGGTGACACTTATAATGACTACCTTTTACTGAATACTTAACTTTGTGCTAGACATCTATCTCATCTGTTAAGCCTCATAACAGTTTTATCAGATGAATTGTATTATCTTTTATAGTTGATAAAATACTGGCTTAAAGAGAGTAATTAGGGCTGGGGATGTGGCTCAAGCGGTAGCGCGCTCGTCTGGCATGCGTGCGGCCCGGGTTCGATCCTCAGCACCACATACAAACAAAGATGTTGTGTCCGCCGAGAACTGAAAAATAAATATTAAAAATTCTCTCTCTCTCTCTCTCTCTCTTCCCCCTCTCTCACTCTCTTTAAAAAAAAAGAAAAAAGAGAGTAATTAACTTGCCCAAGGCTTTGCCAATTTGTGATGCCTTTGGGATCGGTGAGATGCAGTATCGCCCATGGCAGCAGTAGGAGGCTTTGTCATATAGCCAAACCCCTGCTGCTCTGACCAAACTCCCATGTGAAGTCTGTTTCAGTTGTGTTTAATTGCTGCTAAAACCTCTCTTCAAATCTCTTCAAGAGATCTCAGGATCTCTACCCTCTTCCATGATGAGGCTTTAACCATCATGCCTCACATCCTTGTTTATTTTTTTAGTCACTATGTGACATTGTGTCATTCATTATCTTCCTTATACTCAGTCCCTTTACCACTCTCTTCATCTTTTCAGCTGCTTCAACCCTTCCACAACATTCTTTACAATGTCCCCTTCCATTTTCAACAAATCCCCATGTAGTATCAGTCCCTGGCAGCAAGATCAAGACACGGGGTGACAATGACAATGTTGTTAAGGTTGGCACCTGATATCTAGAACTATAATGGTGCAAACCAGGCCACATCTTTTGCTTGGCACTACTAATCATGACATCTTTACTAAACCAATTCTGTAATTTGGGGCAGTGTTTTTAGCTGTATCCCTGAAGAGGGTTCTTTACCCTGAAAGCTACCTCATATCCTTTGTGTAAATTCTTTTTCTGTTTACTTGTTGGAAGTGACTTCTGCTGGTTGCAGAACTCTTAGTGATGCACTAGTTGAACCTAACCATCTGTCTTCTTAGTTGCTTGTACCCGTGGAGCTGAGAGTTGGTAGACAAAATCAGAAAACCAGGCAGATCAATGTCACTTTATCCATAATTATCAGCCTCCTGTGTAATCAGCATTTGCCTAGCAGTGTTGTACATCTCTCTAGTAAGTTCACTTTCCTACTCATTGCAAATGACTATTTCATACTGTTTTATATTTTTATTTATATATAACAGCAGAATGCATTATAATTCTTATTACATACATAGAGCTCAATTTTTCATATCTCTGGTTGTATACATAGTATACTCACACCAATTCGTGTCCTCATACATGTAATTTGGATAATAATGATCATCACATTCAACCATCATTAATTACCTCATGCCCCCTCCCTTCCCCTCCCACCCCTCTGCTGTATCTAGAGTTCATCTATTCCTCCCAAGCTCCCCCTCCCTATCCCACTATGAATCAGCCTCCTTATATCAAAGAAAACATTTGGCATTTGTTTTTTTGGGGGGATTGGCTAACTTCACTTAGCATTATCTTCTCTAACTCCATCCATTTACCTGCAAATGCCATAATTTTATTCTCTTTTATTGCTGAGTAATATTCCATTTATCTCTCACATTTTTTTTAAACCAGTGAAAGGCCTTATGCTTCATTATAAAAACAGAAACCATCAAATGACAACTTTATCTTTCTGTCTCCCAAATCTATAAACTTGTGTATTTGGAACTCATCTTTTCCTCCTTCCTTCCTGTTTTGATAGAGGAAGTATCTAGACAAGGCCCTTCACAGATGCTCTAATCATGTTCTTTCCTCTCTCTCTCTCTTTTTTTTTTTTTTTTTTTTTTGAGGTACTGGGAATTTAACCCAGAAATGTTTTAGCACTGAGCTACATCCCAACCCTGTTTATTTTTTGAGACACGTATTGCTATACATACTATATGTACTGCCCAGGCTGACCTCAAACCTTCAATCCTCCTTCCTCAGCTTCCCAAATAACTGGGATTACAGGCATGGTCCACCACACCCAGTTCTTCTGTCTTCTTAAAGAATTCTTACATTAGTTGTCTTCTTTTTATTTTTAAAATTGGTTTTAGTTGTAGATGGACACAATACCTTTATTTTATTTGTTTATTCTTATGTGGTGCCGAGGATTGAAACCAGTGCTCACACATGCTATTGAGCCACAACCTTGTCCTTATTAGTTGTCTTTCTGCTGCATTCTTGCTTTCAGAATTCAGACTTGCTGTACTATCTCCCACTTTTTTTTTTAAGATTTTTTTAGTTGTTGATTGACCTTGATTTATCTATATGCAGTGCTGAGAATTGAACCCAGTGGCTCACACATGCTAGGCAAGCACTCTGCTACTGAGCCACAACCCTCATTTTGATAACCTTATCCCACTTGCCTTTTTCTTTTCTGTTACTGTCCTGTCTTTGTAGTCTTTTACAGCCAGAAAAGGAGTTTTCCATGTATGTACACGTTTTTTTTCCCCTCTCATGAATTCTTTTTTTTTTTTGTTTGTTTTTTATAGGGTATTACATTTTATTTGTAATCAAATATGCAAATTAACTGCTGAAGTGATTATACCAACTTATACTCCCATCCTGGCCTAGATTTATTATCTTTCACCCCTATTCTAGTTTTCTCCTAGTGCATATATGGTTTTATTTTTGTATTTGTATCTCTAATGTATTTGGAACTTATATTGATGCATGATGTAAAGAACAGATTCAAATTTTATCTTTTCCCACATGCCAAATCAATTATTTCAACACATACATATTTCTTCCACCTACTTGAGAGACTGACTTATTGAATACTAATTTTATATGCAGTTAGACCAATTTTGGGGATTTATTTTACTTTGGTTTGTCTATTCATGTACCAATGGTACAATGCTTTAATTTTATACATTTTATAATATATGTTAATATCCGACACCCTTCTCCATTGATAACACCCCTCTCCATTGATATTCTTCTTTGGAGTTGTCTTATTTATTTATTTTCTCTTTGTTCTTTTTTTTTTATTGTTGGTCGTTCAAAACATTACATAGTTCTTAATATATCATATTTCACAGTTTGATTCAAGTGGGTTATGAACTCCCATTTTTACCCCGTATACAGATTGCTGTATCACATCAGTTATACTTCCATTGATTTACATATTGCCATTCTAGTGACTGATGTATTCTGCTGTCTATCCTATTCTCTACTATCCCCCTTCCCCTCCCCTCCCCTCCCCTCCCCTTTTCTCTCTCTACCCCCTCTACTGTAAATCATTTCTTCCACTTGTATTATTTTTCTCTTACCCCTCCTTTCCTCTTATATGTAATTTTGTATAACCCTGAGGATCACCTTCCATTTCCATGCGATTTCCCTTCTCACTCCCTTTCCCTCCCACCTCTCATCCCTGTTTAATGTTAATCTTCTTCTCAAGCTCTTCGTCCCTACCCTGTCCTTGGTTACTCCCCTTATATCAAAGCAGTCATTTGGCATTTGTTTTTTAAGGATTGGCTAGCTTCACTTAGCATAATCTGCTCTAATGCCATCCATTTCCCTCCAAATTCTATGATTTTGTCATTTTTTAAAGCAGAGTAATACTCCATTGTGTATAAATGCCACATTTGTTTTATCCATTCATCTATTGAAGGGCATCTAGGTTGGTTCCACAATCTTGCTATCGTGAATTGTGCTGCTATGAACATCGATGTAGCAGTGTCCCTGTAGCATGCTCTTATTAGGTCTTTAGGGAATAGACCGAGAAGGGGAATAGCTGGGTCAAATGGTGGTTCCATTCCCAGCTTTCCAAGAAATCTCCATACTACTTTCCAAATTGGCTGCACCAATTTGCAGTCCCACCAACAATGAACAAGTGTACCCTTTTCCCCGCATCCTCTCCAGCACTTGTTGTTGTTGGACTTCCTAATGGCTGCCAATCTTACTGGAGTGAGATGGTATCTTAGGGTGGTTTTGATTTGCATTTCTCTGACTGCTAGTGATGGTGAGCATTTTTTCATGTACTTATTGATTGATTGTATGTCCTCCTCTGAGAAGTGTCTGTTCAGGTCCTTGGCCCATTTGTTGATTGGGTTATTTGTTATCTTATTGTCTAATTTTTTGAGTTCTTTGTATACTCTGGATATTAGGGCTCTATCTGAAGTACGTGGAGTAAAGATTTGTTCACAGGATGTAGGCTCCCTGTTTATCTCTCTTATTGTTTCTTTTGCTGAGAAAAAACTTTTTAGTTTGAGTAAGTCCCATTTGTTGATTCTAGTTGTTAACTCTTGCGCTATGGGTGTCCTATTGAGGAATTTGGAGCCCGACCCCACAGTATGTAGATCATAGCCAACTTTTCCTTCTATCAGACGCCGTGTCTCTGATTTAATATCAAGCTCCTTGATCCATTTTGAGTTAAGTTTTGTGCATGGCGAGAGAAAGGGATTCAGTTTCATTTTGATGCCAATGGATTTTCAGTTTTCCCAACACCATTTGTTGAAGATGCTATCCTTCCTCCATTGCATGCTTTTAGCCCCTTTATCAAATATAAGATAGTTGTAGTTTTGTGGATTGGTTACTGTGTCCTCTATTCTGTACCATTGGTCCACCCACCTGTTTTGGTACCAGTACCATGCTGTTTTTGCTACTATTGCTCTGTAGTATAGTTTGAAGTCTGGTATCGCTATACCGCCTGATTCACACTTCCTGCTTAGCATTGTTTTTGCTATTCTGGGTCTTTTATTATTCCATATGAATTTCATGATTGTTTTATCTATTTCTACAAGAAATGCTGTTGGGATTTTGATTGGCATAGCATTGAACTTATAGAGAACTTTTGGTAATATCGCCATTTTGATGATGTTAGTTCTGCCTATCCATGAACAGGGTATATTTTTCCATCTTCTGAGGTCTTCTTCTATATCTCTCTTTAGGGTTCTGTAGTTTTCATTGTATAGGTCTTTCACCTCTTTTGTTAGGTTGATTCCCAAGTATTTTATTTTTTGGGGGGATATTGTGAATGGAGTAGTTGTCCTCATTTCCGTTTCAGAGGATTTGTCGCTGATATACAGGACTGCATTTGATTTATGCGTGTTGATTTTATATCCTGCCACTTTGCTGAATTCATTTATTAGCACTAATAGTTTCTTTGTAGACCCTTTTGGGTCTGCTAGGTATAGAATCATATCATCTGCAAATAGTGATAATTTAAGTTCTTCTTTTCCTCTTTTTATGCCTTTAATTTCTTTGTCTAATTGCTCTGGCCAGTGTTTTGAGGACTATGTTGAACAGAAGTGGTGAGAGAGGGCATCCCTGTCTTGTACCAGATCTTAGAGGGAATGCCTTCAATTTTTCTCCATTCAGAATGATGCTGGCCTGTGGCTCATCATAGATTGCTTTTACAATGTTGAGGTATGATCCTGTTATCCCTAATTTTTCTAGTGTTTTGAACATAAAGGGATGCTGTACTTTGTCGAATGCTTTTTCTGCATCTATCGAGATGATCATATGGTTCTTATTTTTAAGTCTATTGATGTGGTGAATAACATTTATTGATTTCCGTATATTGAACCAGCCTTGCATCCCAGGGATGAATCCTACTTGATCATGGTGTATAATTTTTTTGATATGTTTTTGAATCCGATTCGCCAGAATTTTATTGAGGATTTTTGCATCTAGGTTCATTAGAGATATTGGTCTGTAGTTTTCTTTGTTTGAAGTGTCTCTGTCTGGTTTAGGCATCAGGGTGATGTTGGCCTCGTAGAATGTATTTGCAAGTTCTCCCTCTTTTTCTATTTCCTGAAATAGCTTGAAAAGTATTAGTGTTAGTTCCTCTTTAAAGGTTTTGTAAAACTCTGCTGTATACCCATCCGGTCCTGGGCTTTTCTTAGTTGGTAGTCTTTTGATGGTTTCTTCTATTTCCTCTATTGTTATTGGTCTGTTTAGGTTGTCTATATCTTCCTGACTCAATCTGGGCAGATCATATGACTTAAGAAATTTATCGATGCCTTCACTATCTTCTATTTTATTGGAGTATAAGGATTCAAAATAATTTCTGATTATCTTCTGTATTTCTGAAGTGTCTGTTGTGATATTGCCTTTTTCATCCCGTATGCTAGTAATTTGGGTTCTCTCTCTTCTTCTCTTCGTTAGCATGGCTACGGGTCTGTCGATTTTATTTATTTTTTCAAAGAACCAACTTTTAGTTTTGTCAATTTTTTCAATTGTTTCTTTTGTTTCAATTTCATTAATTTCAGCTCTGATTTTAATTATTTCTTGCCTTCTACTTCTTTTGCTGTTGTTTTGCTCTTCTTTTTCTAGGATTTTGAGATGAAGTATGAGATCATTTATTTGTTGGTTTTTTCTTTTTTTAAGGAATGAGCTCCAAGCAATGAATTTTCCTCTTAGAACTGCTTTCAATGTGTCCCATAGATTCCGATATGTTGTGTCTGTGTTTTCATTTAACTCTAAGAAGTTTTTAATTTCCTCCTTAATGTCTTCTATAACCCATTGATCATTCAGTAACCTATTGTTCATTCTCCAAGTGATGCATGATTTTTCCTTCCTTCTTTTATCGTTGATTTTCAGTTTCATTCCATCATAATCAGATAAGATGCATGGTATTATCTGTACTCCTTTATATTGTCTAAGAGTTGCCCTGTGACATAATATATGATCTATTTTTGATAAGGATCCATGTGCTGCTGAGAAAAAAGTGTAACTACTTGATGTTGGGTGGTATATTCTATGTATGTCAATGAAGTCTAGGTTGTGAATTGTGTTATTGAGTTCTATAGTTTCCTTATTTAACTTTTGTTTAGAAGATCTGTCCAGTGGTGAGAGAGGTGTGTTGAAGTCTCCCATGATTATTGTATGGTGGTCTATTAGACTCTTGAACTTGAGAAGAGTTTGCTTGATGAACATAGCTGCACCATTGTTTGGGGCATATATATTTATGATTGTTATGTCTTGTTGGTGTATGGTTCCCTTGAGCAGTATGCAGTGTCCCTCTTTATCCCTTTTGATTAACTTTGGTTTGAAATCTATTTTATTTGATATGCGTATGGACACTCCTGCTTGTTTCCGCAGTCCATATGAGTGGAATGATTTTTCCCAACCTTTCACCTTCAGTCAATGTATATCTTTTCCTATCAAATGCGTCTCTTGTAGGCAGCATATTGTTGGATCTTGTTTTGTGATCCATTCAACTAGCCTGTGTCTCTTAATTGGTGAGTTTAAGCCATTAACATTTAGGGTTATTATTGAGATGTGGTTTGTTCCTCCAGCCATATTTGTTTATTAATGTTACTAAACCTGATTTGTTTTCCTCTTTGATTACTTTCCCCCCTTTACTGTCCTACCTCCCACTGTTGGTTTTCAATGTTATTTTCCATTTCCTCTTCCTGTAATGTTTTGCCAAGGATTTTTTGAAGAGATGGTTTTCTAGCTGCGAATTCTTTTAACTTTTGTTTATCGTGGAAGGTTTTAATTTCATCTTCCATCCTGAAGCTTAATTTCGCCGGATACACGATTCTTGGTTGGAACCCATTTTCTTTCAGTGTTTGAAATATGTTATTCCAGGATCTTCTAGCTTTCAGAGTCTGTGTTGAAAGATCAGCTGTTATCCTGATTGATTTACCCCTAAATGTAATCTGCTTCCTTTCTCTTGTAGCTTTTAAAATTCTCTCCTTATTCTGTATGTTGGGCATCTTCATTATAATGTGTCTAGGTGTGGATCTCTTATGATTTTGCACATTCGGCGTCCTGTAGGCTTCTAGGATTTGGGATTCTGTTTCATTCTTCAGGTCTGGGAAGTTTTCTCGTATTATTTCTTTGAATAGATTGTTTATTCCTTTGGTTTGGAGCTCTGTGCCTTCCTGTATCCCAATGACTCTTAAGTTTGGTCTTTTAATGTTATCCCATATTTCTTAGATGTTCTGCTCATGGTTTCTTAGCAGACTTGCTGAGCTGTCTATGTTCTTTTCAAGTTGAAATACTTTGTCTTCATTGTCTGATGTTCTATCTTCTAAGTGATCTACTCTGCTGGTAGTATTGTCAATTGAGGTTTTAAGTTGGTTTATTGCTTCCTGCATTTCTAGGATTTCTATTTGTTTGTTTTTTATTACCTCTATGTCCCTGTGAAATTGATCTTTTACTTCTTGTATTTGTTTATGTAGTTCCTTGTCAAAGTGATCTTTCATTGTCTGATTTTGCTGTCTCATGTCTTCCTTGAGACTCCAGATCATCTGAAGCATGTATATCCTGAACTCTTTTTCTGACATTCCATCTGTTGCAGCTATTACCTCTTCTAAAGTTGAGTTGACCTGCATTGCTTGTGGTCCTTTCTTTCCTTGTCTTTTCATACTGCTCGCGTTTCTTTCTGCTTGGTTAAACTGTTTTTGAAATTTTCCCCCTATTTATTTATATTGCTCTTGTATAGTTGGGAGATCTCCCTTGCAGGGCAGGTAGTGGCTGTGCTCCCCCTCTAATTAGGGTGATCTATCTACCACGCTGGTTGGTCGCAGGTCTGCCCACCCTGCGGGCGCGGGTGGCAGCTCTGCTCTGCCCCCACTCCAATTGTGGTGACGTAACTACCACGCCCTCGGGTCGTTGGTCCTGATCCGGATGTGGGCGGCAGCTCTGCTCTGCCCCTACTCCAATTGGTGTGATGTGTCTACCACGCTGGTTGGCCTCTAAGCCTGTTCCGCCGGTGGGTCGCAGTTCTGCCTACCTTGCGGGCTCCGGCGGCAGTTCTGCTCAGCCCCCACTCCCAGTGGGGGTACCTGACTGCCTCTCCAACGGGTCGCTGGGCCTTTTCCGGACACAGGCAGCATCTCTGCTCCACCCCCACTCCAGCCAGTGTGACGTGACTGCCTCGGTGCTACTTGTCCACCACACTGGGAGGCTGCCGGGCCTGTCCTGCCAGTGGGTCGCAGGTCTGCCTACCTTGCAGGCTCAGACGGCGGCTCTGCACAGCCCCCACGCCAAATGGGGTGATTTGGCTACCGCGCCGTCGGGTTGCTGGTCCTGTTCCAGGCGAGGGCGGCTACACTCTCCTCGGCCCCAGCTGCAGTTGGGGTGTCGTGATACCACGCCGGCGGGTCACTTGGCCTGCTCTGGGCGCAGGCGGCAGCTCCACTCTGCCCCCCAGGTCCCCACAGCACCCAGCAGGACCCGGACCGAGAAGCAGTCCCCGCGGGTTCCCCAGCTCCAGGCCAAAGCAGCCCCGGGAGCCCGAGCCCGGCCGCTCCAAACTCTCCCCACTCGGTGCACGCTCCGCTAGGAGCAGGCCCAAAGACGCAGTCTCCGCGGGCTCCCCAGCCCCGGGCCAAAACTATTCCGGGAGTCAGAGCCCAGCCGCCCCTCAGCGCACGTTCCACTTGGAGCTGGCCTCAGCACGCAGTCCCCACAGGTTCCCCAGCCCTGGGCCAAAGCAGCCCGGGGGACCAGAATCCGGTCTCTCAAAGCCCGGCGCACGCCTTGCCAGGAGCGAGCCCTGAGGAGTATTCTCCTCAGGTTCTCCAGCCCCGAGCCTGAGCGATCTGTCTGCGAGATGCAGGCAAATACCAGCCTGAAATCACCTGTTCCATAGTTGAATGAGCTGAGATCAGTAGAAAACAGGGATGATTACATCAGCTCTCCAAGATGGCGGCTGCTGTCCTCCTCCGTGGTCCGACTGGTGTCGAGAACTGAACTGGACCGCTTCTCTCCTCTGTCTCAAAGCCGGAACTCAGCACTAAGCACGGCCATTGCACCGCTGGCAGGAGCCCCCAGAATCCGCATCGCTGTACTCCCGCTCCGGTACCTTGCCGCTACTCAGCGCGCGCCGCAGACTCCATCCGCGGGGCGGTCCGCCAACCAGGCTCTGCTACCCTCCGTGCGGAGAAATCACCTGCGACCAAGCCCCCGCAGCCAAACCTCGCGCGATGTAAATCCATCCTCTAGATTCTGGAGCACCTCAATTTCACTGGAAATTCCCAACAAGGTAGCCTTCAGCCGTTTCACCTCGTCTTTCTCCCGCACAGTGACGCGGCGCACTGGGGTGATGCACTCCCATCGCCACCATCTCTCTCTTTGTTCTTCAAAATAATCCTCTCATGAATTCTTTAACCCACTCCTACTCTGATATTCTGACCAAAATAAAATCCTCTTGCTAACGTTGCTCTAATTTCCATAATATTGGGAAGCATGGTCTGTTTTTTTCCAATCCTCATCTTTTTTTTTATGTGTTTGCTGGTTACCCAGGGGTGCTGTGCTGCTTAGGGCTGCGCTAAACCTGCTAAATTGCTAAGGCTGGCTTTGAACTCATGATCCTACTGCCTTAGCTTCTGGGATTACAGGTGTGCGCCACAGTGCCCAGCTTCAGTCCTTCTTTTTTTTGGCGCTGGGGATTGAACCCGGGCCTTGTGCATGCAAGACAAGCATTCTACCGATTGAGCTGTATGCCCAGCCCCTCAGTCCTCCTCTTATTAGATCTTTTACCAGCATTTGTGCCAACTCCTTATGAAAGGTTCTGTCTTTTTCTTTGGCATCTGTGACATTGCTTTTCATTAGTTTTCATCTGATTTCTACTCCGTATTCTTTCTTTGTTGACTATTTCTCTTTGGTCTTGGGCCCTCTATTCTTTCTTTATTTTTTAGTTGTAGATGGACACATATCTTTGTTTTATTTATTTATTTTAAATATATGTATTTTAGTTGTAGGTGGACATAATACCTTTATTTATTTATATGTGGTGCTGAGGAATCAAACCCAGGGCCTCACACATGCTAGGCGAACGCTCTACTACCGAGCCACAACCCCAACCCTATTTATTTATATTTTTTATTGGTGCTGAGGATCGAACCCAGTGCCTCATATATGCGAGGCAAGTTCTTAACCACTGAGCTACAACCCCAGCCCTTGGGCCCTCTACTTTGTTTCATTGTTTTCTCCCCAAGTCATCCATACCATTCTTGTGTCTTTAAGTATCATCTAAGCAACTTCCAAAATTATTCCTTTAGCTAAGAGACCACTCTTCTGAATGCCAATCTTCTGTATGTATATCTGCCTACTTGCAGTAGAACTACATTGAATTATTTATCTAATTTCCAAAATATGTTGTTCTTGTTTTCTTCATATTAGTTAAATGGCACTTCCATTATTTTTTTTTTCTTTTTTAGGAGTGGAGTGCTGGAGATTGAACCCAAGGCCTTTACTCTACCATTGAGCCTCATCCCCAGCCTCTAAAAAAAAGTTTTTAATTATGCAAGTAATTTTTGAATATATTCTTTTTTTTAAAATTTTTTAAAATTTTTTTAAAATTTATTTTTTAGTTTTCGGTGGACACAACATCTTTGTTTGTATGTGGTGCTGAGGATTGAACCTGGGCCGCACGCATGCCAGGCGAGCGCGCTACCACTTGAGCCACATCCCCAGCCCTTTGAATATATTCTTATAAAATAACTTAAATAAAGCTGAAATCTTTCCTTGGTCTTCAGCCAATGTCTTATTCCCTTTCCCTGAGGTGATCTTTACTATCAGATTATCTTCAGATTATCTTTTTTTTTCCCTATGAATTTACATTCAGATTTATATAGAGAGAAGTTTATGGTTTTATAATAACATGCATAAATAAGAACATACTCTGTGTACATTGTTTGGAAGGTTCCTTTGTAATTTAACAGCCTGTCTTGGAGTTCTTTCTGTATCAATACGTTTGGTTGTGGCATTCTTTTCAATTGTGGAATTGATTTCCAAAGAATTTACCATTGTTTATTTAAGCATTCTTCTCTGATACATACCTAACCTTTTTTCTTTCTTTATAAACAGTGCTGAGGTACTTATCAGTATACATTTTGTGTTCTTGTAGATTGTTTTGTTTTTTTTTAAGATAGATATCTAGAAGTAGAATTTGGGGATTGAAAGATATTTATATTTTAAACTTATAATGCTATGTTGCCTTAAATGTAGTACCATTTTACATATCAGCTAATGATATATGAGACAAGACTTTCCCCACATCTTTACCAAAACATTATATTGTTTACATCTTTGGGGGAAATCTTTTACCGTTCTTTTGATTTGTATTCTCTGCTTATAGTGATGCTGAGAATATTTTCATGCACAGATTGGCAGTTCATAGTCTTTTTCTTGTAATTGCCTCTTCATAGCCATTAACAAATTATTTATGGAGTGACTCCTGTGGGCCAGGTTCTGAGGATACAGCAGTGAACAAAACAGATAAAAAGGGTTGGTTGTGGCTCAGTGGTAGAACACTTGCCTAGTATATGTGAGGTACTGTGGTTCAAACCTTAGCATCACATAAAAACAAAGCTACTTAAAAAAAAAAAAAAAAAAAAACAACACAGATACAAACCTCTGCACTTCTGTGGAGGTTTTTCATGTTGGTTTGTAGAAAATCTTTAAATATTCTGGCTATTAATTCTTTGTGTATATAGAATAATGTTTTCTCCTACTGTATTTTTTCTTGACTTATAACTTTATTAAGTTTTTTTAAAAAATATTTTTATTTTTTAGTTGCAGTTGGACACAATACCTTTATTTTATTTATTTTTATGTGGTGCTAAGGATCGAACCCAGGGCCCTACACATGCTAGGTGAGTGCTCTACCACTGAGACACAACCCCAGTCCCTTAAGTTTTTAATGTAGTTAGATTTACCATTTTTCTTCCTTTTTGGCTTTAACATTTTGTGTCTTGGCCTTTTCTACCTAAAGTTTATAAAGAAATTGTCCTCTATTTTCTTCAACTGTTTTTATGGTTGTGTTTATCATATTTTGATCTTTATTACATCAGAAATTTATTTTATTTGTAATATAAAAGATAGGGACTATATTTTATATTATATTTATAATTTAAAATGGCTTTATTGGTCCCCAAATAAAATCTAATATTTTACTTTTTTCTGATTTGTTCTGATTGTTTCTTTTCCTTTACATTGACCTTCTAAGCTTTTTTCCTCTTAATTTTTAGATGTTACAAGTAACTTTTGATTGAAGAGTGTCCATATTAACTCAAGAATGACACTGAAAATTATCATCTTAGTACAACTAATTTAGGGATTATAATGAGTTATTCACAGGAACACTTGTTATTTTAGCAAATTTTTCTTACTTATTGGTAGTTTATTTTGACAGAAGTTGGAACCTCAGTGGCGTTTCAAAAACAAATCCTGTGTACCAGTGGTCCACAGAGGAACTTATCTTCTGCAGTTCTATTAAGTTAGAAAATTATAATACTATGTGGTTCTTTTTCAAAATAACATCTGATAGTTATGTGCATGAGTGTGTATATGTATATGTATATATATATATGCATATACATATATACACACATATATATTTTTTTAAATTTTTGTTTATTTTGGTACTGGGATTGAACTCAGGGGCACTTGACCACTGAGCCATATTCCCAGCACTGTTTTGTATTTTATTTAGAGACAGGGTCTCACTGAATCGTTTAGTGCCTCACTTTTGCTGAGGCTGGCTTTGAACTCATGATCCTCCTGCCTCAGGCTCTCAGGCCACTGGTATTACAGGCATGTGCCACCATGCCCAGCATTTTTTTCTTTAAGGCATTGTCAGGAATTGAGTATGTGTGATTAGAGTGCACAAAGAAAAAGTCTTGTCCTGGTTAGATAGTGATATGTGTATCTAGCTTTCAAAGTTGACTTTATTTGCTCCAGTGTAAAGAGGAACTTCTTTTCTTGGAAGGTAAATACTTCTCCTCAACAAAGCTTTATTGGATAAACTCAACAGAGTCCATCTTATGTTACTCTGTACTTTGAGACACAGAAATGAGATAGGAATTTTTACTAATTGGTGTTCTTTATGTCTATGAGGGAGAAAAGAAGATGGGTCTCATGCTATGTTTTTTTTCAGGGTCTACGCTAGGGTGTATTATAGAAATGGAGAAGTTGTAATTTTACTGCAGAGACCAAGTATAAGTATTAGGCATATTGTCTAATAATCTGCCCTAATACACTGTGAGCTTCTTTTGTGTAAAACCTAATTATTCATATGTGCCAGATACTACTAAATCCTAGAGTTATAAAATCAGCAGGATACCATTCTTGCCCTCGAGTAGAGGATAGGGAATGTAAATGTGTGGAAATAAATATAATCTAGTTTGTTATGAGCAATATTGAAAGAAGAAATTGTAGTTTAAAGAAAATAGCATTGAAATTGAGCTGTATCACCTTTGGAAAACCAGTTGGTTGTCTACCCAAAGGATTTCGCAATCTAGCAAATCCTTTGTGAAGTTTTCCTTGTTCCAGCTTTAAAAAATCCAGAAATTCACATTAGTACACTTTCAAGTCTTTTTACCTCATAGGACTGACTCATGCAAACCCAACTCACAGGAGACATATTTAAAACAAAATGGTAATTCCTGATTTATGATCAGGTATCAAAATGATCTGATACATGTATAAATCAGTCAGAGGATATGCTGGAAAATCTACATAGGTTGCTTAATTACAATTTATTAAGTTGGGAATAATTTCAGTCTTTGCTGCTTAAATCAGAAGCATTGTTATCACCTGGGGGTTTGCAAGAAACGAATGACTCTGGTTTGGTACTAGTGTAAACTTGCAGAACCTCAATTTTTAATTCATTGTTGAGAAGAAGTTGCCTTAGCTATTGGTCTCATTTCATGTTTCTTTTTTATGAAACTTAATGAGAGGCAAGAAATTTTTTTTAGGGTTTTGTGGAAGGGTAGAAACTTATAAAATTTGTTTCAAGACTTGTAATAAAACACTTTAGAGACATAGAAACACAGACAGGCAGATATATATGAGTCAGAGATCCAAAGAGAAACACACAAAAACTGTCTATACCCAGAGAACTCCCATATACACATATACAACAGAACTCCCCAATAACATTCTTTCTACACCCTTACACATATGGGGAACTCCACACCTACAGAGATAACCCCGTATGTCTCCACAGAGAGTGCCCTACCTGTACCCATAGAGACAAACCCACACAGACCCACAACCCGTTGAGGTCCATACAAATAAAAAAATATACACAGAGACAACCAGTAGATAATGCTTAAAACAGATTTTCATGAAACTTGTGTAGCATTCTCCAAGTTTATTTTGAGAAGAGACACGTATTCTCTCTAAGGTACTTTTAACTGAGCCAGGAAATGAAGCAAAAACAGGGCTGCCATTGGGTCTGCAGAACAGTCAATGCCACGGGGCCAGTTTTGTTTGAATTCTTATTTCTAGAACTGCTTGTTCCTGGACATATTTTTCAGTTTGATGTACTAATCATGCTTGGGTGGGAAGTAATTCTCTTAGGAGTTTGCATCCTAGATTGGTGGTTAAGCAGAGTCCCAAGCTCATTTCCCCTTGGTGCTAATTAACATACTCCCATGGTGCTATCTGAATTACATAAATCTGTTTAGGATTAGACACTCCAGAAACATTGCACCTATGTGGAGGAACTTGCACCGAGTCCTCTAAGGCTGTGTGACTGAGGAATGTAGAAGGAAGATTATGTTAAAAGTTGAAAGAGCCTAGCAGGCCAGGTGGTGCATGCCTGTAATCCCTGAGGTTGAGGCAGAAGGAATGCAAATTCAAGGTCAGCCATTTATGGAGGCTCTAAGCAATTTAGTGAGACTCTGTCTCAAAAAATAAAAGGGGTCTGGGTTGTGGCTCAGTGGTAGAGTGCTTGCCCTAGCATGCCTGAGGCACTGGGTTTGATCCCCGCACCACATAAAAATAAGCAAATAAAATAAAGGTATTGTGTCCATCTACAACTAAAAAAATATAAATAAAATAAAAAGGGCTAGAGATGTGGTTCAGTGGGCTCAAGCCCTGGTACCAATAAATAAATAAATAAATAAATAAATAAAATAAAAAGTAGAGCTGTAATTTTTTTCTTTTAAAAAATCTGTTGGTCATTCATGGTCTCTTATTTGCATAGAGAGTTGTGATGAAACTTGAGAATGGCGCAGGAGAATTATTTAGTTGTAAGTTAAAAGATTTTAAAATTGTACTTTTGTGGGTGTAGGATGGCAGTGTGGCTTGTGTTGGTTGATACCAGTCCCCGGTAACTACCCAGCCAGATTTTTTAGTGTCTCTGGCAGTATCATGTGAGAAGTTATCTTGTTAGAAAAAAGGTGTTTCAACATGTACAATGTGTTTTTGTGAATAAGTACCTAAAGCTTTCTATCACACTAAGGTTAATAGACACTGGAAGCATTAGAAGAGTTTTATAAATGTAAGTTCAAAAAAGAGATCATTTTCTCTTGCTGCTTGAACATGTATGTGTATTTATTTGACCAAAAGTTTCTTTAAAATTTTTATTTCAAACAATGGAATAATATTAACAGACTTGTGTTCACTGTCCAATTTAACAAATGTTATTTTGCATAATTTTCTTGTTTTTTAAAAAAAATTTTGAGTGGTGAAGATTGAACCTAGGGCTTTGTGTAGGCTCAATGTGTACTGAACCATTGAGCCAAACTCACATCTCCTAGGTTTTTTTTTTTCCCCCCGTATTGGGGATTGAACCCAGGAGTGCTTTACCACTGAGCTACATCCCCAGCCCTTTTTAAGAAATATTTTTTAACGTTTTTAAATTTTGAGACAGGGTCCTGTTCTAGATTTTTTTTAAAGATACAAAACATTATAGGTAAGATTGAAGACCCCTTTATATCTCCTCTCTTATTACTTTCTCTTTGTTCTCTCCTTTCCATCCCACACAAAAGTAACCAGCCAAATTTTGCTGTTTATAATACTCTTGCTATATATTGTTTATCAAGATTAACTTTAGGGGCTTGGGTTGTGGCTCAGTGGTAGAGCACTTGCCTAGCATGTGTGAGGCCCTGGGTTCAATTTTCAGCACTGCATATAAATAAATAAAATAAAGGTCCATCAACAACTAAAAAAAAATATTTAAAAAAAGATCAACTTTATTCCATAAACAAGATATAACATTGTTCTGTTTACAAACTTTATATACATGGTGTTAAAAGTATTCTGTAGCCTACTCTTAAAAAAATATTTTTAGTTGTAGATGGACACGATACCTTTACTTTATTTATTTATTTATTTATTATGTGGTGCTGAGGATTGAACCCACTGCCTCACACATGCTAGGCAAGCACTCTACCACTGAGCCACAACCCCAGCCCCATTAGCCTACTTTTTTAAAAAATATTTTTTGGTGCTGGGGATTGAACCCAGGGGTCCTTTACCACGGAGCAATATCCTCAGCTCTTTTTGTATTTTATTTTGAGACAAGGTTTTGCTAAATTACTTAGGGCTTAGCCTTGCTAAGTTGCTGAGGTTGGTCTTGAATTTGGGATTTTCCTGTCTTAACCTCTGAGTCACTGGGATTATAGGCATGCTTCCTTCCCAGCTGGAGCTTGCTTTTTTAAGTCAACTTTACGTGGTTTTCCTAGCTAGAGAAGTTTGGTAAGACAAAGAAATAAAGGGCATCCAATTTGGCAAAGAGAAAGTCAGTTTTTCTCTGTTTGCAGTTGGCATGATCTTGTAGAAAACAAGGAAAACAAATAACAACAACAACAACACCAATGATAAATGATTTTAGGATCAACATTAAAAAAAAAAATGTATACCAGTAATGACCTAACTGAAAAAGAAATCAAGAAAAGCATCACATTTATAATAGCTATAAAAAATTACCTAGGAATAAATTTAAGGAGGTGAAAGAGCTTTTCAATGAAAACTATACAACACTCATGAAAGAAATT
The DNA here is from genome assembly GCF_964194105.1 of Spermophilus citellus. Lineage (NCBI taxonomy): Eukaryota > Metazoa > Chordata > Mammalia > Rodentia > Sciuridae > Spermophilus > Spermophilus citellus. The sequence goes on from NC_138184.1 coordinate 207,676,305, forward strand.
GAGGACACAAAATATGGAAAGACATACCATGTTCATGGACTGAAAAAGTTAATATTCTTAAAATGTCTCTACTGTCCGAAGTGATTTACAGATTCATATAATATCTATAAAATTCCAGTGGTATTTATTATGGGATTAGAAAAAAACACTTCTAAAATATGGAATGACAAAAGACTCTGAATAGCCAAAGCAATTCTGAGCAAAGAAACCAGAGCTGGAAGCATCACAGCTTCAGACTTTAACACTACAAATCTGTAGTAACCAAAACAGTATGTGCTGGCATAAAATCAGACATGCTGGTGCACACCTGCAATCCCAGCAGCTTGGAAGACTGAGGCAGGAGGATTGCAAGTTCAAGGCCAGTCTGGTCAACTTAGTGGGACCTTGTATCAAAATTTTAAAAAAGGGGCTGGGGATGTAATTTGGTAGTGGAGAACTCGTGTGCTCAATCTGCAGTACTGCCCTTGCCCCAAAGAAAATTATGTATGTTGAAAATTTGATTTTCAAAAGAACATACATTGGAGAAAGGACAGTCTCTTCAATAATGGTGCTGGGAAAACTGGATATCCACATGCAGGATGAAACTGGAGCGTATCTGTAGTCTATAAAAAAAATCAACTCAAAATGATGAAAGACTTTTAAATTTAAGACCTGAAACTGAATCTAGTAGAAGCAACCATAAGGAAAGTGCTTCAGGACCTTGGGTTGAACAGATTTTTTTTTTTTTTTTTTTTTTTTTACATAGGATTCCAAAAGCACATTCAACAAAAGCAAGAATAGACAAATGAGATTACATCAAATTAAAAGTTTTTGCATAGCAAAGGACCAGCAAGGTAATAGAGCCTACAGAATGGGAGAAAATATTTGCAGTGAAAATCTTAAAAATGATTCATCTAAGAAGGGATTAATATGGAGAATATATAAAGAACTCAACAACAAAAATAACACAGTTAATAGGCAAATGATCTGAATAGACATTTCTCAAAAGAAGATATACAAATGGTCAAGAAGTATATAAAAAATGCCCAACTAATCAAAGAAATGCAAATCATGAGACAACCATTTTAACTCAGTTGTAATGACTATTATCAAAAACAAAGAATAACAAATGTTGGCCAAGTGTGATGACACACACCTCTAATCTCTGTGACAACAGAGGCTGAGGCACAGGGATTGCACATTCAAGGCCAGCCTTAGCAATTTAGCATGGGGACCCTGTCTCATAATAAAAAATAAAAAGGGCTGGGATGTAGCTTAATGATAAAATACCTCTGGTTTCAATCCCCATTACTCCCTCCTGCAAAAAAAAAAAAAGTATAATATATATTGGTGAGGATGTGGAGAAAGCGAATTCTTATTCACGGGTGGGAATGTAAATTAATACAGCTATCATGGGAGACAATATAGAGTTTCCTCAGAGAAACTATAAATGGAACTACATTTGATCTAGTAACCCCACTACTAGGTAGAAATCCAGAGGAAATGAAATAATATGTTGAAGAGATACCTCTACTCTTGTGTTTATAGCAGCAGTTCCAAGATATGGAATCAGTCAATGTGTCCATTAATGGAGTGAATAGATGAAGAAATTGTGGTATATAAACACAATGGAATATTAGCCATAAAAAAGAATGAAATCCGCCAGGTGCTGTGGCGCACTCCTCTAATCCCAGTGGCTTGGGAGGCTGAAACAGGAGGATCCTTGAATTCAAAGCCAGCCTCAGCAAACGGCGAGGCACTTAGCAACTCACTGAAACCTGTCCCTAAATAAAATGCAAAATTGGGCTGGGGATGTGGCTCACTGGTTGAGGGCCCCTGAGTTCAGTTCTTGGTACTCCCCTCCCGGCAAGAAAGAATGAAATCCTGTCATTTGCAGCAACATGGTTAGAAGTGGAGGAGATATTATGGCACAGAAAGACCCTGTATGTTCTTATGTGTGGAAGCTAAAATAGTTGATCTCATGGAAGTAGAAAGAATACTCATTACCAGAGTCTGGTACAGGATATAGTTGGATAAGAGGAATAATTTATGTTATTTAGAACAATACAGTAATTATGGTTGACAAAAACTAATTGTATATTTCAAAAGAGCTAGTAGACTTTCAAAGTAGCATTTTGAATGTTCCCAGCACAAAGAAATGATAAATATTTCAGGTGATGAATATACCAAGTTACCCTGCTCTGATTATTAGACATTGTATATATGTACTGAAATATTACATACTGTACCCCTTTAATATGTATAATTATTATGTGTCAAAAATAATTTTAAAAACTTATGTTGTTTTAACATGCTTGATATACCAAGATTTTGTTTTGTTTTTAAACTTCTGTGTAGTACTTCACTTTATGAGTATACTGCAGTTTACCAATTCCCCCATTAATGCCCATTGATTTGTTTCCATTTTTTTTCCCCACTGAAGTCAACATATTTAATCATGTTTTCATATGAATATGTGTGAGAGTTTCTGTAGGGTAAATTTTGGAAGCAAAATTGTTTTAGCAACTTTACTAGACATAATAATCTGAAATTGCTTTTTAAAGTGGTTTTATTTCGCCCTCCGGTCATCCCTTGGAGTAGTGGTCAGGGCAGTGATCAGTCCCACGCCCTTTATTGGGGCCGGCTCGGGGTTTCTGGGCACCCCCAGGGTGTCGTTTGGTGAGCGCCCTTCCAGCACAGCTGGGTGCAGGAGGGAACACGCGCTCCTGGCAACCGGCGACAGACTGTGGCTGTCCTGGGGCGCAGCTGCGCGGGGCGGCGGCGCGGGTCCGAGCGCCCGGGGCGCTGGCGGAGCATATGACCATGCCGCGCGGGGCTGGGCGTGCAGTGCTGCCCGGTGGCGGCGGCGGGGAGAGCAATGGAGGCCGCGGGCGCCTGAGAGGCGGGTGCGCTGCCGGGCTGCTGCTGCTGCGGAGGCTCCGCGGGCTGTGCCACTCTGCCCTCCAGGAGCGCGCCCTCCAGGACCGCGCGTCGCCCGCCAGCCGCTCTGCGAGCCGGGGCGCCAGTTGGGGACCGCAGTTCATGAGAGTAGTGATTCCCAGGCTTCCTCAATGATGTTCCCCGTTTTCTGACACCCTTACCGCTGAGGGCGAATTTTCCTTTTTACAAGAAGAAAATATTGGTGGAGGATTATCCAACCAGAAAAGGACTTGTGTCTGTTATGACAGTGCACATAGACGGCTTCTGTAATAATTATGTGATTGTTTCAAAATGAACGATGAACTTAAAAAAGAAAATGTTTGTTGAGTACCTCCAGAGAAGCAGTGAAGTAGGTCCTGTTTTAGATGCTTGGTCCCATTGGTGAACAAAGCAGGCACGGATCTTGCCCTTTTGGACTATGTCCCAGCATGAAGGGAGATGGTATAAATAATGCACATTACAAATGTGTTATTAGGATATTAGAGGAGATAACTTCATTGAAACCTGCGGCTACAGGTGTGTAATTCCCTAACCTTCCCTCTCTACACATCGGGGAAACCTTAAGGGCCCCTCCCAGCTCTCCCCTAAGGGCCCCTCCCAGCTCTCCCGTGAGCGATAGCCAGCCCGAGGGAATCAGAGGTGGCGCGGGACCCGCTTCGCGGAACTACCGCTCCCACCAGGGCTGACTGCTGAGGTCTCTTGCACCAGCTACCGGGGGCGTGGCTACCGGAGGGCAAGTAAAATTCACTGAGGATTCTCAGCCCCAAGCTCTACAAACTTAGGGTCTGAGGGAATGGCAAACTGGAAGAGTGTGCCCAGTCGTTCATGAAAACAGGGCTCCCGGGAGCAGTAGACCTGGCCTGTAGCCAGTATTGTGGTGAGCGGCACCCGTGAGAGGGGCCTGGCTAGAGGAAAAGTGGGAAGTGACTAGACACAAGAGGAGGCCCTAGGCACTCAGGATTGGAGACTCGCCCAGTCTGGGAGGAGCTGCTGCACAGTGATTGGTTCCCGCGTATTGACAGGAGAAACTTGGCCTGGTGGGCACAGCGCCACCTACTGGAAGAGAAGTTAATCAAACTCTAAGACTGCATTTATTAGGTTTTTTTTTCTTTTTTTCTTTTCTCTTTTTTTTTTTGATTTGGGTTTTTCTTTCATTTTCATTTTTCTTTCTTGTTGTTTTTTTAAAATTTTTTTTTACAATTTTTAAAAATTTTTTTTCTTTTAATTTTAATTTTTTAAATTTTTTTTAAATTTTTTTTTCTTTTTTTATTTCCTATTTTTTTTCTTCTTTTGTCTTTTCATTTCTCTTATCCCCCCTTCCTTGAATTCTACCTGCTTACTCTCATTCTCTTTAGTGACTTCTTCCCTTCCCTTCTAATACCTTTCCTCCCAAGCATCAAATAAATTTATAGGAGTAAACAGTAACTCAGCAGTCAAACAGAACAAGAAGTAACATAAGCAGCTTCAAAAAGCAAGGAAGAAAAGGAGTACAAACAATGCAGGACAGCCTAAATATTCAGGAGGACCTAGAGTCATCAGAAAAATGGTCATATAAAGACCTCAAGGAACACCTTAGACAGATGGAATGGAACCTTAAAGAGGATACAAGACAGCACATTCAAGCAGCGAAAGAACACATTGAGAATGAATTACATAAACAGCTAAAAGAAGAAGTTAAGCATCTTTATCAGGAGATGGAGATTATAAAAAATAATCAAACAATAATTCTAGAAATGAAGGAAACGATAAACCAAATTAAAAACTCAATTGAGAGTATCACTAACAGAGTGGAGCAAGTAGAAGCCAGAACGTCAGATAATGAAGACAAAATACACCATCTTGAAAAGAGTCTAGCCAACTCAGAAAGGCTGGTAAAAAATCACGAGAAAAACATCCAAGAGTTATGGGATAACATAAAAAAACCAAACTTACGAGTCATCGGGATAGTAGAAGGTAAGAGATTCAAACCAAGGGAATGAGAAACCTGCTGAATGAAATAATTACAGAAAACTTTCCAGAGATAAAAAAGGAAACAGATATACAAATTGAAGACGCATACAGGACACCGAGCACACAAAATCACAGTAGACCAACGCCAAGACACATTGTTATGAAGATATCCAATATACAGAGCAAAAAGAAAATATTAAAAGCTACAAGAGAAAGGAGACAGATTACATTCAGGGGTAAACCAATAAGGTTAACAACGGATTTTTCATCACAGACACTGAAAGCAAGAAGGTCATGGAACAATGTATTTCAAACACTGAAAGACAATGGATGCCAACCAAGAATTCTGTATCCAGCAAAATTAAGCTTCAGGTATGACAACGAAATAAAGATCTTTCATGATAAACAAAAGTTAAAAGAATTTGCAGCCAGAAAACCAGCATTGCAAAGCATTTTGAGCAAAACACTACACGAGGAAGAAATGAAAAACAATAACCAAAACCATCATTGGGAAGTGCCTCAGTAAAGACAGAGGGCGAGGGGAAAGACAATCACGGAGAAACAAACTAAATTTTTTTTTAAAAAAAAGGATAAACAATCAAACATGGATGGAAGTTCAAACCATATATCAATAGTAACTCTGAATGTTAATGGCTTAAACTCTCCAATAAAGCGACACAGGCTGGTATCATGGATTAAAAAAACAAATCCAACAATATGCTGCCTCCAGGAGACACATCTCATTGGAAAAGACATACACAGGCTGAAGGTGAAAGGATGGGAAAAAATATACCACGCACACAGTTCTCGTAAGCAAGCAGGGGTGGCCATCCTCATATCGAATAAAATCGACTTCAAGACTAAGTTAATCAAAAGGGATAAAGAAGGTCATTATATACTGTTAAAAGGAACCATTCACCAACAAGACATAACAATTATCAATATTTATGCACCAAATAATGGTGCTGCGACATTCATAAAACAAATTCTCCTCAAGTTCAAAAATCAAATAGACCACAACACAATAATTATGGGTGACTTCAACACACCTCTCTCACCATTGGACAGATCTTCCAAACAAAAGTTGAATAAAGAAACTATAGAACTCAATATCACAATCAATAACCTAGACTTAACTGACATATATAGAATATATCAACCATCATCAAATGGATATACTTTTTTCTCAGCAGCACATGGATCCTTCTCAAAAATAGACCATATATTATGCCATAGGGCAACCCTCAGTAAATATAAAGGGGTGGAGATAATACCATGCATTCTATCTGATCATAATGGAATGAAACTGGAAATCAATGATAAAAGAAGGAAGGAAAAATCCTACATCACATGGAAAATGAACAATATGTTACTGAATGATCAATGGGTTACAGAAGACATAAAGGAGGAAATAAAAAAATTCTTAAGAGATAAATGAAAATACAGACACAACATATCGGAATCTATGGGACACAATGAAAGCAGTTTTAAGAGGAAAATTCATCGCCTGGTGGTCATTCCTCAAAAAAAGAAAAAACCAACAAATAAATGAGCTCACACTCCATCTCAAAGCCCTAGAAAAGGAAGAGCAAAACAACAGCAAATGTAGCAGAAGGCTAGAAATAATTAAAATCAGAGCGGAAATCAATGAAATTGAAACAAAAGAAACTATTGAAAAAATTAACAAAACTAAAAGTTGGTTCTTCGAAAAAATAAATAAGATCGACAGACCTTTAGCCATGCTAACGAAGAGAAGAAGAGAGAGAACTCAAATTACTAACATACGGGATGAAAAAGGCAATATCACAACAGATGCTACAGAAATACAGAAGACAATTAGAAATTATTTTGAAAAGCAATATTCCAATAAAATAGAAGATCGTGAAGACATCGATAAATTTCTTAAGTCATATGATTTGCCCAGACTGAGTCAGGAGGATACACACAATTTGAACAGACCAATATCAATGGATGAAATTGAAGAAGCCATCAAAAGACTACCAACCAAGAAAAGCCCAGGACCGGATGGGTATACAGCGGAGTTTTACAAAACCTTTAAAGAAGAATTAATACCAATACTTTTCAAGTTATTTCAGGAAATAGAAAAAGAGGGAGCTCTTCCAAATTCATTCTATGAGGCCAACATCACCCTGATTCCGAAACCAGACAAAGACACCTGAAAGAAAGAAAACTACAGACCTATATCTCTAATGAACCTAGATGCAAAAATCCTCAATAAAATTCTGGCGAATCGAATACAAAAACACATCAAAAAAATTGTGCACCATGACCAAGTAGGATTCATTCCTGGGATGCAAGGCTGGTTCAATATACGGAAATCAATAAATGTTATTCACCACATCAATAGACTTAAAGATAAGAACCATATGATCATCTCAATAGATGTAGAGAAAGCATTCAACAAAGTACAGCATCCCTTTATGTTCAAAACTCTCGAAAAAATAGGGATAACAGGAACTTACCTTGACATTGTAAAAGCTATCTATGCTAAGCCTCAGGCTAGCATCATTCTGAATGGACAAAAGTTAAAGGCATTCCCTCTAAAATCCGGAACAAGACAGGGATGCCCTCTCTCACCACTTCTATTCAATATAGTTCTCGAAACACTGGCCAGAGCAATTAGACAGACGAAAGAAATTAAAGGCATAAAAATTGGAAAAGAAGAACTTAAATTATCACTGTTTGCAGATGACATGATTCTATACCTAGAAGACCCAAAAGGGTCTACAAAGAAACTACTAGAACTAATAAATGAATTCAGCAAAGTGGCAGGATATAAAATCAACATGCATAAATCAAAGGCATTTCTGTATATCAGCGACAAAACTTCTGAAACGGAAATAAGGAAAAACACTCCATTCACAATATCCTCAAAAAAAAAAATAAAATACTTGGGAATCAACCTAACAAAAGAGGTGAAAGATTTATACAATGAAAACTACAGAACCCTAAAGAGAGAAGTAGATGAAGATCTTAGAAGATGGAAAAATATACCCTGCTCATGGATAGGCAGAACTAACATCATCAAAATGGCGATATTACCAAAAGTTCTCTATAGGTTTAATGTAATGCCAATCAAAATCCCAACGGCATTTCTTGTAGAAATAGATAAAGCAATCATGAAATTCATATGGAAAAATAAAAGACCCAGAATAACAAAAGCAATTCTAAGCAAGAAGTGTGAATCAGGTGGTATAGCGATACCAGATTTCAAACTATATTACAGAGCAATAGTGACAAAAACAGCATGGTACTGGTACCAAAACAAGCGGGTGGACCAATGGTATAGAATAGAGGACACAGAGACTAATCCACAAAGTTACAACTATCTTATATTTGATAAAGGGGCTAAAAGCATGCAATGGAGGAAGGATAGCATCTTCAACAAATGGTGCTGGGAAAACTGGAAATCCATATGCAGCAAAATGAAACTGAATCCCTTTCTCTCACCATGCACAAAAGTTAACTCAAAATGGATCAAGGAGCTTGATATCAAATCAGAGACTCTGCGTCTGATAGAAGAAAAAGTTGGCTCCGATCTACATATTGTGGGGTCGGGCTCCAAATTCCTTAATAGGACACCCATAGCACAAGAGTTAACAACAAGAATCAACAAATGGGACTTAATTAAACTTAAAAGTTTTTTCTCAGCAAGAGAAACAATAAGAGAGGTAAATAGGGAGCCTACATCCTGGGAACAAATTTTTACTCCTCACACTTCAGATAGAGCCCTAATATCCAGAGTATACAAAGAACTCAAAAAATTAGACAATAAGATAACAAATAACCCAATCAACAAATGGGCCAAGGACCTGAACAGACACTTCTCAGAGGAGGATATACAATCAATCAACAAGTACATGAAAAAATGCTCACCATCTCTAGCAGTCAGAGAAATGCAAATCAAAACCACCCTAAGATACCATCTCACTCCAGTAAGATTGGCAGCCACTATGAAGTCAAACAACAACAAGTGCTGGCGAGGATGTGGAGAAAGGGGTACACTTGTACATTGCTGGTGGGACTGCAAATTGGTGCGGCCAATTTGGAAAGCAGTTTGGAGATTCCTGGGAAAGCTGGGAATGGAACCACCATTTGACCCAGGTATTGCCCTTCTCGGACTATTCCCTGAAGACCTTAAAAGAGCATGCTACAGGGATACTGCCACTTCGATGTTCATAGCAGCACAATTCACAATAGCTAGACTGTGGAACCAATCCAGATGCCCTTCAATAGATGAATGGATAAAAAAAATGTGGCATCTATACACAATGGAGTACTATGCAGCAATAAAAAATGACAAAATCATAGAATTTGCAGGGAAATGGATGGCACTTGAGCAGATTATGCTTAGTGAAGCTAGCCAATCCCTAAAAAACAAATACCAAATGTCTTCTTTGATATAATGAGAGCAACTATGAACAGAGCAGGGAGGAAGAGTAGGAAGAAAAGATTAACATTAAACAGAGACATGAGATGGGAGGGAAAGGGAGATAAAAGGGAAATTGCATGGAAATGAAGGGAGACCCTCATTGCTATACAAAATTACATATAAGAGGTTGTGAGGGGAATTGGAAAATAAACAAGGAGAGAAATGAATTACAGTAGATGGGGTAGAGAGAGAAGATGTGAGGGAAGGGGAGGGGGGATAGTAGGGGATAGGAAAGGTAGCAGAATACAACAATTACTAATAGGGCATTATGTAAAATTGTGGATGTGTAACCGACTTGATTCTGCAATCTGCATTTGGGGTAAAATTGGGGGTTCATGACCCACTTCAATCTAATGTATGAAATATGATATGTCAAGAGCTTTGTAACGTTGTGAACAAACAATAAAAAAAATAAAATAAAATTACTTATTTGAGTAAAAAAAAAAAGTGGTTTTATTTCTTTTTTCTGAATCCTTACTAAGATGGAGCCTTGCCAGACATTAAACTTTGTCAGTCAGGTAGTCATGAAATAGTATCTCTGTTGTTTCAATTTGCATTTTCATGGATATTGTGAGTTGAACATCTTTTTTCATATGCGTGTAGTCAATTTGGATTTCCTTTCTCTGTAATGTGTCCATAATCTCCTTTCCAATTTTTCTGTTTGGATACCATACTGATTCTGAACATGGAACATTTCTCAATTTATTTTAGATCTTCTCTAAATGTTCTTTGGTAATGTCTTGTACTTCACAGTGTATAGATCAAGCATTCATTTTGTTAAATTTATTATTTTTTATGCTATTATGAACAGAATTGTTTCCTTGATTTTGCTTTTAGATAACTTATTGCTAGTATATAGAAATAAAATTGATTTTTTTATTGCAGTAAAGTATATATAGCAGAATATTTATCATTTTAACCATGTTAAAGTGAACAATTCATTGGCCTTAAGTGTGTTCACAATGTTTTGTAGCCATCACCACTATCTATCCCAAAACACTTTTATCATCCCCGACAAAAACTCTGTACCCTTTCAACATTTTTCTATTTCCTCAGCCTCTGAAAACTTCAATTTTTGGTGTCTGTGAATTTGCCTGTTTTAAGTAAAGCAAAATCATATATTTGTCCTTTTGTGTCTGACTTAATTTACTTGCCATGTTTTCAGGTTCAATTCATATTGTAGCATATGTCAAAATTTCACTCTTTTTAAGGCTGAATCATATTCCTTTGTGTATACCATATTTTGTTTATCAGTTGATCTGTTGGTGGACATTTTAGTTGTTTTTATATTTTCACTATTGTGAATTGTGCTGCAGTACACCAATGTTCATAGCAGCACAATTCACAATAGTGAAAATATAAAAACAACTAAAAGAGACAGAGAGAATTTTTTTTTTAATATTTATTTTTTAGTTCTCGGCAGACACAACATCTTTGTTTGTATGTGGTGCTGAGGATCAACTCAGGCCGCACGCGTGCCAGACGAGTGCGCTACCACTTGAGCCACATCCCCGGCCCCATAATTTATTTATTTTTAGTATTTATTTTTTAATTTTTTAAGTGGACACAGTATCTTTATTTTACATTTATGTGGTGCTGAGGATTGAACTCAGTGCCTCAAGCATGCTAGGTGAGCACGCTACCACTGAGCCACAACCCCAGCCCCTAATTTGGGTAATTTTATAAGGAATCTGCTTTAATAATCAGCTACAAACCTTGGAGATGACCGGTTGTCAGGGATGATTATAGTGTAATCTAGAAAGTTGACATCTTTTTTTTTTTTTACTGGTGATTCCTAGTTTATTTTTTTTTATTGGTTGTTCAAAACATTACAAAGCTCTTGACATATCATATTTCATATGTTAGATTCAAGTGGGTTATGAACTCCCATTTTTACCCCAAATACATATTGGAGAATCACATCGGTTACACATCCACATTTTTACAAAATGCCATATTAGTAACTGTTGTATTCTGCTACCTTTCCTATCCTCTACTATCCCCCCTCCCCTCCCCTCCCATCTTCTCTCTCTACCCCATCTACTGTAATTCATTTCTCTCCTTGTTTTTTTTCTCATTCCCCTCACAACCTCTTATATGTAATTTTGTATAACAATGAGGGTCTCCTTCCATTTCCATGCAATTTCCCTTTTCTCTCCCTTTCCCTCCCACCTCATGTCTCTGTTTAATGTTAATCTTTTCCTCCTGCTCTTCCTCCCTGCTCTGTTCTTAGTTGCTCTCATTATATCAAAGAAGACATTTGGCATTTGTTTTTTAGGGATTGGCTAGCTTCACTTAGCATAATGTGCTCTAATGCCATCCATTTCCCTGCAAATTGCATGATTTTGTCATTTTTTAGTGCTGCGTAATACTCCATTTTGTATAAGAAAGTTGACATCTTTTTAGTAAAATGTTTGGGGTTTTTTTAGCTGTATATTGGGAGTGAACTCTGGACTGGTACATGCTAAGCCAGTGTTCTCCCATAGATTTATCCCTAGTCCTTTTAAAATTTTGGGATAGGGTCTCCTTAAATTGCCCAGGCTGACCTTGAACTTATGATCCTCGTGCCTCAGCATTCCAGGTAGCTGGGATTACAAGGCGTGTGCCATACTGCCCACTATAAAATGACATTTCTTTTGAAGAGGGGTCAGCATTTGCTATCTATCTATCTATTTGGTGTGTGTGATGAACTAATAAATACATTCTAATTTTACAGCTCACTTGGGTTGCTTTGAATGAGGAACTCACCTTTGACATTTGAGACCTATTCCCCATTTTTCTCTGCTTTTCTCACTAGGACCTCTATGTAACCTGGAGGACTGTTTAAGAACTTTCTCATCAGGAGCGGAGCTAAAGGTTTGGCTCCTTGTTTTCTTAGTCCTTACACACTTTAGTGATGCGTCAGTGAACTTATTTAGCCCATAATTTTTTCATCTGTTTTCTACTGCTTGATACTGATCTCATATAGTTTGGTAGTAATTGAAAATAATTATTTCCAGTTTGAATATGCCCATTAATCTACACAGTTAATTCTGAATTTTTTTTTCCTGTCTACTGTCTTCTCAGTTATTATAGTAACTTATAAATTTTATGGTCCTTGAGATCTTTTGGGGTATCCCAGAAATCATTGAATGGGAACATTTTTCTCCTTGCCTTGGGGTAGTATATTTTAATCTTGCCTGGCCAAACTGCTAGATTTGTTCATTAGTTATGGGGCCTGGTGGATCTTGTACAGCCTAATGCTGGCACATAATAAGGGCTTAATAAATCTTAATGATTATTAAGCCTAGTCCCAGACATGAACCATTAATTATATTTTTCTCCCCTTAGCATTCTTATTACCTCTATCTCTTGAATATAACCTTGTGATTAAATCACATCCATGGAGATTTTAGTATTAATTTTTCAGTTCTTTATATAACATTTTTTAGTAGGTGGCATTGATGATAAATGGCTAGCCAATAACAATAGGAACAGTGTGTAGTATATATTGATTCGATATTTGGCAATTCTATAGGAATATTGGTTTTATTCAGGAGCATCAGATTAAACCAACTAAGACTCCTTTAACATCAGAGCTACTTTGCAGATTTTACCATTTGATGTACTCACTTTCTTCAGAATTGTTCTTTGAACATATAGCAGAGATCATGGTAAATATACCTGTTAGTATACATAGCTAATTCTAAATTCTTTTACCGTTGCACTGCCTTCTGAAATCTGCATACTCCATCTCTACTTGAAGACTGGGAGACTCAGCAGGAAGACTGTTGACTTAAAAAGGAGGCAGAGAACCTGACATGGTAGCTGACATCTTAGGTATTGGGAAGACTAAGGCAGGAGGATTACAAGTTCAAGGCCAACTCTGGCAAGTTTGAGGCCAGCCTGGACAGCTTAATGAGACCCTGTATCAAGAGAAAAAATAAAAAGGACTTTAGGTGGTAAAGCTCAGTAGAAATGCACCCTGAAGTTTAATTCCTAATAAATCCCCCACCCCAAATTAAAAAAAAGAAAAGGAGGCAAAGGTGGCAGGTAATATTTTGGACTCGTGGGCAGATTCCTGAAGTCTCTAATCCAATCTTGAGAAAAAAAAGGAAGTTACCCTAGGAAGGTAGGATCTTGCCAAATTATAACAGTATCAAAGAACACCCTTTTTTGAGCACTATAAATATGAATTATTTCTTATACTAGCACTGTGATAAGCAATTATAGCTTACTAATAGGAAGGCTGAATAAAATGAATTTCAATTAATGTTAAATGCCATTAAGCATTTCAGGTAGTGCTGGTGTACAACTCTAGAACAGACAATCAGAAATGCAAAAAACACATACTGAATTTTGTCGAGGCAGCATTTCAATTTCTATGTGAAAATTAATGATTTCAGAGTTACAAGATTATAATAAACACTGTTCTTTTTTTTTTAGGTACCAGGGATTGAACCCAGGGATACTTAACCACTAAGCCACATCCCAGCCCTTTTATTTTTGATTTTGGGGTCTCACTGAGTTGCATAGGACCTCATTAAGTTGCTGAGGCTGGCTTTGAACTTGCAATCCTCCTACCTTGGCCTCCCAAGCTGCTTAGATTATAGACCTGTGCCACTGTGCCTGGCAAAATAAACCCTCTTTTTTTGTGGTATCAAACACAAGGCAATGCACTGAACTTGAATTCTTATTCTATGGTACTTGAACCAAAAGCTTGTTTGACTCATGATAAGAGTACTTGGTTAAAATATTATAGCATAAGAACTCAAGTTTTTAGTTTTTCAGTAAAACTACATATCTCGTATTGTTGAAATTGGATTCATAGTGGAATTGGGGAGGGGGTCCAAGAAATAGCTTTGGAAGGTATTCTAAGGTCCCAGTCATAAATAGCTATACTTATAAGGATTATGGTATAGGGAAGACCAAGGTGGCTAATGAGAGAGCCTTGTGTACAAAGCACTATTAATGGACAAAAGGAAGAAAAGTATTGGCAAAATTACATTATTATCCTACAACAACAATTTTGCCTTTGTGTAGCTCTTTATTCCTTTCAGTCTAGTTAAATCCATTATCTTAATTAATATTGAAATAGTTTGAAATAAAATAGGTAACTACTTAGTATAATTTAATAAATTCAAAGAAGCTATTAGTATTTTGTCTAAAATCTATGATTAAAAAAAACCTTGATACTCTACATTGGGTTATTTTATACTTGAATGGTACATTGTTAATGTTTTTCAGAGAAATTAATGTTGTTGAAACTAGAACCAAGTTATCTTTTTTTGATACCTGGCATAGAACCCAAGGCTGCTTAACCACTGAGCCATAGCCAAGCCCTTTTTATTTTTTGAGACAGATACTTATTAAGTTATCTTAATTTTCTGTCTGGGCTTCTTTGTGGCAATGTACTTAAAACCATCAGTGTTCATTAAGATATGGATCATTTTTTTTAATCCAGCTAATGCAATGAAATCTATACGTTTTTTTAAAAAAATTTTTTAGTTGTCGATGAACTTTTATTTTGTTTATGTATATGTAGTACTGAGAATCCAGTCTAATTGCGAGGCAAGTGTTTTACCATGAACTACAACCCTAATTCAAAATCTATAAGTTTATTTCAAAGAAGATATAACTTTGTAAATAACCTGAAGACAACTCTATAACTACCCTTCTGTTTTCTCTGAGGTTAGGTCATATAGGTTGAGGTGGGGAAGAAAAGGGTCCAGAGATAGTGAAGTTTGAAATAGCTTTCTTGTGTAGTGTGAGCAAGTAAATTAATCAGAAATGTAGTAGGATTTCTGTATTAATCAGAAAATAAAGAAGAATTGAATTTTCTAATAGCCACATTAAAAAAGCAAAAAGAAACAAAGAGAAATTAGTTTTAATAATACTGTATTTAACCCAGTATATACAAAGGTTTTTATTTTAATATATAATCTGTATAAAAATCAAGATATTTTGCTTTTTATTTTGGAGTGAGTCTTCATAATCTGGCATATTATATACTGACAGCAAGTCTGAATTTGAACTAGCCGTACTTCAAGTGCTCAGCCATATGCAGTTACTGACTATCTATTGGATAGTGCAGTTGAAAAGTAATTAAATAAATTTTGAGCTGAATAGACACTGTCATCTGTTGTTTACATGAATATACTCTTTTTCTAACAATTCTTAGGGGTAAGACAATTCATTTATTGGACCTGGCTTGGTTAACTCAGGGAAATTGATATGAATAAAAAAGAAGGTGAGATCCAGTAAAGTGTAAATTCACTACAAAGGAAAAGGTAGTACCAAGATTGAACTTAATACCTCTATCCTGTGTAGACACATTCACCTTGCTGAATAAAAACTGGAATAAGAAGAATACTGCCCATCAACTACTTTCTTTTTTCGGATTACTTGAGAGAACTACTATCTAATTGGAAGTCAGGATGTTACAATCAGAATGTAAGAACTAGAAGAAATTTTAGAAAATAGTATAATGGGTTGCTATTTAGAATGTTTTAAAAAGTTATCATTTTAAATAGTACATGTAATGGTATAAAATTCAAAAAAGAGGCTGGGGTTATGGCTTATGATAGTGTGCCTTCCTGGTATGTATGAAGCACTGGGTTTGATCCTCATCACCTCCTTAAAAAAATAATAATAATATAGCTTAGTTGGTAGAGTGCTTGCCTAGCATGCACAAGGCCCTGGGTTCAGTCCCCAGCCTGCCCCCACCCCCCCACACACAAATTCAAAAGACATAAAAAAGTTATATAGCAAAATAAAACTCTTATCCTTTAACCCTCTTTAGAGACATCCAGAATATTTAGTTTTTTATATGTTGTTCAGGAGTAGCCTATGCATATACAAGTATATGTATCACTTTAAAAATATATAAAAGCTCGGGCTGGGGCTATAGACGAGTTGTAGAGCGCCTGCCTTGCACGTGTGAGGCCCTGGGTTCTATCCTCAGCACCACATAAAAATGAATAAATAAAGATATTGTGTTCATCTACAACTAAATACATATATGTGTGTGTGTGTGTGTGTGTGTGTGTGTGTGTACACACACACACACACACACACACATATGGTAGCAGAATACATACACCCTGCACATCTTGCTTATTTTCTTACTTATTATATCTTAAAGCTGCTTTGGTGTTTTGAAAGTCTCCATTATGTCCCATTGTATGGGTGTGTCATAATTTATAGAACCAGTTGTCAATGTTTGTTTTCAAATATTTTGCCCTTAGTCAATGTTTTAATGAACATCTCTGTATATGTTTTGAACATGTATGTGATAAAAGTTGATACTCCTAACTAATAATGTTTTTTCTCAAATAGTTTTGATTCTTCAAACTGAATCATAGGAGAAAACAATTTATAAATAATTGAACTAATTGAGGAAGCATAGATAGGCTCCTCTTTGCCTAGACATGATTCTTTTTTTTTTTTTTTTGAGCCACTTCAGAGAAGACCCTACGGTTCCAGAGGATAGGTTAAAAACACTGATTTTATTCTAGCTCCCTTTATTTTATATATAAAGAAGAGCATTCTGAAGAGGTGTAGTTATTCCTTCAAGGTCATGGAAAAAGTAGAAAAAAGATGAAGTATAGAATCCTTTGAGAAGAATAGGAATGGCTCTGAAATGTATATGAAGTGTTTTGTGTAATGACTTTTTCAAAATTAAACCTTTTAAAAATACTGTTTGCTGTTTCATTTTGTTTTTGTAACCATCATGGTTAGCAGAGGCTTTGGGAGCTGGAAGCCATCTTTGGAATATAATAGGGAATTTAGGGGTGTCAGGGAAAAGAAAGGGGGAAGTTCTAATGTATTTCTGACATGGTAGCGGCTGTTATGAAGGGCCAAATGAGTGGACTAGCTGAAGACAATGAGGAGGTATAGGACAAAAGGATCTGGAGTGCTTGACTCATTGCTTGGTGCTTAGTAGCTGCTCAGTTATGCTAGTTCCTTATTGTTGGGAGGGTATTATTGTTCTAACCATTTTGGAGGGTAGTACTTAATGAGGTTATGCTTTATGTGTACCCTGTGATCCATCAGTTTTTTCCCCTGGGAATATATCTGAAAAAAAATTCTCATACTGGTCTGTAATGAGTTGTTTATTATGGTATTATTTGTGCTTGTAGAAAACAGTTTTTTGAAGATTCCCTTTCCCCAGTGATGGGTAAAATATGATAAATTTATACTACAGAATACCATCAAGCAATGTGAAGTAATGGGTCTACATGTGCATATGGCCATAAAATGATGGAGTTTATTTGATATATAACAGTAGGATTTATGTAAATTTTACAGTTTGTTAGAAAACGTGTTAACACATTACATACATTATAGTGATTGTCTCCTTTGGAGATGATGGAAATAGGGATTAAAGAATAAACAATAAAAATACATAAATGTGAAACTTCTCTGCTGAGGTGAACTTTGAAGCATCTGTTGGGTCACTAGTAGGACATCTATAGACTAGTACCTCGCTATCATTTGGGAGTAAAATTTCTGATAATACATTGTCATTGAAATATATACTTATGTTCATATATATGTGTGTATGTATATATATATATATACATATGTATATAAAATATGTAATATATATACATATATACATACTTTTTGTTAATGTATTCTTTCTTTTTGGTACCAGGGATTGAACCCAGGGGTGCTTAACACTTAGCCACATGCCACATCCCCCTGTTAATCTCTTCTTTCCTTTCTTTTTTTTTTTTTTTTTTTTTTTTTTGGTAGACAGGTACAACACCTTTATTTTATTTATTTTATGTGGTGCTGAGGATCAATCCCAGGGCCTCGCACATGCTAGGCTATCACTCTACTGCTGAGCCACAACCCCACCCCTCCCCTGTTAATCTATTCTTAAAGTGAATGAGAAATTCATTGTTACAAAATCTTGCTCTTATTTTTAATTTTTTTTGCCTTTATTCCCTTTTCCTTCACTTTTTACTTTTTTTTTCCCTTAGGGTACTCTGTGTTCTTTTTGGTTGTTGACTTAATACAGAATATACTAGCCTCATTATTAATGGAGTGATTTAGATACTACTTAGCCAGCACTACATGTTATCATAAAAAAAAAACTGATAATGAATTGACTTTTAAATGTGCTTTTACATAATGGTCTTGTCTTATCAAAGCTTGGAATAGTAAATACTTGGAATATAGCAGTCGCTATAAAATTGTGTTGAAGTCAGATAAAAATACTGACTCCCATCTGAGGTAACAGTAAAATCTTGGGTAGAATGGAGTATAGGAAACAAACAGTCCCCACCTTTCTGCAGTTTTTGTCATTAGAACAAAATCCTTTTGTAGGTCATGAACTTTTTAGTAGGCTGAGTTTTGAGTTAGTCTCAATTAAGGTTTCTGGTTGTTAATTTGTACCACCCAAGTTTCAGATTAGCAACTAGAGAAAGAAGCCTTGGTGGAATTAAAGTAACCTTGGCAACCATTATAATGTAAATGAGCCTCCTTGGGAAGGAAGTTGGGAGCGTGGGCACTTGTTAGGGCATTCCTTTATTATTTTTAAAACTGGAGCAGTTGTAAATGTAATTTTGCTCTTTTAAAATAATGGTGTTAGCTGCCCTTTGGACTTTTTTGAGTCCCATGATATTTCAAACTTATTTTAGTTTGAGAAGCTAACACCATGTTATAATATGTATATGAAATAGAAAATTAATCTTTGATGTGCCTCTTCTGCATACACTTTAAGACCTCTTTTTTTCTGTTACTAACAGTATCTTTTTCACACTGCCTTCTGGCATTGATGTTGTTGCAGCTGTGTACTAAATCTCTGATACACAAAGGAAGCCACTTACTTTCCGGAGAAATAGTGTGGTGTGTACCCAGTCCACTGTGGTGGCCAAAATTTGGTTTATGTGGAACTAGTGCTGCCAAGGCTTTTTCTTACGTAGCATGAGAGAGAAATCTTTGATCTCAAATTTTTATTTTTTGTTTTAACCTTTCAACTTTAAGAAAATTTCCTATAAACTTTAAAATTTTACTGCAGGTTTACTCTTTGTGGATCTAGTCATAAAAATGAAACCAAGGTAATTAACAACTGAGGTAAAGTTGTGAAGTTAAGCACTCCACTTGTTTACTACCTCCCTAATGAGTCCAATGGTTTTAACAAAGGGCTTGTGGGTAAAAAGTTTAAGGTTCCTGTAGAAGGTTAACTACTGTTATGATGTGCTAAGTAAATAGCTTCCCTGAGCCTCAGTTTTTCTTTTACTAAAGTAGCAGTAAAAACAATGACTCTATTGTGGGGCAATATTTACAAAAGGAACTAAAATATAACTAATGGTATGGTCAAGAATATCCTCTGACATAAGATAGAGATTCTAAATTTTAAGGTAATATAATATACCTGAGATGGCCTATTTAGCTTGCTTTAGTTAAAGCTTTTACATTTTTTATTTTGGTTTTACCTTTCCTTTCTTCTATCTTACATTTTTATTGAGTTGTCATTCAGATCATAACAGATAACCCTGTGTAATAACTGTCTTTGTTGGCTTAGTCATAAACAGATGATCCTTAACCTCAAAAATTTGAACATTTGTTATATGCAAAACTTGAAATTGTGTGTATAAGGAATTACAAAATATATAAAAATACCTAGGCATATAAATATATAATTCCTGCCTTTGAATATAAATCATTCAAACACTTGGAAACAGCTCTGATGTTACTTTTCCGACCCTACATCTTCTGTTCTCCATGGAAATCATTCCTGGTTCTTAGTTGTTCTTCATGTGATATACATATGACATACCTATTACTACCGTCTTGGTGATCCTTTTCTGAATCTATTACCTGAAGTTAGGGTCAGTTGTAACAGGTCATAATCCAAATGATAATTCTCAAAATGTTGCCTGACCTGTAGCAATTTTCTTCCTTATTCACTGGACTGTTATTTTATTTGCTGATTTGTGTTAGTTTTTTGAGCTGACACTTCCCATTGAAGTCTCATTTTGAGTTTATAATTGTTTCATCAACTAATGTTAAAATTGATTTGTTGCTAATCATATGCATTTTTTAGATAAATAGATGTACATTAACCTCGATAAACTTCATTTTGTATTTTCAGCCCATTATTTCTGTTTATTTAGATATTGGTATTATAAAAAATTTATCTCATGGTATTATAGATAGGTTTGTATAACCAGGAAAATTTATAAGCTACATTTAAATCTTCAAGGTGTTGATAAATATTACTGAAGTTAACCCAAATACAGAGCTGTTTTAGCAACCATTAGATACTTCCTTATAGATTGATATTAAGCCATTGGTTAATAATCTGAGAAGGTTGTTCAATTGTATTGATCACCTCTCAGCGTAAGAAACTTTATCTTAACTTCAACAATATGTATTTGACCTACTTTATGTTATTTCTCTAATATCTGTCTAGTAATTTTGTCATCAGTAAAATTAGGTTAGCATGTTTTTTTTCTTGGTGAATCTACTGACTTCTGGTGTTCTCTGTGCCTCTTTTTGCCCTACCATCAGCTAATGTAGAATTTTTGGGGGGTCCTTGTTAAACTTTGAATCTGTATTAAAGAATTTAGTTTGGGTCTCCCCCACCTCTGCCTTTGAAATTGAGAAAATTAATTGAATTTTCTTATTTTAGTCTTCTGGCTTCTCTCCATTCTTCATGAGATACCATGAAGATCTGGATGTCTTAAGACTCTAATTTTCTAGTTCCAGAGATTTGAACTCACCATAAGCAACTGGATGCTATTTTATTATTATCTTTCTCCTGTCTCAGGCATCAGTTCCACTTAATCATCTGTGTTCTGTTCTTTCTAGTCTGTAAAATTATTCTTGATAAAAAAAAGAAGCAGAATAAGAATTGAATAGGTGAAATTTTCTATAATATCTTTTAACATGATAGAAGGCCCTGTCTTGTATATTTTTGTATAGAACTGTGTTTGAAAAAAGATTGTATATGAGCATTTTTCATAAGCTCATATTGATCTTCTATTATGTGTCAGGCATAGCATTAGATATTTTGGGCTGCAAAGATGAATAAAAACATAGTCTGTGCTTTTTTTTTTTTTGAGAGAGAGAGAGAATTTTTTAATATTTATTTTTCAGTTTTCGGTGGACACAACATCTTTATTTTATTTTTATGTGGTACTGAGGATCAAACTCAGCCCTGCGCATGCCAGGTGAGCGTGTTACCGTTTGAGCCACATCCCCAGCCCTTCTGTGCTCTTAAAGATATTCCAGCTATACAGACTATGCAAATATTTATTATGTGGCAAGATAAGGACTAATAGAGGATGTTAAAAATCCTGTGGAGAGCAACCAATTATGAATAATAGGGCAGGTTTATATAAGCCTCCACAGAGGAATCTCCTAATGGATTCTTGGTTTTGTTTTTGTTTGTACTGGGGATTGGCCCAGGGGTGCTTTGCCACTGAGCTATATCCCTAGTCCCCCCCCCCCCAAATTTACAATCCTCCTGCCTCAGCCTCTGGAGTCCTTTCAATTATAGGTGTACACCACCATGCCTGGCTTTAAGTGGATTTTTAAAAAATTATATATTTTTCATTATAGTATTATAGTTATACATTGTAGTTTGATTCACTTTGACAATCACACATTCATGGGATTTAATTTCAATCCCTATTGTCTCCACTTTTCCTCCCCTCTTCCCCCCCCCCATTCTCCTTCCTCTACTGATCTTCCTTTCACTTGTTTGTTTATTTATTTTTGATTGGTATTTTGTACACATAAAGGTAAAATTTCTTTTGGTATAAAGGAAGAACAGACATTTGAGATGGATTAGGGTGGGATTGGAAGAATAACAGTCTTTTTTAATGAAGAACAACATATAGCTGAGTGTAGTGATGATACATGTAATCCCAGTGACTCAGGAAGCTGAGGCAGGAGGATTGCAAGTTTAAGGCAAGCCTCACAACTCAGTGAGATCGAGACCCTGTCTCAAAATAAAAAAGGATGGGGGACATTGCTCAGTGGTAAAGTGCCCCTGGTTTACTACCCAGTACCAAACCAACAACAACAACAACAACAACAAAGAAAGAATTCATGAATAGCATGTAATAAATGGAAATAAATGAAGAAGGGTAAAGGCCAACATGCTATATTGAAAAACCTTAAAATCCCTTATGATGGTTGAATATGGTATGTAGTGGGGAGTCCCAAGAAATGAGGCTGCAGATATGAGTGGGACCATATGAAAAAGGATCTTACATGCTATCCTAGAATTTGAACTCTAGGAGGTACAGGAGTATCATTGAAGGGTTTTAAGCAGGAGATGTGATCAAAACCAAGCCAGTCAAGAGTCCTTCCTTACGACATACTACATGCCATTTTAGGGTAGGTATGTTGTGGTAACAAACAATCCTCAAGTTTCTTTGGTTTACAATAATAAGGGTTTTTTGTCCTCCCCTTCATGATCATATCCATTGTGTATCTCTGTTCCAAGACTCAGACTAGAGATGCATCTCCTATCCAAAGGGAAATGAGGCTTGGTAGAATCTCTGTGTTGATTTGAAATCTGTTTAGAAGTGGAATATGTCATTTCCTTTTGTTTCCCATGTTTCATTGGTTAAACAAGCCACATGGCCAAGCTGACATCAAACATTCAGGGATGCCAAACATTCACCAGGGAGGAACAGTGAATATTTTGAATAATAATGTAATATAATGTACATTCATCAAATCATTTAATTATTTATTTTCTGGGATTACCCTGGTGCTACTGGTTTCCGTGTTCCTCCAGTGAGTTGAAGTAGCCTGAGGCAGTAAAGCTATTAGTGGGATACAGAAATGAGAGACCAGAAAATATCCTGGCAACTTTAGTTTTCTGCACTCCCTAGTGCTGCTCTGGTTCCTGAAACTTTTCATTTGTGTCTGTGTGCTAACAGAAGAGTGCCATGATCAGAATTCTATTTTAGAAATATTGCTTTCAGTGCAGTATGGAGAATGGGGAGATTGCATCAGAGTAGATTCGGGAAGAAATTAGAACTTTGTGCAGAAAGAATGATTTGTAATCTGTTTTAGATACAGAAACACAAACTAGACATCTGGCTGTAGGAATGGAAAGATGTAAATGAATCTTTTAGAGTTACTCCAGATGTTGAATCAGGTCCTGGTTACTGGGTGGAGGACTAAAAGGGCAGACAGTTTTGCCCATTCTCCATCATTTGTGTGATTGTTGAGTTATCTGTAGAACATCTAAATGGAGATAACTAGTAAACATTGGTTAATTGTCTCTCAGAATGTAAAGAATATTATTAAAATGATCAATTCCTAGGCCTGGGGACACAACTCAGTGGTAGAGCACTTTCCTAGCATGTACAAAGCTCTGAGTTCAACCCCCAGCATCACAAAAACCAAAAGCAAAAGTCATGAAATTTGATGGTAAGAAATCATAGATATGAAGGAAAGGAATAAAAGGAGATGGCCAAAGACAAGAATTTGAAGAAGGGTAAAGGCCAACATGCTAAAAATTTGGAGTGTGACCTTGATAGTGGTTAGTTGAGGTGGTTTGGAGAACATTATTGGAGAAGAAATTGAGGTACTCAAAGCTAAGGTCTTCATGGGCCACCACATGGATTATTGAAATCATCCAGTATGGGAGAGACTCCTAGTTTTCTGCTCAATATGTAACCAGTATCTCCTCTTCCTTACTAGCAGAACCCTGGGCAATATGCACTGAAAAAACTAAAAGTTAAATTCAATTGCATATGACAGTAACCTCCAATAACAGTGATTTATATCTGGTACATGGGTTTATTTTATCATAAAATATGATAATCTTTGTTTATATAAAATCATCTCTTTCACGTGTTTTACAGCATTTGTTACTGTAAAAAAAATTTGAGTAAGTTATGTACATGATTTATTAATTCTACTCATTTATAACCCTCAGAACATCTATGTGGTATTTTATTTGTTTTTTGTTTTTTGAAAGAGGAGAGAGAGAGAGAGAGAGAGAGAGAGAGAATTTTTAATATTTATTTTTTAGTTCTCGGCGGACACAACATCTTTGTTGGTATGTGGTGCTGAGGATCGAACCCGGGCCGCACGCATGCCAGGCGAGCGCGCTACCGCTTGAGCCACATCCCCAGCCCTATGTGGTATTTTATTTGTAAAGAAATATACAGATAAACGTAAGCTTGAGTTTGGTATGTTTGTTTCACAAAAATTAGAGGCCCATATGCCTGTCCTCCCCCCCCACCTTTTTTTTTTTGTTTGTGGTTCTGGGAGTTTAACCCTTGGGTGGTAGACCACTGAGGTACACCCCTAGCCCTTTTTTATTTATTTTGTGATAGGGTCTTGCTAAATTGTTGAGGCTGGCCTTGAACTTGTGATCTTCCTGCCTCAGCCTCCTAAATTGTTGAGATTATAGGCATGCATCACTTCACCCTTCAGATTCCTGTAATTTTGCTACATATTCTTAGTGTGTTTTTTTCTTAGGGATGCTTTCATGGTTTAAGATGACTGTTGGAGCCAAAGGCAATATTGCTGTACATTGCAGCAAGAAGGAGGAAGGACAAAAGACAAAAAGGGCTTTCCCAGATGTCCCACCCAGCAGCTTCACTTTATCATCTTTTAAACACCAGTTGACGGTGGAATGACTACCATCTGAGAGGAATTTAATAGATGGTAGTAACTTGGAGGGGAAGAGATGGCTAGTTGAATGCATAACCTTAAGGGAGCTTTTTTTTAATCAGAGTGAAGTAAAAGTGTTCCAGCAGAGTATGGCACATGAGAAAAGTTTACAGGGTGTGTATGGGGCATTATGCCAGGTACCCTTAAGGACTACCAAGAAGGCAAGTGTGTCTGGAGTAGAGGAAGTGAGGGGGAGATTTGTAGATACGAGGCCACCAAGTAGCACAGAGCCAGATATCACATATAGTCTTAATAGGTCATATTAAAGATTTTAGTCTTTGACTTTTGCTTTAAATGAGATAGGAAACTTGTGAAAGATTTTGAGCAGAGTGTGACATTATCTGATTTAAGTTTTAACAAGATATCTCTGACTTTGAGGTTGAATAGACTTAGGGGTCAAGGGTGGTAGACAGGAGACCAGGTAGGAGTGTTACCAGAGTCCTGATTCTGGGGATTCAACAAATCAGGTCAGCCACTCACCCCAAAAACCAAACGGAAAAGGTAATGGTGAAAAGCATGAAAAAACTTTAATCAGTATAGCTACTCCAGTAAACAAGAGTCTGACAGTGATTCTAAGTTTTATAGCAAGGGGAACAAGGGCAAAGTTTGGGAGTTTGCATGGCTGGAGACTTTCACAGCTGCCAAAGCAAGTGATCTTGATCAGGTGTGGTATGGTCCATCCTTACATCAGGATCCATCCAGTGGGGACTTGTCTGAGATAAGAAAATTGCTGTTGCCTGGTTGGGTAGCTTTCCATCACCATAAGATATTTCTTGATCAGACCTGTTGTTACTGGAATCCAAAATGACTCAGAGCAAGGGAGACAGATGCAAAACTGAGGCAAAGATTTCAAGTCTTTAATCCTGCTTTTAGCTACCCATTGGACATTTGCAGGCAAAAATGAAGAGTCTTAAATCCTTGTTTCAGGAGGTTGTTATAATAATCAGATAAGAGATGATAGTAGTTTGGATCATATGAAAACAGTGAAGATCTGTGTGTACCTTGAAAATAGAGCAAACAGGGCACTTTTATGTATTCTACTAAGGCTTGAAAGAGAAGAACAATTTTGGATGCTTATAGCCTTTGGCCAGACCAACTGGAATGATAAGAGCAATAGGGATAAGTTATCCGAGATGGGAACAGGTATATTGGTACAGTTAGCTGTCGTATGTATAGTCAGTATCTTTCTGTTTCAATATATTCCTGTTTCTTGCTGGGAACCTAGCTCAGTGGTAGAGTGCTTGCCTGGACTATACAAGGGCCTAGGTTTAATCCCCAGTTCTGCATAAAAGTAAAACAGAATCAAATAAATCCTTTTTCTTGTCTCTGAATCTTTTTTCTTTTTTCTCAGTGCACATTTAACTGGCTTTCATAAATTCATTCACTCAACAAACAAATTAGTATTGAACAATTACAGAGTTTTCCAGCCTTTATCAGTTAGATTTATTTAGTTGCAAAGCAGACCAAAGTAGACTTTGCTTAATTGGCTTAAACAAAAAAAAAGGAATGGAGTAGGAGGATGGGTTTAGAAAAGGGAGGGGGGAGTTATATGGACAGTAGGGGTTGTTCACTGGAATTAAAGCAAGGGCTAAAGGATCACACTTTGGAAAGAGCTCTGAACTAGTATCATCTCATTGGAGTCTAGGTAACATAATGGATATAATGTTTTAAATCAGAATTATCCCTTCTGGATAAATCACTTTCATCATTATATCTAATTTTGTAAGGATATTGAATTAAATGTTGGTTGTGGGAGTATGGGGAAAATTCAAAAGTGAATAAAGTACAGAACATAAATTTGGAGGTTATATTAGAGTAGAATTAATAAATAGTATACAATTTATTAGAATTAGAGTAAAATAAATACCATTGATGCTAACAGATATGGGAAAAGATTATTATATGACTCATGAGCAACCATATCTCATTTTTAACTTTAGATTTTAATAGGTTTTAAAGGAAAGTTAAGCATGAGAATATGTTAGAGAAACATTTTTGTCCACTAAAGCAGCATGAATAATAAATGTTGTGAGGATTTAGTAAATTATGGTACACACATAGAATGTAATACTTTATAGTCATCAGAAATTACACAGGTATATGTAATGAGAAGGAAAAATAATCATTGCCTTAAGTAGAAAAAGAAAACAGATTATAAAATAATAACAGAAAATCTCAGTTAAATTTTAGTATGAGTGGTATGATTGTGCATGCACGTGTATAAGCCTTCCAATTTATTGAATTCACTTAAATCTTATTACATTTGAGTGTTAATTTGGACAATATATTGGAGGTGGGGGTAAGGCTAATATTGAGACCAGTCAGGCTATTGTCCAAGTAATTTTCTAAGTAAGAGAAAATCAGGGCCCGACTTAAGATAAAAAATAAAGAAGAGGGGATCTAATATTTTAGCAATCATGATCCAACTTCTAAACCCCTGTGCTATCTTAAGGATCTTGTTTTTAATCAGCTAGATCTTAAAGAAGCTCAATTAGAAATAGCATTTTAACAGAGCTTGATTTGGGAAAGATCTAAGTATAATAAAGCTATAACATTGAAGGAGGCATTAGGGAGTTTGGGGTAGGGTTTCTGCCTTGGAGACAACATTGATGTTGAGTTTGAGCAAACAAACAACAAAATCTGAAGGATGCTCTCTCTTTAAATAGAAGAGTCTAGTTTCCCCCAAATAGACTTCTTGCCAGGTGGGGTTGCTGTGGCACATGCCCGTAATCCTAGAGACTCAGGAGGCTAAAGCAACAGGACCCCAAGTTTAAAGCCAGCCTCAGCAACTTAGTGAGATCCTGTCTCAAAATAAAAAATAAAAAGGGATGGGGAAGGGCTGATGCTGTGGCTCAGTGGTAGAGCGCTTGCCTAGCATGTGTGAGGTACTGGGTTTGATTCTTAGCACCATATATAAATAAACGAATAAAACAAAGGTCCATACATCTAAAAAAATAATAATAAAAAAGGGATGGGGATAAAGCTCATTGGTAAAGCACCCCTGGATTCAATCCCTAGTACTAAAAACAAAACAAACAAACAAACAAAAAAGGCCAAAACAAAACAAAAACCCAGACTTCTTTACTATTTACAATTAGCTTTATTGACATAAAATTTCATACTATAAAGTTCATTCACTTAAAACATACAATTCAGTGAGTAATTTTTTGGGGGAGAGGTATATATACAGAGTCATAACTGTTACCATAAGTTAATTTTAAAACATTTTCATCATTCCAGAAAGAAACCTGTGGTAAGTCATTTTTCATACTACTGTTAACCTATTTTCTGTCTTTAGATTTGCATATTCAGAACATTTTATATAAATGAAATCATAACAATATGTGTAGACCACTTGACTTTTAAAGTCTGTTTCTTTCTAAATGATTTCTTTTTGTGTTCCATATTTTATAGTTCACTTTAAAGTTTATAGTGTCTCTACCTGTCTTGTCTGATAAATTTGCTTGATTCTTAATTCATACTTGTGTCTTTTCATTTAATACAGATACATAGTATATGCCAAACAATTTGTACTATTACATAGTTTTTTTTTTAATTATTATTTTTTAGTTGTAGATGGATATAACACCTTTATTTTATTTACTTATTTTCATGTGGTGCTGAGGATCAAACCTAGTGCCTTACATGTGCCAGGCAAGCAGTCCACCATTGAGCCACATCTCCAGTCCTATATAGTTTTGGGTTTTTTTTAATACCTTTATTTTATTCATTTTTATATGGTGCTAGGAATGAACCCAGTGCCTCACACATGCTAGGCAAGCGCTCTACCCCTGAGTCACAATCCCAACCCCCTACATAGGTTTTTAATGGACATTAAAAGAGATTTATTTTTAGCCAGGCACTGTGACATAATTCTGTAATACCAGCTACTTGGGAGGCTGAGGCAGGAGAATCACAAGTTTGAGGTCAGCCTCAGTCTCAAAAAAAAAAAAAAAAGTAGGGAATTCTGGGGGTATAGCTCATTGGTGGAGAGAGAGTCTCTGTGTTAAATCCCCAGCACCATGGAAGGAAAAAAATTCTTTTTGTTGATGTTTCTGTGTCTTAATTTCTTTTGTTCCTGTTTTTGCTCTTACATATTCAGTTTTTAGCTGAGTAGTGTTTATACTTACACTGCTGATGGAAAGTTTGTTACTTAAGCCCTCTTTATTCCTGCAGATTTATTTAATTATACATTATTTGGTGGGAGAGGTCAAAAGTTTACTGAAAGAAAAAGAAAATTAAGCCCACTAAGAGACTATTAGGTATATCATAGTATTTCATTTCTCATTTTCTTTAGTCTTTCCTCATTATATAATGTGGAACACTGTAATTAAGGGATTCTACCTTGCAAACATAATGTCAGTTTTATTTAGAACTGCCTTGGTATTGATACTCCTTCTATTATTTGTCAGAACACAAAAATATTCAGACAAGAGGGTAAAGTAGTGTACATTCCTTTAGTTAGAATCTTCTTAGTACAAATAGTAACTTTTTAGGTCTGTGGGTGTTCTGTTTAATCCATGAAAAAAGACAGAAAAATGTTTACTTCATTGTCTTTTCAAGTTTCTCTTCCTATGACCTTTCCCCCCCTTGTCATATGCTTTATATTTGACAACCAGGGGAAGGATACTCATGATGCCTAGGCAAATGCTACTTAACTATGTGATAAATATTATTTTAAATTTCATAGCTGAGCTTGTGGAAAAAGTAAGGAAAATCCTCGGGTAAAAAATGAACAGGGAATTGAAAACCTAATTCATAGTAAAAAAATTCTGGGTTACTAAGAGACTTCAGTTTCAACAGCCACATGGGAATAGGAGACTTTTAATTAATTAATTAATTAATTTAAGAGAGAGAGAGAATGAATTTTTTTTAATATTTATTTTTCAGTTTTCAGTGAACACAACATCTTTATTTTTATGTGGTGCTGAGGATCGAACCCAGTGCCCCGCGCATGCCAGCCGAGCACTACCGCTTGAGCAATATCCCCAGCCCTTATTTTATTTTATTTTTTTTTAAAGGGGGAGAGAGAGAGAGAGAGAGAGAGAGAGAGAGAGAATTTATTTATTTATTTATTTTAGTTCTCGGCGGACACAACATCTTTGTTGGTATGTGGTGCTGAGGATCGAACCCGGGCCGCACGCATGCCAGGCGAGCGCGCTACCGCTTGAGCCACATCCCCAGCCCCTTTATTTTATTTTTTTATTCCATCCATAAAGCTTGGTTTCTTAAAGATTACTACATTGTTGATGAGATGATATAGAAAAACATCTGCCCAGTGGCACAGAGATGTCAAGGAAGTTTGTCCACTTTGTATGGCCTTTGGGTGGGAAACTTTTCTCTGAGAATTTGTTTCCTGGGCTTGTTCTCGTGTAAGTTTGGTTTAGAATGTACATCTTTCCTCTTTTTGGGTTCAGGAAACCCCAAGCCAAGAAATTAACACAAAAGGTAGTCTTAGCTCAGTGAAAGTCTTATGGAATCAGGCTGAAACAAATGCTAAACTTCTCTATAGAGATATCTTCAACCTAGGCCAGAGAAGATTTTGATAGTTAAAATGTGCTCTTATGTTTTTGTTATTGTTGTTTTGTTTTGTTTTAAAGAGAGAGAGAGAAGAGAAGAAAGAGAGAGAATTTTTTAATGTTTATTTTTCAGTTTTCGGTGGACACAACATCTTTATTTTTATGTGGTGCTGAGGATAGAACCCAGTGCCCCGTGCATGCCAGGCGAGTGTGTTACTTGAGCCACACTCCAGCCCTGTTGTTTTGTTTTTAATAGACTTTAAAAAAATATAGTCATTAGCCTCCCCCAGTGACTCAGGAGGCTAAGACAGGAGGATTGCAAGTTTGAGGCCAGTCTAAGCAACTAAGTGAGACCCTGTCTCAAAATAAAAAATAAAAAGGGCTGGGAATGTAGCTCAGTACCAGAATGATGTTCTTGTCCAAAAAATGATGTTCAATATCCAAAGATTTTTAACAGTGTTGGGTTCAATTCCCAACACTGCTAAAAAATAAAAGGAAAAGAAAGTGTAGCCATTGACCTTTAAAACTCAGTGGACAACATCAATGGTAGAATGGATAAATTGTGGTACATTCATACAATGGAATACTGTTAAGTAATAGAAAGGAATAAATTGCTGCTATGCACATTATCTTGGTTCAGTAATACTAAATGAAGAAAGTCAGACAAAAATTAAAAGGTAATAGACACAAAATACTAGGTGATTTTAGTTATATAAAGCTAGAAACCCTAACATATGCTGTTAGAAGTCATGATAATAACCTTTGAGGAAGAGGGAAGACATGGTGATTAGGAAGGGGAATGAAGGAGGTTTCTGTGGTGCTGGTAACATTGCTTTCTTGACTTGGGAGATAGTTGCATGATTGTTTCACTTTATGATGAGTCTTTGAGCTTATAATTGGCATACTTGTTTGCTAATAAAAAGCAGGAAAAGAAAATAAGATAAATGTCATAGAAAAGAATGGATAAATAGCACAATAAAAGATGGTAGAAATAAATCCAAATGTATCAGTATCATACTAAATGCAAATGAATTACACTTACCAGTTAAAAGACAGATAATCTGTTGTAGCATATTGCCAAGATGACTGATATTAGTTCATTTGCTCTGTGTATACACCATTCCTCCATCTAGGGGCAGAGTTTATTCCTCCATTTATCTTGAATCTGGGCTGACTTTAGTGACTTGAAGAATAAAACATGGCAGAAATGACATTCAGGAACTTTCAAGGCTAAGGCATGAGGACTTAACCACCTAGAATGGCTTCCATTTAGGCTTCTTTGAGCATTTTCTTTTGAAATGCTCTCCCGTGGAACACTCAATCTGGGCACCTAGCTACCATGCTGTGAGAAGCTCAAATCAGACGGAGAGGCCAGCTGAACAGCCAGCATCAACTGCCAGCTATGTGAGTGAGTGAAGAAATTGTCTTGGACATTCCAGAAGCAGCAGAAATCATACAAAGAAAAACCCAGGTCCAAAGCATGTGGTCCCAGTCTAGCCATTTTAATCATTCGAGCCACCCTACCTGAGGCTCCAGACACAAGCTGACTTTGCTGTATCTTCTCTAAATTTCTGCCCTTGGGATTGTATGCATAATAAAATGGTAATAGTTTACACCACAAAGCTTTGGGGTAGTTGGTTTGTACCAACTGAAACAAACCTTGGAACCTGGAAATGAGTGCTGCCATAATCTAAAGTCTGTATTGGCTTTGGGATTTGATAGTAGACTGAAGATGGAGGGACCTTGAGAAGGCTGTTAGTGAAGGTTTGAAACACAGTGAGAAAGGTGTTTTTGGAGGCTGGGAAAAGAGGAAACATTTATTATATAGTGATACATGATTTATTGGCACTGTTATGCGGTAACAGAGAAGATATAAAATGTAATGAAATTGATCTAAGGAAATTTCTAAGGAGAATGTTGAGAAGTACTACCTAGCTTCTTTTAATTGCCTTTGATAAGGTACAGATGTATTTGTATATATAGGGGGTAAATGAGCAAAAAATAAACTATTAAGAGAAAATATTTTTAACCTAATATTGATTATGTTAGAAAATAAAACTTTTGGGCTGGGGATATAGCTTAGTTGGTAGAGTGCTTGCCTTGAATGCACAAGGCCCTGAGTTCGATCCCCAGAGCCAAAAAAGAAAAAATTTTTTCTCATCCCCAGTTGCTCCAGATGAGCAGTACCTTTTAAAGAAATGGTTTTGGAGAAAGCATAAAATTCAAGATGTTGGGAATAAAATAGGACCTCAATTAAAGATCTCAAGGGTGCAATTATAAATTCCTTTGTTAAGACTTCATAAAGATTTAAGGCAGGGCCTCATAGAACCTTTTAGTTAGTTAAAAGAATGTTTAAAGATCTTAAGGGACTATGAGACCTACTCAAACAACGTGGCTTGTAAGGATTTTAAAGGTATTGTCTTACAGTACAGGTCTACACAACACTTGAAATGGAGAAAGTGGATATAGTTTTTGTACACTGGATCTGTGTCCCAAATAAGATTCATTGGAAATTCACAAGGCTTTTAAGAAATTGTACATTAACTATCTCCGTGTAAAAGGAAGGATTACTCCAAGGGTGAAGCCAAAAGGTGTGAAGAATCACTGTCAGGGAGTAGGCCTTGACTGTAAGAGAGGAACCGTGTCACATTTTTCATTAAATTTCAGAATTGAATGGGCCAGTAACTGCTGTTTATCTCTTGTTCCTTTCCCCTTTTCTTCGTATTTTGAATGGGAGTGTCCATATGGTTATCCTGAGTCAGTCTTGGTGTTGTGTGTTTGTATGTTGGGTGTGTGGGAGCAGATAATTTGTCTCTTTAATTCAGATCAAGAGGAACTATACTGCAGTAGCTGTACCTGAGGAACTGCATCTGAGGAGCCTCAACCACACCTGGACCTGATTTAGATATCGAGATTCTGAACATCAAGCTGATGCCATAAATGAGATGAGAATTTTGAAGGTCTTAGGAGAGGGTGAGTGTATTTTGCATGTGGGAGGGACTTGGGGCCAGAGGGTGGTCTGTGGTAGCTTATTTCCAAAGTGGCTACTATCAGTTTCTTCCCTTCTTACCATTCACAGGTGGAGTCTAATTTTTCTCCTCCTCTTGAATGTGGGCTTGCTTTAGTGAAAACTTGCTTAAATAATAGAATGATTTTCTGAGACTTCTAAGGCTAGGTCATAAGAAGCCTTGCAGCTTCCACTTGTGGCTTTTGGAATTCACTCTCAGAACCCAGCCACCATGCTGTGAGAAGCCGGAGTCAGATGGAAAGGACACATGTAGGCATTTGTTAAAAGCCCTAGTGAGCTACTAGCAAACAGCAAGTATCAGCTGTCAACTGTATGAGTCAGTGTAGGAGCAATGTTGGACTGTCTAGCCCTAGCAGACACCAGTTGGACAAGTACAAGGGTTCCAGATGTGTAGCCCCTGATAAGGATCCCAGCCATCTTCATGCATAAGTTACTACACGTCCAGATTCTGTACATTGTAGATCAGAGACAAGCCATCTCTGCTGTGTCCTGCTGGAATTTCTGGCCAATAGAGCAATGAGAAGAATAAAATGATATTTTCTAATACCACTAAGTTTTGGGGTAGGTTTCTTAAAAAATATTTTTATTAGTTGTTTATAGACCTTTGTTTGTTTGTTTATTTATTTATATGTGGTACTGAGAATTGAACCCAGTGCCTCATACATGTTAGGCAAGTACTCTACCACTGAGCCACAACCCCAGCCTTGGGGTAGTGTTTTTTGTTTTTTTATTTTTTATTTAATTAATTAATTTATTTATTTTTTAATATTTTATTTACATTTTAGCTTTCGGCAGATACAACATCTTTGTATGTGGTGCTGAGGATCGAACCCGGGCCGCACCCATGCCAGGGGAGCGCACTACCACTTGAGCCACATCCCCAGCCCCTTTTTTGTTTTTTTAAAAATATTTATTTATTTTTTTAGTTGTAGTTAGACACAATATGCTTATTTTATCTATTCATATGTGGTGCTGAGGATCGAACCCAGAGCTCCGCCCGTGCTAGGCGAGTGCTCTACTGCTGAGCCACAACTCACAACTCCAGCCTGGGGTGGTTTTTTTTTTTTTTTTTTTTTTTTATTCTAGCAGTAAATAACTGGAATGTTGTCCATTGAATAGAGAATAACCCAGTTATATGCAGTGTAAGAGACATATCTAAAACATAAGATATCAGAGAAATTGAAAGTAAAGGTATGGAAAAAACCTTCTCTAAAAGAAAGCTGGTATAGTAGATAATAGTAGGATAAATTGGACTGGAGTGTAGCTCAATTGGCAGAGCACTTGCCTTGCCTGTGCAAGGATTTGGGTTTAATTCATAGCACCACGAAAGAAAGAAAGTTCATTTGAAGGCTAAAAACAGGGTGGGGAGGGGAGAAGATTAGGAATAATGAAGGAAAAAGCTCTAATTCCAAATCAATATGCATCTAGTAGTATGCATCTAATAGAGAGAACTGGGCACAGTGGTACTCATGCCCATAATATCAAGGTACTTGAGAGGCTGAGGATAATCATAAACTGCCTGGGCAGTTTAATGAAACTATGTCTCGAAAATAAAATAAAAGGGGTTGAGAGTAGCTTAGTAATGTATACAAAACTACTAGAAAACACTACTTAGTAGTGTGTACAAAACCCTGGGTTCAATCCTTAGTACTGCAGTAAAACAAAAATCCTAACTAGATAGATAGAAACAAATACAGTTAGAATTCAAAATACATAGATTAACCAGATAAACTGGGCATGGTGATGTATATCAGTAATCTCAGTTAGTTGGAAAGCCAGGCACAGGATTGCTTGAGGTCAGCCTGGGCAGCATTGCAAGACCTCCTCTCAAAAGACAAAAGAAAATAAACCCCAACCCCCAAACCAATTGTGTATATATGTGTATACATATATTCTACACACACATATACTCACACATATGAAGAAATATAGGAATAGATTGATAAATCTATGAAGTGGAATATTTTAACATATCTTTCTCAGTAATTGATGGTCAAACAAAATTTGAGAAGATTTGAACAGCCAAAAGGCTTCATTTGGTGGGCATGTACAGAGCCTGGCACCTAATAGATGAGAATTCTCTTTCTTTTTTAGGCAGTTTGTTTTTCCTTTGTGGTACTGGGGATTGAACCCAGGAGTGCTCTACCACTAAGCTATATCCCAGCCCTTTCTTCTGATTTTGAGACAATTTTCTAAAGAAACATGAACTAATTCTGGACTTTCTGTTCTGTTCCATTGATTTATTTGTCTAACTTGATTACTACTACCAGAGTATTTGGATAACTGTATGCTTTTTTTTGTTGTTGTTGTTGTTGTTGGGTTTTTTGTTTGTTTTGCTTTGATTTGTTTTTGTACTGGGAATTAAACCCAGGGATGCTTTGCTACTGAGCTACATAAATTTTTTGGTGCCAGGGACTGAACCCAGAATCACTCAGCCCCTGAGCCACATTCACAGTCCTTTTTATTTTTATTTTGAGACAGGTTATTGCTAAGTTGCTTAGGCCTAAGTTGCTGAGTCTGTCTTCGAACTTGTGATCCTCCTGCCTCAGCCTCCTGAGTTGCTTGGATTACAGGCATATACCACCACATCTGACTTTAGGTACTTTAAAAATTGTGAACATATTCTGAGTTCACAGTAAGTCTAAACAAAACTAGTAAAGGGGTGTGATGCAGGTTATGTTTTCTTAATTTAGTTAAGATTAAAACTGAACAGTGACTGGACATATAGCTTATTGGTAGAATGCTTGTCTAATAGTCATGAGGTCTTAGGTTCAATTCCCAGCACTGCAAAGAAGAAAAGATAACTAAAATAACAGTAGCTGGGTGCGGTGGTGCACACCTATAATCCCAGCGAATTGGAAAGCTGACGCAGGAGGATCACAAATTTGAGGTCAGCCTTGGCAATTTAGAAAGATCTTGTCTAAAAAACTAAAAGAGGCTAGGGATGTGACTCAATGGTAGAGTGTCGCTGGGTTCAAACCACTGTACCATGGCAAATAAATAAGTAAGTAAATAAATAATAACAATATTTGGGGATTTAAAAATCACATATCTAAGAGGTCAAAGAAAAAAATAATGGAAATAAGAAGTAAAGTTGATAATATAAATACTATCTAAAAACTGTGGGTTACAAGCTAAAGCAGTAGTTAGAAAAAATTTACATCCTTTTGTATTTATACTGAAAAAAAGAGGCTTATTAAGTTTTAGTGTAAGTATTCCACTGAAAAAGTTATAAAAAGTTATGAGAAAAATCAAGAAAAGTAGAAGGAACAAATAATGAAAACAAGAGCAGAACCCAGTAAAATTGAAAACAAAGATGTAATAGATCAATAAAATCAAAAGTTGATTTTCTATGAAAAATTTAAAAAACTACTGAAAGCTTTATTAATGCTACTAGAACTGAACAAGAAGAAACATCTACAAATACAGCATAAATTATTAAATAACAAATATGTTCAGTTAAATTGGAAAATTTAATAAAAAGAACAACTGTAAAAAATATATATAATTTAACTCAAGAAGGAACAATGGAACTGGAGGTGTAGCTCAGTGGTAGATCATTTGCCTTGCATGTGTGAGGTCCTAGGTTAGATTCCCAGCACTGGAAAGAAAAAAAGACAGAAGGACCAAAGACCTATAATCTAAATATAGTCGTCTTTTTTTTTTTTTTTTTTTTTTTGAGAGAGAGAGAGAATTTTAATATTCATTTTTTAGTTTTTGGCAGACACAACGTCTTTGTTTGTATGTGGTGCTGAGGATCGAACCTGGGCCGCACGCATGCCAGGCAAGCGCGCTACTGCTTGAGCCACATCCCCAGCCCTATATAGTCTTCTTTATAGGACTATATATAGTGAATTAGAAAGTAAAAGTCGACCCAAAGAAAAGAGGCTCCAGTGGGAGTTTTAAAAGTTTTATAAAAGCATAATTGACACATTAAAAACTTCACATATTTAAAGTGTATGATTTAGAAAAAAACTGAACATGTATACAGTTGTGAAACTATCATTAAGATAAAGAGTGTGTTCCAGGCTGGGGTTGTGGCTCAGTGGTAGAGCACTTGCCTAGCATGTGCTGGGTCTAATCTTTAGCACCACATACAAATAAATACATAAAATAAAGTTATTGACAACTATAACTAAAAATTAAATATTACTTTTAAAAAAAGAATGTGTTCATTACCTTTAAAATCTCTGCTGCCCCTTTCTACCACCCAACCTTATCTCCAAGCAGTCACAGATTCGCTTTATATTATAATAAATGACTTCACATTTTCTAGTCTTTCTTATAAATGGAATCATGCAGTATAACCTCTTTTATATATATATATATATATATTTCTTTTACATATATATATATATATATATTAGGTGTAGTTGGACACAGTGCCTTTATTTTTTATTTATTTATATGTGGTGCTGAGGATCAAGCCCAGGGCCCCACATATGCTAGGCAAGCGCTCCACTGCTGAGCCACAACCCGAGCCCAGTATAGCTTCTTTTTAAGGGGGAAGGAACGGGGCCATTTGGCTTCTTTCACTTAGTATTATTGCTTTGAGATTCATTCATGTTGTTGAGTGATCAAAAATTTATTCCTTTTCATTACTTAATAGTATTCCATTGTGTGGCTAGACCACATCAGTTGACAGACAGCTGGTTCATTTCCAGTTTGGGACTGTTACAGACAATGCTGCTGTGAACATTAAGTAGGAGTGTTCATAGACATATGTTTTCATTCCTCTTTGTTAAATATCTGGGGGTGTAATGGTTGGATTATATAAACATTTAACTTTTAAGAAGCTGCCATATACTTTTCAAAAGTGGTTTTGCTAATTTACATTCCCACCAGGCTTGAATTTTGCTATATTCTCATCAACATTTGATATGTCCAGTCTTTATTTTTAACCATTTTGATAAATGTAGAATAGTATTTCATTGTGGCTTTAATTTTCTTTTCTTTATTTTTAAAAAAATTTTATTTTTTAAAAATTTTTTTTAGTTGTAGGTGGACACAGTATCTTTATTTATTTTGATGTGGTGCTTAGGATTGAACCCAGTGCCTCACACGTGCAAGGTGGGTGCTCTACCACCGAGCTATAGCCCCAGCCCTGATTTCCTTTTCTTTAATGACTGCTGCTACATATCTTTTCGTGTTCTTATTTGCCATTTATGTGTCTCCTGTGGTGTAAAGTGTGCAAATCTTTTTTTGTTAATGGTGATTGAACCTGGGTGCTTTTCCACGGAGCTATATCTCCAGCCCTTTTTTAAAAAAAAAATTTATTTTGAGAGAAGTTTTGCTAAGTTGCTTAGAGCCTCACTAAGTTGCTGAGGCTGGCCTGGAACTTGTGATCCTCCTGCCTTAGCCTCTTGAGTCAGTGGGATTACAGGTGTGTGACACTCCACCTGATTGTTCAGCTCTTTTGACCATTTTTGTTTGTTTGCTTTTTCAGTGATAGGGATCAAAGCAGAGCCTCATACATGCTAGGCAAGTGCTGTAATTGAGCTACATCCTCCAGCCCATTTTATTTGTTTTGTTTTGTGTTTTGTTCTGGATACAAGTCTTTTATCAGATATATCATTTGCAAATATTCCTTCCCAGTCTGTGGCTTGTTTTTTATTAAATCTTTTCAGAGAACAAAAGCTATTCATTTTGATGAAGTCCAGTTTATCAATTTGCTTTTCTATAAATGGCTTGTGTTTTTGTTGTCTTAGCTAAGAAATCAATGCTTAATCCTGTGTTAAAAAGTTTTTTCCTTTTTGTATGTGTGTGTGTGTGGAAGTTTTATAACTTTTGGTTTTACATTTTTTTGCAATTGTCCATTTTGAGTTAATTTGTGAGTGTGGTGCAAAGTTTGTGTTGAAACCACCCTCTCATATGGTTATCTAATTGTTATAGCAGGATTTGTTGAAAGGTTGACCTTTCTCCACTGTTGAAAATCAGTTTTCTAAAGAAACACGGACTGTTTCTAGACTTTCTGTTCTGTTCCATTGATCTATTGTCTAACTTGATTACCACTACCAGAGTATTTTGATAACTGTATGCTTTTTTTTTTTTTTTTGGTTTTTGTTTGTTTGTTTTTGCTTTGTTTTGTTTTTGTACTGGAGATTGAACCCAGGGGTGCTTTGCCACTGAACTATATAAATTTTTTTGGTGCCAGGGATTGAACCCAGAGTCGCTCAGCCCCTGAGCCACATTCACAGTCCTTTTTATTTTTTATTTAGAGACAGGTTCTTGCTAAGTTGCTTAGGCCTTGGAGTTGCTAAGGCTGGCATTCAACTTGTGATCCTCCTGCCTCAGCCTCCTGAGTCACTAGGATTACAGGTGTGTGCTTCTGTATCCAGCTCTTGATAGCTATAATTTTTATGTCTTAAAAATTGATTTTTAAGCTTTGTTTTTCCTTTTTAGATTTGTTTTTGCTATTCTGAGTTCTTCTTACACCCCTGTGAATTTAGAATTAGTTTGTCAATTTCTATAAGAAAAAGCTTCTAGATTTAAAAAAGTTTTAAATTTTTTTTTTTTTTGCTTCTAGAATTTTTATTGGAATTATATTGAATTTGCATTTGGGGAAAGTTGGTAGCTTAGAATTGAATCTTTTTGGTCATGAATGTCTACATTTATTATGAATATCTTTAATTTCTCTCAGGAGTGTTTGGTCATTTTCAGTATGCAAGTCCTGTATATCTTTTTTCAATTTATTGCTAAGTATTTCATTTTTTATATTATTATAAATGAAGTGACACTATGATTTCTCTTTGTTAGTTTGTAGAAGAACAAATAAGAGTTTTATGAATTGGTTCCCCCCCATCCCCCAGTACTGGGGATCGAACCCAGAGGTACTTTACCCCTGCTACATCCCCTGTCTTTTTTTTTTTTTTTTTTACTTTCCACATCCCTAGTCCTTTTTATTTTTTATTTTGGGACAGGCTTTGCTAAGGAGCTGAGGCTGACCTTCTTGCAGTCCTCCTGCCTCAACCTCTGGAATCACTGGGGTTACAGGCATGTGCTACAGTGCCAGGTGTGGTCTTTAATTCTTTAACCTTGCTGAATTTTTGGGTTAGTTCTAGTAACCTTTTTGTGGATTCCATTGCGTTTTACGTTGAGGCAATCATGTCATCTGTAGGTAAAGAAAGTTTTATTTCTTAACTTTCCAATCTAGATGTCTTTTAAGTATTTTTCCTATTGTATTATCTAGAGCCTCCTTCGTTATTAAATAGAAGTGGTAAAGTAGATAAGTTTTATTCCTGATCTTAGGGAAAAGCATCCAGGCAGGAATGTTTAGAGTTACAATTTCCTTAAGTGACATTCTATACATATCCATATGTGACATTTTCATTACAATTCAGTTCAAAACACTTTATAATTCCTTTTTTTAACCTTTATTTTGTTTATTATTTAATATTTGTATTCCCTATGAGAATATACACAATGCCTGGAGTTTTTGTCTGTTTTGTTCACAATTGAATTCCAAACACCTACAATAGTGCCCAGCACAGTAGAAACACAATTATTGAAGTTATTGAGTAAATGAATGATATAAATAAGCTCTCATATGTACATATGTATATTTCTATATACAAATCATGTGAGAAATGTGTAAAATAATACCATATTTTTGTAAAATAGTGTCTGTAATTCCTTACTATGAAGTGTTAATGCTTTCAATTTTTACTATTTTAATCATTTTTTTTAGAGAGAGAGAGAGAGAGAGAGAGAGAGAGAGAGAGAGAATGAATTTCAATATTTATTTTTCAGTTTTCGGCGGACACAACATCTTTGTTTGTGTGTAGTGCTGAGGATCGAACCTGGGCCGCACGCATGCCAGGCGAGCGCGCTACCGCTTGAGCCACATCCCCAGCCTTATTTATTCTTTGATGACCAATGCATATATAAATATTTTTTACTTACTCATTTGAAGGAAAATTACCCTGGAGTTTTAAAATGATCTGATTAGCAGGGCATAGTGGCATTTGCTTGTAATTCTAGCAACTTGGGAGACTGAGGCAAGGGTGATCACGAGTTTGAGGCCTCCTGGCAACTGAGTGAGACCCTCTCTCAAAGTAAAAAATAAAAAAAGGGCTGAGTGTGTAGATCAGTGGTAGAGTGCCCCTGAGTTAAATCCCCAGTACCACAAAAAATAATGAAAATAAATACACTGTTATCAATATTGTGTTATATCTGTTTTAAGAAATTAGAATTTATGGCACTGATTTAAGTAACATAATATAAAATAATATCACTGCAGTAGTCTGATTTCTCTTTTGATTTCTTCTTGACCTATGAGTTACTTAGGTTGGTATATTCTTTAGTTTCCTAGTATTTGGCAGTTTTGCAGATATTTTTCTTTGTTTATTCTTAATGTAATTCCATTGTAGTTGGAGAAGATATTTTTATAACTTATTCTTTTAAATTTATTAGCCTTATATTCATGCCTGGAATATGGTTTATCTTGTTAAGTTTTTTGTGTTCATTTGAAAAGAGTGTGTATTTTCTGTTACTGGTGTAGTTTTCCTTGTGTTTCTTATTCTTAGGTTTCATGAGCATCTTGAATCAAGGAGTATATTATTTTTATCAAATTTGAAAAAAAAATTAGCCATTGTTTCTTCAACTACTCTTTTAAGGTGTTTCTCCTAACTCTTTTTTTCTTTTAACATTTATTTTTTAG
This sequence comes from Spermophilus citellus, assembly GCF_964194105.1. Taxonomy (NCBI): domain Eukaryota; kingdom Metazoa; phylum Chordata; class Mammalia; order Rodentia; family Sciuridae; genus Spermophilus; species Spermophilus citellus. The sequence goes on from NC_138184.1 coordinate 207,718,475, forward strand.
TTGTAAGTGGACACAATATCTTTATTTTATTTTTTTAAATATGGTGCTGAGGATCGAACCCAGTGCCTCACACATGCTAGGCAAGTGCTCCTCCTTGAGCCAAAACCCCAGCCCTCTCCTACCTACTCTTTTAAGGAACTCCAATTGCATGTATAGTAGACTGCTTTAAGTATTATCAGAACTCACTGATGGTCTTTCTTCCTCTCTGGTTCTTTTTTTTTTTTTTTTTTTTTTTTTTTTTTTTTTTTTTTTTTTTGCATTAGGGACTGAACCCAGTGCTCTACCACTAAGCTACATCCCCAGACCTTTTATTTTATATTTTAAGACTGGCTCTTGCTAAGTTGCTGAAGGTGACATTGGGCTTGTGATCCTCCTTCCTCAGCTTGGATCATGTCTATGTATCTTCAGATTTATTCATTTTTAATTTGTGTTTCATCTAATCTACCATTAATTCCCACCTACTGTAGTTTTCATGTAGATGTCCTAATTTTTATTCCTAGAAGTTTGGTTTAGGCTCTTCATAGCTGGATGTGGTGATGTGTACCTGTAATTTCAGAGGCTCAGGAGGCTGAGGCAGGAGGATCACAAGTTCAAAGCCAGCCTTAGCAATTTAGCAAGGCCCCCAAGCAATTCAGTGAGACCCTTTCTCTAAATTAAAATATTAAAAAAGGATTGGGGATGTGACTCAGTGGTTAAGCATTCCTGGGTTCAATCTCTGGTACCAAAAAAACAAAACAAAACAAAAAAACCAAAAATCCCTCAAACCAAAAAATATCTTTTCACGTTTCCACTTAGTTTTTTGAGTGTGGAGTATATTTTAATACCCTTATAAATAAGGGTATTAATGTCCTATGATTGTATATACTTCAGGTCCTACATTTTACCATTTATGTCAATTCTGTGTTGGTTTTAGCTGAGTGGTTTTTTTCTCCTCTTTAATGGGTCATATTTTCATGCTTCTTTGTATGTCTGTTAAATTTGCTTGGATACCAAACATGAATTTCCCCTTGTTGGGTACTGAATCTTTTTTATTTTTATTTGTTCTGTGTCACAGTGAAGTTGTTAATACAGTTTGATTGTTTCCTTAAGATTTTTTAGGTGGGTCCCAAGCATTTTTCATCCAGAGTAGTTATTGCCCAGACCTTTGGAATTACTCCACCTAGTGCCATGTAAATTGAATCGTTTTCCATTCTGGTTCGTGGGAAGGGACATTGTTCTATTCTGTTTGAGTGCCAGTTAGTTTTCCCTCTAATCCTGAGTACTTTGGTACCCTGCTGAGTACTAAGGAGTGCTCACTACACAACTCAAGGTGCTCCCAGTATGCAGCTCCTTCTTCTCTGTCTTATGTCTTGCAAACTCACTGCTTTGGTCTTCCCCAGGCTCTTAGCTCCAAATTTTAACTAAGATTTGCCTCTGTACTTTCCTGGGTTCTTCTAACCTGAACTGTGTCCTGCAGATGTTCACCAAGCAGGGGTATTCATAGAACTCACTTCACCTATTTTCTGTCCCTTAGGGCACACCATCCTTCATTGCCTGATGTGCCTTTAAAGCCATAATTTCTTCCTTCCTTCCTGTTTAAAATATTTTTTTAGATGTTAATGAACCTTTATTTTATTCATTTATTTATATGCGGAGCTGAGAACGGAACCCAATGCCTAATACATTCTAGGAAAGTGCTCTACCACTGAGCCACAATCCCAGCCCAAGCCATCGTTTCTTGTATTTTGTCTTGTTTGTTTGTTTCAGGCAGATATATAAATCCTGTATTTGTTACTCCATGTTATCTAGAATGGATGCACCCTGTTCCCTGTACTTTTTGTATGTGTGCTTAAAATGTTTCATGTTGAACATCATATGGGCATATTTGTCAAAGGTAGGTGCACTGATTGAATTTTTCCAGACTTGAGTTTAACTTTACCTTCTTCTCTCCAGTCATTTTGAGAAACTGATATTTTCACATTTCAAGTGTTTTTAGTAATTCCTTTTGGTTTGATTTTTATCTAGAAAATAGATTTAATATGTCCTATGATTGTATATACTTCTGGTCCTACAGGCCCTGAAATTTGAACTCAGTATCATTCTCTTGTTTCATATTAGCATCCAAATAGCATCAGGTGGTCAGTTTTTTACTTTAAAAGCAGTCCATCTATTTGATCTTGTGATCTCAGGGAAGAAACTTCCCAGGAGTAGAAAAAAAAAGAAAGTTTTTACATCCTGAGGCTTTAAAAAACAAAATCCAGTGTCTTTAAACTTTCTACAATGTAACCTTTAAAAAGAAAGAAAGCATCGTCCCTTACTCTAGTTAATGAATAATTTGAGTACTATTTTATTATAAATAATTGATTTTTAAGATTTCTTGAGGTAGGAAAACTATTCTAACTGAATAATTTAAAGGAAGTGATAAGCCCATGAATTCTGTTGGTGGAAGTAATAAAGGAAAGAAATATATTGGGTTGGTTTTAAGTGAACCCAAGGTGATTTGTAGTTAAGAGGAGGGAATTTGTTGGTCTTCTCAGGAAGTAGGATCATCCTCTGTGGTGGGTAGTGGTGCTTGCCTGTAATCCCAGTGATTGGGGAGGCCGACACAGGAAGATCGTAAGTTCAAGACTAGCCTCAGCAATTTAGTGAGACCCTGTCTCAAAATAAAAAGGGCTGGATATATAGCTTAGTGGTAAAGTGTCCCAGGTTCAATCTCTGGTACCAAAAACAAAGGAAGTAGGATTATCTGATAAGAGTAAAATATAGGAAAAACTGACCTCTGGATCAGATGGGGAAAGCTTAAGATATCCTGAGATAATGTGATTCTCACCTTTAAGAGGATGAGGATGAAGAATCTAGTTGGAGTGTTCTACCTTGTGATAGGATCACTTCTACTTTCTCTTTTTTTCTTCTGTATGCAATATGCAATTGTTGATTAATTAAAAAGGAATGAAAATGAAGTTTTCCCTCCCAAGAAATAAAAATTTAAATCATTAATTTCTAAAGCTTTATTCTTTGTAAATTGGAATATTTCAGTTTTTATTGTGCCAATTTATAGAATTATAGCCTCAGATAGGTGGGGAAATTTCAAATTTTGCTACAGTATTTTTATAGAGTATAAAAATGAGAAGAAGAATATAGTGCTGATCCGAGGTTAATGAGGATGGCTTGGTAGCCACCTTAAGTTGTTAGTGTATGTGTATGTATATGTACGTATATTTGTTTGTGTACATGCGTGTGTAGGCTAGCGTTTGTTTAGGGCTACGGTGTTTTATTTCTTTCCCATTATGGTCTCCTTGATACATTTGTGTATGCAGCCTCCATGATGAAAGTATGTGTGTATCTACAGCTGGCATCAGCTATGCATAACTGAATTCTTTCTTTTTTCCTTTGTAGTGCTGGGGATCGAACCCAGGCCTCTTGCATGGTAGGCAAGTACTGTACTTTTGTGCACCATCCCCAGCCCCAGGGCTACATTTTTTTCATTCACTGGAGACCTCCCTGAATCATTCTTGCAAGAGCTCACCCAAAGTTTGTTGAACTGAATTGAACTAAAGGTTGTTGAACTGGGCAGGAATCTGATCATGGTAATTCCTAATGAAGAATTCACCAGGAATGAACTATGTGTCCTGAATTGACCAGTTTCTCCTGCCCAGAACAGGAGGATTGTTTTGCCAGAGTCTTCCCATGGTGTCAGAGAATGGAGATTGGTACTCTTAAGTTCCATTTTTGGCAAGTCTTAATGAAAAGGGAAAAAATATCACAAAAGAAAGAACTTAGATCCTTGGACTTAGTGCCAGCCTCCTTCAGACAGAAATGTTCTTTTCTCCCCATAGAATCCATGTGATGAAAGTTCTTCGTGTCCCTATTAGATTTCTGAGCAGTAATTGACTATTGTTTTTAAACTAGGACCACCTTCTTCCTAACTCCACAAAATATAAATCTAAGGTATATCAAAAACTAACTGGTTTTAGATCAGTGTCCTTCTTTGCTGGGTAAAAATGAAAGAGTTGAGGCTACAATATATAAAGTGTAATGGTAACCTAAGAGATGATAGAGTGACAAACATAATCAGACGAAGTTGTTTGTATTCTGGAACAGTCATTCTCAGTCTTTTTGGTTTCAGGTTTCCTTTACTCTCTTAGGAAACTGAGGATCCCAAAGAGCTTTTGTCTATTTAAGTGGGTTAACATAAAAAAACATTTTTACAAATTTCTTTGATATCTAGCTTCATAAAAACAACTGGATTCTCATGATGGCTTTTGCAGTCATGATAATCGTGTGCATTGCCACATATCATGTACCCCCTGAAAAACTCCACTGATGCTCCTGTGATGAGAGTAAACAAGGCAGATATCTTAGTACTGTAGGTTGAGTATCCTTTATCTGGAATGCTTGGGATTAGAATAGGATCTTGGAGTTTTTTTGGTTTTGTAATATTTGTATATATCTAATAAGATATCTTGGAGATGAGACCTAAGTTGAAAAAAAATTTGTTTCATACATGCCTTATATACATAGCCTATAAGTTTATATGGTATTTTAAATGATTTTGTGTATGAAACAAAGTTTCACGGTGTGAAATTTTCCATTTCTGGTGTCAAGTCAGCACTGAAAAAGTTTCAGATTTTAGGGGCTGGGGATGTGGCTCAAGCGGTAGCGCGCTCGCCTGGCATGCGTGCGGCCCGGGTTTGATCCTCAGCACCACATACCAACAAAGATGTTGTGTCCGCCGAGAACTAAAAAATAAATATTAAAAATTCTCTCTCTCTCTCTCTCTCTCTCTCTCTCTCTCTCTCTCTCTCTCCTCTCTCACTCTCTCTTTAAAAAAAAAAAAAAAAGTTTCAGATTTTGGTTTTTTGGATAAGGGATGTTTAGCTTGTATCACGAAAGTACTTTTGACCTCAAGCACCCCCCCTTAAAGGATACTTGCAGTGGTTTTGGGACCACATTTTGAGACTGCTATTCCCAAATTATTTATATGTGGGAAAAGAGAAAAGCAAGAGTTGTCACCATTGGGTACAACACATTTTTCCATGTGTTTAATCAGTACAAGCTTTTTAACCTAATTAGGCAGTTTAACATCCAGACTCCAGAATTAAAGTGGGTGGTTTAGTTGAAACCTCCAAGCACTGAAGTGGGAGTTAGTTCTAGTACATGTGCTTTATAAAAGTGGTTGCTGTTCAGTATTTTTGTAGGCCATTGCTAACCGGTGGGAGAGGAAAATTGAGCCAGATCCCTGAGAAAGAAGAATCAAGGAATTTTATAGATATAAATGACCTTTGAAGATAATTGAGTCATAAAATTGAGACTTTGAGAGGTCATCCCATTTAACTCTTTAAGCTTTGTAATAATTATAACTACTACTTGTAAAGCACAGATTTACATAGTCTTTCTGTCTCTGACTCTTTCTTACTCTCCTTCTCTTGTCGTTTTGACCTTTACTGATTGTTTTTAATGTAGTAGTAATTGTCAGCCATGCACCCCATTACCCACCTTCAGCAATTGTGAATTCATGAAAACTTGTTTCATGTATACTACCCATGCCACCCCATTCCCTATATTATTGAATACAAACAGAAGAATTATAATTTCATCTAAAAACACCACCAAATATCTCTAAAAGATGAGGACTTTAAATAGCCTCCATTCCATTATTATACTAAAAAGTTAACAATAATTTTTTAATAGTATAAAAAACTGTTCACATTTCCCTGATTGTGTCATTCACAAATTTTTTTTCCATTGTGTTTGAGTCAGGATGAAAGTAAGTTTCATACAGAGAAGTTGTTTTATTTGTCTCTTAACACTTTATATCATTCATCCCTCTCCCCCCACCGCCCCATAAAAATTTTTTTTTGGTATGTGTGTATGGGTGTGGTAGTGGGGATTAAACCCAGGGGCACTCTACCTATAAATCACATCCCCAGCCCTTTCTTTTTGTTTTATTTTGAGATGGGGTTTCCACAAAGTTGCCCAGACTGGCCTTGAACTTGTAATTCTGCCTCAGCCTCCCAAGTTGCTGGGGTTACAGGCCTATAACATTGTGCCTTGTACATCTTGTGCATCTAGTACAGTTTTTTGTTGTACAAACTGACATTTGTCTGGTAGTTTCCTAGAATTTGAATTTTACTGATTTCTCCATAGTGTTTTTTTTAAAATTTTTATTTCTATTTTCTGATATTAGAAATTGAACCCAGGGCCTTGCACATGCTAGGCAAGTGCTTTACCACTGAGCTACATTCCAAGTCCCTCCATAGTGTTTTTTTTTTTTTTTTTTAAACATCCTGCTTTGTCCTCTGCATTTCATGTAAGTTGGTACTTATATTTAGAAGTTTGCTCAGATTTCTCATGAGTGGTTTCTTCCATTAGGAGGTACATAATATCTGCTTGTCTCTCTTTTTGTGAAGTCAGTAGCTATTGATCTTTGCTTACATCCATTAAATCATTAAAGGCTACAAATGGTGATATTCCAATTCTATTATTCTTTCTTCATTTATTAGCTGGACTACTTCTTAAAAATAAAAATAAACTTCCATTTATCTACTATTTTAAGTAGATACAGTTCAGTACAGTTTGTATAAGAAAATCAGGATGAAATGTTCATTCTTTCTTTTTATTTATCAGTTTTCAAAATTATGAATTGGTTCACTAATATTCTCTAATGGTAACCACTTATTGGTTGAGATTTGTTTGTTTGGTTTTAATAAATATAATTATGAACTGCTAGATTTGAACATTTTGAGTATGTGTCAATGTTGATACTATTTTTACACTTTATTCCTTTTCTAATAATTTTTACATATTTGTTTCTTCTAATAGACTAAGCTTGAAGATGAGGACATTTCTTAGTGACCTTGAGCCTACCTAGCTCATGGCTTCCAATGAATGCTTGTTGACTGAATGAACTGATATTCTGAGCAGCATTATAAAATGTAAGTTCATTTTGGAGGCATAACAAAGGAACACTGTCAAGGATGGTTTTCTTCTTGTTCTGACAAAAGGCAATGAAACAGTGAAAAATATCCTGTGTGACTATGAAAGAAAAAGGTGCTTTTAAAAAAATGAATAATAGCTTGTAATCCCAGTGACTCAGGAGGCTTGGCACAAGAGGATCACAAGTTCTAGTCTAGCTTTGGCTACTTAGCGAGACCCTATCTCAAATATTATAAAATAGAAGGGGCTAGAGATGTAGTTCAGTGGGAGAGTGCCCCTGGGGTTCAATCTCCAGTACTGGGGCAGGGGAGAAGAATAAATATTAACTGGGTATGGTGAGGCACACCTGTAATGCCAGCTATTCAGGAGGCTAATGCGGGAAGATCCCTTGAGGTGAGGATTGAAGACCAGTCTGGGCAACAGAGCAAGTTCTTGTGTTTAAAAAAAAAAAAAATGTTATTTAATTGCTGCTTATAAATAGACTTGAAGATTTTTACTCCATTGTTCCCAGTGGATTTTTCATTATATTTTTGTCCAAAAAAGTAAGTCAGAGTCTTTGTTTTTATTCTCTTGCTGTAAGATATATGATACTTAAAACTTCATTTTTCTTCCCTCAGTTTTTTTTCTCTCTGAATCTAAATGGCACATAACATTCACATTCAGGATACATAAAATATTCCCCATTATTTTATACATTTATTTTACATCCTTCTCCAAATTTTGCAGGGAAGTAAAGCAAACCTAACTTTAATTAACAATGTGCGAGGCACTGTTCTGAACACTTTTACATGATTATACCAGTTATTTTCCTTGCCACAGCCTTAGAAAGCAGATGGGGTTATTTATCATCATTTCCATGTTATAGATGAACTAATTAAGGCATAGACATTAAAGGATTTTTCCAAGGTCACCTAACTAGAGAATTTTAGAGCTAAGATTCAAATCATATATTTGTTGTCAGAGCTTGTGCTGTTAAACTACCTTTCATGACTTTACCACGGATTTATCTTGCAGGAGATGATAGTGTTTTTAAAAAGATTTTACAATCATGCAAGTAATATTTAGTATCACAAAATCTGTTGTTTTATAATGACAAGTGAATAGGTTTAAGCCAGGTTGTTTGTTTGATTGTTTTGTGTGTGTGTGTGTGTGTGTGTGGTGCTGAGAATCAAGGCCAGGCTCTTGCACATGTTAGGCCAGTACTCTACCACTGAGCTATATTCTTAGTGTCTGAATATTTTTCCTAAGTCATCATTTCTTAGGTAATAGGCAGGGAAACAAGTAGGAGCTATTGAAGAATAAGTTCTTCTTATGCTTTGTTTTAAAATAATTGGAACTCATGGAATTTGTAACTGTGTAAAAAATTTCTATGTAATTTCTTTGTAGAAAAGTTTGAAATTCATAGAATTTATAAATCTTAGACATTTTCAGCTGGAATAATGCTTGTAACATTATAATTTGCTTACCATCATTTTTCCTTTGTTTAAGTAATCATAACTTACTTTATGTGGTTGCTTACAGGTCAGAGTAATCTTATACATTAGCCCTGAAGAGTCAGTCATCATGATTTCTTCATCTGTCTTTGCTTCCTTCATTATTATGAATTTATGCATGGATAAAGAGAAAATAACTCAAAGCACTATAATACTCAGTGACTGTCAAAACTGTGACTAAAGCATATCTAATAGAGCCATTGGTTGTCCAGAAATTCTTGTCTTATGTCAGTCCTTACTCATTCAGTAAAGCTGAATGTAATATTAGAATGAAAGTGACATTAATAGGGAAAACTTTGATTCCAATTTAATTTATTCATAAAAGGGTACTTTGAAATTATTGGGAATAAATTACTTGGGACACAGTTTTACAACTTGACTTCGAGATTCAGAAACATTATTTTTTTTTTCTTTTGTGCTGTTGGGGATTGAACCCAGGGCCTCATGCATGTTAGGCAAGCACTGTAGTGCTGAACTACATATCTGCTCCAAGAGAAACATTACTCTTAAAAAGCATATTTCTTAACTGCTTTTCTTTAAATTGATTCAGCAAAGAGATCTGCCAGCATTCTTTTCTTTGTATCTTTCAACCTTTAGCATTGAGGAGCTCAGTTTTTGTTTTTAGATACTAGGGATTGAACCCAGGGTCACTTTACCACTAAACTGTACCCCTAACCCTTTTTATTTTTGAAAGAGGATCTCACTAAGTTGCTTAGGGTCTTGCTAAGGCTGAGCTCAAATTTACAATCCTCCTGCCTTGGCCTGCCATGTCACTAGCATTATGGACATGTGCCATTGTGCTCAACTGGGAAGCTCAGGTTTTTTATTTTTTATTTTTTTTAAGGAAGCTCAGTTTTAATGATTAAGGAAAAGAATTTTTTAAAAATATATTTTTAGTTGTGTATGGACACAATGGCTTTATTTTATTTATTTTTATGGGGTGCTGAGGATCGAACCCAGTGCCTCCCTCACATGTGCTAGGCTTGCACTCTACCACCGAGCCACAACTGCAGCCTCAAGGAAAAGGATTTTTAAAAACAGGAAACCAAGAAATAACAGTGCTAAACTTTATTGTAATAATTAATATTTTGCTGGTATCTCAAAATTGAGAGGTTAAAAATACTCTTAAAGCACATACAAGTTATTTAAATATGTCTACCCCTGCAACAAACACCAGTCTAGATGTTACATTTTAAATATTCTAGTACAAATCATGGATTGAATATAACCACAGAATAAAATTAGAGGACCTGGGCTGGGGCTGGGGCTCAGTGGCAGAGTGCTTGCCTTGCACATGTGAGACACTGGGTTCAATCCTCAGCACCACATTAAAAAAACAAATAAAATAAAGGCATGCTGTCCATCTACAACTACATAAAATAAAATTAGAGGACCTAGCACACACAAAAAACTTTTTTCAAACAGAAAAACAAAACAGTAACTACAAGGGTAAATAATAATAATAATAATAATAATAATAATAATAATAATTCTTCTTCTTCTTCCTCCTCCTCCTCCTCCTCCTCCTCCTCCTCCCTCCCTCCCTCCTCCCTCCTCCCTCCCTCCCTCCTCCCTCCTCCTCCCTTCCTCCTCCCTCCCTCCTCCCTCCCTCCTCCTCCTCCTTCTTCTTCTTCCTCTTCTTCTTCTTCCTCTTCTTCTTCACTGGGAATTGAATCCAGGGGTGCTTAACAACTGAGCCACATTCCCCATCCTTTTTTTATGTTTTATTTAGAGAAAGGGTCTCGCTTAGTTGCTCATGACCTTGCTAAGTTACTCAGGCTGACTTTGAACTTATGATCTTCCTAGCTCAACTTCCCAAGCTGTTGGGATTACAGGTGTGCACTACCATACCCAGCTATAAGGATAAATTCTTATATGTCAGTTCTTGTTGAAATTATTCAAGTATTTACAGCAATTATGTCTCTTAAACTGTCTATTGAAATATAGGTTGAGTGTCTCTTATCCAAAATGCTTAGGACTAGAAATATTTAAAATTTCTGAGTTTTTCAGATTTTGGAATATTTGTGCAGACTTTACTAGTTTGGCATCTGCTATACTTGAATTAGAAATGTCCCTCAAAGGCCCTTGGGCTAATGGTTTGTTATCTAGCCCATGGTGTTATTTTGGGAGGTGATAGATCCTTTAAGCAATGGAACCTTATGAAGAAAGTTGGGTTATTGAGATGAGTGCTCTTAAAGGGGTTATTGCTACCCTTGCCCCCTGCCTCTGCTTCCTAACTGCCATGGAACGAACAGCTTCCTCTGCTACATGCTTCCTCTCTCATGTACCATCTTGCTGCAGGTTCAAAAGCAACAGAGTCAATTAACCATTGAGTGAAATGTCCAAAACTGTGAGTCAGAGTAAACCTTTCTTTCTATAAAGTAGTTTTTCTGTTATTTTGCTACAATAATGGAAAGCTGACTAAAATAACCTGTCTAATCTGAAGATCCCAAATCTGAAATGCTCCAAAATCTGAAGCTTTGAGCATCATGTGCATACTCATAAAGTTTTGGATTTCAGAACATTTCAGATCTCAGACAATTCCAGGAAAGGGATAATTTAATGTAATTTTTTATATAGTATTTAGACTTCAGTCTCAGATGTGATTTGTTCTAAAGTAAATAATTTAGAGACTATTCTCTTTTAGGAATTTATGTCATGATTGTTCATTTGTTGGTATGAAAAATATCTCATTGTCCTGTTTGGTAGAAATAGAAAAGGATAATTTAAATTAACATAGTATTTCTCTTTTAATGGATCTAACTAGTCACTTTGTAGTAAAAGTAATATTAATTCATCTCTTATTTAGTGGATACTGAATGGTATGTTCTAATTGGCATTCAAAGATGTTTAGTTGGTAGAATGATTACTTTGTGTGCCCATGATTGATGTTATTTATTTGGACACATTTGCTTTTTCCTGTTTTTCTCCTTAATTAGTTTTACTGCATCTCTAAAAGCTGGTTTTTAATCTGAGAGCCCAAAAAGCCCACATCTGAGGGAAATGCCAGGAAAGTGTTAGTGCTCCAATTTTCCTAATCCTCTTCTCAGTTTTTAAGGGGTCACTGAAATGAGATAAATTATATTCTCCCTAGAGGCTGGTAATCTGTTTAGAACTGTTCCAGGGAAGAAAATTAACACTTGGGTGCTTTTTATGTATTAGGCTTTTAATATATGTTACTCATTTAATTCTTAGAATTCTATGAGGTAGATAGCATATCAGTTTTACAGAAGAATATTGAGGCTAGTTATCATTTACCCTGTCACTCAGCTTGAGTGGCAGGGACTGTGATTTGAATCTATCTTGGTCTCTAAATATCCTTTCTTTATTACACCACCATCTGAGCAGGCTATCTGCAGTTAGTAAATATTTCAGTAAGGGGACACAGATAATGGTATTAGTAGACATACTTAGGAGATTACATATTACAGGACTCTAAAATAACCATGTAAATTAGTGTTTCGATTTGCTATGGATATGTTTGCCTTGGACAAATTATATTGCCATTGTTGTAGTTTCTAAGTCTGTAAAATGAAAATAGTATTTTTTCTACATTGCCAGTGGTGTGTTTGTCTTTATCTATGTGAAAGCTTTGAAATTTTTAAGATTTACTAATGTAAAGTATTATGTATTGTGATTATGGAGAGTCATGTGGCTTGGTAGATTGTTACTATTTTTTTTTTAAAAAACAAGGAACAGTTAGTTGATTTTGGCAGTAGACTATGGGAACTCAAAGAAATAACATCTGTCAATCACAGTCATTTCTTGGAAGGAAGAATTGAAAAATGGCACAGCAGTTATTCTCCTTGACCTCTTTCTCTGAAAGGGAATTTGATTAGGCAAGCTGGTTTCATAATAGAGTAGAGATTCTCTCTTCTCCCTGGGGAATTGAAGCTGAGCAGTCAGACTTGTTCTATGAAGCCAGAGCAATCTGGTTTTAAAGGATTTAACTAAATTCATTGTGATTAAGGTTTTATGAGGGATGCTCATTGCAGAGCAGGAGCTTTAAAAAATGTTACATATGAGTCAGTCTATGTCTCTAGATTGAGAACAGAACACTGAGACCAGTTTAAGTTCAGGGAATAGTCCTCAACAGTTCGGCAGTATCTTAAAGAGAAGCCTAGATTCTGAAACTAAAAAAACAGGCAGTTGGGGACTATTGTATAGACTGTAGACCTGAGTCCCCATTTAGGCATTATTTAGTATTTCTCCAGATCTTTGTTAGTGAGTGGACTCAATGCTTTATTCTTTTATATAGAAAAAGAAAACTAAAGCTCAACACACAACACATAGTAGGCAATTGATAAGTGTATGAATGTTAATAAAAAAAGATTAGAGAATGTTGCCTAATAATTGTCTTTGAGATGAAGCCAGTGTGTAGCCAGATAAACTACTTGAAATGAGTTTCTGTAACTACATACATCCCTGGAGGATTACTGCATGCTCTGGTGGAACTCATATTGTCTCTAATTAGTTTGATGTTGCTTCATTCTTTATCCTTCAAACAGTTTCTGGCTTTGCTCACTCGCTCTCTCTCTCTCTCTCTCTCTCTCTCTCTCTCTCTCTCTCTCTCTGTGTGTGTGTGTGTGTGTATGCAGATTGAAAGCTACTCATTTAAGTTATTTGGCCAAAGTCAGGATAAAATAATTAATTAGTTTCTGTAAAATTTGTCTACATTCATAATGTTACATTTATTTACTAAATTGATTTTGGATAAATCAAATCCCTATCATGTATTACTTAGAGAAACTAATTAGAGGCTTTTGGAAATATAGTTAGATAGGGATCATTTTGGAGAAATGATTACTCATAATAGTTACTTAAAATTCTTACAGCTGTATTTAGGAAAAAATAGATATTTGGTTGAGAGTAGAAAATCAAGAAAATGGTAGGAGTAAAGAGAGGCTGCATGAAGGGAGCCAAGGAGGAACTACTGTATCACTTAATACCCTTAATGTTCTTTAAGTTACAGACTTTTCCTTCAAATTAAATACCTCCTCAAAAAATTAGAAATATGAAGGGAAGAGAGCAAATTATTTTCTGGTGTCATATTGACTTTTATTAGAATTTTCTTTTTGGGGGGTACTGGTGATTTTAACCCGAGGCAATTTACCACTGAGCTGCCTCCCCAGCCTTTTAAGAAAATTTTTATTTTGAGACAGGGTCTTATTGAGTTGCTTAGGACCTTGCCAAGTTGCTAAAGCTGTCTTCTAACTTTGTGATTCTCCTGCGTCAGCCTCTGGAGCTGCAGGGATTACAGGCATGTTCTCCTGTGCCCGGCTCATTGGATTTTAATGTTTTGACTTCCTATAGTAATCCACATAGTTGATAGTTGGTCAATCCCTGGGGTTTATTGCCGGGAAGGACTAGGGTGTTTATAACTCTATTTCACATAATCTGGAAGATAAAATAAAAATTTTAGGACATTCTGTTACCAACTAGTTCAGAACAAAATTCAAAATGGTTTCTGAAAATAGTCCTAAAGAAAGATGAATACTAGACTACACTAACTAAATCCTTACTCTTGTCCAGTGAGTTGAAGTTTTTGAAGGCATTAGTTTATGGTCTAAGATTTGGTATATGTCAGCCTTTCTGAAGTGGGTAACCTACTTGTGAAAACTGTGTGTGTGTGTGTGTGTGTGTGTGTGTGTGTGTGTTTTCCATGTGCCTGCTTACTCACCTGCCCTTGCTTGTTGTATCCTGAGCTCAAATGTTACTGTAAGTATGATAGGAACATGACAGGAAAAAGGATTTTAGAGATAGTAACAGTGGCTATTCCAAAGAGAAGGAAGTTCTGGAAGATATCACTGTTCATTTATTCTAATAAATACTTTTGTAAATGTGTATGTTCCCTAGGTAGTGGTGGTAGCAGGGGTTTCCTGTGAGTCTTTTGCACTTAGAATGCTTTACTTTGAGATTATGTTGCAATTTAGAATCTGGCTGAATTTTATATACATACACACACACACACACACACACACACACAAACACACACACCATGGAAATTAGATGTACTGAAAACAGTGTAGGGTGGACAGGCTCAAACAGAAGTGCCTGTTGTGGACTTTGGAAAGCTGGCGAAGAGCACTGAGCACTGCATGTTGGATAGCAGAAGGCTCAGAAATTGAAATAGGAAGTTGAAAGTACTTTTGCCTGAGGCCTAATAGAAATGGCATCCTTTGTCGTATATACTGCTAGAAATTTTCATGTGGTTCTGTACTAGAGGCTCAGAATTAACATGATTCTGTTCCTATCATTAGTAGTATGTTAATTTTTTAAAAATAGCTATATATTATTTTGAGATGAGGTCTTGCTACATTCCTTAGGTTAGTCTCAAACTCCTGGGATCAAGTGATCCTCCAGCCTCATTCAGCCTTTTCAGTGTTGGGACTATAATTGTGTACCACCACTTCTGGCTTTTCTTGTTTATAAAATGAGAAATATCTTTGAGGAAGATGTTTTTTTATGACTAAAAGTATTTGATATTCAATAAGGTGGTACTGAGCTATTACCACAATCATTACTGAATAATCAGTTATTTCCAGTTTATGTAATCAAAGCTAGAAAGTAGAAGAGAAGAAAGCCTGTGATTTGATTTGATAGGAAAGATACTAACCTCATGGAGAAAAAATGATTGGAAAATATTCTTTTTCTAATCGTAAGTGAAGAAAAACCTTGATTTATTTAATTTAACATATGTATTCAGATCATATTTTTGTAGGGAATGGAGTATTCACCTATCCAGCCTATTTCAGGTTCCTTAGTGAAGCCTGATTTAGGAAAAATAAAGTGTCCTGGTTTTATTATTAAACTAGGGGACACAAATCACTTTGTCCTAACTAATTAACTAAATATTTCAAGGTAAGGATCTGAAGATAGGTTAAATTTTTATGACAGAGTATCACATTTTGCTGCTCTGGTTTGGTTAGAAACTGTCTCCATCTACTGGCCACAGTTCACTTGAGGACCCCTGCTTTTTTGTTTTGTTTTGCTTTCTTGTAATGTATGACAGTTATGAAAGGTACCTGGTAAGGTAGCAGTGAACAAATACTATACCTCTATGTTTTTTCTCAAATTGCTAGAAGAGCTTTGCAGAGTTCTTGTTAAAATTGTCCTGGAATAACTGAAGAAAGACCATGTAAGGATGTCAAGAACCAAACCAAAGAGGTAGACTTCCATAAGTGGCCCATTTGCAATAGTACATTTGGTATCTGCCATTCTACCAGGTGAATGAAGTTTAATGTATGTATTAAACTGTTTAAGCTTTGTTACTTCTAATAGACTAAGGTCATTATTTCCCAGATTGCTATTGTTCCAACCTCTTACGCTCAGTTGGAAATAATTGTCATTGTCATTACTGAATTATACAACAAAATAAGACTTTGGCGGGGGTCAAGGTTCAGCAAGTTTGTTTCTTCAGTGTTAATAAGTTATTAGACTTTTCAGGCCATATTGTCTTTGTTGCAGCCAGTCAACTCTGCTTTTGTCACACAACAGTAGGCCATATGTAAATGGATAAATATTGTGTTCCAAAAACAACCTTTAGTTATGAAATCTGAAATTTGAATTCAATATAATTTCTATGTACTGTGATATACTATTTTTTAACATTGTTTCAACTATTAAAAATGTAGAAGCCTTTTTAGTTCATGAGCTATACAAAATTAGGCAGTATGTCAAGTTTAGTCTCTAACCATAGTTTGCTCACCCCTAGTGTATGTTTAGAAACATTTATAAAATCTGTTAATACATTCTCTTATTCAATAGAGGTGAAAGTCTAGAAGAAGATTTCCCAACTTTTAAGAATAATTTCATGACAAGAGCTCTTCAGGAGAGTTGTACCTGCTCACCACCATTGCCAACCACATGGTGTAGCATTGCAGAACTTTGTGTATGTGGACCACACATGTGGGATCTGATTTGTTATGGTGTTACTGCATATCCACAGTGTAGATATAAATACAAGACACTAGAAGGACTTTTCACAAGGATTTCTGCATGTAATTATACATAAAGAAAAGATTATGGGATTATTTTAAAACAGAAGCCATCATTAAGACTAAGGAATTGTTTTTTATAGTGAAGGGCATGTGATGTTGGTACTGGGTAATATGGGTCATGGAATGTGGGTAGGGTGAGGCAGATTGTTTATTACAATTTCAGTTGATATCATTGTGGTCATGTGATTCTCAGTCTGTTATGTTTTAGGAAATAACTATTTTAAAACATTGGGTTAAAAATATTGGTGGTTTGATGGTAATTCACATACATGTACCTTCAATCCCCTTGATTTTTATCTTTTATTCATCCTCAAATTCCTGAATTAATTTTGCAGTCTGCCTTCTCTATTTCTGTCTTTGACTTTATAACTGAATGCTCTAAAGTTATGGAGTTGCTGCTTCTCTAAACTGTAGTCTTATTTGCATTATCATTTTATCAAAAATTTTTACTTGACTTGCTTAGTTTGTGCTGCTATTTTATTTAGGATCTACTAAAGACCTCTCCTCTCCTCATACCCCTGTGTCATCTCTATCTTGTTGTCATCATCTGACCTGGGCCATGAAAAAAAGTCAAGGCTGCTTATGAACTCTTTCAACTTCCTCCTTACTTTCTCATCACTTGCCTCTGTCCTGACTTGTCTTTAACTTTTTTCTTCTTACCCCGGTGTACAAAGTTTTGCTTTTCCTATTTTGGATAGTTCTAACATCTATCTAAATAGATTGTTCTTAATACCATGTCATCCATCTCTTCAGTGACTTAGCATCATTTATATATATTTTTTTAAAGAGAGAGTGATAGAGGGGGGGGAGAGAGAGAGAGAGAGAGAGAGAATTTTTTAATATTTATTTTTTAGTTATCGGCGGACACAACATCGTTGTTTGTATGTGGTGCTGAGGATTGAACCCGGGCCGCACACATGCCAGACGAGTGCACTACCGCTTGAGCCACATCCCCAGCCCCATCATCATTTATATTTTTGATCCTCAATGTTTTTGTCTCCATTGGCTCCTTTCCCATCTTTTCTTAAAAAAAAAGAGGTAAACTTCATAATTCCTTATTCTTTTGGATTATTCCATTTCATATTCAATAATAGAGCATTTTTCTTTTCCTTTTCTCTGAAACCATGTTTGCTAAGATCATAAAAATGTCTTAACTGTCATTCACTCTCTTAGTGGAATCACCAGGAAGATTATATAAAGTGACAGGAGAAGATGGCTGAAAATGGATCCCAATGAATACCAGCATTTAAGGGAATTGGTTAAGGAAATATAATGAAGGAAATTAGAAGCCAGAGTGGAAGGAGAAAAATCAGTGGAAGGAGAAAATCAGGAGAATATGGTGTTCCAGTAAGAAGAAATTTTTAAAAAAATATTAATTCACTGGATTTAGCAGGAAAGCAGTTATTTCAAGGTTTTAATTGATAGTAAAGCCAAATTGTACTGGTTAGAGACATTGGTAGGGATAAAAAAACTTTTGAAAATATTAACTGTGAGGGATAAGAGAGCTAGAGATGCTGAGAGGGATGCAGGATCTAGGGAGAATACTTTTTGTGTTTTATAAGTTTTGTTTTTTCTGTTTTATTTTTTTCAGTGCTGGAGGTTGAACAGTGCCTAGCTGTGCTAGGTAAGTGCTCTACCACTGAGCCATAGAGCTACATCCCCAGCCCAGTGTTCTGTGTTTTTGTTGTTGTTTTTTCAAAGTTTGAAATATTAGGGGAATGGGAGTAGTGAGGACTTGGGCAGCATAGACAGACTTGAATGTTTGAAGTATTAATTATACCTTGAATTTTAGCTAGCATGTGAAGGACATAACAAGCAAGACAAATAGATTGGGATAGTATAAAAGGAGCAAATTTCCAGAAGTGTAGCTGAGGTTCGGGGGAAATATATACACACACACACACACACACACACACACACACACACACACGTATAACTTGTAATACATATATTTATAATGGAAAAATAGAGTAGGATATTGATAAAAGGATTAGTAGTTGTCATCAAAGATAAAGCACCATAGTTTATGGACTTTTAAGGAGTACTGCTTCCCTCGACCCCCCATTTTCTTATTTCTTGAGATTGAAATGTGAATTTAGGTTAACACTTTTCTTATTGTTATGTGAATTAATGGTGAATCTTCCAATTGATGGTATCTTAAATATCATAAACTTATGAGTACCTGTTTCCTGGTTTGTAGCCAGTCAGAAAGGGTGAGGGAGCTCTCTGGAGTTTCTTTTATAAAGGTACTAATCTCATTAAACCCTCATGACCTAATATAATCTCTCAAAGGCCCCACATTCAAATAGTATTATATTGGAGATTAGATTTCAACATGATTTTTTTTGGGGGGGGAGTTATAAACATTAGTCTATAGCATAAGTTCTAGATGCTTAGTTCATATTTGCTGAAAAAGAATTGAAAAAGAAAATGAGGCTGCCTGTGACTAGATTAGGGATGTGCCCTGGAATAGGACTCTAAAAGCTAAAATGACAGTAATCAGGACATTTTATTAAATTTGATTCTGTTTTGGTAGTTTGCTTATTTGTTGAAATATTTAGCTTTGTTTTCTCTGAGCCTGTTCCTTGTGTTAGATTAGAATACTGGTACTTACCTGACAGAGCTCTGATAACCAATAGTGAGATTAAATATGGAATGTACATTAGAGGGCTGGAGCTGGGGCTCAGTGGTAGTGCACTTGCCTGGCATGTATAAGGCACTGGATTCGATTCTCAGCACCACATATAAATAAAAAATAAAGGTCTATCAATAACTAAAAATATATATATATAACCACATGATAAAATGTTAACCAGAAACTAACAACAACAACAACAAAAAAAAAAGTACATTAGAACTGTACTTGCCACGTAGTTGGTGCTCAGTAAGTGATAGGCTGAAAATAGCCATGTAAAAGCCTTATGGCTCACCTGGACTTTTGCAGCTGACTGATACTTTTGCTTTTGTCCCTCCTTCCATTTCCTTTTTTATATTTATGATGAATGTTTCTTCTAAAACATTGGTCATGTCATTTCCTTTTATCTATTCTTTTAACCTCTGCTCATTATTTATATGTTGACATTCAGATTCGTTAGCTTAGGATTCCACGCACTTCTGATTGTTTTCCCCCTAATTCCCTACTTTTATGTTCTACCATTTCTCCCCTACCCTGTCCATTATGCTTCAAGGACATGGTCACTTGTTTCCCAAGCATTCTATTCTCTTCAACATTCTTTGCCTTTGCTCTGAATTCCTCTCTGACTGGAATGTCATTCTCCTCATTCTGGGTCTGATGGATTCCTATTCATCTTAAAAGTCACCATCCTGACAAATATTCTTTTCTTTCTTTCTTTTTTTTCTTGGTCATACTGGGAATTGATTCCAGGGGTGCTCTACCACTGGGCTAAATCCTCTTCCCCTAGCTATACCTCTTCTATCCCTTCCCTTCCCTTCCCTGCCTTTCTCTTCCCTTCCCTTCCTAGTCAGGGTCTAATCAAGTTGCTGAGGCTGGCCTGGATCTTTGGCTCCTAGTGCCTTAGCCTCCTGAGTTGCTGGAATTATGGGTATGCACCACCACACCCGGTGCCAGTTTAGTACATTTTTCTATTTTTGCATCATTACACTGTATTGTAAATATACATTTACACATATTTCTTCACACTAGACTGTGAGCTACTTGGGGGCAAAAGCTATATATTCTTTGTCTATAACACTTGAATCTAGTGGATATTTAATAAAAGTTTATTAAAGTCATTTGTGGTACATACCTGTAATTCCAGCAACTCAGGGGGCTGAGACAGAAAGATCCCAAGTTCAAGGCCAGCCTTGGCAACTTAGTGAGACCTGGTCTCAAAATAATATTTATAAAAAGGCCTGGGCATATAGCTCATAGATTGAATCCACGTGCATTCAATTCCTAACTTTAAAACAATTAAAAATAAATAAAAATAAAAATTTTTATATAACTAAAGTGACTATAGAGAGTATATAGCCTATTTTGATTTGCCTATAACAGTAACTCAGAGGAGGAGAAAGGTTTGAGTAAAGTTTGAATGAGGAAAAAGCTTAGGTAGACCATAAAGGGGGGAAAAATCCATGTCAGTTATGAAAATTATCTGTAAGTAATTTAAGTACTGATATCAGGCCAGAACATGAATAATATTCATTTATTTGGGAAATTAGCATTAGGACATAATTCTACTCTTTTTTCAAAGGTTGAAAGGGAGATAGAAGAGATCTGACAGAGAAAATAAATAAATAAGTAAAATCTCAAAGGGCAAGAGAGACTTGACAATAATGGCAGATAATACTCTGGATTGGGCTTGAAATGTGATCTAGCAGTCCAAGGAAAGCTAGTGCTATTCTAGGCAGCTAACAAAGAAGAATTGTGCCACAGTGTAGGGAGTCAGCAAGAGCCCACTGGGAGTATTACATTTAGCAGAGTGTCAGCATAATAGAAGCAGAAGGTGGTGAGCTCTGAGAGCAATTGAAGGCCTGCAAAGGATGTGTAGATGAATTTAGGAAAGGTTAGAAATTTAAGTGTGCAGGGTTGACTGAACTCTGGCAACTATAAAGTCCACTCCCAAATACCTGAAGTGTTAACATTAGAGCAAGAAAGGAATTATTTAGTTTGGACTATGGAACTTTGTAAGAGGGTGAAACTAAGGGCAGGCAAATGTATATACTTCTCTGAAAGGAATGCCCTGATGTTGTTTGGGGTCATGGTATTGACTCCATACCTCAGGACTTTTTATAGTTTGAAGCTGTAAAGCCAAAATATAAAGTTTAAGAAGCTCTTTCCCTGGAGAAATGAAAATTGAAAAATATTTTGGTCTTGAGAAGTTTTCTGTCATGGAAGGCAGGTTATGGATGATTGGTTTAATATTTATTAAAAGTATATAAATAAATGAATTAAAAAATAAAATGAGATTGTCTGTGACTAGATTAGGGATACATAACAAGGCACATGATTTTTCAGATTCTAAAGTAAAACCACTAGTCAGATTTCATAAGACTGTCCCTTTGAAACAGAATAATGGTAGAAATAGGCAAAATAGAAACTTTTTTCTTTTTCATATGGGTCCTACTTAGGAATGTCATCTTTCATAAAACATATTTGCGGGTCAAGATTTTCTTTGGTGATAGGAATGAAGAAACCTTGAGCTGATAACATATTTGTTCTGAAGGATGTTTTAAATGCCAGAGAGGGTGCTTTTTGTTTTTGTTGCTGGCGCAATTATTTCTCAATTCAAGATAAATAGGTCAAGGAAAAATTTGGTGATTCACTTAGAGACAGTTCTCTTTCCTGAAGTAAATGTCCTTGAATTTTAAAGTGAAACAGCAAAAAAAAAAAAAAAAAAAAAAAAAGCGTACTGAGATTAAACAACAAATCAAACAACAAATTTGAATGTCTTCCCTCATTTCTGGGCTTCATAGCTTCCAGTTGCTTGTCCATATAAGCCCTGGTACACCTTTAAAGATAATGTTGGGTATGAAGAATGTGGAGTCATGTCCCATTTAAACAAGCACCTGAGTCTTTCATCTGTACATCAGTGTGGATCCTACAATAGGCAAATGTCAAGACAAACTTAGAGGTGTAAGATTTATTGGAAGGAGAACCTGTGAATAATGAGGAGAGGAGTTGAGTCAGAGGTAGGTAGGGAGAGCTTTTAGAATGGATGTAAGTCTGTTTCCTATAAAGGATGATAGGGCAGGAAAACTTAGATAGAAATGCCTCACACCATAGCAGAGTTGAGAAAATCTCAGCCAAGCAGATGTGGAACCCGCAAACACAAGTTGCTGGATATTGGAATCCTATAGAATTAGGGAATGGGTGGGCACTTTATCACTGCCAAGCTCTTGCACTGATTGGGAACAACTCAGGCAAAGAATGCTGTCAGTGTTAATGGGGGTGGTAGCTGGAGGCTGAACTATGCTCCTTACAATAGGTTCTCTTGAAGGAGATCTGAGTGACACATCATCATGCCTGCCACACTTACCCAACAAGTTTATTTATTCATTTTGTAACAAGATTAATAAAGTTTAATATGTCTTGCAATGTAAATGTTTACAATAGAATACAGTAGTCTCCCCTTACCTATTCAGGATACATTTCAAGACCTTCAGTGGCTGCCTGAAACTGCAGGTAGCACAGAATCCTATATGCACTATGTTTTTTCCTACTCTTACATACAAAATTTAATGCCTTTTCCATCTTAATTACGCATATATCACACATTCTGGCCATATTTTTTTCAGTTTGAGGCATGACAGCAAAACTGGCACAATTTCTTTTTCCTTGTTTATAACTTCATAGATGGAAGATTGGTTCTCATAATAGATCTTGGCAACTTCAGCTTATGATTGTTTTCTTAAGTTGAGTACTTTCACCTTTTCACTTAAAGGAGGCATTTTATGACTTCCCTTTGGCTTATCTGAATTTCCAGCATCCTACTCTTGCTTTATTATTGAGACCATTATTAAGTAAAACAAGATTTATGTAAACATAAGCACTGTGATTGGTTGGTCTGATAACCAAGAGAAATGGCTACTAAGTGACTTACAGGTGGATGGAACATATAGTGTAGACATGCTGGACAAAGGTATGTTTCACATTTTAGGTGGAATGGAACAGACTTCATGAGCTATCATCATATCATTCAGAATGATGTGCAATTTAAAGATATGAATTGTTTATTTCTGCAATTTTTCATTTAATATTTTTGTACTACAGTTGACCACAGATACCTGAAACCATGGAAAGTGATGGAAAATTGAGAATTTCTGTGATAAATATTAGGAAAAATATAAGTTAAAGTAAAAAAATTATATAATTTCTAATTTCTCAGGGTAAACAAAAGTCTTCTGTCATTAAATTCTGAAAGATATTTCTCAAGAAGAATTCATATTGCAAGTACTAAATGAAAGTTATTTTTAAAAAATATTTATTTTTTTTAAATTTTCGGTGGACACAACATCTTTATTTTATTTTTATGTGGTGCTGAGGATCGAACCCAGCGCCCCACGCATGTCAGGCGAGCCTGCTGGAGCCACATCCCCAGCCCAAGTGAAAGTTATTCATTGTCCACAGTATTCTTTTGGGGGTAGGGTACCAGTGATTGAACTTGGGCATTTGACCACTGAGCCATATCCGCAGCCCTATTTTGTATTTTATTTAGAGACAGGGTCTCACTGAGTTGCTTAGCGCCTTGCCATTGCTGAGGCTGGCTTTGAACTCGCCACCCTCCTGCTTCAGCCTCCTGAGCTACCAGGATCATATTATTCTTGCAGCAAATATGCTTAGTTATATTATTTTCTTATGGATTTTTACATAGTATGTTTTGAGGAAAGCTAAGGTTTTAATATAATATACAACTCATTGAAGATAGTAATGTGAAAGCCAAGATTATATAGAGGAGTCATGTTGCTGATAATCTATATTGTTGGAGTTAAGATTAGGACTTGGAATTCTCAAAGAAGGAGATGTATTGAACAGCATTAGTTATTTTCTGTTTTGAAACTGTCTTGCTAAGTTGCTGAGGGTCTCCCTAAATTGCCAAGGCTGGCTTCAAATTTGTAATCCTTCTGCCTCAGCCTCCAAGTCACTGGGATTATAGGAGGCACCTAGCCTGAACAGCATTTAAATAATCTTTCATAAATATGACTTCTGTCAAACTTTTATTTTAATGTATGTGTGTGATAATTGTGTTTCTTTTTTTAAGCCTTTATTTATTTTTGTGTGGTGCTGAGGTTCGAATGCAGTGCCTCATATGTGATAGGCAAGCGCTCTACTACTGAGCCACAACCCTATCCCATCAAACAAACTTTTGATAAAAAGTTTGGAATAGAAACTGCTTAGAATTATATTTCTTAAATAAAAGACTTAACAAAGAACCAAAGTTTTGTAACATTAGATAAAGGTGGCATTTCAATTGATGGTGGTAGATGTAATGGTGTGAAAGAATGGACTATCTAATAAGTGATGTACAGAAATTTGGGTATCTACATGGGAAGTAAAGTTGTATCCATACCTCGCATTTTAGGCCAGGATCAATTTCAAAAGAACCAAATATTTAATTGTAGGAAACTGAACTATACTACTAGTATATGGAGCTGTGGTACTTGTATGGTAAAGTACTAAAGGAAATCATGGGAGAATTAAAAAAAAAAAAAACATTTTTTGTACAGTGTGATAAAACATTCTAAAAATCATAAAAGAGCAGATTACAGTTGGGGGGTGGGGGCATGGGTAGTGTGACTCAGTGCCCTGGATTTGACCCTAGCACTGAAAAAAAAAAAATGGGTTGGGGTTATAGCTCAGTGGTAGCGTGCTTGTCTAGCATGTGTGAGGCCCTGGGTTCCATTGCCAGCACTGCAAAGGTTAAAAACAACAACAACAACAAAAACTCCAAAATTTCCAATTTGAGAGTGAAGGGGTGGTGCGGCAAAAACTGTAAATCACAAAAGACAAGAAGCTGGAGGGTATATTTGCAATTCATATCCTAAAGTGCCGAGTGTCCCAAATATACAGAGAGCTCTAAAAAAATCAATGAGAAAAACACTAGTAATCTAGGAGAATAATGGGCAAATAATATGAACAAATAGTTCAGAAAAAAATAAAATACAAATGTTATGAAAAGAAAAGTTCTGAAAAGAAACTCAATCTCTCACTCTTGTTAAGGGAAATGCAAATAAAAACTACTCAGATAATATTTTTGACATCTGAGACAGGTAAATAGCAGTCAGTTTAGTATTACACTATATTAGTGGGGAGACATTCTTTAGCAGCCACTGATCTGCTTTCTGTCCCAGTAAATTTGCATTTTTCTCCTCCTCCTCCTCCTCCTCCCCCCCCTCCTCCTCCTCCTCCTCCCCCCCCCTCCTCCTCCTCCTCCTCACTAAATTTCTGAGGCTGGCCTCAAACTTGTGATTCATTTGCCTCAGCCTGCTAGCTGGGATTATAAGTGTGCACCACTGAGCCCGGCTGCATATGGAAATATTTTTTTTCCATATGGCAACATTACTGGTTGCAGAAAAAGCGTTACACAAAATCCATCACCCATTCTTGATAAAAATTGTTAGAAAAATAAGAATAGAATGGGCCAGTTGCTATGGCACATTCCTGTCATCTCAATGGTTTAGGATGCTGAGGCAGGAGGATCACAATTTTGAGGCCAGCCTGGGTAATTTAGCAAAATTGTCTCAGAATAAAAAATAAAAAGCAATGGGGACATGGTTCAGTAGTCAAGCAGCCCTGGGTTCTGTCTCAAATCTTTCTCACACACGTGCATGGAGACACACAAACACGCGCACACACATTACTATATGCTTTTTCTTTTCAAGTTTTTGATGTGGTGAATATCATTGATTTTCATATCTCAGATCAATCACATCATGGGATAACCCCACTTGGTTGTGATGCATTATTCTTTCATTGTACCGTTGGAATAGGTTTTCTAATCATTTATCAAGAACTTTTATTTTTTGGTATGGGAGAAACATTAGTTTGTGGATTTCTTCTCTTACTACATTTGGTTTTGGTATCTGAGTAATGTAAGCCTCATGGAATGAGTTGGAAAGTATTTCTTTGATTCTTTTTTATTATTTTTTTTATTTATATGATAGTGGGATGCATTACAATTCTTGTTACACATATAGAGCACAATTTTTCATATCTCTGGTTGTATACAAAGTATATTCACACATATCTTTATAAATGTACTTTGGATAATAATGTCTATCACATTCCACCATCATTTATAACCCCATGCCCCCTCCCTTCCCCTCCCACCCCTTTGCGCTATCTAGAGTTCATCTATTCCTCCCATATTCCCCTTCCCTACCCCAATTTCTTTGATTCTCTGGAGGAGTTTGTATGAAGTTTGTATTGGTTTTTTTTTTTTTAATATTTTGTGGAATTCACCAAAGAGTCACATCCCTAGCACCCGCCACCCCCTCCCACCAGGTTTTCAACAACTATTGCCATATATTTTACTTCTGCATATAATACCATAGTACCTTTTTGTTTTATTTATTTTAATAGACTGTAAACTACAATTGGAAAAAAAAATTTTGTATTTACCCATGTAGCTGCTGTTTTTGGTGCTCATTGTTCTTTAGTGTAGATTTGTCTTTCTATCTGGTAACATTTTCTTTGGGCCTAAACAACTTCCTTTAGCATTTTGTACTGCGTGCTTGCTGATGATGCTTTCTTTCAGTTTTTATACATTTAAAAAGATCTTTATTTTGCTTTTTTTTTTTTAAATGACATCTTTATTAGGTACATAATACTTGGTTTACAGTTTTTTGTTTTAGTGCTTTAAGAATTTCTCCACAGTCTTCTTACTTTCCTGGTTTCCCATGAGAAGTCTGTTGTCATCCATGCTTTTTTTCATTTGTACATAAATGTATTTTTCCCCTTTGGTTGTTTTTTTTTAGTCGTCTTCTCCTTTTTTTAATACAATATATTTATTTATTTATTATTATATGGTGCTAAGGATCGAACCCAGTGCCTCACATGTGCAAGGCAGGCACTCTACCACTGAGCTATAGCCCCAGCCAGCCCCTTCAGCCTTCTTCTTCTTTATCATCAATTTTGAACAATTTAATTGTGATGTTCCTTGATAAGATTTTACCTCTTATACCTTTTTTGTTTGAGCTTTGTTGAGACTCTTAGATTAGTAGGTTTATAGTTTTCATCAAATTTGGAAATAGTTCAGCTATTCTTCTGTTGTTTTCTCTTCCCCTTTTCTCACCTGTCCTTTGGGGACTCCATTTATATGTACTCTAAATTACTTGAAATTGCAATACAGTTCACTAATATTCTGTTAATTTTTTAATGTCCCTTTTATCTCCTTTATTTTTACTAATTTATGACCTTTAACAGAGGATTTTTGTTGTTGTTGTTTGTTTGTTTGTTTTGTTTTTCCTCCCTTCTGTAATACTTATTTGCCATTTACTCCTGGTAACATTTTTTTTTTCCTGAAGGACTTCCTTTAGTAATTCCTGGTAATACAGATTTGCTTATGACAAGTTCTTTTTTAAGGAATATTTTTAGCGTGTAGAATTTTAGGTTAATAGCATTTTTCTTTCATTACTTTAAAGATGTTGCTGTACTCTTTGGGGGCCTGCATTCTTTTCAGTGAGAACCCTCCTGGAAACAGTTTGAGCTTTTAGAAGCTTCCTTTTGAACTTGGTGAGGCCCAGTCAGAGCTGCATTAAGTCTAAAACCAATTTTCCCTAGTTCTGAAGCAGTACCCTTATGAGTACTCTATGCACTGAAGGATCCTCTGTAAAGAAAGGTGTTCCCACTTTCTCGGGTGACAGCCTGAACTACTCTGGGCCATCATGAGATCCAGGGATAGTTCTCCTTAATCCTTTCCATCCTTATTTCCTCATCCTGGAGTAGTTTCTTTACATCCCATCCTAAATGGTACTCACCTGAAGCCTAAGGGTGATTTGCATAATCTCCCCAGCTCTTCCTCTTTGTAGCTGTTTTCTTTCCTGAGAATTCTTAAATTTCTTTGCCTCCCTAGATTTCTAACTCTTATCTCCTTCACTCAGGGCATTGCTGAGCTCCACCCAGATTTTCCCTTCCTGTGCTGCAGTCTGGAAAGT
The DNA here is from genome assembly GCF_964194105.1 of Spermophilus citellus. NCBI lineage: Eukaryota > Metazoa > Chordata > Mammalia > Rodentia > Sciuridae > Spermophilus > Spermophilus citellus. The sequence continues at coordinate 207,746,499 of NC_138184.1, forward strand.
AAACTGGGGAGATTTTAGGTCTTATAATATTTTGATTTCCTCATTGTTCAGGGTATGAAAGCTGTTGTTTCATATATTTTATTTCTTCTTTGTTATTTCAGCCAAGAGTATAATCTTGTCTTCTTTCTTCCATTTTGGCTGGAATGGGAAATGTTTTGAATATTTGAGATATTTAAGGTACACAGAAAAATATAATGAACCCTCATGTGCCCATCTGCCAGCTTCAGCATTTATCAATTTAGAGCTAGTCTTGCTTCATTTGTACTTCCACTGTCTTCCCTCCTTATTATTTTGAAGGAGATCCAACAAGTCTTAGTATTTCATTTAGGGATATTTAAAGGAAATTAGGATTTTTCTTAGGGTAACATTCAGTGAATTCCATATACTCCGTTTATTCTAAACCCTTGTCCACATTTAGAATATTGTAAAAATTGGTTTTCAGAAGAATGACTAATAATCATCAAGACAAGTTTAAAATAAGATTATTTATTTCATTTGAAAAAACAGAGATCACATTTTAGAGAAACTGTAAAACATAATCTCTGGTTAAAAAATATGGAAAGAAAAAAGTTATTATCCCCCCAGAAAAAAAAAAAACATAATAGTTGGGAATTCAGGTAGTAGTATTAATCTAGCTACAAATTCCAGTTGTACCACATATTGGTTATGTGACAAAAGTAGGTTTTTTTTCTTCATTTTCTTATCTGTAAAATGGGAATAATAACATTAGTATCAAATTCAGTTATCTGTGATTCAATATATAAATGTTTTAATAACAAGCTAATTTTTTAATTTTTAAAATGTTTTAAAAAGGACTCATTTGAAAGCTATGTTTATTCTTTTGCTATATCCTCCAAGAATTTTAGAATATTTTAATCATCTTAAAGAAAATACATCATTTTGGTAGTGTCTTGTAGATCTTTGTTTTAAAATTAATATTTTTTTCTGATCATAACTACTTTGTTCATTGAGAAAAAAATGGGAAGTTGCACATCTGTCTAAATAATTATATAAAGAACATAAATGATCGTGCATAATGAATACACACACTTTGCAAATGAACTCTGAAAACTTTTTTTTTACCCCAGGTGCTAGAGATCTAACATGCTAGCCCTACTTTTCATTTTTATAGCACAAAATTCTATGGTGTCTTTTCATCTTACTAAATTCTATAACCAGTGACTAGAATGTATGTTTCAGAAGGTGAAGAAGTTTGTCTGGTTGTCTAGCATGTAGAATAGCACTTGTGTTTTTCATCTGAGCTCTATAATTTATCAGCAGTATGGTCCTAGATAAGTTACTTATCTTGTCCTTAGTCTCCTCCTAAATAAGACTTTTTTTTTTTTTTTTTTTTTGGTACTGGCAATTTAATTAACCAGGGATCTTCTACCACTGAGCTACATCCCCAGCCCTTTTAATTTTTTAAAATTTTGGGACAGGGTCTTGCTAAGTTGCCCAGGTTAATCACAAACTTACAATCCCTTCTGACTCAGTTTCCTGAGTAGCTGGGATTATAGGAGTTGTGACATTTAATGAGCTAATGTAGATATAGTATTTAGAATAGAACCAGGTGTATGGTAAGCATTATGGGTTAGTTAAGTATCGGGTTCCATTATTACTGTTACTACCTTTATCATCATTATTATATAATGTAATTTAAAATGATGTGAATGAACAAATTCACTCAACAAGGATACTCATAAGGCTTTTCTTTTTTAAAATCTCTATTCCCACTTTCCTCCTCCAAGATAACCACTATTATCATCAGTTTGATAGGTATCCTTTCGGACTTTTCCTATATATTTATACCCTTGAAAAAATGTGTATGTTTATAAATAAAAAGTATTGGGCACTGTTTCAATATACCTGGTTTCACATTATATCTGTGTCATTTGTAAGTTGCTATTTATATTCAGTGGTGTATCTTAGGGATATTTACCATTTGCACCATCCTTGACCATCTTTCCATGTTATTGAGTATTTTGAAATATCACCATAGTGTATTCCCCTTTGCTGAATTTTTAAGATTTTTTAGTAGAAATAATAGTGTGATAAACATTTGTTTCTTGTTTTTGTTCTTATTTTTATGTTTTGGTACCCCAGGTGGGATAAAACTGTGACAAACATTTATATTCAAAAATCTTATACACATCTGTAATCATTTTCTTAGGATAAATTTTTCTCTATGAAGATTTTGATATTTTTGTGCAGTGCTCTCCATATGTTTTGATATTACTTTTTAAAAACTATTGAGACTGCTTTTTAGTTTTATGTTGTTTTGTTTTTTGAAGTACTGAGGGTTGAACCCAGGTCCTTGAAAGACTGCTAGTCTTAATAGGGGGAGGATTCAACTACTTGAATTCCTATTCTTTATGAGGGCCAGGATTACATGCTTGGTACCAGTATGTCAGAATTTTAAAGTGAAACTTGAAGAATACAAAGCAAGTAAGGAAAAAAGTGTTCCAAGCACAATGAAGTACAGTACAAAGCCCCAGGGCAGAAAAGTTGCCATGTTAGAGGCATGGATTGAGACCTGTAGAGTAGCTAGAGTGTAGTGAGAAAGAGTCTGCTGTGAGAGGAAGTGTAGAGAGGCAGAGACTAGATCATATAGGGCCTGAAGGCCAAGATGGTTATTTTGAATTTTATTCTAAATGCTGTGATAAGCCATTGAGAGTTTTTAAGCTGGGGGAACTTACTGGTGTTGTGTGGAAGAAGGTTTAGCAATCATTAAGAGTCGAAAATAGGATGACCAGCTAAGAGATATGGTTGTTTCCTATTTCTTGATCACTTTTTTAAAAGAAAAACATACCAGTTCAATTTAACAGTTTACTTGAATAAGTAAAAGGTTATAGAACTGGCAGCATTCCAGAGTGAGGGATGGTTTGGAATACTCCCCTTTTACAGTGTAGTGAATTACTTCTACAACCATTAAAATGGGAAAGACATACAGAAATTACCTGATTGGCATGGTCAGGCATTTGACCTAGTTGGGCATAATTTGGCAACCTTTAGTCTGAAATTGGTTGAGGCTGCTGTGATTGAGCTCAGCTACTTAGCTATAAGGCTACACTCAGCTGAGGTTACACCTGTACACCTGCTTTCTTATCAAATTAGGTTGTAGTTCACTACACATTGAGGGCTCTTTAGATCACATCACCATTCAAGTATGGAGACTGATTTAGGCCAGTTTATTATCAACAATTTCCTCCTTTTAGTCATCCTCTCAAGTGTTGAGAGATGAACAAAAACTACAGGCAGTGATGCTACCTCCTAGAGATATTAGGATGAATCCAGTTGATCCTACTACATATTAGTTAGATGAGGTCACCAGGGTGGAACACTCATGATGGGATTCATACCTTTATAAGAAGAGGACGAGATACCATAAGCTTCCTTTCTCTACCATGTGAGGATACAGGTAGACTGCAACCATCAGCAAGCCAGGCAGTGGGCTTGAAATTGGGCTCTTGTTAAGAACTGAATCTGCTGACCCACTGATCTTGGATTTCTCATCCTGCAGAACTTTAAGAAAGACATGTTCGTTGTTTAAGCAACCTAGTCTATAATATTTTAACAGCCTGAGCAGGTTAAAACACCTAGGAAGTGATAGGGAGAAAAATATTTTAAAAGTAATGAGAAACTGTTCTAATCCTAGTGCTTATTATTTTTCTTCTAATTTGTGTGACATCCTTAGTTAATATATTTATCCTACTATTTTGCTTAAATAATTCATTTTCCTTTTAAGTTATCTTTTATTACATGAAGGAAGTCTTTTGTTTTTTATTTTTTGGAAGTACTCAGGATTGAACCTGGGGGCCCTCTACCACTGAAATATGTCCCCAGCCCTTTTAAAAACATTTTTATTTTGAGAAAAGGTCTTTCTGGGTTTTCCAGATTGGCCTTGAACTTGCAATCCTCCTGCCTCAGCCTCCTGAGTTGCTGGAATTAACAGGCATGTGTCACTATGCCTGGCTGAGACAGTCTTTTATTGTGCTTGTAATGCAATGTTTCTAAACTGATTTGAATGTGGACTTTTAATCTTTTTTAATGAAATATCTACCTGGAACATCTTTTGAAAAAGGTAAGTCAGAGGATTAGGTTCCAGTGATTACTAGAGACTTGTAATTAATGTTTTATAGATCAATTTCTTGGATAATATTATATATTATAATGTTATTACAATATTACATATCATATATTATAATGTAATAATTTGTTAGATAATATTATATATTATATTATAATGGGGCATGAATGATGATGGCCATTCTGGTTTGGTGGAGGAGAACAGATCTTTGGAATCTATAGGTTAAGATCCTAGTTTTAGCCTTCATGAGGCTGAGATCTCTTTGTCCCTAGTTTATTCATTTGTAAAATTAATGGAATGATACCTTCTTTGTGTGTGTGTGTGTGTATTTTTTTGGGGGGGTACTATGGATTGAACTCAGGGGTACTCAATCACTGAGTCACATCCCTATCCCTTTTGTGTATTTTATTTAGAGACAGGGTCTGCCTGAATTGTTTAGCGCCTTGCTGTTGCTGAGGTTGGCTTTGAACTCTTGATCCTCTTGCCTCAGCCTCCTGGGACTCCACCGGGACTATAGGCTTGTGCCACTGCACCCTACTCCTTGTATATTTTTTGTGAACAGCAAATGTGATATGTAAGGTACAAACTTCTTTATCCACTTTTTGTTATTCTGTACCATCTTGAATCATAGGGAGTAAATTTGTTTTTTGTTTTTTTTTAAAGAGAGAATTTTTTAATATTTATTTTTTAGTTTTTGGCGGACACAACATCTTTGTTTGTATGTGGTGCTGAGGATCAAACCCGGGCCGCAAGCATCAAATGGTAGGCGAGCACGCTACCATTTGAGCCACATCCCCAGCCCCCTAAATTTGTTTTAATGTTAGTAAGTTGGAGAAGGCAAAACAAACAGAAAATGTAATCAAAATAATTCTGAATAAATATAAATACAGCATGAGGTATAAATGTGTTTTACTTGGATGAGTGGAGTATTGGGAATAGAAAAGCTATTTTAAACAAGATTCCAAATATCCAATTAAAGACTTTTTATACACCTTACCTTCAGTGAGAATGACTGTTATTCAAAAGATGAAAGCGAACAAGTATAGGCAAGGATTTGGAGAAAAGGGAACCCTTTCACACTTTGGGGGAATTGTAAATTAGTACAGCCAATATGGAAAACAGTATGGCGTTTCCTCAAAAAATCAAAAGTAGAACTATCATATGATCCAGAAATCCTACTACTGGGTATATATATCTAAAGGAAATGAAATCAGTATATTGAAGAGACATTTGCACTCCCATATGTATTGCAGCACTATTCATTATAACCAAGGAACAGAAACAACCTAAGTGTCCATCAGCAATGAAAAAATAAAGAAAATGTGGTACCTTTTACAACAGTACATTTCATGGTACTGTTGGACCATGAAAGTGAATGAAACTCCATAATTTGTGACAACATGGATGGAAGTGGATATCATTATGATAAGTGAAAACAAGCCAGGCAGAGAAAGACAAGTATTGGTTGTTTTCACTCTTAGATGGAATCTAAAATTCCCTCAGAAAAGTTGAGAGTAGAATGATAGTTACCAGCAGGCAGGGGGAGATAGGGAAAGGTCAATCAATTATAGTTGGAGTGAGAAGTTCTAGGTTGGCATATAGCTGTAATCCCAGCTCCTTGGGAGGCAAGACAGGCAGATTGCCTAGTTTGAACTCACCTGGGCAACTTAGTGAGTCTCTGTGTCCCCCGCACCCCGCCCCCCCCCCCCAAAAAAAAAGCTGGAGATACGGCTTAGTAGTAGAGTATCCTTAGGTTCAAATCCTAGTACGGGGACAGAGTTAGAGGGTTTAGTATGCTATTGCACACTAGGGTGACTGCAGTTAATGCATACTATATATTTCTAAAAGCTAGGAGGAAGAATTTGAATGTTTCTATCATAAAGAAATTATAATACATGAGGAAATAATGTTCTAATATGTATGATAAAAATTAATGTCCAATAAATATTATTTATCTAAACCAATGAGAAATTTACAATCCACAGAAATATGTACAGAAGGTATAAACTAGAGTTACACAAACAAAAAGTTACAAATGGCTGCTTAAATTATGACCATGCCTTGCTTTGCTAGTAATTAGAGAAACCCAGATTAAACTAGGAGACCATTTCTGCCCATGATATTATGAAAATTAAAAAGATTAATAATATTCAGTGTTGGCAAGGAAATTTGAAATGAGCACATTTACATATAGTTGATATAATAAATTTTTTAATCTATTTTTCAAGACACTTGACAGTAGCTGTTAAAATGAAAAATACTCATACTCTTTGACTTACCAATTTCATTTTTATATATTTATCCTAGAAAAATAGTCACACAATCCATAAAGGGTCTGGTATAAGAATTTTCTGCTGAAGTACTGTTTGTAAGAGTGAGATATTGGAAACCATAGAGTACAGAAGAATGATTAAGTGAACAGTAATATACTCACAATGAAATATTGTCCAGTCTTAGAATGATGGAGATCTATGTATGTGGATAAGGACAGGTTTCCAGTATATTCTGGTAAATTAAAATAAAAAGGGGAGGGGTTCAGCTATTGCCCTTCTCGGACTATTTCCTGAAGACCTTAAAAGAGCACACTACAGGGATACTGCCACATCGATGTTCATAGCAGCACAATTCACAATTGCTAGACTGTGGAATCAACTCAGATGCCCTTCAATAGATGAATGGATAAAAAAAATGTGGCATTTAAACACCATGGAGTATTACGCAGCACTAAAAAATGACAAAATCACGGAATTTGCAGGGAAGTGGATGGCACTAGAGCAGATTATGCTTAGTGAAGCTAGCCAATCCCTAAAAAACAAATACCAAATATCTTCTTTGATATAATGAGAGCAACTAAGAACAGAACAGGGAGGAAGAGCAGGAAGAAAAGATTAACATTAAACAGAGACATGAGGTGGGAGGGAAAGGGAGAAAAAAAGGGAAATTGCATGGAAATGGAGGAAGACCCTCATTGTTATACAAAATTACATATAAGAGGTTATGAGGGGAATGGGATAACAAACATGGAGGGAAATGAATTACAGTAGATGGGGTAGAGAGAGAAGATGGGAGGGGAGAGGAGGGGGGATAGTAGGGGATAAGAAAGGTAGCAGAATACAACAGTCACTAATATGGCAGTATGTAAAAATGTGATGTGTAACTGATGTGATTCTGCAATCTGTATTTGGTAAAAATGGGAGTTCATAACCCACTTGATTCTAATGTATGAAATATGATATGTCAAGAGCTTTGTAATGTTGTGAACAACCAATAAAAAAAGGGGGAGGGGTTAGAAAACCACTTTTGTTATTTGAAGATGTATGACCATATTTCTATTTATTTTTCTGTTTTAATATTAGAATCCATATGTTTATTTTAAAAAATGATGTATGACCTCATAACTGTACAATTATTATGTCAATTTAAAAATTGGTTAATTTAAAAATTACATATGTCTGTGTCTGTAAATTCATAGTTAAAGATCTGAAAGGATCAACTACTAATTGTTAGTAGCAGTCACTGCTGGGAAAGAGTGTGAAGAATTATTTCGCTTTTTATTCTTTATACTTATGTATTTTTAGAGCTTAAATAAACATTAATGAATAACTTCTGTACTTTCATCATGAATAAATAAAATGAATACTTTCTATAATTTTAAACCATAAGTGATGTGACCTGAAAGGAAGCCATCAGTGATGGCATAAAAAAAATCACAGACATAAAGACTTAGATTTAGTGTCTAATTCACTGCTACTTATAACATTATGACTTTAGAAATAGCTTAATCTGGGGCTGGGGATGTGGCTCAAGCGGCAGCGCGCTCCCCTGGCATGCGTGCGGCCTGGGTTTGATCCTCAGCACCACATACCAACAAAGATGTTGTGTCCGCCGAGAACTAAAAAATAAATATTAAAAAAAACTCTCTCTCTCTCTCTCTCTCTCTCTCTCTTTAAAAAAAAAAAAAAAGATTAAAAAAAAAGAAAGAAATAGCTTAATCTCGGAAAATAGGGAATTTTCCACAAACTAGAATACATTTATTCCGAGGAATACTAACCACTTAATGTGTCATAGAAGTACAAAGTTTATGTAATTTATGTTATGTTGTCAAATACCAGGCACCAGATTTGTTCTCAGTACATTATTACCTCCTACATCATCATCATCATCATCATCATTATTCTGGGGATTGAACCCAGGGCCACTTAACCACTGAGCCACATCCCCAACCCTTTTATATTTTATTTAGAGACAGGGTCTTGCTGAGTTGTTTAGGGCCTCACCAAGATTCTGAGGCTAGCTTTGAACCATCCTCCTGCCTCAGCCTCCCGAGCTGCTGGGATTACAGATGTGTGCCACTATGCCTGGTTTCTATTACCTTAGTTAATCCTTAGAATAATCCAGTGAGTTAAGTACTTCTCATTTCTGTAAAAAGAAATTTTGACACTGACAGATTTTAAATAACTTGTCTAAGATCACAGTAAATGGGATAGCTAGGACTGTTTCATCTGTCTGACTTAAATTCATACAGTTAATGTATTTAATTACTTTACAGATATGAAAATATGTCATAATGTTTACATGAAAAAGGTTATAACATGATTACATTTTTTGCAAATAAAAATTGATCGAAAGGGCCAGATATAGTGGCACATGCCTGTATTCCAACAACTCAGGAAGCTGAGGCATAAGGATTGGAAGTTTGATTCCAGCCTCGGCAATTTAGCAATACCCTGTATCAAAGTAAAAATTTTAAAAAAGGACTGGAGGTGTAGCTCAGTGATGGAGCACCCCTAGGGTGAGTAACTGAAACAAAAATTATCAGAAGGATATATTTTTAAATGTCAGCAAAGAAGATTTTTTGTTTCTTCTTTTGTTATTGTTTTTCCACAGTGAACATGGCTTTTATAATTAAAGTTTTTAAAAGATATTCATTTCATAGCAGAGGGATGGGGTGGACTAAAGAATAATTATTCTTTCTTCCCCTCTGTTTCTGGGTGTGTTTCTAAGACATTTTTGAGTTTGGGTGTATTCACTCAATGCCTGAAATTTCCTCTTGGCGCTTGTTTCTAAAAACTAGAAGGTTAAAACGGTCATGTTATTCTGAGATCTGAAGCTGTGAGCTGATGAAAAAAATCTTTAAATAATATAATTGTAACCATTATTCAGTTCCCTTGATCTGGGACCATGGCCACTAGCAACAGGATTCAGAAGCCAGAACATACGTACCGTACAGTGAGCAGTCTCCCAGACTTTTCCCTTAGTTTTTCACTAGAAAATTCTGCTTTACCTCTACTTTCTCCCAATTCGTTTTTGTTAGTTTAAGGGTCTTTTTACCTGGATGAAAAGAACTGGAACCAATCATAAAGAAATAGCTCTCTTTTGTACCTGACTCTTCTTGCATTTCTGTTGCCTTGTCAACGAAATAAAGCAGCTATGAATAAACCAGCTACTGTCTGCTTCCTCCCTCCCTAGAGGAAGGGAAGGGGTGGGGAAGGTAACTGGGGAGGACTAAAAAGGGTGGAAACTGAGGTGGAAACTTGAGATAAGAGTATTGTACTTATATTTCTGACATTGATTCTTACTCTTTTAATTAACTATTTAGAATATGATACATATAGCTGTTTGTGCTGGTTCTTAGTCATTCTTCCCAGCAGCTGAAAGATACAACTAATTAGTGACTTTTTCTGTTTGTCAGTTGGAACCTGTCACTATTTGGGGTGGAAGTAACAGATTTGGAGCTATATTTCAGGACTGGAAAACCAGGGAATGAATTTATGATTTTTGGTTTCAGAGGGTTCTCTTTGGGTATTGGCATTAACTTAATGTACTGGAGATGCCGGACAAAGACTACATACAAAGGCAGTAACTTATAAGCATTTATAGTCACCACTGGATGAACAAAGACAGCTGAAGTCTGAAACACATGACACAGAAACTAATACTTGAAATCATTAATGAAAAGAGCATAAGTCATTTTTTTAACTTGCAAGTATTGATTAGGAGATAGCAGACATAAACATAGAAATGTTATTGTATGGCATTTCCTCACTTAGTCCAAACATTCCCATTCATCTCTTATCTGATCTGATGAGGCTTTGGAAATCCATCAGCTGCAAAAACATAATTTTCAGACCATATTGTGCCATCCAAGACTAAATAAACATTGTCATTCCCTTGGCCCAGTTCATCCTTAAGTTAGGAAAGAACAAAAGTTAAATAAGGAATGCCATTAATGGTGACCCTAGGTCTCTCACTGGGCAGTAAAATTGATAATGAACTCAATTGTAAATATCCAAAAACATATTTTCAAGGCCTAGTTTTCATTTCTTGTTCTTTATTTATATAAATGTGAACAGTACATTTATTTATTCCTGTACCCCCCTTGCTTACACAAAAAGTAGTATAATATAAACCTTTCTTTTTTCCCATGTGAGCACAAAGAAAGCTTCTTTCTTTTAAATGAGATCCCTTTTGGGGTCTGGAACAGTACTAGGGTACTCTTATCACTGAGCTATATCCCCAGCTCTTTTTGTTTTATTTTGAGACAGGGTCTTTTCTAAATTGCCCCGGCTGTCCTTGAACTTGGAATCTTTCTCCTTTAGCACCCAAATTACTGGGATTATGGGTGTGTACCACTACAGCTGGCTTTATTGTGGTAATTCTATTAAATAATTTTAAAATATTAATCACTCTTGCATTTATGGAATAAATTTATGTGAAACATAAATAAATTTATTTGTTTTGCATTGTGCCAGTTCACTGATATTTTGTTCATGAGCTCTCTGTTTTTTTTTTTTCAATTTTTTACTTTTTAGCAGTATTAAGGACTGAACCTAAAAGTGCTTCCACCACTGAGCTACATCCCCAGCCCTAAAATTTTGAGACAGTGTTTACTAAGTTGCCCAGTCTAGTTGCAAATTTGTGATCTTCCAGCCTCAGCCTATTTTTGTGGTTTCTTTATGGTGAAAACTCAAAATCCTTTCTTCTAGGTTTAGTGCAATGCTTTTATTTTTATTTTTTTTACCTAAGGGACATTATTATCTTATATAGTATGTGGTAATATTTTATTTTTTATTTAATTTAAAAAAAATTATAGTTGTAGATGGACAGCATACCTTTATTTTATTTGTTTATTTTTATGTGGTGCTGAGGATCGAGTCCTGTGCCACTGAGCTACAGCCCTAGCCCCTACAATAACTCTTAATTATCAGTGTTTTACCTTTCCTTCTTGCATATCAGATATTCTATCTAGGATTATTTTCCTTTCATCTGAAGAATATTCTTTGAAGTTTCCCTATTGAAGATCTATTGGTTTTAAACTCTTCCCCCCACCCCATAAAATCTTTTTAATTTTCCCTCACTCCCTCTAGGTGCTAGAGATAGAATCCAGGGCCTTGTGTAAGCTGGGTTCTGCCACTGAGCCATACTGCTTAGCCCTTATCCCTGCATCTTTGAAAAGCAGTTTTACTAGATATAAATTTTAGGGTGACAATTACTTTCTCTCAGGATACCAAAGACATTATTTATTGAATTTTTTTTTAACTTCTAGTACTATTATTGAGAAGTCAGCCACCATTCTAATTGTAATTTCTTCATTGGTAATTATGTATATTTATTATGGCTGCTTTAAAAATCTTTTTTTTTTCCTGTAATCCCAGTGACTCAGGAGGCTGAGACAAGAGGACTATGAATTTGAGGCCAAATTCAGCAATTTAGAAAAGTTGCTTGAAATTTTCCAGAACACCTAGGTATCATGAATTCAACTGAAAATTAAGGTGAGAGCTTGTAGGGAAATTATCTCCCTGTTCTCTAAGCCTCACTCAGCCCAAAGTTGAGTCCAGTCCTAGCCTTATGTGGGATATTCCTCTGTTATATTCTCCACCTTGTGTGTATCGTAGACTTTAATCTCCTCTCCCATGTGTCATAAAAGTGAAAGCCCAAGGTCCCCAAGATTTAGGAGTTAAAGAGAAGCGTGCTTCATCTCTTGCTTACTACTTTGAATTTCTTTGTTTGACCCTGCACATTCATAATATTTGGCCAGCCAAAGAATGGATTTAAGCAAGTATTTATACTATATATTCAGTTGTTTCTGATAAGAGGATAATTCATTGTATTCTATACATTATACTGTTGGAAATACAAATCACTTATATATGTGATAGAGGAGGGAAGAAGAAACTTTCTCTACCTGTCTTAGGTTCATTGGCTAGGGCCGCAAATTAGACTGACAAAAGACAGATTAAAAGGAAAGAAATGGTACACACAGGAGAACTCAGTGATGAGTAATACAGCAGGATAGTTTGAATTTAGTCCTATCTAGCATCTTGACAAAGAGTAGTAATTTTGTAGAGAAGTGACAAGACAAAGGAAAAGGACTTTGTACTTCCAAGGGTGGAAAAATTGGGAGAAGACAAATATGGGGGGGGAACTCCACATTGGTAGGCAAGGGCTATTTAGTCAGGTGTGTTTGCATTGCCTCTTTGTCAGTGTCATTTTTTGTCTCCAGTGATGGGGTTTTTATCCCCTTCCTAGTAAGGGAAATAGTGGCTGATGTTAGAGTGGGGGCATTGTCACAAAAGGGATTTATATTGTTTTCAGGTAGACAGTGGGGAGACAGAGAATTCACCCAGGGTCTGTGTTAGAATTCTCAGATGCCTTCAGCTCAGAATAATCCTCATGACAGACTTCTAAATTTTAGGGTGGCATGCTCTACTACTTACCAGAGAGGTAAGAATAAAGGTCTAGAAGTCAAGGGAGTTGGAGAGCTGGGTGGCAGTGGTGCTGGTGTAGACAGTGGAAGGTGAATGTGGGAGGCTGAGTATGGATAAGTCATTGATAACAGCAGACGTGCCTATTGTCCCCAAGGCTTTCCTGTGGAATTCTTCTGATACAGTGGAAATGACACATCATTGTTACTGTGTAAAACCTATTTTGAGTAAGATAGTAGAAATAAAAAGAAGCAATCTGCTCATACTCTTGAGAATTTACTAATACTGGGGAAAGCTTACCAAGTGCTTCAGTGTGAGGTAGAATAGAAGAAATAAAGAAGGGTGGAAAGGGAGAGAAAAAGGAAGGAAAAACAGACAGTAGCTGTAAATCTAAAAGCCCCATAATCAGTCACACCTTTAGTCTCAGGTCTGGGTTTTGTTTTTTTTTTCAGGTCTATCACTTCCAAATCCCTAAGAAATCTATAAGTCTTATTACCCTATTTTGACTTGCATTATTAACTTAAACAGTGTATTTTTAGGTTAGATAAAACAAAGGGAGTTATTTTTTGTTATTTTTGGTACTGGGGATCTAACCCAGAGTGCTCTACCATTGAGATACAGCCCCAGTCCTTTTTATTTTATTTTATTTTGAGACAGGGTCTCACTAAGCTATCCAGGCTGACCTCAAACTTGCAATTCTTCTGCCTCAACCTCCCAAGTAGCTGGGATTACAGGCAGGTAATCCCAGTGCCTAAGGAAGGAAGATGTATTTTAAGAAACCTTTAATACTCAACATTATGTGTTAATCAGAGGAGGCAGTGTCAACCCAAATATCCTGAAAAGGAGAGACTGCTGTAAATGTCTTGTGATTGCCAAGCTGACCCCATTCCCACATACCTTCTCATGCCTACTCCTTATAAAGTTTCTTTCTTTTTTTAGTACTGAGGATTGAATTCAGGGGAACCTTTCTACTTTTTGGTGAAAAGATGAGCAAATGTACAGTCATCTTAGTCTTCTAGTAGGAAAAAAAAACAACTCATTGTCTAAGTAAGACTAAGACTCTTGAGAGGTGGAGGTATATGTTGAATTAGCAAAAGATTAAGTGGGAAGGGTAGGGTGAATTTTCAAGACCAGATGGAAATTTATGATATACCAAAGCTAGAGCTAGACCTTAGAGCTAACCCTGTTCAAGAGTCAGTTATTTAGAAAATAGATATTTTTGTATTTCTTCCTTCAAATGAGGGTTTTGGGGTTATAAAGGAATATTTAAAGGATTAAAATGTTGAGCAGAATTGATAACAAAATATACTTTTAATTATTGTTTTCTCCCTTCTGTGTATTTGAGTATGCTGCTCTGTAGCTGTGTTCTCTGAAGGACCTAACAGAGGTTAGTTAATTATAACCAACTGTCGGAACACACTGTTCTGAACATCACTTGTCACCTATTTAGGGGTTCATGTGTAAGCACATAAAATTACCATTTGTTTCAAAACAATTGGTGCACATTTTAAAAAGAGCATTTATTACATATTTTTAAAATTTAGAGATACATAAATCCTCCCTTTCTCTCCACTCACCATTGCTCCCCAGAGGTCATCATTGTTGTTGACAGCTTCTTGTACTCCATTCCAGAAAAAAATAGGTGTTGTGTATATAATACATTATTAGGTGTTACATTACATCCACATGTTTATTAACGTATATATTGACCATGTATTCAGACAACATATCTTGAAACCATTTCATTTACATCCTTGCTTAACACATTATGTAAAATAATTTCTTCTTTCCCTGAACTCTGACCTCATTTATTTTGTATAGGAATATATATCATGAGAATACAAATTCTAAACAACTGTTTTGTTTTATCCAGTTTAATACTTCATTGTATTCAAATTGGATTTGGAATGGCAAAATATTTTTCTTTTAATTTTTTTTTTTTTTTTTTTTTTTTTTTTGTCTTAAGAGGAATGAAGAGAATAATGGAAATATTAATCACATTTTTCTTGCTTGGCATATTGCTACAGTTTTTCTCCACTAGAGGGCAGTAGGATATTATTTGTTTTTAGTGATGTTTATAGTGACTTTAGAATTAATTTTCTTAATTTTTCTTACTTATTCTGCCTAATAGTATTAATAAAATTTTCATTCTGAGATCACTCTGTTTGGGATATGAGGATAATTAAGTTACTTTCCCTGCTAGTAATTTTAATTTGGAAGACTCTTTGGGCTAAAAGCAAACAAAAAAAGAGAGGGAAGGCCTGGAACAATAGAAAAGAATTTGCAATTTTTTTGGACTGCAGTTATTACCTTCTGCTCATGCCACAGTAGGGAAAAGCATAGGTATATAGGTAATTGGCATGAAACAGAGAATCCAGAAATAGACCTGTACCTATACAGTGATTGAATTTTAACAAAGTAGCTTACTATTATTATGATTATTATTATTTTCAACAAATGTTGCTGGAATAATTAAATATAGATAACCATTTGACAGAAAAATGAGCTTTGATCCTTATCTTACTCCCCATATAAGAATGAACTAAAATAGATTACAGACTATAGATGAAAACAAAGGAGAAAATTTTCATGGCCTTGGGGTAGGCAAAATTTCTTGGCAGACAAGAAAAAAGGGGAAAAAATACATTTCTCAAAGAAAGATGTGTTCCAAAATTAAAACTACTTTCCTTTTGTGGTAGTGGGGCTTAAACCCAAGGCCTTACACATGCTGGTCAAGTGCTATACACCCCTGAACTTCATCCCCCACCAAAAAAAAAAAAAAAGTCTGAAAACTACTTATTTTTTTTAATACATTTATTTTATTTATTTATTTTTTTTATGTGGTGCTGAGGATCAAACCCAGGGCTAGGCAAGCACTCTACCGCTGAGCCACAATCCCAGCCCCCTGAAAAATTCTTTTAAAAGACATGGTTAAGTAAATAAAAAGGCAAGCTACTGTATAGGATAAAATACTCACAATACACAAACCAAGAACTGGTATTTATAATACAAAAAAAATTTTTCAACTGAATAAGATATACGATTTAGTTTTTTTTTAAGTGAACAAATGATTTGAACACCCATGTCTCAGATGCTATATGAATGCAAATGAGCACATAAGATACCAAGTTTCATGAGTCATTAGGGAAGTGCAAATTATACAACAAAATATTGCACATCTACTAACATGGCTTAATTTTAAAAGACTAGTACTGACAAGGTTGTGGAGCAGCTGTAATGCTCACACATTGCTGGAAGGAAATAGTTGGCCATTTTAATGTATACTACCCAGTGATCCAGCAATTGCATCCTTAATATTTGCCTGAGAAAATGAAGCCTTAATGCTCTGACGTTCATGGCACTTTAGTTCCTAATAATCCTAAAAT
Source organism: Spermophilus citellus (assembly GCF_964194105.1). Classification (NCBI taxonomy): domain Eukaryota; kingdom Metazoa; phylum Chordata; class Mammalia; order Rodentia; family Sciuridae; genus Spermophilus; species Spermophilus citellus. Next base: position 207,762,677 of record NC_138184.1, read on the forward strand.
AGAAACAACACCAAATGCCCACCAACAAGTAAATGGATAAATATACCACAATCATATAAAGTACTACTCAGCAGAAAAATGAATGACATACACATGAAACAATACAGATAAATCTCAATTACTATGCTATGTGAAGCTAGATATAAAAGAACGTATATTTCATGGTTTTGTTTACCTGACATTCCTTAGAAGGATTTCATGGTTTTGTTTACATTACATTCCATTAAAGGAATGTAGTAAAGAAAGTTTACTAAGACCACTGGTAGATGTGGGGCAGAAGGAGTCTGCTAGCTGCAAAGGAGCAACAGATAACAGCTTTGGTAAACAAAAAATTGCAAATTGTTGTTTCAGAAGTCAACATGGCAGACAATAGCATGTTCAAAGGTCTTAAATTAGAAGACTGTTGGTAGAGTATAGTTAGCAAGTGTCGCTGAGTGGTGGGAAGTGGAATTGGAGAGCTATATAAGGACCAGAAATGAGTCAAGTCCATGAGAACTCTAGACCTAGGGAATGAACTTTAGAGCACAAATCAAGACCCATCTATGACAGGATGTGGAAGGAGGATCTGAGCAGATGAGGTATGTCCACAGTTGGAATGTAAGAAATATTTTCCTATTTTCTTAAATTTTCCTTTTTTCTATCTAAGATAAGGTGAGGAAAGAAAATGTTTGAGGGGATAACGTGATATTTTTCCCAAGAGAGGGCAGAGGAGTATGTGTCTACTAAAGAAACTTTGTAAGATGACTGAAGTATTTTGTTAGTCATCTTTCCATCGCTCTCACAAGTACTTGAGGTAGTCACCTTCTAAACTTATAGTTATTGGAGGTTTCAGTTCACAGCCAACTGGCCCCATTGTTTTTGGGTCTGTGGTGAGGTAATCCATCACACTGGGAGTGCATGGTGGCCAAAATTGCTCACCTCATTGCCAGAAATCAGAAAATAAACAACAAGGGGCCACCATCCCAAATTCCCTTCAAGGGCATTTTCCCAGTGACCTAAATACTTTCTACTCAGCCCCTCCTCTGGAAGGTTCCACCACATTCCAATAGCATCACCCTGGCAATCAAAACCTTTAACACATAGGCCTCTGGGGACTTTCATGATACAGATGATAGCAGGTCCTATTGATGCCCATTTGAGTTTGGGAAGATTAGTTTAAAGCAAAATCTGACAGCTTAGTAACATAGTTTTTGTCTTATAATATTTAACTACTTGGGCCCAACTATAAAATTAATAATTAGGAAGAGTGTTAAGTGTCACATTCCTTGAAACTAAAACACTCAGGGTAACTCCAGGTGAACTGGGCTACACGAAATAACCACACAAGAGACAGAGATACCTTTTTGGGGGGTCCTATGATGGCTCCACTCACCTTAAGGGGGGAGAGAGAGAGCGCGCGAGAGCGAGCCGCAAGTGCTGAACCCTTTTATTGAGGAGAAGCCATTCAAATGAGGCCAGGGGTCAGGTTTCAGGGAGTTGAGTCTAGCTTCATGATGTCTGCTGTGAGCAGGTTGACTGACATCTAGGAAGGCCACTCCCAAAGGCAGAGCCACAGAAGGGGACACACAAAGGGCATTTCCATGGAATTTTCTATCCCAAGCAGGGCAAAGGGGTAGTATTATAAAGAAATAAGTGAGTGTAGGTCAATTCCATGGGTGACACATCTACATTTGAAGTCACGCCCTCAACTTCCTGGACCAGGACAACATGACTGGTCAAAGCCTCATGCTTCAGGATGGAAGGCAGAATCATTCAGAGTGGCTCCCCACAGTTAGGCAGCCGTCCATCACTGCAACAAAATACCTGAGATAATTCAACTTAAAGGAGTAATGATTTATTTTGATTTATGGCTGGGGAGGCTGAGGCAGGAGGATGGCCGAGTTCAAAGCCAGCCTCAGCAATTTAGTGAGTCCCTAAGCAATACAGTGAAACCCTGTCTTAAAATAAAATGTAAAAAGGGCTGGGGATGTGACTAATTGGTTAACTACCCCTGGGTTCAATTGCTGGTACAAACGGGTGCTGGGGATATAGCTCAGTGGCAGAAAGCCCTGAGTTCAATTCATAATACTGCACATGGACAAGTAAAATAAACATTCTTAACTATGTGATCTAGCAATTGCACCCTTGGTATACACCCAAAGGAGTTGAAAAAACTTATACATAGGTATTTATAGAAACTTTATTTATAATTTCTCAAACTGGGAAGTAGCCAAGATGTGTTTCAGAATGTAAAAGGATAAATAAACTGTTACACCCCACACCTTCTGCCAAACCTTGCCCACTACTGGGGATTGAACCCAGACACGGGGGCATTCTACTACCCAGCTGCTAGCCCTTTTTATCTTTTGAGACAGGGTTGCTAATTTACCCAAGCTGGCCTCAAGCTTGGAATCCTCCTACCTCAGCCTCCTGAGTTGCTGGGATTACAGGTGTGAAACACTGTGCACAGCAGACGGTGGAATCTTATTCAGCAGTAAAATGAAATGAGCTATCAAGCCATGAAAAATCATGAGAGAACCTTAAATGAATTTTCCTAAATGAAGAAACCAATCTCAATAGGTTACATGCTATAGTCCAACTACATGGAGGCTGGCCTCAAAATTGTGATCCTCCTGCCTCATCAGCGTAATGAGACCCTGTCTCAAAATTAAGTAAATAATAAAAAGTGCTGGGGATGTAGCTCAGTAGTAGAGCAACCCTGGGTTCATCCATGGTATGACACAAAAGTAAAATGAAATAAAGTAAAAAGAAACTTCATGGAGATGGTCAATAACTCTGGACTGTTGGTCTAAACTTGCTTAACGGGAAGATTTTGGTTCTTTTTCTCACTTTTACTACTACTGTCAGTTGTTTTTTTTACAGTGATAGTGTGCAGTTATGGTACTTGGAAAGATAGAATTATAATCTAATGAAAGAACAGATAATAAATATCTGGATTTTTATATTGATGGAGAGAAATGATGAGGGAAAATATTGAACCCCAGTAATTAAAAGGCACTTATTTCACTATTCTAAGGAAGATTTCAATTTCCTTTCAGTTGTATTCTTTATTTACCATTTTTGAATGGTACACAAATACTTACTTGAAAGCTTTTCACAGATATAATGTAATAAATAATCTACTTTGAGTACCAGCACCAACTTCCTCTGTGGATTCCTTTCTGAATATATGGGAGAGGGATCTTGGGCTATACCTATATACACAAAAAAAGCCTATACTTCCTGGACAAGGTGGCTTATACCTGTGATCCTAGCGACTCGCCTGTAAATCTCAGCTCCTTAGATTGCATGTAACAATATATTATTCCTCCACACCACCCACATTACAATTTTGATTATGCGTTCATGATCACTTCCTTCAGGTTTATCTTAGAATGCTGATTGCTGAGTCTTAGTTTCCATATGTATTCGTATTCTGTATTTCTGCTTTCCCTTTCTCTCCACATGTGAACTCTGAAGCTGATTTGTTAAGAGTCTGTTGTTTATCCATGTTTTAATTTGATACCCAGAGTTTATCTACAGACATTTCTCTTTTGTATATATGCTGTTTATTACTTCATTAAATTCTTTCAGTACATAATAAATTTGAAGCAAACTTCATGGTAAAAACTAGAAATATGTTAGTCACTATAAATATAGGTGATCTGGGAATTGTAAACAGTAGTTAATTCAGAGATTACCTGGTAACTTTTTACTGAACAGAAATCTAGGCCTTCAAAGCTAGTTTGAATCTGGGAAAAACATATTCTCTTCCTTTTATTCATGGAGGCATCATGGTGACCTTCAAATCACTCTTCTGGGAGCTCACCTATTCTGTTACCACTCAGGCAGAGTACTCTGGAAAATTTTGGTGACTTCTTTAAGAAATGTTCCTCTGTTGTACTTAGTTAGATGATTATCAAAATTAAGAGCCAGTTCTTCCCCAAGACCACTTTGTTACATAACTCCCATAGCAATGATTTCTTTGAGAAAAGTAGTCATGCTTCCCCCACCCCCTGCATTGTTTTTTTTTTTTTAATATTTATTTTTTGGTTGTAGTTGGACACAATATCTTTAATTTATTTTTTTCTTTTTTTTATTTTTTTTTAAATTGGTTGTTCACAACATTACAAAGCTCTTGACATATCATATTTCATACATTAGATTCAAGTGGGTTATGAACTCCCAATTTTACCCCAAATGCAGATTGCAGAATCACGTCGGTTACACATCCACAATTTTACATAATGCCCTATTAGTAATTGTTGTATTCTGCTACCTTTCCTATCCCCTACTATCCCCCCTCCCCTCCCCTCCCTTCTTCTCTCCCTACCCCATCTACTGTAATTCATTTCTCTCCTTGTTTATTTTCCCATTCCCCTCACAACCTCTTATATGTAATTTTGTATAGCAATGAGGGTCTCCCTTCATTTCCATGCAATTTCCCTCTTCTCTCCCTTTCCCTCCCATCTCATGTCTCTGTTTAAAGTTACTCTTTTCTTCCTGCTCTTCCTCCCTACTCTGTTCATAGTTGCTCTCATTATATCAAAGAAGACATTTGGTATTTGTTTTTTAGGGATTGGCTAGCTTCACTAAGCATAATCTGCTCTAGTGCCATCCATTTCCCTGAAAATTCCATGATTTTGTCATTTTTAGTGCTGCGTAATATTCCATGGTGTATAAATGCCACATTTTTTTTTATCCATTCATCTATTGAAGGGCATCTGGGTTGGTTCCACAGTCAAGCTATTGTGAATTGTGCTGCTATGAACATCGATGTGGCAGTATCCCTGTAGCATGCTCTTTTAAGGTCTTCAGGGAATAGTCCGAGAAGGGCAATAGCAGGGTCAAATGGTGGTTCCATTCCCAGCTTTCCCAGGAATCTCCAAACTGCTTTCCAAATTGGCCTCACCAATTTGCAGTCACACCAGCAATGTACAAGTGTACCCTTTTCTCCACATCCTCGCCAGCACTTGTTGTTGTTTGACTTCATAGTGGCTGCCAATCTTACTGGAGTGAGATGGTATCTTAGGGTGGTTTTGATTTGCATTTCTCTGACTGCTAGAGATGGTGAGCATTTTTTCATGTACTTGTTGATTGATTGTATATCCTCCTGAGAAGTGTGTGTTCAGGTCCTTGGCCCATTTGTTGATTGGGTTATTTGTTATCTTATTATCTAATTTTTTGAGTTCTTTGTATACTCTGGATATTAGGGCTCTATCTGAAGTGTGAGGAGTAAAAATTTGTTCCCAGGATGTAAGCTCCCTATTTACCTCTCTTATTGTTTCTCTTGCTGAGAAAAAACTTTTTAGTTTAAGTAAGTCCCATTTGTTGATTCTTGTTGTTAACTCTTGTGCTATGGGTGTCCTATTAAGGAATTTGGAGCCCGACCCCACAATCTGTAGATCGGAGCCAACTTTTTCTTCTATCAGACGCAGAGACTCTGGTTTGATATCGAGCTCCTTGATCCATTTTGAGTTAACTTTTGTGCATGGCGAGAGAAAGGGATTCAGTTTCATTTTGTTGCATATGGATTTCCAGTTTTCCCAACTCCATTTGTTGAAGATGCTATCCTTCCTCCATTGCATGCTTTTAGCCCCTTTATCAAATATAAGATAGTTGTAACTTTGTGGATTAGTCTCTGTGTCCTCTATTCTAAACCATTGGTCCACCCGCCTGTTTTGGTACCAGTACCATGCTGTTTTTGTCACTATTGCTCTGTAATATAGTTTGAAATCTGGTATCGCTATACCACCTGATTCACACTTCCTGTTTAGAATTGCTTTTGCTATTCTGGGTCTTTTATTTTTCCATATGAATTTCATGATTGCTTTATCTATTTCTACAAGAAATGCCGTTGGGATTTTGATTGGCATTGCATTAAACCTATAGAGAACTTTTGGTAATATCGCCATTTTGATGATGTTAGTTCTGCCTATCCATGAACAGGGTATATTTTTCCATCTTCTAAGATCTTCATCTACTTCTCTCTTTAGGGTTCTGTAGTTTTCATTATATAAATCTTTCACCTCTTTTGTTAGGTTGATTCCCAAGTATTTTATTTTTTTTTGAGGATATTGTGAATGGAGTGTTTTTCCTCATTTCCGTTTCAGAAGTTTTGTTGCTGATATACAGAAATGCCTTTGATTTATGCGTGTTGATTTTATATCCTGCCACTTTGCTGAATTCATTTATTAGTTCTAGTAGTTTCTTTGTAGACCCTTTTGGGTCTTCTAGGTATAGAATCATGTCATCTGCAAATAGTGATAATTTAAGTTCTTCTTTTCCAATTTTTATGCCTTTAATTTCTTTCGTCTGTCTAATTGCTCTGGCCAGTGTTTCGAGAACTATATTGAATAGAAGTGGAGATAGAGGGCATCCCTGTCTTGTTCCGGATTTTAGAGGGAATGCCTTCAACTTTTGTCCATTCAGAATGATGCTAGCCTGAGGCTTAGCATAGATAGCTTTTACAATGTCAAGGTAAGTTCCTGTTATCCCTAGTTTTTCTAATGTTTTGAACATAAAGGGATGCTGTACTTTGTCAAATGCTTTCTCTGCATCTATTGAGATGATCATATGGTTCTTATCTTTAAGTCTATTGATGTGGTGAATAACATTTATTGATTTCCGTATGTTGAACCATCCTTGCATCCCAGGGATGAATCCTACTTGATCATGGTGCACAATTTTTTTGATGTATTTTTGTATTCGATTCGCCAGAATTTTATTGAGGATTTTTGCATCTAGGTTCATTAGAGATATTGGTCTATAGTTTTCTTTCTTTGAGGTGTCTTTGTCTGGTTTTGGAATCAGGGTGATGTTGGCCTCATAGAATGAATTTGGAAGAGCTCCCTCTTTTTCTATTTCCTGAAATAACTTGAAAAGTATTGGTATTAATTCTTCTTTAAAGGTTTTGTAAAACTCCGCTGTATACCCATCCGGTCCTGGGCTTTTCTTGGTTGGTAGTCTTTTGATGGCTTCTTCAATTTCATCCATTGATATTGGTCTGTTCAAATTGTGTGTATCCTCCTGACTCAGTCTGGGCAAATCATATGCCTTAAGAAATTTATCGATGTCTTCACTATCTTCTATTTTGTTGGAATATAGGTTTTCAAAATAATTTCTAATTATCTTCTGTATTTCTGTAGCATCTGTTGTGATATTGCCTTTTTCATCCCGTATGTTAGTAATTTGAGTTCTTTCTCTTCTTCTCTTCGTTAGCATGGCTAAAGGTCTGTCGATCTTATTTATTTTTTCAAAGAACCAACTTTTAGTTTTGTTAATTTTTTCAATAGTTTCTTTTGTTTCAATTTCATTGATTTCCGCTCTGATTTTAATTATTTCTAGCCTTCTGCTACATTTGCTGTTGTTTTGCTCTTCCTTTTCTAGGGCTTTGAGATGAAGTGTGAGCTCATTTATTTGTTGGTTTTTTCTTTTTTTGAGGAATGACCACCAGGCGATGAATTTTCCTCTTAAAACTGCTTTCATTGTGTCCCATAGATTCCGATATGTTGTGTCTGTATTTTCATTTATCTCTTAAGAATTTTTTGATTTCCTCCTTTATGTCTTCTGTAACCCATTGATCATTCAGTAACATATTGTTCATTTTCCATGTGATGTAGGATTTTTCCTTCCTTCTTTTATCATTGATTTCCAGTTTCATTCCATTATGATCAGATAGAATGCATGGTATTATCTCCACCCCTTTATATTTACTGAGGGTTGCCCTATGGCATAATATATGGTCTATTTTTGAGAAGGATCCATGTGCTGCTGAGAAAAAAGTATATCCATTTGATGATGGTTGATATATTCTATATATGTCAGTTAAGTCTAGGTTATTGATTGTGATATTGAGTTCTATAGTTTCTTTATTCAACTTTTGTTTGGAAGATCTGTCCAATGGTGAGAGAGGTGTGTTGAAGTCACCCATAATTATTGTGTTGTGGTCTATTTGATTTTTGAACTTGAGGAGAATTTGTTTTATGAATGTCACAGCACCATTATTTGGTGCATAAATATTGATAATTGTTATGTCTTGTTGGTGAATGGTTCCTTTTAACAGTATATAATGACCTTCTTTATCCCTTTTGATTAACTTAGTCTTGAAGTCGATTTTATTCGATATGAGGATGGCCACCCCTGCTTGCTTACGAGAACTGTGTGCGTGGTATATTTTTTCCCATCCTTTCACCTTCAGCCTGTGTATGTCTTTTCCAATGAGATGTGTCTCCTGGAGGCAGCATATTGTTGGATTTGTTTTTTTAATCCATGATACCAGCCTGTGTCGCTTTATTGGAGAGTTTAAGCCATTAACATTCAGAGTTACTATTGATATATGGTTTGAACTTCCATCCATGTTTGATTGTTTATCCTTTTTTTTAAAAAAAAATTTAGTTTGTTTCTCCGTGATTGTCTTTCCCCTCGCCCTCTGTCTTTACTGAGGCACTTCCCAATGATGGTTTTGGTTATTGTTTTTCATTTCTTCCTCGTGTAGTGTTTTGCTCAAAATGCTTTGCAATGCTGGTTTTCTGGCTGCAAATTCTTTTAACTTTTGTTTATCATGAAAGATCTTTATTTCGTTGTCATACCTGAAGCTTAATTTTGCTGGATACAGAATTCTTGGTTGGCATCCATTGTCTTTCAGTGTTTGAAATACATTGTTCCATGACCTTCTTGCTTTCAGTGTCTGTGATGAAAAATCCGTTGTTAACCTTATTGGTTTACCCCTGAATGTAATCTGTCTCCTTTCTCTTGTAGCTTTTAATATTTTCTTTTTGCTCTGTATATTGGATATCTTCATAACAATGTGTCTTGGCGTTGGTCTACTGTGATTTTGTGTGCTCGGTGTCCTGTATGCATCTTCAATTTGTATATCTGTTTCCTTTTTTGTCTCTGGAAAGTTTTCTGTAATTATTTCATTCAGCAGGTTTCTCATTCCCTTGGTTTGAATCTCTGTACCTTCTACTATCCCGATGACTCGTAAGTTTGGTTTTTTTATGTTATCCCATAACTCTTGGATGTTTTTCTCGTGATTTTTTACCAGCCTTTCTGAGTTGGCTAGCCTCTTTTCAAGATGATATATTTTGTCTTCATTATCTGACGTTCTGGCTTCTACTTGCTCCACTCTGTTAGTGATACTCTCAATTGAGTTTTTAATTTGGTTTATCGTTTCCTTCATTTCTAGAATTATTGTTTGATTATTTTTTATAATCTCCATCTCCTGATAAAGATGCTTAACTTCTTCTTTTAGCTGTTTATGTAATTCATTCTCAATGTGTTCTTTCGCTGCTTGAATGTGCTGTCTTGTATCCTCTTTAAGGTTCCATTCCATCTGTCTAAGGTGTTCCTTGAGGTCTTTATATGACCATTTTTCTGATGACTCTAGGTCCTCCTGAATATTTAGGCTGTCCTGCATTGTTTGTACTCCTTTTCTTCCTTGCTTCTTGAAGCTGCTCATGTTGCTTCTTGTTCTGTTTGACTGCTGAGTTACTGTTTACTCCTATAAATTTATTTGATGCTTGGGAGGAAAGGTATTAGAAGGGAAGGGAAGAAGTCACTAAAGAGAATGAGAGTAGGCAGGTAGAATTCAAGGAAGGGGGGATAAGAAAAATGAAAAGACAAAAGAAGAAAGAAATAGGAACTAAAAAAAGAAAAAAAATAAAAAAATAATAATAATAATTAAAAAAAATTAAAATTAAAATTAGAAGAGAAAAAAGGAAAAGAAAGAAAAAAAACAACGAGATAGAAAAATGAAGATGAAAGAAAAACCCAAATCAAAAAAAAAAAAAAACTAATAAATGCCGTCTTAGAGTTTGATTAACTTCTCTTCCAGTAGGTGGCGCTGTGCTCACCAGGTCAAGTTTCTCCTGTCAATACGCGGGAACCAATCACTGTGCAGCAGCTCCTCCCAGACTGGGCGAGTGCCTAGGGCCTCCTCTTGTGTCTAGTCACTTCCCACTTTTCCTCTAGCCAGGCCCCTCTCACCACAATACTGGCTACACGCCAGGTCTGCTGCTCCCGGGAGCCCTGTTTCATGAACGACTGGGCTCACTCTTCCAGTTTGCCATTCCCTCAGACCCTAAGTTTGTAGAGCTTGGGGCTGAGAATCCTCAGCGAATTTTACTTGCACTCCGGTAGCCACTCCCCCGTAGCTGGTGCAAGAGACCTCAGCAGTCAGCCCTGGTGGGAGCGGTAGTCCCGCGCCGCGGGTCCCACACCACCTCTGATTCCCTCGGGCTGGCTGTAGCACTCATGGGAGAACTGGGAGGGGCCCTTAAGGTTTCCCCAATGTGTGGAGAGGGAAGGCTAGGGGGATTACACACCTGTAGCAGCAGGTTTTAATGAAGTTATCTCCTCCGCCGCAGTCTGGTGACGTCAGTTCTCTGCCATAGTGGTGTCCCTTGCAAATGGCGACAGTTCGTTTCCCCTTGCCAGGCGACCAATGCAACGGGTGCGTCCTTACTGTCTCTCTCAAGCCCCGTTTGGAACCTGTGGCCACTACTTATGAAGGCTCGGTAGGCATTTACCTCCGTATGATGAGAAGGGCTAATCAGTTGTTTCAGCCGGATGGATTAATGCTGAGTCACAGCTGTTTGTCTCATCTTTTCAGACGCGGCCGCGCGGGGCGCGGAGCACGGAGCGGCTTACTCACTTCCCGCAGCCATCTTCCTCTTCTCGCTATTTCCTGCTTTGCTTCTTTTCTTTCATCTTTACAGACCGTTCTGGATGGATTTCCCTTCTTTGCTGAGTTTCAAAGCTTCCAAGGTCTTGGCAGCTGGGAATGAAAGAGGGAAGGAGCGCGGGGCTGGAGTGCTGCCTGAGCGTGTGCCCACTGGGATGGCCTCCAGAGGGACTTCTCTTTAATTTATTTTTATGTGGTGCTGAGGATTGAACCAGGGCCTAACGCTGAGCCACAACCCCACCCCCTGCATGGTTTTCTTGATAGTAAAGAGAAGGGAAAGCAGCCAGCCCAAACTCTGAGCTGTTGGATTTCTGGAAGACTGCTGTGGCTACATTGTTCCTCTGAGACTTGGAATTTCCACCAAGAAGGGGTCTGTGGATTTTTTTTTTTTTTCTGATCCTTGCTAGGTACCTATCTGAAACAGAATTGAAGGAGATTCTTGGGCTGGGGATATATAGCTCAGTGATACAGTGCTTGCCTAGAATGTGTGAGGCCCTGGGTTCTCTCCCCAGCAATACAAAAAAAGAGATTCTTATCATTAGAAATACAGACCCCTTTACTGTCTACAGATTATTTCAACAACATAAAAAACTCCTAAGTAGAGCTTTTTCAAATTTTTATTGGCAGTTTTTCTGGAAGCATTTACAATGACTGCATTTTAAGTGGTGATTTTGGGTCATCTCATCTTTGTTCTTTTTTTGTGTATGGGTACTGGATTTTTATATTGATGGTATTGAATTTAGGAGCACTTAGCCACTGAACCACACCTTAATTCTTTTTTGTGCTTTAGTTAGAGACAGGGTCTCATTGAGTTGCTTAGGGCCTCGCTAAATTGCTGAGGCTAGCTTTGAACTCCCAATCCTCCTGCCTCAGCCTCCCGAGCTGCTGAGATTATAGGTGTACACCACCGTGCCCAGCTCCCCAGACCTTTTTTTAAAATTTGTATTTTTTTAGTTTTAGGTGGACACAACATACTTTATTTCTATGTGGTGCTGAGGATTGAACCCAGTTCCTCATGTATACTAGGCAAGCACTCCACCACTAAGACACAACCCCAGCCCCTCCCCACACCTTAAAAAAAAAATCTTTTTTTGAGACTGTGTCACTAAGTTTCTTAGGACCATGCTAAATTGTTAAGGCTGGCCTCAAATTTGGGGATCCTCCTGCTTCAGGCTCCTGAGTCACTGAGGTTGCAGGTATGCGCCATCACACAGGGCTCATTTCATTTTTGTGTTGAGTCAGTCTTCACATCATTTGACACATTTTAAAGAGCTCATTTTGCATCTGTTGTAAATATTTAGTTCCTTTCTTATTAAACTGTAAATGATTTAGTCTGAAAATGATGCTATAACTTAACTGGCACCATAATACTGTTAATAAATAATGTTGCGTAAGACAAACTAAGCTGTATTATTATCTTTTAAATCTAAGGGAAGTATAGATTTCCATTTTTTACTTAAAAATTTTCTTTCTGGAGTAGCTTCTTCTATGAGTCAGAGAATGCTCTAATATGTTAGTTTCTTCTTTTTCAGTATCTTTAGACATAGATGATGATGCAGCCATGGGTTGGGAAAAAATGAGACTTCCAATATATTTTGTTTTATTTTTATTTTTTGAACCGCTGGGGATTGAATCTGTCTAGGGCTTTGCACCTGCTAGGCAAGTGCTTGACCATTGAGGTACATCCCCAGTCCCTAATTTAGAAATTTTTGTTTTGTTTTGTACTGGAGATTGAATCCAGGGATGCTTTACCACTGAGCTACATCCCTAGCCCTTTTTATTTATTTATCTTTTTAGTTTGAGACAGAGTCTCACTGATTTGTTTAGGCTATCCTCAAACTTAGGATCCTCTTCCCTCAGTCTCCTGAGTCCCTGGGATTACAGGCATCCATCATGATGCCTGACACACCTTTGGGTTTTAAAAATAATTTATTATGTGAAGGTACAGAGAATCTAGCAGGTAAGCTAGGAGCACAGTAGAAGTAATGAGACAAAACACTTTTATTTACATTTCTCAAATGTTGGAAATTTTTAGCAAAAAAACACAAGGCTACATCCATTAGGCAGTGCAGAGATGATATCATTGGAGGTTTGGAAAACTCCTCTTTGTACTAAGCAAGAGAATGAAGAGTAAAAAACTAAATGACATTTTAGTATTTTTATGAAAATTCTTTTGACCTTGAAAAGACCCTGAACTAAAAGGAGAAGATGAAAAGGAAATCCCCATTGGCAGTGCATAAGTTCTGAAATATAAGTAAAGTCTTAAAGTTTGTAAGAATGAAAAGACTTTCTGAGATACCTGTCATCAGGTAAAAACATTCATGTCCTCTTCCTCCCCGCAACCTTTGTTCACCTCCAGACCTGGCAGTGGTTCTCAAAGTATGGTTCATGGTCTCCTTTGAGTGTCCCTGATACCCTTCCACAGGGACTGTGTGGTCAAAAACACTTTGATAATAATGCTAAGATGTTGTTTGCCTTGTCTATCATGTGACTATTTGCACTAATGGTACTTACCCAATGGAAAATAAAACTTCCTGAGCCTTACCAAGGCAGTGGTAGCAAACTTTGTGAGTTGTCATTGAATTCTCCATTGCCATGCACTTGTGATTAACGTCTTTTTACAGTTTTACTTAGGAATGCCTGTGATGAAACCATTAAATTGTTAATTTTATTAAATACCAACTCTGGTATGCCATTCTCATTCTCTCTCTCTCATTCTCTCTCTCTCTCTCTCTCTCTCTCTCTCTCCTTTTTTTGTGAAATGGGAAATGCATATAAAGCACTTCTGTTTCTCTCTGGAGTATGGTGATTATCTTGAAGGGAAAGCACTCATGATTGAGTTGCAAACTGAACAACCCTTCCTCTAAACAGAATACCACTTTAACTCAAAAGAGCAATGTACAGACCTTAATAAATTATACTTGGGTATTTTGCAGACTTTTTTTTGGGACAAAGTAAGCCTGTCACCTTGAGGAAAAGTAATAGCAAGGAAAAAGAGAGGGAGAGAGAGAGAGAGAGAGAGAGAGAGAGAGAGAGAGCAAGAAAAAGTACTCATAGTATTTATTATCGGTGATAAAATTCAGACTCTCAAGTAAAAATCTGCCACTGTGAGCTTGGCAGCTTCCAGTCACACTGTCTCCAGTGTACCTCTCTTACTGAGCTCCAGACTTCTATGGGCCTATCATCATACATTCTGTGTCCATAACATGTTTCACAGATTTTCTGAACTTAACATGTACACGATAGAACTTTGATTTCTCTCATAAAACCTTTTATTTTTCACCCCACCCAAGTTTTTCTCAGTAAGTCACCTTTAAACTAGTTCAAACTAAAATTGGAAATCATTCTTTCTTTTTTCTCACCTCCTACATGCCATGCATTAGCAAGTCTTATGAGTTCTACCTTTAAAATCACCTCAAAACTGTCTGCTTTTCTTCATCTCATTGTCGTCAGCCTGTTCCAGAGTATAGCTTTCACTTTATCCATTGTATCAGCTTTCTGATTAATCTTCCCTTCCTGTCTATAATCCATTTTTTACACAGCAGCAGGTGTAAATATAAATTAGTTTATGTTGCTTCCTGTATAACATCCATTATATTTAGAATAAAATCCAAATTCTTTATCTTAGCTTTTATAAGGACTTTCATGGTTGGGTCTTTGTGTATTTTTTTTCAACCTCATTCTCCAGCCACATATGTCAGCTTTCCATTTATTAAACATGTCAAATTATTTCTTACATCAAGTCTTTGCAACCACTATCTCATTCCTTTCATAAGCAAGCTTTTTCTCGTCTTGTCTTATCTCAAACACTACTGCCTTAAAAATTCCCTTTTGACACTCTATCTAAGGTAGTTTATTTCTTTCATATTTTAGCCTGTTGATCATTTCCTTTGTAGCACCTATCATAAATTTAATTACTTATTTTCCTTTCTTAGAAAAAATAAGCAAATAATTTAAGATCTGTTATAGAGGAGGTGGCTTTGGGAACACCATACAGTGAAGCATCTAGTAGATCATTGTCTAGACTGAAGCTCAAAAGTATTAAGTCCAGAGTTTTGGAAATTGCTTGCACATTAGGAGTAAATGAGCCAGGCACAGGGGCTCTGGAGGCTGAGGTAGGAGGATTGAAAGTTTAGGTTAGCTTCAGCAACTTAGCAAGACCCTGTCTCAAAAAATAAAAAGGGCTGGGAATAGCTCAGTGGTAAAGTACTACTGGGTTCAATCCCTAGTATTAAAAAAAAAAAAATCCAGTAACTAAAGCCATGTATGTGGGCAAAAGAATGTTTTGTATAAAGAGGAAATGAGAATAGAATAGAATCTTCAAGAATTCCTACATTTAAGGGACCAAAAGAGAAAAAGAATCTACGAAGACTGAATAAAGGTATTTTAGATATTAAGGGGAAGGTGGTTATAAAGGGATCAAGGAAAGGTGATCAGAAAAGCTGAGGAAAGAGAATCTTGCAAAGAGGAAGTATTATGAATATTAAAATCCTGAGAAGCATTTATAAGATTAGCAATAAGGGTTGGCTGTGATGGTGTACACCTTTAATTGCAGCAACTCAAGGGCTGAGACAGCAGGATTGCAAGTTCCAGGCCAGCCTTAGAAATTTAGCAAAGCCCCACACAACTGAGCAAGACCCTGTCTCAAAATAGAAAAGACTGGGGTTGGAGCTCAATGGTTGAGCACTTGCCTCACATGTGTGAGGCACTGGGTTTGATCCTCAGCACGACATAAAAAAATAAAGAAAGAATTCACACCTGAAATACTAAAGTGATTCATGGCATGTTCCCAAATTGTTTTTTTGAAAGAAAGTTTAAAAAGTACAAAATAAAAAGGGGTGGGGATGTAGCAACCCTGAGTAGAGCAACCCTGAGTTCAGTCCCTGGTACCCTCTGCAAAACAAAAAGATTTAGCAGCAAGGATACAGTGACCATGGATGGCACAAATAGTTTCATTGGATTGGCAGAAACAGAAGATAGACCATAAAAAATTCAGGACTGAATGGAAATTGAAAAAAAAAAAAAAAGAGGGACATAGTGAGTTTAGAAATCCAAGGAGTTGACTTTGAAGATAAATGCAGAGAGCAATACCTGAAAGGAAGGTAGAGGATTTATTTTGGAGAGATGGGAAAAACCTGCATTCATTCTGTGCCGATGGGAAGAAGCCAATAGTGGGTGAAAAGTTGAAGAAACAGAAGTGAGAAGGGATAATTGATGGTGAGTAGTCCCCAAGAAGATGAAAGAGTTTGATTACGGGCACTAGTAGGATTTGATTTAGTTGGGAAGATAGAATTCTGTTCTGTTAAAACAGGAAGGTAATAGGGGAGGATGAATATGGATAAGTTTATAGGTTTTATTGTCAAGAAGTTGGAAACACATTTTTTAATCTAGTTTTTTTTCTGTGAAATTAGGAGTAGAAGTAATGAGAGCACAGGATAGATATCATAGTTGGATATTTGAGAAGAATAGAGAACATTTGACAGTTGGTATGGAGACAAGAGGAAGAGACTGAGTAAGGAAGCATGGCAGAATAATGAGGTTGTAGATGGGCATGATGGTGCACACCTATAATCCCAGCAAGTCAGGATGCTGAGGTAGCAAGTTTAAGGCCAGCCTTAGTAATTTAGTAAAGCCCTGTCTCAAAATAAAAAGGACTGGGGATGTTGCTCAGTAGAAGGTGACCCTGGGCTCAATTCTTAGTACAAAAAAAAAAAAAGAAGAAGAAAAAAAAAAGAAGAAGCACTAGGTTGTATGTGTGCCAGGGTTGTTTTCAGCAGCCAGACAGCCCAAGCATGGGTATGCCTATTTGGGTAGAGATAGTTTGCATGTCTGAATATGACCCCTTATAAGCCTACACTTATACATTGTTTAAGACTTGCTCTTGCATCCAGTCGTGGGCTCCAGTTAACACTACAATGTTGGTGAATATTGCTTTAAGAAGATAGATTGACAGGCTGTAGATTGGTAGCCTAGCATACATGGTGCCCCTGGGTCTGATCCTTGGTACTACCAAAAAATAAAAGAAAATAGATTGAATTCTCTTCTACTTTTTCCTGTCACTGTTACATTTGGATTTGGCAGAAGATTTTGACTAGCACATGTGTGCTTAGAAACAAAGTTGAGGTGATTTATGAACTTCACAAGAGGTACTTATAGCACCTGCAAGTAGGACTTCTGTGAGAATCTTTAACATCAGGGTAAATTTGCCTTGGAATTATCTAGAGCAAAGGAACCCAGAGTAAGGGAATCCGGTAGCACAGTCACTCCTCACTATTTGCAGATACCTTGTTTGTGGATTTGTGTGCTCACTGAAATTTATTTGTAACTTCAAAATCAATACCTGTGGTCCTTTTTGGACCACGGGTATTCTTTATCGACACTGCACAGAGTGGCAAAAAGTTTGAGTCACCCTATATGCATGTTTCCAGCTGAGGTCAAACAAAACAGTGCTCTGTCTTTTTTTTTTTTCCTGACTTTACTATTTAAAATGGCCCTCAAGCCAGGCATGGTGGTGCACAACTATTGTCCCAGCAACTCGGGGAGCTGAGGCAGGAGGATTGCAAGTTCAAAGCCAGCCTCAGCAATTTAGTGAGGGCCCTAAGCAACTTAGCAAGACTCTGTCTCAAAACAAAAAATAAGCCAGGTGCAGTGGCTTGGGAGGCTGAGGCAGGAGGATGTCGAGTTCAAAGCCAGTCTCAGCAATGTATTGAGGCACTAAGCAACTCAGTGAGATCCTGTCTCTAAATAAAATACTAAATAAATAGATAAATAAATAAAGGGCTGGGGATGTGGCTCAGTGGTTAAGTGCCTCTGAGTTCAATCCCCAGTACCAAAAAACAAAGATAAAAATAAAATAAATAAATAAAAGTGTTGGGGATGTAGCTCAGCAATAAAGCACCTCTGGGTTCAGCCCCCAGTACCCCCAAAATTAAAATGGCCCTTGAGTATATTGCCAAAGTACTATATTTCTAAGCACAAAAAGTCTGAGAGATAAAACATTTTAGATAAGCTTGGTTCAAGTAGAGTTATCATACTGTTCATTGTGGGTTTGATTTAAATAAATCAACAATATGTATTAAATATGACATCTTTTAACAAATACACATAGGGCTGGTGATGTAGCTAGTGATAAAAGTATGTACTTAACATGTGTGAGGCAAGGGGTTCAATCCCTATAGCATTGCAAAAAACAAAATAAACCCCTCAGAAATACATATAAAATTAGGCTATCTATTGATTAACAAAAATGCTGCAATCACAGGAACCAAAACTTGTATTTCCCCTAGGAGCAATGGTTCAGTATTGGCAAATTTAGTATTCTTTGCAACCTTATAAAATATAACTACCTCAGAGAATAAGATTCGGTGTATTATATATATTTGTCTCCAAGTACTTTAAAGTACCATACAAGTACTTTTATCATTTATTAATACAAGTTCTAGAAATTGACTACTCATAGGTTATTTGAGGGGATAGAAAGAAAATTACTCAGTAGCTCTTCTTTAAGAATTATATTCTATTTATTTTTGCTCCTTATTATGTTTTTTGTTTCTTTTTTATTTTCACAGAAAAGAATGGTTTAATATTTTCTTAGTGCTTCCAACCACAATAGTTCTAAAATGAGAGCAGATGAGAATAGGGAAATAATATTGAATAGAGGACTTAGGAAGTACAGATTTTTGTCTGCCAATAGTTAGCTGTATAGTTTTGGCAACATTTTCCAACTTTGAGTTTTACTTTTTCTTCTACAGAAGATTATGATTTAATTATAAAATTTCTAAAGTCACATTCTACTGTAACTTTTTGTTTTATTTTTGAAAATGTGGAGGTCTTTGAGAGAGGGAGCCACATTTAATGAAAACTATGGAAAACAGGATCAATGAAGAAATATTAAAATAATTATTAAAGGTGAGCAATTAATGTCACTTATTTTAGAAGAGTTCTTCTTTTCTTTTTTCAGATGATGATCAGCAGTTCTTAATCCTGATTTGGTTAGCATGAGGAATGTTTTTGTTTCTTAAATATATAGTATCTTGTTTGTGGCTGTAGAAAGATCTGCTAATCCTGGTTATGCTTGATTGATTTGCTTTGGAACTCATTGGAATATTCTCTATTTGACTGTCATGGGAAAGGTGAAATGCCAAAGGATTTTGAAAAGCAGTCAGAATTTTTTGGCAGACGGGCTGGGGATGTGGCTCAAGCGGTACCGCACTCTCCTGGCATGTGTGCGGCCGGGGTTCGATCCTCAGCACCACATACAAACAACGATGTTGTGTCCGCTGAGAAATGGAAAATAAATATTAAAAAATTCTCTCTCTCACTCTCTCTCTAAAAAAAAAAAAAGAATTTTTTGGCAGAAAAGTGCTAGGTAGAGGTAATTATCACAAACATAAAAATAGTAATGATATAATTTCTGGATACATGGAATTGAATGTGTTGTGTTGAAAACTGATACTACAAAGTTGAACTTAAAACCTTGACTCTAAATCCAGATCATTGTCTAGATTCTGCTAGTTCTTCCTTTATGTGATTTCTCAAATTTTCTATCCTTTTTCTTTCACATGATTATAATCTGGAAATCCAGACTTTAACCTCTTTAGGGTCAGTCTGTCTGTCTGTCTGTCTATCTATCTATCTATCTATCTATCTATCTATCTATCTATCTATTTGGTGCTGGGGATTGAACCCAGGGGTGCTTTGCCATTAAGCTATATCCCCAGCCTTTTTATTTTTTATTTTGAGAAAGGGTCTCACTAAATAGCTGAAGGTCTTTTTTTTTTAATTTAATGAATTTTTATTTGTTTTGATTATTTATGTATTTCTATAAACTTGCTATGAGTTTTATATTTATCATTCTTTCTCTTTCTTTCCTTTCTCATTTTTAAAAATGATCACTTTTCAGCAGTGACACACACCTATAATCCTAGCAATTCAAAAGACTGAGGCAGAAGGATCACAGATTTGAAGCCAGTCTGAGCAACTTGATGAGACCTTGTCTCAAAATACAATATTAATGTCTGAAGATGTAGCTCAGTATTTGTTCACTTCTTGGTGCAGGCCCAGTTCCATATATTTTTTTTTAAAGTTTCCTTTATTGCATTTAGTTATTCTGTGTTATTTTATTTCCATGTGTACTTGAATGCTATATTTTCATGTAGACACTTTTAATTATTTGAAAATATTTCAACATATGCACTCAATTGTACTTATAACAAAGATAACTTTTTAAAATAGTATTTTCTGTTCTCTAGAATATTTTAACTTCCCTCTGAACATAGTCAACCTCATATTAGAGTTTTTTTTTAACTTTTTATTTATTTATTTATTTATTTTTTATTGGATGTTCACAACATTACAAAGCTCTTGACAAATCATATTTCATACATTAGAATCAAGTGGGTTATGAACTCCAATTTTTACCCCAAATACAGATTGCAGAATCACATTGGTTACACATCACATTTTTACATACTGCCATATTAGTGACTGTTGTATTCTGCTACCTTTCCTATCCTCTACTATCCCCCCTCCCCTCCCCTCCCCTCCCATCTTCTCTCTCTACCCCATCTACTGTAATTTTTTTCCCTCCATGTTTGTTATCCCATTCCCCTCATAACCTCTTATATGTAATTTTGTATAACAATGAGGGTCTCCCTCCATTTCCATGTGATTTCCCTTTTTTTCTCCCTTTCCCTCCCGCCTCATGTCTCTGTTTAATGTTAATCTTTTCTTCCTGCTCTTCCTCCCTGTTCTGTTCTTAGTTGCTCTCATTATATCAAAGAAGACATTTGGTATTTGTTTTTTAGGGATTGGCTAGCTTCACTAAGCATAATCTGCTCTAGTGCCATCCATTTCCCTGCAAATTCCGTGATTTTGTCATTTTTTAGTGCTGCGTAATACTCCATGGTGTATAAATGCCACATTTTTTTTATCCATTCATCTATTGAAGGGCATCTGGGTTGATTCCACAGTCTAGCAATTGTGAATTGTGCTGCTATGAACATCGATGTGGCAGTATCCCTATAGTGTGCTCTTTTAAGGTCTTCAGGAAATAGTCCGAGAAGGGCAATAGCTGGGTCAAATGGTGGTTCCATTCCCAGCTTTCCCAGGAATCTCCATACTGCTTTCCAAATTGGCCGCACCCGTTTGCAGTCCCACCAGCAGTGTACAAGAGTACCCTTTTCCCCACATCCTCGCCAGCACTCGTTGTTGTTTGACTTCATCATGGCTGCCAATCTTACTGGGGTGAGGTGGTATCTTAGGGTGGTTTTGATTTGCATTTCCTTGACTGCTAGAGATGGTGAGCATTTTTTCATGTACTTGTTGATTGATTGTATGTCCTCCTCTGAGAAGTGTCTGTTCAGGTCCTTGGCCCATTTGTTGATTGGGTTATTTGTTATCTTATTGTCTAATTTTTTGAGTTCTTTGTATACTCTGGATATTAGGGCTCTATCTGAAGTGTGAGGAGTAAAAATTTGTTCCCAGGATGTGGGCTCTCTATTTACCTCTCTTATTGTAAGGTCTTCTTAATATGCTGAGGCTAGCTTTGAACTTTTTGATTCTCCTGCCTCAGAATCCTGAGTAGCAGGAGTACAGTCATATGCCAGTACACCTGAGAGTCTCTTTAACTGACTTATCAGTTACACAAAGTAAGCCTCTCTCCTGAAAATATTTTGTCACATCATTCTGCAGAGATTATTGCCTACTTAGAAACTTTCTTTGGCCACTAGTTATCTATTTTTAAATTACTGTAAACCAGTTATGCTTCTTGATGCTTCTTGATTCTCCTATAGCCCTTTTCCTGAACCCCATAATTGATATTATTGTCCAAGTTCACTGTGTGTGGGAACCTGGTAGATGTGAATTCCCTTATTTTATTACTACCAAACCTATAAAACTGCCTGCATCGGGGCTGAGTGGAATGCTTGCCTAGCACATGTGAGACACTGGGTTCAATTCTCAGTATCACACAAATAATAAACAAATAAAATAAAAGTGTTGTGTCCATCTATAACTAAAAATATTTAAAAAACAAAAACAAAACAAACAACAACAAAAAACTGCCTGCATCTACCTTTTTTTCTTCTGTGACAAAGGAAAAAATATTAGGCCAGAATTATTCTGTCTACCATAAGTTTTTTTTCCTCTTAACATAAAAAAAATTATTGTAACCCTCATTCCAGAAAAATTAGAAAACAGACCAACAATTCTGAAACTGTTTAGGCCCAGTTGATCTCTCTCCCTTTTTTTTTTTTTTTTTTTTTTTTTTTTTTGTCAGTGGACCTTTATTTATTTAAATGCCGTACTGAGAATCAAAACCAGTGCTTCATACATGCTGGGCAAGCGCTCTACCACTGACCACAACCCCATCTCCAAGGCCCTGTTGATTTCTTTCAAATATTTATTTTTTAGTTATAGGTAGACCCATATCTTTATTTTATATTTATATGTTTCTGACGATCGAACCCAGTACCTCACGCATGCCCAGTGAGCTCTCTACCTCTGAGCCACAACCCCAGCCCCAAGGCCCTGTTGATTCCTTAATGGAAATAGAGTTACTATATAGTTAGTCCTCTGTGTCTCCTGGTTCTACATCTTGGATTCAACTGGCCATGGGTTGAAAATATTTAGGGGAATAGTTGTATCTGAACACTTACAGACTTTGTCATCATTCCCAACAATTTAGAACAACTATTAAGGTTATATGCAGGTTCTATGAAAGTATTATGCCATTTTAGATGAGGGACTTGAGTGTTTACCTATTTTCGTATGGGCAAAAGGGGTGTCTTGGAACCAGTCCCCCACAGATATTAATAGATGACTGTACTAATGTACAGTTGTACTTCATGTTGATTAAGAAGGGAGGGATTCTGAACATTTAAGGCATAAGTTTATCAGAAATCAAGACAAGCCAGGTGCAGTCATGCACACTTGTAATCCTAGCAACTTGGGAGACTGAGGCAGAAGGAAGCAAGTTCAAGGCCAGACTCAGCAACTTAGCGAGACCCTGTCTCAAAATAAAAACTAAAAAGTGCTGGGGATGTAGCTCAGTGATAAAGCACCCCTGGGTTCAATCCCCATACCAAAAAATGAAAAATAAAGGCTAATATCTTCATTTTATTAAAAATTGATCAAAAGAGATTAGTAGATAACAAACAAGTTTGTTTTTGGGGGGACTACAGATTGAACCCAGGGGTGCTCAACCACTGACCCATATCCTCAGCTCTTCTTAATTTTTTATTTTGAGATAGGGTCTCACTATATTGTGTAGGGTCTTGTTAAATGGCTGAGACTGATGTTGAACTTGCAATCTTCCTGTCTCAGCCTCTTGAGTCCATGTAATTACTGTTGTGCTCTACCACAACTGACTAATTTGTTTTTTAATCCAGTCAATGTACAGCCATATTCCAGGATTCTGTTGATTTATGTTGTCAAGGTTATGAAAAGCCTTGGAAAAATTGAGGAAGTGTTACAGGTTGAAAGTAACAGCAGGACAACCAAATGCAGTGTGGGAGCCTGGATTGGATCTGGGAACTGAAAACGGACATTAGTGGGAAAACTGGTGAACTCCAACTAGAATCTGTAGTTAATAGTATTGTATCAATGTCACTTTCTTAGTTTTGATAATTACCATGATTTTATAAGATATCAACATTAGAAGAAACTAGATGAAGTTTACATGGGAACTATCTATACTATTTTTGCAACTTGTTTCTAAAATCATTTACAAATAATTCAAAACAACAAATTATTAAAAACGACAAGCTAGCCAGTCACAATAGTGCACCTCTGTAATCCAGTGACTCAGGAGACTGAAGAAGGATATCAAGTTCAAAGGCTAGCCTCAGCAACTTAGTGAAGTCCTAAGCATCTACCTGTCTCAAAATAAAAAATAAAAAAACAGGGATATAGCTCAGTGATAAAGCACTCCTGGGTTCAATCTCCAGTATCAAAAAACAAAACAAAAGAAAAAGCAACAAGCTGGGCATAGTGCTACATGCCACAGTTCCAGTTAAAATGAAAAAAGAAAAGACCAAAGATATGAAGTAACTGGAGCACTGATTTCCTACTGGTAGATATATAAATTAGTAAAAGTACTTCAAAAAAATTGCTTGGCATTAACTATCTAGCCAAACATGCACACCTTATAACCCAGCAATTCCTTTCCTAGATAGGTAGTCAACAGAAATGTTTTCATAAGGGTAGTAAAAGACATCTAGAAGAATATTCATATCTGGAACTAGAGTATATCATGCTAAGTGAAATAAGCCAATCCCCCCCCAAAACAAAAGCTGAATGTTTTCTCTGATAAACAGATGCTTATCCACGGGTGGGGTGAGGGGAATGAAGGAACTTTGGATTGTGTAAAGGGGAGTGAGAGGAGGAGTGGGGCTGTGGGAATGGGAAGGATGGTAGGATGACACAGACATTATTACCCTATAAACATATATCGTTATACTACTGGTGTGACTACACCATGTACAGCCAGAAGAATGAGAAATTGTGCTCCATTTGTATACAGTGAGTCAAAGTGTGTCTATTGTCATGTATAACTAATTAGAACAAATTAAAAAAATTTAAAAAGAATATTCATAGCAACATCATTTTTATAGCCTCTAAATTAAAAACAACCAGAGGCCCATTAACAAATTAATGGATTCAATAAATTGAATATTCAAGTTTGAAGCCTCAACAACTTAGAAGACCCTGTCATAAATTTTTTCAAAAAAAAATTTTAAAGGCTGGGGTTGTACCTCAGTGGTAAAGTCCCCCAAGATTCCATCTGCAGTACCAAAAAAGACAAATATAGTAAAGGTGGGTTGGTAATGCATGCCTGTGAGCCCAGCAACTTGGGAGGCTAAGGCAGGAGGATTGCAAATTCAAGGCCAGCCTTAGTAATTTAGTGAGACCCCCATCTCAAAATAAAAAATAAAAAGTGCTGGAGATGATGCTCAGTGGTAGAGCACCCCTGGGCTCAATCGCATACACACAAAAAAAATTGTCAGAAATCCACAGTCAGTGTTTATTTAATAGCATTGTACTTCATTATTTTACCCCTCATCCTTTATTCCCAGTTGTTGTTGTTGTTGTGTTTTAGTGGTACTGAAGCCATATCCTTAGTCCTATTTTTCATTTTTTATTTTGAAATAGGGTCTTGCTTAATTGCAGAAGCTTGTCTTGAATTTGTGATCCTCTTGCCTCAGCCTCCTTTTGCCAGCATGCCAGCTTATTCCCAGAAATTGAGGGGCCTGAATGAAAATTCCTTCTGATTTTTATGCTGGTTGTTTTCAAGCTTAAGTATGACTTCTCTTTGAGGACAGTTTTATCTGCAGGTGTTAACCATATAGCAAACTGAACCCTGACCCAAATGGAGCTATATTATCTGTGTCAGAGGTATTGAAGATTTAAGTCCACACTCCACTCCCACGTTCTAAAGGACTTAACAGGGAGTGAAGAGGAAGGCTTGGTGCAGACTTCAATATATTGTAGTCTCTGCATTGTTCTGAGAAATACTGAAATACTAGACTAGTCAGTGATGAGGAGGTCCATTTAGCTATACTAGGTATTTTATTTATTTGTCCTTTGTTTGTTTATACGTACAAAGTGAGGATTGAAACCAGTGGCATTCTCCTGCTGTGCTATATCCCCAGCCCCCTTTTTATTTTTAATTTTGAGCCAAGGTTTTACTAAGTTGCTTAGGGCCTCACTAAGTTGCAGAGGCCAGCCTTGAACTTGTGATACTGCTGTCTCAGCCTCCCAAGTTGCTAGATTGTAGGCATGCAGTTTTGTCATAGTTATGTTTCTGTTTATGGTTTTGTTAATTCTTACTGGTATCTGTTTCCCTTTTTCTTCCCTTTACTCTTTAGGTACCTGTTCTGTATTTTATCCTTTGGGGGTTTCTTCTGAGCTAGCTATTTATTCTTTAAGTCTCCCCCCTCCTTTTTTTTCAGTGCTTTGGATCAACTCTAGGGCCTCATACATGCTACACAATTGCTCTACAACTGTAGTAGCCCCTCATCCCCTGATTAAGTCATTTTTTCATTCACATATTCATTATTGTTTACCATGTCCTAGGCACTTGGAATACAAGGATAAAATGCATAATATCTGCCCTCAAATTGCTCACAGTTTCAGTGTGGAAATAGACAAATGGTTGATTTTAGTATCCACACTGATATGTGCTATGATAGAGATCACTCTGGGGAACTAGTAATTGTAGAATTGATTTTTAACCTAATCTAGGGGCTAGAAATACAGAGGACTGAGGCTCTAGAGGTATCAGAGGCTGATTCAAAAAGCCTTGTATGTCTTCATGCTGAGGAGTTTATATTTGATTTTGTGGAGCTTTAGTGGCAAAGGAAGTGATATGATCAGATTTCACAACGATCACTATGTTGATAATCACATATAAATAAATTGAATTTAACAAATCAAAGTAGGCCATTACAGGGATAGAAATATTTAGGCCGTTACTTCTGAAAGTGTAGACTCAGTAATAATGACATCCTCTGAGAGCTGTTTAAAAACAAAAAAAAAATGTAACTTGGTGGTTAAGTGCTTGCCTAGCATGTGCAATGCCCTGGCACAATCCCTAGCACTGCCAAAAAAAAAAAAGGAATATTAGGACCTACTAAGACCTATCCAGACTTACCAAATCCAAATGGGAATTTTAATAAGATTTCAAACAATTTATACACACATTCAAGTTTGGGAAACACTGATTTAGATGGACATGACGATGGCTAGACTTCAGACATCTGGTATTAGGAAGAAAGGAGAGGTGCAGACATCTTGTAGTACACATTCTGTTCTCCATGTGAAATACTGTTCTCACTCCCTCCTCACCACACACCAGCAATTCCTGCATACCCTTTACCTTTTCATTTAAGGGGAGCTTTTCTGGTGCTATGCCCCCAATACGTGTCATTGGTTCCCTTGCAACATGCACTCCCTTAGTACCCTGTACTGACATTATCATTTTCACAATTGTATTGTAATTACTAACTTAATTGCATCTCTCTAGACTTTAAACATCATAAAGGCTGAGACTATAAGGTTCTTGGGACATGGTAGGCACCAATAAATATTTATGGTTTTATTAATGAATTCACCATATATAGAAGAAAAGATGGATTTGGGTATGTTCGTAAGAAGAATGTACATAATTATTAATAATAATAGTAAATTTTAATTATCACTGACAAGTTCCAGGAACTGTTCTGAGTGCTTTTTGTATATCATTTGCTCCTCTCAGTAATCCTAGAAGGTCAATACTCTTTTTTTTTTTTTTTTAAAGAGAGAGGGGGAGAGAGAGGGAGAGAGAGAGAGAGAGAGAGAGAATTTTTTAATATTTATTTTTTAGTTTTTGGCGGACACAACATCTTTCTTTGTATGTGGTGCTGAGGATCGAACCCCGGCCGCAGGCATGCCAGGCGAGCACGCTACTGCTTGAGCCACATCCCCAGCCCCAGGTCAACACTCTTAATTTCCTTTGTTTTACAGATGAGAAAACAGAGGCACAAGGTTACCCAATTAATAAGTGGTGATTAAACCAGATAGTCTTGTATTGCTCTGCTATATCTAGTTTTGGACAAGATAACTTCTTGGCACCAGCCTTTTTTAAAATTTATTTTGAGACAAGGCCTCACTAATGTCCAGGCTGGACTTAAACTTGCAATCCTTCTTCCTGCCTCAGCCTCCCAAGGTGCTGGTATTACAGGCATGTGCCACCACTCCCAGATAATACATATATATATATTTCTTATTTAATCTTTATGAAGTTCTTTCTCCCCTCTTGCCTTTCTCCTCTCCTTCCCTTTCCCACTGTTCTCAGTTCCCCTTTCCTTGTAAGTACTTAGTATTTATTTTCCTCTTAATCCCCTTTTTCTTATACTCTCTTTTTCTTTTCCTTCCTACCTTTCTCCTCACCCTTCCCTCTTTCCCCCATCATCATTGTGTTGTGCAGTCCTTACTCTTCCCCCTTCCCTTTGCAGGGGTGGTGGGGGTGTCTTTTTAGAAACAATGTAAGGTGTTTTTATTCTGTTTTACAAATGAGAAAACAAAGGCTCAAAAAAGTTGTGTAGTTTACTTGAGGATACACAGTTAATAAGTCCTGGAGCTCACCTTCAAACCAGTCTATCAAACTTTAAGCCTGTGGTCTTTACTGGTAAAGATCCATGCTGAGTCTAATGTGCCTAAAGTGTGTGAGTCTTTTAATCAGTGAGGAACTGAGAGGTAAGATGCCTAGTTGAAGGGGCTAGGGAGATTTGAGGCCTAGCTGGCAATTCCAGCCAGCTAGGTTAGAAACTTTGGCCTCTATAATAAGCTGTAACTTGGGTAACTAAAGAATGGTTACTATCATTTCTTATGGCCTGAGAGAAAACAGATGGATTAGAAATATTAAATGTTAGGACTGGAAAGAACCAGTTCTAACCTTCCAGTTCAGCCTCTCCCCTCCCTCTCACTTATAGTGAGGAAACCAAAGAAGAGAGTAGTCAGGTGACTTGCCAAGGTCTAATAAAACCATTAGTGACAAGCCAGGAATAGAGGACAGGATTACATTCTTGTATTCTTTGCATTGTGCCTTATGACTCCTTAGGATCCAGATTCATCACCTTTCATTTAAAACTGTTCTACTGTGTTAGTAACTTCTTCACTGCCTGGTTCTTTTTCTATCTTTGACTTCTGGAAATAGTAGATTTTCGTGCTTTCTCCTTCTGTACAGAGTGAGCATGAACTCACTCTGACTTTGGATCATCTGACATACTCTCAATGATGATCCCACTCTCAAGTCACCATTGGTAGGAACACTGCTGGCATACAGGACTTTGAGCTGGTTTTGGAGTTAAAATGACATTCTTCTGAGCTGCTCACTCACCCAGACAATTTTTGCAAAGCAAAAGGTTGCAGGGGCTGGTATAGTTAGTACAACTTTTTTTGTTGAAGTTACTAACTCCTCCTTTAATCATTTAAGGTGTTATAATCTCATGCACTGGTCTCACTCTTGCTCTGGCTGTAGGTATGTCTTGTAGGGCACATTATGGTAAATGGAGTTTTCGGGGGGGGGGGGCGGGGGGCAATGGTAGAGTGTTTGTCTAGCCTGCATGAAGCCCTGGATTTGATCTCCAGCCCTACAAAAACAACCAAAAAAAGAAATTGTATTGGAAGCAAGTTTATAACTAGTACTTATGTCTAGACCTCATGCCTTACTCAGTCCCTGTCAGTAAATGGACCTTCAGTTCTCAAATGTAACCGCTGATATTTTATGTTCATTTCAGAATCAGTACAGAAAGATGTAGTGAGGTTGCAGCTTTCAAATGAAGTGTATTTTAGTTGAAACCTATACTTAAAAAAAATGCAATTAAGTTAACATTTAGCTTAGCCTACCAAAGTGATATTTTTTTCCTTTAGTTGTTGATAGATCCTTTTTTTTTAAAGAGAGAGGGAGAATTTTTTAATATTTATCTTTTAGTTTTCGGTGGACACAACATCTTTATTTTATTTTTATGTGGTGCTGAGGATCGAACCCAGCGCCCTGCGGATGCCAGGTGAGCGTGTTACCGCTTGAGCCACCTCCGCAGCCCTAGATCTTTATTTTATTTATTTATCCGTGGTGCTAAGAATTGAACCCAGTGCCTCACACATACAAAGCAAGTGCGCTACGGCTGAGCCACAGTCCCAGCCCATAAAGTGATATATTTTAATTGTGCTTATTTTTTAATTCCTAATCCTGGTTTCTTTAGAAGTCACTTTCTTCCAGGATTTAATACTACCACGAAAGCAACCATTTTCTGTAATACTTTACAAATCAGTATATAGAGAATATAAATGAGATTGCCAATATGTAGTAATTTGCTGATTACTGAAATATATTATTTTAAGGATTGGGCTTCACATTAGCAGTAACATAGACTTTGGATTTGATATGTTCTTAGAAGCATTATGATGTAGATCAAGCAATGGAAAATGGATTATATGTTACTACAGAAATAGTGTTATAATTAAGGATTAAAACCCTATCCTGGACTAACCATCAAGTAAGTCATACCTGTGGTCAGTAATGTAACTAGATATATAAATATAAAATCACATTGCAGAGCCTATAAAATAAACATATTGAATATGTTGAGTGCAAGGTGCCCCAGAGTACAAAGTATACGAAATTTTAAAACATGGTTGATCATTTCTTAAGCTTCTATTGTGTCAGGCACTGTAAGCAAAGTGAAGTTGCTATGCCCCTGAAGAGCCTAGAGTCAGGCAAGAGATAAATACCTGTTCACAGTGACTGTGATATGAGGAAGGGTAAGAATAACGATGTAGCCAAAGAACAGTGTTAGAGGTGCAGCAGGAAGAGAAAACAGCAGATGCGGAAGTAAGGAAGCTGTGGTCACAAAGGAGCTCTTGAGCAAAACACCAGAGTCATGTCAAGATACAGAAAGCTGTATCCTATTATCCTATTTTTAAGGTCAGGTTTCATAGTAGAGCTGAACCTTGGAGAATATGAATAAGCAAAGATGATGGATATGAAGACAGAAACCAATGCATTTTTATTTGAGAAAGTGGCATTGGAACATCCATTGAGGTGGTGAAGGACAGCATAGGAATGATAAAATTAAGAGATATCATTAAGTCCTTGATGTATGTAGCCTACTTAAATCGTTGCATCGATCTTGTGAGATGACTATAATTATTTCCACCATACAGAATAGAAAATTGGAGGGATAGAGAGATTAAATAAGTAGCAGCACAGGATTCTAACCCAAGTCTGTCATTCCAGAACCTGTGCTCATGGCTGTCATACTGTATAGTCTTTACTCTCAGGAGACAGCAAGGAATCCTGGAGGATAGAGTATATTTAGAGTAGTATGTAGTGAAAGATCATCTCGGAAAGGCTTTTTAGAATCCTTTTTAGGAGGCAGTGGAAATGAACAGAGAGGGATAGCAGAAAGTCTTGGAGGAGGAAGGCTCAGAAATAATTGGCAATGATTAGGGTCATGGGGAAAGAGGAAAATCAAAGAGGACTGAGGTTTCATATCTGATTGAGGGAGCAATGGCATCATTAGCGTAAATAGAAAAGTGAGAAATGGAAGGAAAGATGGAGGAATAATTTTGATTTTAGACATGTTGCATTTAAAGTACAGATGAAGTACACCGTTGGAAATTGGGTATCAGATGTGACTTTTCATTTGAAGAAGTTTGGATTTAAAGGAAGACCTGAGGACAATTACTGGAAGTTGCTGAGAGCTAAGACTCCATTAAAGTTGACACCCTGACCTCAGCAGGCTTTATCCTGTGCATCTCATCAGCCTGCTGGGTTATTTTTGTTGTTGTTGTTGTTTTGTTGGTTGGTTTAATTGTTTTTGTTTTTGCTTAGTACTTGAGATTGAACCCAGGGATGCTCTACCACTGAGCTAGATCCCCAGTCTTTTTTATTTTTTATTTTGAGACAAGTTCTCACTAAATTGCCCAGTCTGGCCTCAAACTTGGCAATTTTCCTGCCTCAGCCTACCAGGCCACGGGGATTATAGGTGTGCACCATTGCACCTGGCTCTCATCAGCCTTCTGTATCTTGACATTACTGTGGTTGCTTCACTCAAGAGATTTGTGACCACAGCTTCCTTACTTCTATCTCTGCTGTTTTCTCTTCTTACTGCACCTGCTCTCTACGCTCCCTGTAATCTCTAATCCCTGACACCTGTGTGTGTACCTGGTCCAACAGTCCTGTTCTGTTTTCACTTGCCTTTCTCTCTAGTTTATACCTCTTGTCAGTCATTTGAATTCTTCCCTCTCTAGCATCTTTTAATACCTCTTCAGAGCCTAGATATTACTGTCCTCCCTTCCATTCCATATCCAAAGAGCTATTCTCTTAACCAGTGATAGCCCTAAAAGGGAATGAACCTAAAATCATAATTATGACATTATGACTGTCAGCTCCAAAGAAATTGTCATCTGCAATGGGAATTACACAAGACTCTCCTGTGCTCATAGAGAGCCAAAGCAGGCCTGTCTTGTTTTGTCTTCTTGGGCTCCCTTTGTGTCTGAAATCTATGGTAGGATTTTTCCATGTGTGTGTATATGTGTATGTGTGGCATTGGGGATCAAACCCAGGGCCTTGAGCATGCAAGGCAAGTGCTCTACTACTCTTATTGGATAATATACTTGGGAATAGAGTCGAATCACCTTTTTACTAGTTATATCTTATTTCCCAACTTATGAGATATTTAGAGCTGGTGTGGAGACACAAAGTGGAAGGAACTTCTGAGATCCTTTGAGGTAATAAATAGTTCTAGGGCTATCAGGTTGGCATCCTGTTTCTTCCTGATAACAGAACCGTGAATAAAAACTAGCATGAATCTTGGCTGGGAACCTGGCCCTCCTGTAAACAAACCCATGCTGTGGTGGCTCCTCACCGACCTTGCTGTAGCAGCTTTATAGTCAGCACCATGCTGTTTCTATAGCTCTAGGCTCTCAGACCTTTGTGTATATTATACAGGGAGCCAGCAGAGGGAGTAGTGGCCCCAGAACTTTCTTCAGGCCCTCTAAGAAGTTTTGATTTTGCAAAAATATCTTCCCTGGCTCCATCTGAATTTCCCATGAAGTAAGAATTTAACTTGAGATATGCCAGAGCATGGTGCCAGACCCCTAGTGGGAGCAGGTGGGGAGCTTTTGCATAGCTATTTGAACTTGAAAGCCATAAGGAACTCTGATTTCAAGGAAACGCCTGTTTACTGTACTGATTCAAATCTAGCAGCTCTTGAGAAATGGGAGCGCCTTCTTGACCTCGATCTGTATTGATCTTGGTATCAGCACCTCTAGTGACGTGTCCTTAGGGGCGGGAGAAAATTAACCAGTGCCTTATACACAGGGAAGAAGGAAGACAGTTTGTTGCTGCAGAAAGTCCCCACTGGGGAGGTGGGGTAGAGTGTTTGGGTAGCACTAAACAGAGTGCCCTGAAGGAAGTATAGTGCCAGGGTGCAGAACTTTGCACCGCTCTGGTTTTGAATCTGAAGCAGAAGGCTTTGAAGCTGGCTGGTAAGGGATTTGTTAGGCAGTTGACTAAAGATTTTGATTTGAATAGGAGGCTTCTGTGAAAGGGGATGCGGTTTCTCCTGGTCAGTGACCTTCTGAATCACCAGGTTTGGGTCTGCTTTGGGGCCCTCAGATAACCCTGGCATTTCCAAACCAGCTTTCCCTTTTGCTTCAGGACATATCTTACCCAAGCCTGCACAATGGAGAAGTGGGACGGTAATGAGGGTACCTCAGCTTTTCACATGCCCGAGTGGATGGTGAGTTTGGTTGCTTTGTTTTTCCTTCTGTTTCTTTATAATGAAAGACAACCTTTTCTGACAGGTGATAGGAACACTTGTAAGAAGCTCCGTCAAGATCTGTAGTTGGGAAAACAGTTATTGTTCTAACTTCTGATTAGTTCCTATGCACTGGTTCACCCCTGTTTCTTAATTACTAGTGAAGCTAGGAAAGGAAGGTTGAGAGCCTCCTGGCCAGAGACCACATGGATTGTTAGCTGTCTCCATGGTGGGCGGGGGCTGGCCCGCTGTTGCTGCTGGCCTACTCCATGGGTCCTGTTGTTCTGTGATTGCTTATGATGCTTAATTTCTTATGGGGATAAAGAAAATGAGTAGCAAGGGAGGGCAAAAAAAATGCAGCCCTTATAAAATTGGTGTTCTCTCAAGTGTCTGAAAAGATTTAAAACATTTCTCCCCTTCCTGCCTATTTTTTTCCAGTCAAAACCCTTCTCCAGCTATTTTTTATATGTGTATTTCTACAAGGCAGGAATTATACTTCTCTTGGTACAGTTCTTCAAAATATTGTATTTGCCTGATAGTTTAAATAGAATGATTACAAAGATTTATTTGTTGATAAGAAATAGCACATAAAATCTAACCTTCTGGATCCAATTACAACTTTTACTAAAAATTTTGTATGTTCCTAACTGGTTTCCTCTACATTTAGTCTGATTTCTTGCATCCTATATGTGTATTTTTGTATGGTAAATGGTTAGACTCTCTACAACATATTCAGAATTCTTTCAAGTGCTTATGGAATTATAGACTTGAAGAATAACCATTGACAATGAGACTGAATATGTAGTGAACCTAAAAGAGGCCAACAGGGGAACTGATGCTGTTATCCTTATCTCTGTGCGCCCCCCCTCCCCCCATTGAACCCAGGGGTGCTTTACCATTGAGTTATATCCCCAGTTGTTTTTTCTTTTTTGTTTTTTGTTTGTTTGTTTGTTTGTTTGGAGACAGGCTCTCACTAAGTTGCTTAGGACCTAAATTGCTGAGGCTGGCTTTGAACTTGCGATTTTCCTGCCTCAGCCTCCCAAGTGGTTGGGATTACAGGCATGCTCTGTTGTGCTCAATTATGGTAACCAGTTTTTTGTTTTTGTGTTTTATTTTTTTAACGTTTTGTTTGTTTTTGTTTTGGTCATTTTTTAAATCTTTAGACCATTATCAATAACCAGAAGGGGGAGCAAGAAATTTGATTTTCTTATTGAGGAGGGACAACAATAAGATATTAAACTATTAAACTATTTCTATAAAGGAATATTACAGAAGAATTTTACTGAACATAAGTGTGCCAATTCAGAATCAATAAAAACTTTATACTAAGTCATGTGGCTGTAAAGAATAGTCCTCACCGTTTTACCTGCTGACACTTGCCCTCGAGAGGAGTTTCTCCTGCACTTTTGTCCATTTACTATTCTATTTACAGGAACAGGAAAACTGCCCTAAAAGAATTATGACTGTTGCTTAAGGGATATGACCTGGGTCTTCCTAGTTTTTAGAGAACATTTTAAAATAAAGCATAGCTGTACTCTTTTTTTTTTTTTAATTTCTCTCATTTATCAATTTTTTTTCATTTATCAATTTTTTGTTCCTTCTCTCCCAAAAACCAGGAAAATATCTTTGATCAGTAGTTTTTGAACAAGAATGAGAAGCAATAGGGAGGGGCTTGTTGTCAGTAATGCAGATGTTTCATTTGCTATCTTTTCTTTACCAAAGTCTTTTGAGGCTTTCTTTTAGATATTGCATAAGTCATTAACTTCTAACCTGTTCTGAAAGTGCTTCCTTGGGCTGCCTAGCAGAAAACCCTTGAGTGTATTACCTGTAGATTTCAGACCTTATCTGTGAACTGTCCTAGTGTCTTTTAATCCCCAAGAGAAAACTCTGGAGCCAGCTCTTCTGTTTGGCCAAAACATCAAGTTAAGAAAGTTTTAACACAAGTCAGTCTGACTTACATCCCAGACCACACATTAGTGTAATAAACTTCCCTCAGAGGCGATCCCACCACCAGAGGAAACGCAGAAACCTCCAGAACCTCCTTTCAGGAGGAACATTCAGGAGAGGTGAATCTCAGCACCTCCCTTTGATAATAATCACCAGCAAGGGCTGGGGTTGAGCGCTCAGAGCGCTCGCCTAGCATGCATGAGGCACTGGGTTTGATCCTTAGCACCTTCATAAATGTAAAATAAAGGTATTGTGTCCACCTAAAACTTAAAAAATAAATACATTTTAAAAAATAATAATAATTACCAGCAAAAAGGGACTTGCTCAAGTCCACACACAGCAGCTGATGGTACTCACATCAGATTCCCAGCAGGAATACAGGCAAGGATGAAGCTTGAAGAACCCCAAACTTAAGAATTGACAAAGTAGACCTCTGAGGTGATGTTCCATCAGCCACCGGAAAACTGCTGGAGCTTCTCTGCTCCTCAGTTATTTTTCACGTGAAGGATTTTCTTAGCTTTGTTCAGCAATTTTACTCCTGAAATGTTGGGAAATGTAGTCCTTCCAAACATTGTTTTTATTAATATGTTTTACTTCCTCCAGAAATCTTTAGTTCCTATGTCAGGTAAAATACCTTGTCTTATGTACATAGAGGTCAGCAACAAGCCTTTTTTTTTAGCCTTTTTTTTTTATGTGTTTACATTTTAATATTTTTCTCCTCCCACCGAGTCTGTCTGTAGTGCTTAGTACTTTTCCATGTGAAATCTGGTTGAGACTTTCTTGAGTACAGAGCCAGCTCACTATTCTTTCCGATAGAAGGAATCCCTTTTGTAGGCAAAATTGCTCATTTAGCTTGAAAAGGAAAGAAGTCTTGAAGAATATTTAAACCGTCTCTACTTAGGAAGCAAGACAAAAACCATTAAGGTATCTGGTAATTGGTGGTAGTGGTAGCTTGACTACAGCCCTCAGTCAGGATCAGTACTTACAGCAGGGACTCCTTGGAGAAACTGATGAAAACTGCAGTCTCTCTCCCAAGGAAACCACAAATTTTGCATACTCTTTTAAGGGATTCTAGACATCTATAGATTCTAAGTTAAAAACCTTGGTCCTTAGAGAATAGAAATATTTATATTTTAGACTTAGATATCATGTGGTCTTCAAAACCTTCTTATATTACCTTATTTTATTGTGTTTTAGCATACATTTGAAGTTAGGTGAAATAAGTATTATTTTCCCTAATTTATAAATGAGCATTACAGATATTAAGTTACAGCTATGTATTTAAAAAGAAACTCATTGTTTCTTTTAGCCTGATCCTCTGCAGGGTAAATAGATCTTCTATTCTCCCCAAGAATCTGGTTTTCCTTTTTGTTTTTCTTTTGGTGTTGGGGATTGAATCCAGGGGCACTTTACCACTGAGCTGCATTCCTTCCCCTTTTCATTTTTTATTTTGAGACAGATTCTTATTTGCTGAGGCTGGCCTGGAACTTGTAATTCTCCTGCCTCAGCCTCTTGAGTTTCTGGGATTACAGGCATGAGCCACCACCCTGACTCATTTTTTTGTTTTTTTGAGACAGGGTCTCCTGAAGTTGAAGCTTTCCCTCTCCTTCTCCTTCTCCCCACCTGTATCTCTGCAACAATCTGTGTAGCTTTCCTATTTATTCACTGGGTCCCATTCAGAATCAAATAAACAATGTGCTTCTTTTCCTGTTTGAGTCTTTATTTGGCATGTAATAAGGTGGTTGTGATTCTGAGGAGTTGAGATCAGAAATTCTCCTTTGTAGTCACACCTTTTTTTTTTTTTTTTTTTTGGAAAAAAAGCAAATTGGGCCACCCAGTGCCAAACCAGCAACAATCTTGAGATGGGACCAGAAACTAAATGTTGAAACGTGTATAGAGGATACACAATTAATTGTAAAGAAATGGAATGAGAAAGTTGATTTCCTTGGTGATAGAACTGAAATCAGTGTCCCCTGTTTGGCTAATCCAAGGACAGAGTGCAGAATAGGGGCTGCTGAGCACTTGGCACCATTAATTTTTTTTTCCCTTACTCTCAATAAATTCCCTCATTGTTTTAGTGTCTCTGTAGTTAATTTTTTTCTAATGAGACTAGGTTAACTAAAATCATCTGACATGGAAAAGGAGGAGGTAAGGTTAAAAAAGAACCTAATTAGCAAGTTAATTATAGCAGGCAAAAAAGCACACAGGTTATATAAATAAGCTATTGTTATACACATGCAAGTTGGGCCTTGTCAAAGGAGTTGTTAAGGTTTAGAGGTCAGAGGATCCTTGTAATTAGGTGTTCAGGAAAAATAATAATAAAAGCAAAACAGCTAAAACAGTTAACAGAATTAGAAATGGCTGGTGAGCCACTAACAGAACTGCTTTATTATATTGGGGGTATAATGCTAACGGGGTATTGGAGCTGCTTCAGGGATTCCAAGGAAGGTTAGCACCCCCACACCAAAAAAAAAAAAAAAAAAAAAGCTAGCTGGAACCAGAGCCAACAGAATTGCTGATGAGGAAAGTTTAAAGGCCTGGCCACAAGGGTCCCTGAACCAAAGAGGTGGCAGTGGGGCTGGTAATTTCACTATGCTGAGCAGCAAGAAGAAATATATTGTCAATGGCAACTCTGGGATTAAAGCCCAGGTGAGGCTAAGCTTTTATTTACCAGTTTTGCTGCTCCTGTAGCTATTACTTACTGTCCAAAGCCAGCTGCTTCTACTTTCCTTCTCCTCCTGTCCTGCTTTTGTCCCTCCGTTGAACAGCGAGCTACCTCTTTCTTAACAACCTTTTCCCTCCCTTGCCTTGCTGCCTGTTGGAATTAGGCAGTGTTCTCCAAGATGAAAAATGAAGCTTACCTGAAAGCACTCTGGTTTCAGATGAGGTAAGAAAGTCAGGGGTAAAATCTACCAAAGTACTACACCTGGAGTGGGCAGATGATTGTATAACAAAATGGACTGTTGAGTGAGGAATATAATGGTGCTTAACCATTGAAGAGGGGCACGCATCAGGTGTGACCCACTGAACTCATGTGTTCTGGTTATCAGCAAAAGATAAACATCTATTTCTTGAGAAAATTGTATAATTTAACAATATATAAGTGGTTAGTTTCTAATATTCTTCTGTCTTTGAAGAATTTGAATTCAATATCTAATCAGTAAGCAAGAACCCTGTGTTCTAAATGCATAAAACCTACACAGCCTATTCTTCAGTACAAAAGACATCCTAAACTTGCTGTTGGGTGAAGGGATTACTCTGAATGTAAAGACGAAGAGAAGGGAACTCAGTTTAGGAAAACTGTTATGAGATGGCTGTATGGCTTAGTGTTACGGGGGTAAACAGTTGTGTACTTAGCCCAGTCCTACAAATCCCAAGAATGAAAGTGACTGACCCCCTCTAGTGGGTTGTGTGTGTGCACGCGTGCACTTGCTCTTAGGTATGTGTGCAGGTCTGTGATTGAGATGGGGAATCATGTTGCATATCTGGGCACGGTTTCTCTGCTGTTATTCTTTTTTGTTGTTGTACTGGGGGATTGAACCCAGGGAACTACCAGTTCTACCACTGAACTACATCTCCAGCCCTTTTATTTTATTTTATTTTTATTTATTTATTTATTTATTTATTTTGAGACATGGTCTACTAAGTTGCCCAGGGTGACCTGGAACTTTCAGTCCTCCTGCCTCAACCTCCTGTGTCACTGGGGATTACAGGAGTGTGCCACCACACCAGCTATTACTTATTATTTTATTTTTTTTAAGGGAACACAGCTGAGTTAGTGACTTACCTTGGGCTTTGCAAAAATCAATTATTCCTTTTCTTAGGTGGGCCTCTAAAAAAGAATAAAGACTATAACTCTCATGAATGAGATTGGTGAAATGGACACCAGAGTTTTGAACCTGACTGCTGTCCACCTCCACAGCTTCCCACCCTCCCTCTTCCCCTTCCCAGCTTTTGCCCTTAAAAATTACTTTAACTCTGGACTTGGTCTTTGCTTGTTATATTTACTCAATATTCAACCGAGTACAGACAGTGAAGATAGAATAAGTTGCTTCAGGTTCATTGATTCAGCACATGATCGAGTGCTGGGAAATGCCAGGCATTTGTGCCAGAGGATATAAGGGTGAATAAGATACCCAGCCCCTGCCTTT
The DNA here is from genome assembly GCF_964194105.1 of Spermophilus citellus. Classification (NCBI taxonomy): domain Eukaryota; kingdom Metazoa; phylum Chordata; class Mammalia; order Rodentia; family Sciuridae; genus Spermophilus; species Spermophilus citellus. The sequence continues at coordinate 207,801,742 of NC_138184.1, forward strand.
ATGGAATCCATAATTTATAGAGAATACAGGTAGGTAGGTAGATAGTTACATTCAATGTGCTTAGTGCTATGCTAGAAGTACATGAAATTCATGTACATTCCTTGGGAGTACATAGAGTATTTTGTCCTTTTAGAATAAATTGCTACTTTAGCAAAATAATCAAATTTGTCATTTTTCATTTTGCAACAAGCATCTAATACAATGCATTTTCCCATTGCCGAAAACAATTTGAAGGTTTTATTTGTTGTTATAACTATGGAAATGCTATGAATTCCCCTACGAGGCAATGAATGCTAAGCTAATTCAATTTGGCTTGGCGCTGGCCCCCTCTATCTCAATACTTAAATGACTCAGTAGTTACCTCTAACTACAGGAAGTATAGTCGTCAGTTGCTGCTTTCATTCTATTATACTGTATCTGTTCTGCTCATCAGGGATCCATCTTTCCATCATTAAAGGGAGAATCAGTTGTCAGATCTTTGATTCTTTTCAGTAGACCTTCCTCAGTGCCACCTTTGGTCCAGAAGAATCTGAGTAATTATGTAAACACTTGGTAGGGGGGGAAAAGGTTATTAAATGAATAAGTGATGTAGCCTTGATTTGTGAAGTATTAAAAAGTATCAGCTCAACTGTCGGAGATAGAGATTAAAATTTTTGTAAGAAAGTCATTGTCAGATATTTTCCAATTGCATCCTACAGATTATGATGTGGGGTTTATGTATATTCAGCTCAATTATCCACTGTTTCTACATCTGTTATGTTACAGTTAATAAATGATCAAGTTTGTGGCTTTTAGGTACTTTATGATATCAAACACTAAAAATAATAAATGTTTATTTACTAATTGGTATAGCTAACTAATATATTTTAGAAAGTCTAAATTAAAATATCTACCCGCAAGGGAGTGAAAAGAATACTGAAATGTAAAAGTGGGGATATGGCGTGGATTTATTGAATCTCATGCTGTTTCAGTTTGCATGCATTGTCTCATTTAATTTTGTCTAAAACCTGTAAGGTGAGTACTTTTATGTCTGTTGTATTTATGGGAAAAAGAGAAAAACATCTTGGCCAATATCACACAGCTTAATGAATGGCATGGCCAGGATTTCAGTGCAATTCCAGAATGTTCTGTCTGGATAAAAAGCCTTTTTCAAAGTTTGATGTGCCATTAATTTCCTGAGAATCTTGAAACCTGGATCTTGGTAATTTTCTCATCTAGAAATATAGAAGGGTTTAGATGTATGGATAGTCTTTTAAGATTCTTCTCTGCTTTAATTTTCAGTAAAATTATAGAAGGGATTTCTAAATATGACTCAACTTACTAAAAATTCATTTTTAAAAAACATTCTTTTCTCCTTTTCATTTTTTGGTCACAATTTCATTGTAAAAAGTATTATAGTTATATAGAGTGGATCAAAGATTTAAATTTAATAGAAATATAGTAGGTGAAAAGTGAAAAATTACTCTTTTCTCCAAAGAGTCTTAATATTCCAAATATGCACTATTCGGCTTAATGAAATATTCTGAATATTCTGAAATTTTCAGATAAGTGCAGGGAAGGTAAAATAATAATGAGTAATAACAACAACAACAACTTTGAATTGCTGTCTCAAAATGGCGGTTCTTTTTCTTTATATAACTAGGATTCTTCTTCTTAGCAGATCCAGTTTGCTGACCAGAAGCAAGAATTCAACAAGCGTCCCACCAAAATTGGACGTCGCTCTCTCTCTCGTTCCATTTCTCAGTCATCTACTGACAGCTATAGCTCAGGTGAGTACTGAGCTGCCATGAACCCATAGGTGTACAACAGACCTTCCCCCCTATCCAAGGCTAACTGTGCTTGCTGATGCCTGTGTCTTGAATAAATATTTAGAATCAAAATTTAAACCAAAATTTGGGATGGAATCTTTGGATTTCCCTTGGGAATTCAGGGTGGAAATTCACAGAGGCCCTCTCTTCCAGTAGAGGCAGAGAGGGTCACTAAGGAAATTAAGTTCTTTGATCCACTCCGAAGGATGGGAGTATGCAGTTCACTGATGATGACCTTCATTGAATAGCATGTATAAAGACTTGTGTTTTTTCCATCTTTTGGGGGGAAAAAAAAGTTTCCCAACCTTCCATCTGGTACTTGCAAATTAAAGGGGAAACCTCAGTTACTCCAATGAACAATGAAAACATTGTAGCTAGTTCAAGCAGTGGGCCCTTTGTCTTTTCTCCAGAGCTGTGACATTGTAGTTCTTGTTACTCCTTCCTTTGCAGCGGCATTAATTCAAGTATATGTGCTCTGGGGCCAAGTTATGATTTAATGCCATATGAGCTATTACTATATAGACCCCTGGAAGGTAAAGGCCATTGTGTAGTGGTACCCAGGATGAGTCTGATCTAGTATGGGGCTCTTTTATTTTTGCTTTGTGGTAGAATGGGGTAGGGAACTGAGAGTTTGCCTTAGTTATTACTTCTTCACATTATAAATAGTAATATTCATTAAAAAAATTTTATCATGACTTGAAATTTTATTCTTCATATATATAGAAAGTAATATTTGTTACATAAAGTTAAAGAAGGATTGTTTGGAAGCTGTAGCTTTAAGGTTAAGTAGATTGTTATTTACAACCTTTTTTTTTTTTTTTTTGGTACCTGGGATTGAACTCGTGCAAACACTGAGCCACATTCCCAGCCCTATTTTGTATTTTATTTAGAGACAGGGTCTCACTGAGTTGTTTAGCACCTCAATGTTGCTGAGGCTGGCTTTAAACTTTCGATCCTCCTGATTCCGCCTCCTGAGCCTCTGGGATTACAGGCATGCGCCACCGCACCTGGCCTTATGTACACACTTTTTTTTTTCATTTGTTTATTTATATGTGGTGCTGAGAATCGAACCCAGTGCCTCACACATGCTAGGCAAGTGCTCTACCACTGAGCCACAACCCCAGCCCATGACCACACTTTTAATTTTTCTTTTTTACTGTATTCCCACAATAACTGTGACATAAATGCCTATGAGTTTTCATAGAAAAATACAGAGTTTCATACTATCTTACTGCACTAAAATAAACAGTTGAAAAATTCATTAACTGGTTAATATAACTCTAGAAGCCATAAAAAATGTGAAAATGTGAATTGTAAAATATGTGCACATTATCTAAAGATCAACGCTAACGCTGGGTATAGTGATGCATAGTGGCACACACCTGTGATCCCAGCTACTCAGCAGGCTAAGGCAGAAGGATTTCAAGTTCAAGGGAAGCCTGGACAATTTATTGAGAACCTGTTTCAAAATAAAAAGGGCTGGGAAGGTAGCTCAGTAGTAGAGTACCCCTCAGTTCAATCCCCAGTAAGCTCCCCACCACACACATATGCAAAAGGTGGATGATAAATAATGATACTTTTAAGTCCAGTATAGTATCTTCCCTACACAACTAGATCCACATATCTATCTGTGTTCCTGCAGAGGAAACCAATGCCTGCCTTCTCATTCAAGTCCTATGTTCAGAGAGGGTACTTACCAAATATCTCTGTACCTAAAAGAATGTAGGTGATACCCTTGGTTTCTAATATCATTGGTGAATGTTATTAAACTGTTGTCAACCTGATAAACTTGGACCTATATATGTACAAAATCTGTTTTAGTTGTAGGTGGACACATACCATTATTTTATTTATTTATTTTTACGTGGTGTTGAGGATTGAACCCAGTGCCTCACCTGTGCTAGGCAAGTGCTCTACCACTGAGCTATAACCCCAGTTCTCTAAACTTGGACCTTTTAGATTGAACTATATGAAACTGCCATATTTATAGCTTAAAAGTTGTCAATATACCCATTTAAGGATATTAAATTTGGAAACAGCGAGTCAAAACATCCTGGGGCTGGGGATATAGCTCAGTTGTTGAGTGCTTGCCTCGAATGCACAAAGCCCTGGGTTCAGTCCCCAGCACCAGAAAAAGAAAAAAAAAAAAAATCCTGGAGATGAAAAAGATTTTAAAGATATAATTCACTGGAATGCTGAAATTGCTTCTGTGGCATCTCTGGCAAATGTCCATCTGGCCTCTTTGGGAACATTTTAGATGATAGGGTGTCTCCTTGCTTCATTTATTTATTTATTGTCTGATGAACTCTTAAGTAATTTCTGGAATTTAAAGATTTTAATTAGAAATAAAACTCAACATCTTTTATTGCTTGAGTTAGGAGGCATCCTACTAACCTGCTCATCTGGATGCATTCTAGATTTTCTTTTTAAAAGTGAATCTATGCCCATAATATTCCAGATATGATTGATCTAATCCAAGTATTACCTCCTTAAACTTAGTGCTTTAAAAATGAAACCTAATAGGGAATGATATTGACCAAATTGTGTGCATGCATGAACATGTAACAACAAATCCCATCATTATGTATAATTGTAATGCACTAATAAAAAGTGTGGGAAAAAATAAAATCTAAGATTATGTTTTCTTTTAGCAACTATATCACACACATTGTTACCTCATTTTTGGTTTTGGTTTTGTTTTCTTCACATAGTCATTAATCCCTTTGTAAACAAAATCTGAAGGAAGAGGTATTACTGCCTTGATTCTTATACTGGGAGTTAGGATAGACCCCATTTCTAGTTTCTGATCCATGTTTGCCTATTAGGTGATATTGGAAAACTCGTGCATCCTGGCACATTCGTAACTGAGCCAGTGGCACAGATGAGGTAGTACAGAAAGAGCTCTGTGCCCATCAAGTGAGCCAACAATAATAGAATCTACTCATAGCTTTCTGAATTTGAGAAGATATGCAAATGCATATCAATAAGAACTTGAGGCCCTTTTTAGCATGCATTATAATTTAAATGACTACAGAAATCAACATTGGAGAGCCCCCAAAACTAATCCTTGGACCTCTTCTCTTCTTTGTTTATATTCTCTCCCTAAGTGAATTCAGTCTTAGAGTTTTAAATACTCAATCAATTGGTGTTTGATTCTCTCATTTTATCTCCTACTAAAATGACTGTATATTCACCTGCCCGCTCAGCCTTTCACTTAGATGTTTTATAAACATCTCAAACCTCCCATACCTTAAAAACTGAGCTTCTTAGTTTCTTCTTTACCCATCTTCAATCTATTTGACATGGAGCCAAATTTGTTCTTTTAAAATGTCAGGTTAGGGGATGGGGTATAGTTCAATGGTATAGCTCTTGCCCAACATATGCAAGGCTATGGGTTCTATCCCCAGCACAATAATAAAATAAAATAAATATAAGGCCTAAGGTTCTTACAATAGCTTAAAGGGCTCCATACCATCCAGCCTCCCATTGTGTTTCTTATCATATCTACTTCTCCAAAACGCTCTCCTCCCATAATTGTTCGGTCCCCTCCAACCATAGTAGCCAACCTCCTTATTATTATTTTGAAAAATGCCAGTCACTGTCCTGCTTCAAAACCTTTGCACTTGTTTCCTGCCTAAAAAGTTTTTTTTTTTTCCCCAGATATATGAGTGGCTGGCTATCTTGCCTCCTTCAGTTCTTCACCAAATATCACCTTCACATTCAGGCCTATCCTGGCTATTCTTTTAAAATTTTATACATCATAGTGACCATGGTTAATAACAATGTATTATTATGTTATGTTCTTGGGTGGAGGGCAGGGAGGTACCAGGAATTGAACCCAAGGGTACTTAACCTCTGAGCCATCCACAGCCCTTTTTATTTTTTGAGACAGGGTCTCACTATGTTGTTTAGGGCCTTGCTAAATTGCTGAGGCTGGCCTTGAACTTTCAATCTTACTGTCTCAGCCTCCTGAATCACTGGGATTATAGTTGTGCCTCATCAGCCTGGCTTATGTTCTTCAAAATTTCTAAGAAAGTAAATTTTAAGTGTTCTTACCACAAAGAAAGCTTGTGAGATGAGGCATATGTTAATTAGTTCTGTTGAGGCATTCCACAATATATACTTTTTCAGAACATCATGTTGTATCCAATAAATGCAATATATAAAATTTTGTCAGGGCTGGAGATGTGGCTCAAGCGGTAGCGCGCTTGCCTGGCATGCGTGCGGCCCGGGTTCGATCCTCAGCACCACATACCAAGAAAGATGTTGTGTCCGCCGAAAACTAAAAAATAAATATTAAAATTCTCTCTCTCTCCCCTCACTCTCTCTTAAAAAAAAAAGAATATTTAAAAAAATTTTGTCAATTAAAAATTAATCATATAGGGTACAATTAGTGACTTGAAAAATTGTGCTCTGGGGTTGGGGTACTGGCTCAGCAGTAAAGTGCTTGCCTAGCACATGCGAGGCGTTGGGTTTGAGCCTCAGCACCACATAAAAATAAATAAATAAAATAAAGATTTTTTTAAAAAAAGAACTTAAACACAGAACTCTGACTTTAAACCTTATTCCCTCTGCCCTTTACATTTAAAAAAATTATCCTCTATATGTAATATGAGATGAATTGCATTCTGCCATGGTGTATAACAAATTAGAATAAATAAATAATTTAATAAAAAATTAATTATGTAAATATTGTACAATCACCTCACCTACTCTCTATATTTTCTTCCTTTTTCTTCATAGCACTTAATATCATATGACCTACTATATTTTTTTTTTAATATTTATTTTTTAGTTTTAGGTGGGCACAATATCTTTATTTTATTTCTGTGTGGTGCTAAGGATTGAACCAGTGCCTCATGCATGCTAGGTGAACATTCTACCACTGAGCCACAACCCCAGTCCCATACTATATATTTTATTAATTTATTTTTATCTTTTCCCACCTATTTGTTCATGGATTTATGGGAGCAGGGATTTTTATTTATTTTATACTGCTGTATTCCTAGCATTTAGAACCAAGTTTAATACATAAAAGGTAGTCGATAAATAAATATTTTTAAAAGGCATTCTGAGAATTTTCTTTTCTTTGTTTTTCCCCCTCTGCTGTAGGTTAAACCCAGAGTTGTGCCTGCTAAGCAAGCACTGTGCCACTGAGCTGCATCCATAACCCCAGAAGCCTTATATTTTACACCTTTGTTTAGGTGTAAAATGATATATTACATATATGTAAGCAGCCAAAAGAAGGTTTATGACATATCAAAATAAGACACCTTCCTATCCAAAGCTTTTGTTTTGCTGAAGATACTTGGAGGTTTAAATAAGCGATGACCTTCTCTCCCTTTCTAACCATCCTCTCACCCAATTTTGCCATGCTTTCTTTTAAGAACTACTACCAGCCTTTCTCAACCAAAGTTCCTCATCTGATTTTTTTATAGAACATAGAAAATTATTTGATATGCTGTTTTCCTAATTTTACAAAAGATGATATATAGCTAGTACCTTCTAGATGTGTGGGAGAGAAGTTAATTCATTATATTCAATGCATGCTTCAAAGCATTAGGACTTAATTCTAGGGGAACCTAGGTTGGAAAAGGCTATATTAATCTCTGAAATTCATTTATAAGGAAGAAACTTCTCAAAACTCTTCCCCTAAACAAAAAGCCTCATAAAAGCAAAAGAACAAAAGAGTCTTCTTCAAAGTCAGCTCATTCTTGCCAGGCACAGTGGTATACACTTATAATCCCAGAAACTCAGGAGACAGAAGCAGGAGGATTGCAGGTTTGAGGCCAGCCTCAGAAACCTAGTGAGACTCTGCATGAAAATAAAAATTTAGAAGGTCAGGAGGTATAGTTCGGTGGTCAAGCACCCCTGGTTAAGTTGCCAATAACACACACACACACACACACACACACACACAATCCTGGAAGGTCAGAGTGTTCTTTAACAAATTTCTGGAAAAAATCCTGTTTTTTCAGTGAGTTAATTTGGTAAAAGATGAGCAGAAGTCACTTTCTTCATGATTGGTGCTTATAAAGTTTGAAATATCTTCCAACCAACAAAATTTTATTTGTTTGTATTTGGGTTGCTGTCATAGCTTTTCACATATCTTATTGGTGAAATCTGCTGTACAATGACTGACACACAGGTCCCAACTGTTTCTTCCATTACCAAATGAATAGACTGGGCCCAAGAGGAATTTCTTGACTTAAAGTAGTTTAATAGAATTAATCCAGCCAGAATTCTGACTGCTCTTCTAGCAGTAACCTACAGTATTACAGCTGCTAGGAAGTAAAGCTAGATCAGGTGTAAGCCACAGAACGCACAGATGCATGTTCTGTATGTTCTGTGGCTTAGATTGTGGTTAGTGATTCATCAAACTGTTTTAATTCTGGGAACTCATAAAACAGAAACACATCTAATAGTAAAGCTACATCATACTTTATATTGCTTTTCTACATATAAACTGAAGGGTATTATCTCATTTACTGATAGAATCTTTATAGTGGTAGTTAGAGAAAAGGGTGAGTATGGGGAGAAAGAGGTTCCTTAATACTCCCCATTTTACATTTGGATAAATTGAAAATTAGTTGCTTAACCTATTGGGGTAAAGCTAGATCTAGGATCTTATACTCTAATAGCTTATTAATGCATTTTTTTGTTGTTGTTGTTTTCCCCCTAGTACTGGGGATTGAACCCAAAGTGTACTCTTCCTCTCAGCTATATTCCCAACCCTTTTTACTTTTTATTTTGAGACAAGGTCTCACAAAGTTCTTCAGGCCTGCCTTGAACTTGTAATTATCCTGCCTCGTCCTCCTGAGTAGCTGGGATTCCAAATCTGTGCCACTGCAACCAACTAATTATTCCCCCCCCCTTTTTTTTTTTAAATGAAATTTGACTATTTCAGAGTATGCTGACAATTACAAATACTTTAGAAACTTTATTCAGGCTTAAGGTATTGCCTTCTCTAATTTTTTTCTAGAAAGAATATTAGTTTAATGTTACCTCAACAATTTTCAAGAATGTGCAATCTTTTTTTTTTTTTTTTTTTTTTGCAGTACTAAGGACAAAACCCAGGGCCTTCAGCATGCTAGGCAAGTGCTCTGCCTCTGAACCAAACCTCCAGCCTATGATCTTAGGGGATGGGCTAGTTAGACTTCACTAGCTACATTGGAATCATCTGCAACTTGATCTATATTTTATTTAATTGATTTATTTATTTTTCACAGTGTTGGAGGTTGAACCCAGAGCCTTGCACATGCTATGCAACTGCTTTACCACTGAGCTCTCCCAAGCCCCTGAATGTGCCACTTTAAATATAGTGGCAGAAATGAGTGGGTTCAAAATATAAATGCATATAAGTGTCACTCTAAGTTCAGGAATAATCTTTCCACCATGTTTGCAAAAATAACACGTTCTCTTGGTCTGGGTCTTTCAGCTGTTTTGTGTTCACACGTTAGTGCAATTTAAACAACTACTGCTTTGGATTTTTACCTGACAGGAGTTCTATAAAAAGGATTTGGAAAAATTCATTTTGGCTCAAAGAAAAACATTGGTTTAATTAATTATAACCAGTTGACCAAGTTAAGAAAGTAAAATACTTCTATTTTTCCCTCTAGCATCTAGAATAGAGAAGTGATGTAAACAATTTTATTCTTAGAATTAGGGAGAGCTGGGCACACTGGCACATGCCTGTAATCCCAGTGGCTTGGGAGGCTGAGGCAGGAAGATCACAAGTTCAAAGCCAGCCTCAGCAATTTAGCAACTTAGCAAAACCTTGTCTCAAAATAAAGAATAAAATAAAAAGGGTTGGGGATTTGACTTGTTGGTCAAGTGCCCCTGGGTTCAATCCCTGGTACAAGAAAGAGAGGGTGGGAAAGTAGGAGGAATGAATCGGGGGCGGTGCAGTCTCCAGCCAAAAATTGAAGTGCTTCTCTTTAAGATGAAGTTTTTTAGTTTATTTTTTTGTTTTGTTTTGTTTTTTCCCCTGACTCATCCTTAGAAGCTAAAGAGACATAGGAGGGGAGAGCTATTTTGGGTAGTTAGGACTAGTGTCTCAACCTTTTTAATCACTGCCAGCCAACCACCTGCTGCTTTGGTAGATTAAGTAGGAGATGACGGAGATAATAAAAAAAAGAAACTGCTAAATAATTTTGTATGTATGTCATTCTTTACTCATTTTAAAGCTGAGTAAGAATGCTTAAAGATTTTATATCTGGTATTATTTAAATTATGTACAAAAGCATATAATAATATCAGGTATCATTTATTGAAGACTTAATTACTCTATGTCAAGCATTATACTAAGCACTTTATTTAGTAATGTCTTTTTTTTTAAATTTTCTCAACAACTTGACTTCTGACAAGGTTTTGTTTTTGTTTTTTTTATTTTCTGGGGGTGCTGGGGATCAAACCCAGGACCTTGTGCAGGCTAGGCCAACTTTCTACTATTGAACAACATCTCCAGCCCTTACCACCTGCCCATGCTGGTGATCAAACTAGGCTTCAACCCCAGGCCTTGTTCATGGTAGGCAAGCATTCTCCCACTGAGCTGCATTTTTAACCCTGACAAATCATTATGCTGTCTTATGGCATTCTGATTTCTGGCTTCACAGCACACATTACAGCTGTATTGGGAAGGGAGGGAAAAAAAACTCTAAATAATTAGTTCTTTCATATCTGACTCACCTGCTAGACTGAAAACTCCATAAATGTAGGGACCATCTATATCTGTCTTATATTCCCAGCACCTAGACCATGCCTGGTACATGGTAGATGCATAGATAAAATGCGTTCAATAAACAAATGAAAGTGTGAATGACTGAATACATGAATAGGTTTGGAGCCCTACTGAATAGGCTCTGATATCATCTGTACTTTATATACCCAGAAATAGAGACTGAGTCTTCAACTGAAGTCTGTCTGACTCCAGAACATGTGACCACTATATTTAAATGGCTACTGGGAAGCATAAAAATCATCATGGCTTTGGGAAAACATGAAATTTCAAAGTCATTCTGAATGTTGACTCTTTCTTCAAAAGTAATTTTCTTGTAAATTTGGATCAGGATTGGGGGAGGCTGTTATCTTTCTTCTCTCAGGTTGAAGAAGGATGGTTCCCTTAAGCCTCAACTCCTAAGCTATATCAGAATATTGATTAGTAAAACAGTTGACTGCCCAGAAAGCTCTTTCTGAGCTCTGTTGCCCAAAGTACTTTGAGCTCTTACTCACTTTAGGAGAGGAAACCAGAAACTTTTTGTACAGATTAGCTCCTTTAAAGAACAAAAGTCTCTTTGGGAATTTACTAATTCCCTCACCTCCCATGGTGCCCCTGTTCATTCCTGTGGCCTCGTGTTAGGACTTTGCTCCAGGGCAGTTTTCCAGCTCAAGAGAGATCCTCAAGCCCCTGCTGCCCCAACAGTGTTGCAGAGCTGTGCCTGATTAACTGGACAAGGTCAGACTTGCCTTTTACAGCACCCCTAGAGATAGACCCTCTGCTAAGAAATCCCAGCAATGTCTTAATTCTCTGGATATAAGCAGATCAGAGCACCATAGGCCCTAGGAGCTCTGTGCTTTTGCAGCTTTCTACCCTTAAAAGTGATGGTAAATATTTTATTCTATTGAGTAATGTAAGGTACTTTATAGCAATGCTTTATGTTCCCCACTCCCCTAAAAACTCTTTTGAGAGTGAGGAAGAACTATCCTCTGAAACTTGAACATAAATTAAAGAAGGAAAATTGGTTCGAAGCATCCAGTAACTCATTAGCAACTACAGAATTATATGAAGACTAAGAAGACTTTAGCTAAGCATGTGAATAGCAGTAGCAGCAGCTACCTGTTGGTCACTTGGACCTTTCCCCTGCTAGTGTATATCACTAAAGGGATTGGTTATGAGAGCATTATTGTACCAAAAGAGAACTTATTCACCAATTTGGGAATCTAAAATGCTTAATGCAGGACCCACTGAGGCCAAGAAAAAGGAAGAGCACATTGAATACTTCATTGTCAGTGTCTAATTGGGTCTGCAGGCATGGTTCAGCCCCATCAAAGCCAGTCTTGAAAAAGAAAGCTCTGTTATCAGACAAACACTTTTTGTGGTTCTTAATTATTTTCTCATGGGTTCCTTATTTACTAGGTCTTAGTTATTGTACTAAAATACAAGTGAAATCAGGCATTTAAGCAACAGACAGAGAAGGATAGCTGGGATCCCAGAAACTCATAAGTTAATTACTTCAATCTTTCGTCAGGAACATTAACCTATTGCTACCATGGTGTAACCTCTCTTTTTTTGCATATCAAGAACCTCTACATGTTTTGAAGATAAAGTTAGCCATTGTGGAATGTGGTGACACACGTTTTCCTATAATCCCAGCAACTCAGGAGGATGAGACAGAAGGATTGCACATTTGACGCCAGCCTTGGAAATTTAGCAAGGCCTTCAGCAACTTACTGAGAACCCTGTCTCAAAATGAAAAATGAAAAAGGTTGAGGATATAGCTCGGTGGTAAAGTGACCCTGGGTTCAATCTCCATCCCCAGTATCCAAAAAAAACAAAACAACAACAACAAAAAAAAAACCAAAAAAACAAAAAAACAGGTAGCCCTAGATTCTAAATTGATATAATCTAGGGAGAATGTTTTTGACAATCTCTTGGGTTCTCCTTTCTGACCTGTGGGTAGTGCTTTTCCACAGATGATTGGGCAGCTCCATTGTTCCATTTAGGTGCTTACCAAAGGTGTAAATTTGTATGGTGCTAAGGAATAGAGAAACCTCAGTTTCCTCCATGATTTGGAATTTTAGAGGAAGCAAATTTTTTTACCTGAGGGTTTTTGTTTCTATCATTCCAGCGGCTTCATATACAGATAGCTCTGATGATGAGACATCCCCCAGGGACAAACAGCAAAAGAACTCTAAGGGAAGCAGTGACTTCTGTGTCAAGAACATCAAACAGGCAGAATTTGGACGAAGAGAAATTGAAATTGCTGAACAAGGTAAAGAAAGCAAGCACCTTCTCCACCTGCCTGTGTCTTTTGTCCATGTTAATCTCTTTGTTCATCCTGGGGCCTACTAGCTTTTGAAATTTCAGTGTGATAGTCAAGGATACTTAAAATGAAAAATTCCAAGTTCAGAAAACACTATGGGAAAGGAGACTCTAGGGGGTATAGAAGGGACTATAAGGACTGGCATATAGGGAGTCAGAACCCTGCATTTGCCTCTGAAATCCCCTTATAAAAGAAAATTCTGGTTAATATCTTGATCCCTTGAGAAACCTGATTTAACAGAGAACATGATCAGCAGAAGAATTTTAACCTTAGAGAATAAATTTTTTTCCCTTTTAAAAAAACTCATTATTTTAAAATATACATGACAGTAGAGTGTATTTTGACATATTATACATATATGGAGTATAACTTCCATTCTTGTGGTCGTACATGATGTGTAGTTATATTGATCATGTATTTATGTATGAACATAGGAAAGTTATGTCCAATTCATTCTATTGTCTTTCCTATTCCCATTCTCCCTTCCTTTTATTCTCCTTTGTCTAATCCAATGAACTTCTATTCTTTACCTTCCTTATTATGTGTTAGCATCTGCATATCAGAGAGAACATTCTCCCTTTGGTTTTTGGGGGATTGGCTTATTTCATTTAGCATGATATTCTAGCGTACCATCCATTTATCAGCTAATATTCCATTGTATATATATACCACATTTCTTTATGGCTAATATTCCATTGTATATATATACCACATTTCTTTATCCATTCATCTGTTGAAGGGCATCTAGGCTGGTTCCATAGCTTAGCTATTGTGAATTGAGCTACTATAAACATTGCCATGGCTGCATCACTGTAGTATGCTGATTTTAAGTCCTTTGGGTATATACTGAGGAGTGGGATAACTGGGTCAAATGGTGGTTCTATTCCAAGTTTTCGGAGAAATCTAAGAGAATAAGTTTTTCTGTTTATTCCTTTATCTTTTGTTCCCTCCTTCCTAATATTGCTGTTTGTATTGGACCTTTTCAGAAATGCCTGCACTGATGGCTTTGAGGAAGCGAGCTCAAGGAGAAAAGCCTTTGGCTGGAGCCAAAATTGTGGGTTGCACACACATCACTGCGCAGACTGCTGTGAGTCCTGTTCCTTCTCCTCTTAACAGCAATAGTTAATAATTGCCACCAGCCATTGAGTGCTTATAACATGCCAGCACCAAGTTAACAGCTGGACATGGAGTTTGTTAATCCTCACAACATGATGTAAAGCAGAGATTCCTCTTTTCATTTGTAAACAAGGAAACTAAAGCTCTGAGGGTTTAGTAATAACATCAGTGTATCAATATAAGCAAGCTTAGACTTTCTCTACTGTACTACACTGCTTCCTCTTACTATCCCTTCCACTGTCATCTCTACAGTGCAACTTTGTGTTAGCCTGCTTCCAGTTGCAGAAAGGAAAACATCTGATTCTGACTTATATGTAAAGAAATTTATTATGTTACATAGCTAAAAGTGCAGTGGGAGCCAGAGTGGTACACACTCATAATCCAGTGACTCTGGAGGCTAAAGAAGGAGGATCACAAGTTTGAGGCCAGTCTGGGTAACTTAATGAGGCCCTGAAAATAAAAAATGAAAAAGGCTGGGGATGTAGCTCAGTGGTAGAGCACCCTTTGGCTTCATCAAGGAGGAGAGTCCAGTGGGAAGAGTGACTTCAGATGCAAGATCTCACGGCTTCCATTGCATCTCTCCATAACTCACTTAGGCTGCCTCCTCAGTGTGCTTGCTGATTGTAAGGTGGTTATAACTAGTCTAGTCAAAACAAGGTGACATGAAAAGGAAGAACCATTTCTTCCTTTCTCTCAAGAGCAAGGAAACCTTTCCCAGAAGTTCTTGAGGATTCTCCATTGGGTCTCACTGAGCAGAACTGATCACATGCCCATTGTCCCTCCAGTCCTGGGAAGGGGACTGGAATCACAGTGGGCTTAGAACAGTGATTCCTGCCCTTGACAGATTTAATGACTCCTTTTTATCTATAAATATTTTAGTGTCCCTAAATTGTCTCGAAATGAAATTCAGATATAGCATATTTAGGTACACACAATTTTTTTTTTTAAGAGAGAGAGAGAGAGAGAACTTTTTAATATTTATTTTTTAGTTCTCGGCGGACACAACATCTTTGTTGGTATGTGGTGCTGAGGATCGAACCCGGGCCGCACGCATGCCAGGCGAGTGCACTACCGCTTGAGCCACATCCCCAGCCCACACACAAAAATTTTAAATTACAAAAAAAAATTAACTTAAGGCAATCACGGTGGTACACACCTGTGATCTAGCAATTTGGTGAGATCTTGTGTCAAAAAAAAAAAAAGAGAGAGAGAAATAAGTAAATAAATAAGATAAAATGTTGAAAAGGGGCAGGGGAGCTAAAGTCCCCATTTTAAAGTATCCCAGGTTCAATCCCCAGTCCTGGAAAAAAAAATCTTATATATAAAAGAAGAATAAGAGGAAAGTAATTTATAATTTTTAAAAATTTCAGTATGTGATTCTTGGGCACTGTGGAAGAATAGTCAGTTATTTATATTTACTCACAGCATTATTTGAATGAGAATGCTACAAATGAAGATAGATATGTGTGTTATTGATTCCAGAGCATCAGGGCAGCATTACCAAATTATATGATTTTCTGAAATAGTAAACAACTCTGTAAATTTCTGAGCAACAACCACAATGAAACATATGAGTTTTCTCTTGATTTACATAATTGTTGCCTTCCTGAAAAAATTATTCTTGTTTTGTATTAAAACTATAAAAATATTCTTAATGTGTAACATGAAATTGGGTTCTAACTCTGAGAATTATAAATGGCTTTTTCACCTGTGAACTTTCAGTGGGACACTTGAAAATTATACCAGACTGGCACAGATTTTTTGTTATAAGTGGCTGTCCTGCACTTTCATCATGTCCAGATCTCTGGCCCTTCCCAATAAATGCTGGTAGCACTCCCCTACCAATCATTGTGACAACCAAAAATGCTCCTTTAGTGTTTTAAATCTCCTCTTTGAGTCATCATCAAAGATGTAATAGCACTACAAATAAACAAATAAGTAAAAATAAAGATGTGATACAACCATATTGAGACCACTAGAGGGAAATAGGTAGATTGAGAAAATAGTCTATTATGGAATTTATAAGGTCTGAGTCATCTGTATAGCTCAAAAAATATGCGAAAGTCCAGATTGACTTTCAAAAGATTGTCTCTCCTGAAGCACACTCTTATGTGGTCACATTCCTGATTAAGGACAGTAGAGATTCCTGTTTTCACTCTGAGACACTTCTGGGTTATATATTCTCTGAGGAATAGAGTGCCTTGACTGACCAAAATTAATATAATAAATTGAAAGCTAACTCTTTTTGAAGCTACAGTCTAATGAATTGAGGCAGAAATGCTCTTGAAACCTTTTCTGGGCCTCCTCAGTCAGGGACATGAGACATGGTAACTTAAAATAGTAAGTACTTCTCTACTGTCTCATGTTGCTAAGTTATATCTAGTTTGTTGTTTATCTCCACACTCGCTGAACATTACCAGCCTTCAGGGTTCCCTCTCTATTTTTTCCTTAGTATTAATCACTGTTTATCAATTTTAATATTATTTTATCATTACTTCCTTATATTTTTCTTTTTCCTTAAAATAGTTACAAGAGTGTTTTTTCCTATTGCTTTAGATCTCTATTTTATATTCCTGATTACATATTCATGTCCATTTAAGAATCTTCAAACATTACCATAAGATTATAAGGTAGGAAGACAAAGTCTCAGTAACAAATAACCCAATAACAAATAACAAATAACCCAATCAGTAAATGGAAAAGGAACTGAACAGGCACTTCACAAAAGAAAAATGAATGGTCAAAAAATAAATGAAAAAATTTTCAACATATCTAGCAATTAGAGAAATTCAAATTACAACTATACTGAGATTATATCTCACTCCAGTCAGAATGGCAGTTATTAAGAATACAGGTAATAATAAATGTTGCTGACGGGCTGGGGTCGTGGCTCAGTGGTAGTACACTTGCCTCACATGTGTGAGGCACTGGGTTCGATTCTCAGCACTGCATACAAATAAATAAATAAATAGAGGTCCATCAACAACTAAAAAAAAATTTTTTTTTAAATGTTGCTGAGGATGTGGGGAAAAAGGTTCATTCATACATTGCTGGTGGGACTGCAAATTGGTGCAACCTCTCTGGAAAGCAATATGGGAACTCCTTAGAAAACTTCGAATGAACCACCATTATCCCACTCATAGGACTTAAAATCAGCATATTACAGTGACACAGCCACATCAGTGTTCATAGCAGCTCAATACACAGTAGGCAAGCTATAGAACCAACTTAGGTACCCTTCAACAGATGGATAAAGAAAATGCGGTACATACATACATACACAGTGGAATATTAGCCATAAAGAATGAAATTATGGCATTTGCTGATAAATGGATGGTACTCTAGAATATTATGCTAAGTGAAATAAGACAGTCCCAAAAACCTAAGGTCAGATGCTCTCTCTGATATTTGGATGCCAAGCCATAACAAGGGAGGATAGGGAGGGGAAGTATAGAAATGTATTGGATTAGACAAAGGGGAATGAAGGAAGGGAATAGGAAAGATAGTAGAAAGAATCAGACATAACTTTACTCCTATATGAATACATGACCAGTATAACTCCACAGCATGTTCAACCACAAGAGTGGAATCAAAATTGTAATGGGTTGTACCCCGTGTATGTATAATATGTCAAAATACACCCTACTATCATGTATATCTGAAAACAACAAATAAAAAGATTTAAAAAAAACTGTGCATTCACAAAAGAAAGAAAGAAAAAGTCTCATAAACCAGTCTCCACAAATAACTACCATGGTTAATGGTTTCCTGTCCATATTTCTAATAGACACAGATCTATTTATATCTTTTAGGTGTGTTCCCACAGTTCTTCTAACCCTAATTCCATTGCTTTTCCTTCTAAATAATAATGATTTGAAGTCATGTTAAACAGTTTCTAAGCTCTGTCCTCCTCCTTTGCTTCCTCACCTGCCTTTACTCCTGTTTGATCCCAAATAGCCAACTGTCTTGACTCACAATTCTTTCTTTTTTTTAGTATTGGAGCTTGAATCCAGGGTTGCTCTACCACTGAGCTACAGCACCCCCCACACACACATCAACTATCTTGTTTGTGTGTTTGTTTTGTGACAGGGTCTCACTGAGATGCTAAGGCTAGCCTCAGACTTGTAATACTCCTGCCTTAGCCTCCAGAGTCACTAGCATTACAGGCATATGCCACTGTCCCTGGCTCTAATAATTTTTAAAAATTCAAAATAAATACAGATATACAGAAAAATTGGAAGTTCAACACAGACAACTTTATTTTCTGAACCATTGAAGAGTAAGTTGCTAACCTAATATTCCCTTCACCTTTGTCTTAGTTATCTTGGGCTGCTATAATAAAATACTTTGGACTGAGTAGTTTATAAATAACATAAACTTGTTATTTATAGTAATTTATAAACAAAAGAAATGTATTATGTACAATTCTAGAGGCTGGGCAAGGACAAGCAGATTCAGTGTCTGTTGAGGCTTATTCCTCATAGGTGGCATACCTCTTAATATCGCTACCTTGGGGGTTAGATTTCAACATAAGACACTGGGGTACACATACATGCAGACCACAGCAATACCCAAATATTTAGTGTATAGTTTCCATGAACAAGGACATTCTTTTTATACAATCAGTACATTCATCAAAATTAGGAAATTAACATTGATTATTACCACCTACTCCTCAGATCCAATGCGAGTTTCACTTGTTGTTTCAGTAGTACTTTCTTTTTTTTTTTTTTTTAAAGAGAGAGTGAGAGAGGGGAGAGAGAGAGAGAGAGAGAGAGAGAGAGAGAGAGAGAGAGAGAGAATTTTTAATGTTTATTTTTTAGTTCTCGGCGGACACAACATCTTTGTTGGTATGTGGTGCTGAGGATCGAACCCGGGCCGCACGCATGCCAGGCGAGCGCGCTACCGCTTGAGCCACATCCCCAGCCCCAGTAGTACTTTCTTTTTTAGATATTTTTCTTAGATGTTGATGGACCTTTATTTTATTTATTTATTTATATGTGGTGCTGAGAATTGAACCCGGGGCCTCACACATACTAGGCAAGTGCTCTTACCACTGAGCCACAACTCCAGCCTCTCGGTAGGACTTTTCATAACAGAATAATCCAGTCCATACCTGTGTCACACTTGATTGTCATGTCTCTCTTTAGTCTCCTTTCTTTTCTTTTCTTTTTTTTTTTTAAATTGCTTTTATTTGGGGCTGGGGATGTGGCTCAAGCAGTAGCGTGCTCGCCTGGCATGCGAGCGGCCCGGGTTCGATCCTCAGCACCACATACCAACAAAGATGTTGTGTCCGCCCAGAACTAAAAAATAAATATTAAAAATTCTCTCTCTCTCACTCTCTCTCCTCTCTCACTCTCTCTTTAAAAAAAAAATTGCTTTTATTTTTTAAATACATGATAGTGGAATGCATCACAATGCTTATTACACATATAGAATACAATTTTTCATATCTCTGTATATAAAGTATGTTCACACCAATTCATGCCTTCATACATGTACTTTGGATATCTTTAATCTCCTGTAATCCAGAATAGTTACTCATTCTTTCTTAGCTTTTCATGAGCTTGATACTCCTGAAGATTACAGAGGAATTATTTTGTAATGTCCTCAGTTTATATTTTTCTGCTGCTTCCTCATTATTTGATTGAGACTATGCATCTATAGTAGGACTATCACAGAAATGATGCTACATTTTCCCCACTGAATCCAATTAGGTGGTTATGATTTCATTTTGTTCCATATTGTTGATGTTGTTTGATCCCGTAAGATGAAATCTCCCTGCTTTTCCTTCATAAAAGTTATTTTTTTCTCTTTGTAATTAATACATTTTTGTAACTATCCTATTCTTTATTAGACTTTGCATTTATTTTTTTTAGTTATACATGGACACAATACCTTTATTTTATTTTTATGTGGTGCTGAGGATCGAATCCAGTGTCTCATATGTGCCAGGCAAGTGCTCTACCACTGAGCTACAGCCCCAGCCCTCATTTATTTTTATTTGTATAAAATTTTTGTTTTTTATTTTATGTAGTGGGTGATAGGCCTTACTATCATTATTTTGATGCTTATGTTGTCCCCAGGCCAGGAGGAGCCCTTTGGTATGGCTTCCATGGCTTGTATTTTGATAAGTCACTTTCATTCTTTGAACATTTTCTTGATTGCAGTAGAAGATATTCTAAGCTCTGCTGTAGCCTTGGAATCAGTTATATTTCCAAGGACCCCTGGCTCTTTTAAGAAGATCTGGGCATTAATATAATCTTTGCTATTGAAATGTCATTGTTTCTGGATCCTCTTTTATTAATTTTGGAAAATAACTGCTTCTTAACTCTTACTTTTTTTTAACAGTACAGGATTGAATCTGGGGGTGCTCTATTGCTGAGCTAGAGCCCTTTTTATTTATTTATTTTTTTATACATATCTATTGGTACTGAGATTGATCCCACTGGGTGCTTTGCCA
Organism: Spermophilus citellus; assembly: GCF_964194105.1. Lineage (NCBI taxonomy): Eukaryota > Metazoa > Chordata > Mammalia > Rodentia > Sciuridae > Spermophilus > Spermophilus citellus. Next base: position 207,822,171 of record NC_138184.1, read on the forward strand.
CTGAGCTAATTCCCAGTACTTGCTTTTTTTTTTTTTTTTTTTTTTTTTGAGACAGTCTTGCTAAGTTGCCCAGCGCTGGCTTTGAACTTGCAACCCCCTTGCCTCAGCCTCCTGAGTCACTGGGATTATACACACGCACCACCATGCCCAGGTATCCCTTCTATTTTTGAGAAGAGTCACACAGTGTTGTTGACTCTGGCTTGAACTTGTGATCCTCCTACTTCAGGCACCACTCCTAGCTTCTGGCTCTAATTCTTGATACCGGGCTTACTTTTGTCACTTTTTTGTGTTCCTTAAAATTTTTTGAGTGACAGCATATTAGTTTTTGTTGCAGCTATGAATTGAACTAGATTTAGCTTTTGTTGTTGTGCATCAAAGGCTTCAAATTCCTTTAGCAGTGGGATACTGTTACCTTGTGATTTGATTTTACTTCCAGAGGGCTTTTCTAGTGTTTCTGCCATCACTCTCAGCATTCAACTGCTTCAGTATATGTATTCTACAGGGAACTCTGTCTTCAAGTGCCTGCCCCCACTATAGCACAAATGGTTGCTCTTTGTTTCCCAGGGTCAGCCTCCTGGTGAGGGCTGGAGGAGTCCAATCAGTGTTAGGCAGGCAGCGTTCCTGCCTCTCCTTTATGTAGCAGCCAGATTTTGCCTTGTACCTGTGGGAGTCTCAGGCAAAAGATGTTTTTTGCCCTTCCTGGAGAGGTAGCAGATCCGTGAACTGTCCTGTGCTCAAGAGGGTTCCCTGCTACTCTCCCAGAAGCAGAGAGTTTTTGTTTCTGCCCTCCCTCAGGAGCACTGAATCTTTACATGGTACCTGAAGACAGTCATGAATCCTATTCTTCCTACAGTGAGAAAAATATAGAAATATGCCCAGGTTCCATGCCTGCCTCTGGGCCCAGCCATCAGCTCTCTGCATGTGAAACTCCTCATGTCTAACTGGGGCTCCAGAAATCCAGATGACAAACTTTCCAATGCTTAGCCTTTTATTTTTCTTGTTGTTGTTTTGTACTAGGTCTTGAACCCAGGGGCACTTAACCACTGAGCTACATCCCCAGCCCTGTTTTGTGTTTAATTCAGAGACAGGGTCTCACTGAGTTGCTTAGGGCCTTGCTAAGTTGCTGAGGCTGGCTTTGAACTCTCGATCCTCCTGCCTCAGCCTCCCAAGACTCCAGGATTACAGGCATGTGCCACCATGCCTAGCCTATGCTTAGCCTTTAATTAAAATTTTAGTTAATTTTTCTTATCTCAAGTATTGCAGCTATTTCTTATCTCAGTACCACCTGTTCCTCCCATATTCTGCCAAAGGCAAAACAATCTTCCCTCCTACTTAAAAAAATTTATCAGTGGCTGGGGTTGTGGCTTAGCAGAAGAGCACTCTCCTAGCACATGTAAGGCACTGGGTTCAATCCTCAGCACCACATAAAAATAAATAAAACAAAGTTATTGTGTCTAACTACAATTAAAAAAATAAAGACTTATCACTCTTGGGACTTCAGTTTACTTGGTCATTTTACGACCTTGGCTCTTTGATGGGCTGAAGTTTAACTTTATAGATTACCAGATTTTTCTTGTTGTTAGGGTGGAAGTTTCTCTTGTTTTTAAATATTAGGCAGATTCAGTATACAAATAGGGTGAAGCATAGAATTCAGCTGGAGCCTCTTGCCTTGCCCTGTGTTCAGAAAACTGAAGAGGTTCTGTTGATCATTTCTTCCCTCCTTCCTTCCTTCCTTCCTTCCTTTCTTCTTGACAGTGCTGGAAATCAAACCGAGAACCTCACATATGGTAGGCAAGTGATCTACCACTGAGCCGTGTCCCCGGCTCCTAGAGAGGTTCTATAGAGCATGGTTTGAAAATTATTGGTCTGTTATTCCTGATGTACTTTCTCATTGTCAAATATATAAACTTGGGCTGGGTTGTAACTCAGTGATAGAGCACTTGCCTAGCATGTGTGAGGCACTGAGTTCAATTCTCAGTACCACCTAAAAAATAAATAAAGCCAGATGTGGTGGCATACATCTGTAATCCCAGAGGCTCGGGAGGCTGAAGCAGGAGGATCTCGAGTGAGGTGCTAAGCAACCCAGTGAAACCCTCTCTCTAAATAAAATACAAAATAAGGCTGGGGATGTGGCTCAGTGGTCTAGTACCCCTGAATTCAATCCCTGGTATCAAAAATAAATAAGTAAATAAATAAATAAGTAAAGGTATTGTGTTCGTCTACAACTATACACACACACACACACATACATACACATACACATAATTATTAAAAAAATATATGTTGGTATAAGCTTGTTCATCTCCTGTCTTCTCTTTAACACAGGTGCTTATGGAAACTCTGGGTGCTCTGGGGGCACAGTGCCGATGGGCTGCCTGTAACATCTATTCCACTCTCAATGAAGTGGCTGCTGCTCTAGCAGAAAGTGGTAAGTTCTTTTGCTTGTTTTCTAATGTCTTTGGCTAAAGTAAGTCTCCCAGAAGTGCCATTGTCTGTATATAAATGTTTTAGAAAGATTGACAGTAAAGCATCTGCCTGGTAAGAAATGGATCCCTGTTCTTGATAAGTTTGCTCTTTTTCTAGGTTTCTCTTGTCAAATACAATCTAGTTAACTTTGTTCTTTTGTAGTTGGCATATATGTACCTATACGTAATATTCTGTTATTCGTGCTCCACTTTGACAAATAGAATACTGGTGAATGTTACCGGCTGTCTTAAGGTAATGTGGATTAGAGAAAAGAATGCTTCAGCCACAGTTTTGTGGCCTTGCAGGTTTTGCAGTCAATAGTTTCCTCTGGTTTGATGTCTGGTATTTCTGCTTCAGCAGTAAAGAGGACTTGACCTGGCAAATTAATTTTGATCATAACATCTACTGACACTTGAAGGACAAAAGAAATAGGGAAGTATGGACCTTGTCAGCTTCCTGCCTTCACTTTCTGATGCAAGGCACAGATCAGGGAACCAACCAAGCAATATGTCAGAGCCCCTGGAAAAGCCTTACACAGCATGCGTGTCTCTCCTTTTGCTAGTACTTTTGGCATTTCATTTGTGGTTTTTTTTTGTTGTTGTTGTTGTTTATATTCATTTATTTATAAAATTTTATTGATGTACATATGATAGAAAAGTACACAAATATTAAATGAATAGCCCAATGAGTTGTACATATGTATCATTGCTTTTCTTTCCCAACAAATGTTTATTATCTTATTTTAAGAGATAAAAAAACAGGGATAGGAAGGGCAGCAGAATAGACAATATGATTGATGTATATACATTCCATGTATGTATTATATGTCAAAATACATTCTGCTGTCATGTATGACTAAAAAAAATAAAAATAAATAAAATTTTAAAAAAGAGATAAAAAAACAAATGAGGCCCTGTGCAGTACAACATGCCTGAAATCCCAGGGACTCAGGAGGCTGAGGCAGAAGAATTCAAGTTCAAGGCTAGCCTCAGCAATTTTGTGAGAAGGCACTGTCTAAAAATTTAAAAAATTAAAAGGGCTTGAGATGTAGCTCAGTGGTAGAGGCCCTTCAGGTTCGATTCCCCCGCCCCCCAAAAAAGACAAATGAGACAATATCTTTGTCCTTAGAATCTTACACTGTACTAGAAGAGAGAGAATACATTTGCATAAATAATGATAATACAAGGACATATGTAGTAAATATGACAATTGAGCATGAATTCATATTCAGTACACATACAATAGATTTAGAAAAGTTTGGATTCCTTGAGCACCTGCTTCCAACTGGGTTAATCAGTCTTCATTGGGAACATGACACTTAACTGGGCTATGACATGAAGCAAACATTTTAGCAGATGGAGGAAAGTATGAGAGTTTTCCTGATGAAGAGGGTGGGATGACTAAAGTATAGAAGCAACAAAGATCGAAGTGCAGTTGGGAAATGGTAAGAGTGCCAGTTTGACTGGATCAAGAAGTATTTATTTCTGGTTTCTTCTTTTTTCCCTTTAGTCATATTTTTTAGAAACCACCATACTCCTGTCTGTTACGCTTATCCTCTTTGGGCTAACAAGAACAAAATAGCCATCAAAGATAAAAGAATGGGTAAAAGGGCTGAAGGCAATACTAATCATTGAAGAAAGTCAGTCCAAGGAATATAACAAGATTGAGAGTGTTTAGAATTGGGGAAAATCAGTGACTTCTTGCCAAAAATTGGGAGTCAGCTCTTTTTACAACCTTTACTGGTTTCTCTTTATTTCTTTTTCATAGGATTTCCTGTCTTTGCCTGGAAAGGAGAGTCAGAAGATGACTTTTGGTGGTGCATTGACAGATGTGTGAACGTGGAGGGCTGGCAGCCAAACATGGTGGGTCAGATTTCTGCTAACCCACTTCTGTGTGTGTTTGATAGGATGATGGTAGGGAGGGCTCTATGACCTGGGAGAGGATTTCCCAACAAGAAGGAAGGAAAATGGCTCTATTTCTATCTGAGGTACCTGGGTTCCCAAGAGAATTGAACCTCTTAAAACTTCAGAGACTAGGGGTTGGAGTTGTGGTTCAGTGGTAGAGCACTCGCCTAGTATGTGCAAGGCCCTGGGTTCGATCCTCAGCACCACCTAAAAATAAAATAAAAGTATTGTGTCCAACTACAAGTAAAACAAAATATTTAAAATAAACAACTTCAGAGACTTAATTGTTGGTACTGATCATTTGGAAGCATTCATTTTTCTCAGTAATATTAAAATGCTGCCCAAGAGCATTGGCTGGTTTAAAAGCAAGGGTAATGCATTTCCATCTCCTGCCACTGCCTACCACTACCCCCACCCCACACCACCAGTAACAACCACCAAAAACACTAAATAAATTAAAACCCCCAGCCCCTGATGTACTGAGCTTTTTAAAAGAATTAATGTACTGAATTTATAGCATACCCAAAGATTTTCCAAGTTCAAATTTCTTCTCTTTATTCATTTCCTGCCTAAAAAAGATGACCAGGCAAAGTTTGGGATTTTTTTAAAATTTTTGCTTCAGTTTTATTTCTGTTTCATTTTTGTAAAAGAACAAATCCTGAAGGCTGATATAGCACATTAGATTCACATACTGGCAAAAAGCTACACTGAGTATGAGGCACCCTGGCTTTGCAAACATTTCTGCATATTAGTAAGAGGAGAAATTAGAGAATCCACTGAAAAAAGAAACCATTGCTTATTGCTAAAGACCACGGAGCAGGCTTCACCTGGTACAGGACAGAGAAACAGTCTTTTCTGAATTCTGTAGTCCAGGTCACATGGCATCAGGTGCTGGTTTGATGAAGCTGGGTTAAAGTTTTTGTATCCCAGAGGGATATAATACAGTGGCTCTAAGATGAGTCACCTCGTTTTAGCAATTTTAACAGTGACAGAAGAGAGTAATGACTGACAGACACTAGAGAAGATACGCCAAGGGGTTTCTCTTGGGAATAAAACTCTAATTTTATAGTCATAAACACAGGGAGGATATGGTATTTAACCCCGAGAGCTTTTATGAAATGTGGAGCCAGCACAAATAGCTGGAAAGTTAATAAAGAAAATTATACAAGGACAAAAATAGTTGTCACCCCAGAAAAATTAGGACCCTGTGCTTCTTTGGATCTTGTCAAGATCTAATGCTTTTCCTTGCTTTCCAACCTTAGGAAGATTCCCTGATGAACAGAATTTCTATAATAGAATTACATGAGGAAAATTATGAGCTACATTCATTATATAAATCTTAGGGATAGCCTATATCATACCTTTGTTAAAAGGGAAAAGTAGATGAGAATGGAGGGACTGACCAGAGAGTTTACAATTATTCAGTCCTTTTTGTCTCTGATCTTTTTTGTGGGATTAGAGGCTAAACGGAAAATCTCATGGGATTCCATCAGGCAAAAAGGGAGAGAGAAACTCAGAAAATCCTTTGGGTTTCTTAGAGCATCAGTTCTGAGGGTTTCTGATTGAAGTATGGAATGAGGATAAGAGTTCTAATGTGAGCCCTATCTCGGTCTCTCCTCTCAAGCAAGATTGAGTAAGTCAGAGAAAATAGATTGGAAGTGAAAAAGACCAGATGGTAGACATGAAGTTGGGGAGTTTGTGTACTTCGGGGTTCAGGATGACATTTTAGTACTTGTGGTAGGGTTGATATGATGGAACTGTAAAATGGGCACGTGCCAGCTCTGGGGATTTTCTAGACAGATGGGCATAACAATTTAGAAAGTTCTGCCAAGCACACTTCTGACAGCCCAGTGAAGGGCTCAAGTGCCATAGCCTAGTGCCTGATAGTATTCTAAGCTGATCTTTCTTCAGTTTATTTATAATTCAGTAGCTTTCCTCTGCTGATGAAAGCTCCAGTGGGCACAGCATTGTGTTTATCTTTAATCCCAACCTGAAATAGTGATGAGCTGCTCAGAGGCATGCTTGCACACCTACATGCTGCACGGCTTCCTAGTTATTTTTAATTTGGTTTATACAGAGTGTGAGGTTGTGCTAGGCAAAACCCAACAATGTTGCCTGATACATTGGGTGGGAGAGTGCCTCTACTTTGGGAGAAGTAAAGTATTAACAAATGCAGTTTTATAAACCATTGTTCTGAGATGGAGACTAATTATTCATCCTTTAATTTAAGCTAAGCTTTGATTGAATATATTTAGAGTCCCGAATTTAACCTATAGAAATTAGCTATATGAAGTTTAGGCTTTGTGAATATCTTTGTACATTCATGAACTAATTAGAAAACCACTTAAGCTGTCAACCCATAAAAAGAAAGATCCTCATCATATTGCAGGGTATTGTAATATAGTAGATGTGTTATGTGGGAGGGTCATTTGGCTATGAGAATTACAATTGGCCTTTTACCCGCTTGTTGTCTTTTACTTGAGTATCATTACTGGTAGATTATTACATTAGCTCTGGCTTTAAGTTACTTTGTATGACCATATGAGAAATTTAAATGTCCTTAAATAGGTAACTAGAAATTGAGACACAAGACCCAGAGAACCCTTGAGTCTTCAGCAAAATGAATAACATTACTGATGCTTACTGTTGCAGATCTTGGATGATGGAGGGGATCTTACTCACTGGATTTATAAAAAGTACCCCAATATGTTTAAGAAAATCAAGGGCATAGTCGAGGAGAGTGTTACTGGAGTCCATAGGTAAGATTCAACATGAGCAAAAGTGGCTTCATACAGCCTAGATATATAATTTTGTAATCACGTACTTATAGAACATATTATGTTAAAAATTGGATCCTGCTATGAGATCTGAGATTGTACACTTTTTTTGAAAATAACAAATAACAAAATAGTGAAGGGAAAACAAATGAGGTTCTCATGTTTTCTAGTTCATGTGATGCAGTGAGTGCTTGTTCTTTTTTGGACAAATCCATTTACTCAACAAATGTTTTTTGAACTTCTACAGTGAATTGCTCTAGGTTCTAGGAATCTAATAGTGGACGAAATAGACAAAAACTGTACCCTCACAGAGTTTACTTGCTTATGTACAGAGCAAAGACTTAGAGTTCTGTTCCCAAATGAACATAATTCCCTTAATAAAATTTGAAATCATTTCTGTTTGCAATTATTCACCCACAAAGACCTTATGAAATAAAATTTGTGGGAAGAAAATTCTGAATAAGCCACCGTGACTACTTCAGTGTATCATGAACTTTTTGAATATACAAAATCATAAGTTATAACATAAACTTTAGACTCTTAGAAGGTATGAATTTTGAATAAAACAAATAGATCTAATTTTAATGACTAATTTATTATAAAACTCATAGATATGCATATTTATAGGTATGTATATGGACATTATAAATTTGAGGCTATTTGAAAATTAAAATTATTGCCTTAGAATAGTGAGATTATGCATGATTTTTAAGAATGTACTTAAGGTTACTCCTTTTATAATTAAAAAGGAAAATCATGGCTGGGGATTTTGTTCAGTGGTAGAGCACTTGCCTGGCATGTGCAAGGCCCTGGATTCAATCCCCAGCACCACAAAAAGAGCTGGGGTGGGGGGGAGTAAAGTAAAATTAGTATGAAACTTAAAATTTTTACATTTAAGCCCTTAAAGTTAGGTCAAGGATTTTCTTCACATGACTTTTGGATAAGGTCTTTATTCCTAAGCAGTATGTAGTCTCTAAAACACATTTCTCAGTATCCACCTAACAGGATGGAACTTGTCATGTCTCATGCCCTCAAGCCCACCTCCTCAATACATTTTTAGGATTTGGTATGAAACCAACAGAAGATTGTAACATCTCATTGTTTTATATTCTTCTTGACTTTTCTTATCCCCAGGCTGTACCAACTGTCCAAAGCTGGGAAGCTCTGTGTCCCAGCCATGAATGTCAATGACTCAGTCACCAAACAGAAATTTGACAACCTGTACTGTTGCCGTGAATCAATTCTTGATGGGTAATGTTTATTATCTTTGAGATGAGTTTGAGATACTTTCTTTTTGGTTTTGGTTATTTCTAGAAATGATTCATATGGCCCCTCTGGATCTGTCACCACTTCACACCCAATATTTTATAACCCAGAACTACATTGGTATCACTATTATAAGAAAATCCATTTTACTTAAGCAATGGGACTAGCTCGTATCTATTAATAGGCAGAATTCTTATTTTGTGACCCTATCAGACCTGTGAGTCATTAACTAAATTCAGTATAAACAAGCAAATATTTTTAATAATTTAGAAAACAGTTCCTAGTCATCCTATTCTAGATCCTGTCTCATGCACTATCATAAAATTCTTAAATTCTAACTGTCATGTAATTCTGTGGCCATTTGGAAACTTGTGGTGAAGAAACGATTTCCAGAGGAATTTCTAGCTTTTTCAGATCTGTAGGTACTGCAAGTCTGACAAAATCCACTCATTTCATACCAAATCCTGTGTTCTTCCAATACTCAGTTTGTTTCTATACTTGTGTTCTAACATTCATTCATTGTTGCTAGGAGTATCCCACTTGTCAGTCAGCTTTCTGTTACTATAACAAATACTTGAGACAATCAACTTATAAAGAGAAAGAATTTATTTTGGTTTGGAGCTTTAGAGGTTTCAGTCCTTAGCCTGTGGCAAAGCAGCACATCATGGCAGGGGAAGTGTGGTGAAGCAAAGCTGTTCACCCCACAGCCAGGACATGGGAAGAGAAGAAGAGGAAAGGGTTGGGGTCCCTCTTTCCCTTTCAAGGACATGCCAGTAACTGGAAGACCTTCCACTAGTCCCCACTTCATAGTTTCCATTACCTCCCAATAGCACCAATCTGAGGACCAAGCCTTTAACAGCTGGGCTTTGAGGTATATTCCAGATCCAAACTATAGTACACCATAATTTCCTAAGTGAAACCATTAAAATGGTTTAGAATATTGCCAAGTCAGATGGTTCCCATCATGTATATGTTAATGGAAAAGTGAAGAAAGGCTCTATGGAACATATTACTAACCTGCTGGAATTTCGGGGCATTGGAGCTAGAATGAACTCTGTTATCTATTTATTTAGCAATACTGGAGATTGAACCCAAGTTCACTCTACCATTGAGCTCTTCCCCATCCTATTTTATTTTATTTTGAGACAGGGGTCTCACTAAGTTGCTGAGATTGACCTTGAACTTATGATCCTCCTGCCTCAGCCTCCCGAGTAGCTGGAATTATAAGCATGTATCACTGTGATGGCTCTGTTGTTTACTTATTAACTGTAAATAATAAATAGACTGGTTATTTAATTCTCCTATGTGTATTTCCTCATCTGTGAAATGGTGACAGTAAGACCTACCTCAAAGAGTTATTGTGAGGATTAAATGAGAAGATAAGTTTGCTCAGTGTTAATCTCCCTTGCCCTTCTTTCTAGGACTCTGTACAATAAGTTCTAGGGTTGAGTTAGACTTTAGGGGAAGCTTTTTGCTTTGAATTTTTTTATTTGGGGACTATCCAATACAAATTCCATCTATTGTTAATTATTACTGCTATAGGATCAACAGTATTAGCTGATAGATTGAACAGTTTAGTAGATTTTTAGTCTAGTCTGTTATAGTTCTGCACCTAGTTCTATGTAGATAAAAGTGTTGCTGTTGTTGTGAGTACTTGAGCCTGATCAAATCAATAGTAATCTGGGTATTTTCCTTAAACCATTTGCTTAGCCACACAACTAGCTGTCTTTTTGACTTTTCAACTCCTAAATCTGTGAAACTAAAAGCAGCCTATACTAGGTTCAGTAAAAGATTCATAAAGATACCTGCACCAGTTCATAAAAATGGACAGAATCCTTCCCAATCAGGGTTTACCCTGAAGGTAAGAAATGTTCTTTAAAGTCAGAAATGTATGAAGTGAGAAAGCTAGAAGCAGTGGAACAGGAGTAAAGTTAGTTTCCACAGCAAAGAAACAAGAAAACGTCAACTATTCTCTAGAAACTCTCTGAGTGCTAAGAGCTTGTAGGAATCTGCCAATAGTGAAAAACTTTCCAACTGGGTCAAGAACAGTTGTTCCTCTCAGCAGAGCTGAGAGCCAGAGAGATGAAAGGAGAGGCAAACTGTGCTCCAGGGAGGGGTTGCATGGAAAGGGGAGAACACTCACTCCAGTAGAGTGTCTATATGAGAAAGGTGTTGGTGACTGACCTTCTGTGTTTCTGGGCTGGTTCCCCATGGCAACAAGGGAAGTCCTATAACTAGGATGTAGTGTAAATGCAGCAAGGGCAGCCTTCTGGAGACTGAGGTTTTCCCAGTGCTTCAAAGGTAGTACTTCAGGTAGGATTTTCAGATCATGTAAGAGCTCCTCTAGAGACCCTAGGGCTAGAAGAATTAAGACAGAAATAGGAACTTGGCATGATTCTAATTCAGCACCAGAGGGCTGGGGATGTGGCTCAAGTGGTAGCGCGCTCACCTGGCATGTGTGCGGCCCGGGTTCGATCCTCAGCACCACATACCAACAAAGATGTTGTGTCTGCCGATAACTAAAAAATAAATATTAAAAAATTCTCTCTCTCTCTCTCTCCTCTCTCTCTCTAAAAAAATAAATAAATAAATAAATAATTCAGCACCAGACAGCTTACTGCACCCAGCCTTCCAAAATCCTTTCGGGGGGGGGGGGGCGGATTGTGACTCAGTGGCAGAGCACTTGCCTCACACGAATGAGGCACTGGGTTCTATCCTCAGCACCACATAAAAATAAATGAATTAAATATAGGTATTGTGTCCATCTACAACTTAAAAAATATTTTTTAAAGAAATCCTTTCTTGGAGGTGCTGGGGCTGTAGCTCAGTGGCAGAGTACTTCCCTAGCTCGTGTAAGGCACTGGGTTTGATCCTTAGCACTGCATAAAAATAAATAAAAACAAAGGTAGTATTCCATCTGCAACTAAAAAGAAAATTTTTTAAAAAATCCTTTCTTGGCTGAGGTCTTTTCTGTTCTTTATCATTGAACCTTATGACAGATATGGATCCTAAGATCCCAGGGAAATCATTACCTAACTGGAATCCATCCACATAAGTGCCTAGCTGTTGTTTGCAGAGCAGTGGTTGATGATATTTCCTTTTCCCCACAGCCACCTGTAGTCACAGTGAGAGAGTGTCTTCCTTGGGAAGAGAGGAGAAAAGGCTTGAGGAGGGTGGAGGGTAGTCGAAGCAAAGGAGACCCAGAAATATGATCTTTTGATTCTCCTTGCTGTGCTAGCCATTCCAGAATCACTCCCCTAAGCCACAATTTCTAAGTATAGTAGTAGCCCTGCCAGACTTATCTCTTCACTCAACAAGAATTGCCTCTGCACTTATTGGTATTTGATGATCTTAACTGGGGTGTGTATAGTTATTGGTAGAGTTGCCAAATCATTGAAAGAAGGATTACTACTTTGCCTTTGGAACATTTATTGATTCTATTCAACAGAAGAGGTAAACAGGTAGATAAAAGAGTAAAATGACCTACAAATATTTGTAGAAATTGTCTATTGCAACATAGTCCATTTTTTAGTTGAAAACTTTCTTTTGCCTAGCACAGGATTCCCAGAGAAAGGAGTCTTACTGCATCCCAAGAGGAGCCAGAAATCACTCTGACAAATTCTTTTGAGAAACCCCAGAAACAGAATCAGCTTTGTAGAGAATTACAGACAGAGATAGAACATGTCTGAGAAGGGATCAACTCCATAAAACTCACTGACTACTTCTGTGGTCGGTGTCAACTTGTGTCAAAGCTCTCCTTCACTCTGTTGCTAATTACTCTCCCTGTTGAATTAATGTAGGACCCACTGGCCATTCTGAAACCACTAACTGTATTACTCATGTACCATTGTTATATTATCTGAATCAATAAGCTGAAATAATGTTTTCATGAAACCAGAGCTCCTAAATTAAAATCACTTTAATTTCTTATTTATCTTTCTTTTTATTTAAACATATTATATATTCTAAATATTATATATTAAGTCTATATATATTGCTGTTAATGTTTAAAAGTTACTCTGTAACTGGGCACATACCCATAATCCCAGAGAGTTCCAAGACTGAAGCGGGAGAATTACAAGTCTCAATAATTTAGTGAGACCCTGTCTCAAAATAAAAAACTATAAGGACTAGGGATGTAGCTATGTGGTAGAGCACCCCTGGGCTCAATCCCCTATACTGGGGGAAAAAATTACCACATAACTCTCATCTTCTCTTCCCCACCACTCCCAAGAAAAACATGAATAAAGGGGGGTGGTGTGAATCTCTCATATACGTAAAATTGGTTGGATGGCAAGGAGTGAGAAAATATGTTCTTTAGTCTTTTTGGTTATTAGTTTCTGTAGGGTAGAAACCAAGCTTTTCATCAAAATGAAAAATAAACAACAAGAACTACACAAACAGCCGGGTGCAGTGGCGCATGCCTATAATCCCAGCAGCTCGGGAGGCTGAGGCAGGAGGATCACAAGTTCAAAGCCAGCCTCAACAAAAGTGAGGCACTAAGCAACTCAGTGAGACCCTGTCTCTAAGTAAAATACAAAAGTAGGTCTGGGGATGTGGCTTAGTGGTCAAGTGCCCCTGAATTCAATCCCTGGTACTCCCCACCACCACCACCAAAAAAAAAAACAAAAAACAAAGAAACCTGATTTAACATCAGGAGATAATTATTTATTTATTTGTTTGTTTGTTTTAACTTAAATGTTTTTCCCCCTAGACTTAAAAGGACAACAGACATGATGTTTGGTGGAAAGCAAGTGGTAGTCTGTGGCTACGGAGAGGTAAAGTTTAACTTATTATTAGGTGTTAGAAGTGTATTTTGATGGGACTGAGGCTGTAGCTCAGTGTTATCACGCCTGCTTTACACACATGAGGCACTGGGTTCGATCCTCAGCACCACATAAAAATAAATAAAGATATTATATCCATCTACAACTAAAAAATATTTTTTAAAAAATGTGTTTTGATGATATAGTCTAGAACTATTTCCCATACATATGAACGTAAGAGTATATTCATTTACCACTTTAGATGGAGAGAAAAAAAATTAGAGGCTTTCTGGTTGAAGTGCAATCTTTCTTTTTTCCTTTGCGTTTTGCCATTTTTTCTTAGGTTGATTTTTCTGACTTGTTCCAGCACCAATGTTTGTGATGTTCCTTTAGCTTGTGTTTTGATTATAAATCGTGAGTGTGGGTGTTCTGTGCACATGAATGTGCTAAGCAAGGGCCCCCAGAGTTTGTTTATGAACTGCATTTGTTTTTCTTGTTTTAACTCAAGCATGAATCTATTCAACAAAATTCCGTTTGAGGGTGGGAAGGAAGGTACACTTTACCAGAAGCTTTGAGAAACTATTTCTCACCACCTGTTCTTTTATGTGTGCTCTCTCCCCACTTCAGGTTGGGAAGGGGTGCTGTGCTGCTCTGAAAGCCATGGGCTCCATTGTATACGTTACTGAGATAGACCCCATCTGTGCCCTGCAAGCCTGGTAAGCATGCAAGGGAGACCTGTTTCCTCCTCCACACTAAAGTCTTATAGACCATTTTGGAGATGCCTCCAAGAAATGGCCTGCGTAGTACCATCTCTCACCCTGTAGAAGTCCAGATCCTGAGAAAGGCTGCCAAATAGTAAGCTCGGACTTTCAAAGGTCAAGGAGCTACGGTCTGAGAAAAGTTAAGCTTTAGAATTTGAGCCAAAGACCCTTTATTTTCTGCATATGTAGTCTGTGACCCTTTGAAAACGAAATAGTGAGACCAAGAATAGAACATGTGCTTATTAAAATGTGCAATGCCCAGAGTTCAATTCCCAACACATACACACACAAACATACACACACCCAAAGGGTGGGAGTTGAGGAAGAAGAAGAAGAAAAGGAGGGAAGGAGGAAAGAAATAGGCTGGTATCAGATGCTTTCTGATGTGATACACTAAAAAAGAACATTTCTATGACATTCTTTCCCAAAATGTATTACTTGAATCTAATTGTTTTAGTCAGCTGTTTTGCTGCTCTGACTAAAAGACTCTACCAGAACAACTATAGAGAAGGAAAAGTTTATTTCAGGGCTCACGGTTTCAGAATCTTAGTCCATGGAAGGCCAGCTCTATTCCTCAGGGCTCTAGGTGAGGCAGAACATCATGCAGAAGAATGTGGCAGAGGGAAGCAGCTCACAAGGTGATCAGGAAGCAGAGAGAGAGAGATTCCACTGGTCAGCTACAAATGTATACCCCCAAGCCAAGCCCCAATTCCCACCTCCTCCAGCCACACCTACCACTTCATTTACCACTTAGTTAATCCCTATCAGGGGATTAATTCACTGATTGGGTTAAGACTGATAATCCAATCATCTCTTCTCTGAATTTCTTGCATTGTCTCACACATGAGCTTTTGAGGGACACTACATCAAACCATAACACTAATCATGAGGAAACATCAGACATATCCAAATTAAGGGTAAAAATCTACTAACTCTGAATGAATGGTATATGGTAATTTATTTGCACTCTTCTTTTAATTATTAAGTTTCAAATTATACCCCACTCAGTCTTTACCACTAACTCTCTAGGGGAAGGTTTCAGGATGGTATAAAGCCATTTCCCTGTGTCCAGCCACTCCTCATACATCCTAACCCTAAACCTACAGGTTTCCCCAGCAGACTTGCTGACCTTCTGAGTTAAGGCTCTAACACATGAGGTGAATCATCATACTCTCAGTGTTCATTAGAGAAACCTGAATATGATACTGATTGCAGTACAATTCATATTAGCTTATAGATATGAACTGATACATAAATATTTAGGTAGAAATATTTAGATTTTATCCTGAAGATAGTCAATCTCACTGAAGTATTTTAAGCAAGGAAGTGACAAGTTCCTATTGCATTTAGGGATGTCACTCTGCAAAATGATTTTGAGACGTAAACCTAGAAGTAATGAGATTTTGGCTGAGGGTTACTGCAGTAATTAAGGAATAAAAAGACATGAACTTAGGCAAGGCCAGCATGTGGGAGAGAAGGGAACACATAGATTCAAGAGATTTTTTAAGGAATTGAGAAAATAGAATCAACCAAATTTGGGGACAGCTTCAGTTTGGGAGAGGCAATAGGCCAGGATGTTCTAGTTTCTTTGGTTAATTCAGTTTGGTGAACAGTAATACTGCTGGTCAAGGTAGAAAATATATAGGAAGAGTAGATGGGGATAGGAATGTGGAGAAGATAATGAGTTTATTTTCAAACATGGTAAGCTTGAGATTCTTCTGGGATATCTGTGAGGAGCTGTCCAGTAGACAATTTGGTCCTTTGCTATGAAGCTTTGGGGAGAGTTAAGAGATACAAATGTGCAAATTATCTACCTAAAAGTGTTCATTTGCAGCCAAGATCAGGTTATAAATGAATACTGAAAGAATAAAGAGTCTATGCAGAATCCAATAGAGTACCAATATTTAAAGGTTGGCAGAGGTTGATAAGAGATGATTAGAAAAGTAGGAGAAAAACCAGGAAGTAAAAGTATCAAGGAGCTCAAAGAGTATAGCGTTTTAAGAATGTAAGTAATGTTTAATGTCACAGAAGAAATCAAGTAGTGAAAGAATCTAAGACATACTTTTATTTTTAGCATGATCATTGATGATCTTGGGAGAGCAGTTTCGTTGGGGGAAGTAGATTCAGTGACTAGGTGGTACTTTCTAGAAACTTGGCTGGGAACTCATGTAGAATGAAATAAGTTCCAGTGATACAAAGGTAACTTTTATTTCTCTTGTATAAGCTAAGTAAATGGTTTGGATTTTTCACTGATAGAAATAGTTCCAGCTATCTCAGGAAGTGACACTTCAGGTACCAAAGGAACTTGGTAATAGCATTTGAGATTCAGTGGCAAAAGGCTGTCCAGCTGTCTGTTTAGGAAATGATCATGCTTTATCTCTACAGTATGGATGGATTTCGACTGGTGAAATTGAATGAGGTCATCCGACAAGTGGACATTGTTATTACCTGTACAGGTATGATTATGACATATTAAATGGGGTAATACTTGGTAACTCTTTCATGGAGTAATTGAAATATGATTAGAAATGTTCTGAAAACCAAACACAAAAGCCAGGATATTAGTCCATAAAACCAGTCAATCTTTTTCATATTTTTCCTGCCTCTTAAGAACTCAGACCAAATGTACACCATTAGGTCTTCCCTTTAGGAAACTTTCTCTATACCCTTTATTACTGTTATATTTCCATCCATCTTTAGCTACCTAGGATACAGCTTAAGATGACACTCATTTGTAGAGGTTTATTTGGGAAGCCAGATCTTAAATGTATACAGTTGATTTTGTTGTTGTTGTTGTTGTTGCTAGTGATTGAACCCAGGCAGGGCCTTAAGCATGCTGAAAATACACATACTCTACCATTGAACTGTACCCCTAGTCCCTTAATTATTTGTTTTATCTCCAAAATGAAGTATGTCTTTAGTCCCTGGAATTAAGTCAAGGCTAGAGCAAAATTCTTAATAGAGAAAATGAGAGAGGTTATTGTATTAATTCTCAAATGAATAGATTTTGAATTTGAGAGAGGAATATGCAGAGAGAGCTAATTTCTTTAGATTGAGAAGCTTATTTTATTTTTATAAATCATAGAAACACTGGCTTTCTTTTATAATTCTACTTTAAGGGGGGAACTCAGCATATTTAAGAATAAAAGTGTATTTATAGCCTCAGGAAGAGCTGGTGGAAGGGAAAAGGAACTTTGAAAGATTCATCAATTCTGTGAATCTTTTTTTGTTTTTAATTGAAATGTAGTTTCCAAACCATATATTTCACTTATTTAAAGTGTACAGTTTGGGCTGGGGGCTCAAGACCCTGGGTTCAATCCGCAGCACCAAAATAAACAAAATATATAATTCAGTATTTTCTAATAAATTCAAATGTTGTACAACCATCACCATAACCTAATTTTTAAAGATATACTTCACAAAGCATAAATTCATCCTTGTGTACAGTTCAGTAGTTTTTAGTAAAGTTGTACAACATTTCTTTTTTTAGTAAGATAGTTGTACTTCTGTGACCAAAATACCCCAAAAGAGGAGGAAAAGTTTATTTGGGGCTCACAGTTTTAGAGGTCTCAGTCCAGACTGCCAGCCAACTCCATTACAGTTTATCATTTGGTCAGTCCATTCAAACTAGGATGGACAGATTAGATTACCATTCTCATAATCTAATCATTGTATCTCTGGACATTCCTTCCTTAACACAGGAGTTTTTGAGGGACATCTCATATGCAAACCATAGCACTGCACCTCTGCTCCCTAAAAGCTTATGTCCATCTCACAATGCAAAATGCATTTAGTCCAGCTCCAGGAGTCCCATAGTCTCAACAGTTTTAGCATTGCCCAAAAGCCTAAGTTCAAAGTCTCCTCTGAGACTCAAGGCAAACTCTTGGCTGTGAGCCCCTATAAAATAAAAAGCAAGGTACATATATCCAACATACAGTAACATAGAATAAACATTATGATTCCAAAAGGGAGGAATAGTGGCATAGAAAGAAGGGATGGGCCCAAAGCAAGACCAAAACCCAGCCAGGCAAATAGGTCCTCTGCCCCTTTCTAACTTTTTATATAGCATCTAGAGCACATGGCCCCTTTGGCCTTGCTAGTTGCAGTGTACATGGCTCTCTCTTAGCCCAGCTTTCTCTGCAGCCAGCAGCTTTTCTTGGTGGACAGTCTACATTACTGGCATCTCTTAATTCCTGAGGTCTCCATTCCAGCTTTGGCTTCAAATTCATAGCTTCACCCTCTCAAGGGCAGCCTACAGGGACTCCAACTTGCTACACTTCTCCTGGACTCACAGGCCTTCCTTTGAAATCTCAGTGAAAGCCTCCATGATTCCTTAATGTTAACATCCTGTAGAACCAGCTCCACATGGATGATGTCAAAGTCTGCTGCTAGCTTGTGTAATACCCAGGCCCCCTGGAATCAGGGCTGCAGTGGCCTTTGGGTGCTACATGGCTCAGCATGGTAAAACAACTTTCTAGCCCTGCTGTACAAGCAGGGTATGCCATGATCTCTTCTCAAAGGAATGTTCTCTTCTGTACCCTGGAACCCCCAGTGAGTGTGGTCTTCCGAATTCCTGAGATGCCCTCAAAGTATCTTTCCTGTTGTTTCATGCAAAGTACTTAACACTTATCTTCAACAAGCATACTTGGTCCCAGCCTTAAAAGCCTTTTCTAGGCAAATTATAAGTTTTCAAAATTATTTAGTTCTGTTTTTTGCTCCTCATTCTCATGTAAACCTGGCTAACAGCTGCCAGAAATATCTATGCCACTAACTGAATGCTGTCCTGCCTGAAATCTCCTCTATCAAATTAATTAGTCCACCTTTAATTTCATCCTTACACAAAATCTTAGGACATGAGCAAAATGTAACCAAGTTCTCTGTCAGAATATAACGTGAGTGACCTGTAGTCCAACTCCCTATAAAGTTCTCATTTCCCTCAGAGTCTTCATGAGCATTACCCTTTTGACCTTCCAAGCTGCCACCAGAATCAACCATTAGACTCCACTTATAACATTCTAAAATTTTTCCAGCTTGCATCTCTACACTTTTCAAAATTACCACTAACCAGCTCCAAAGGCTTCTGAACTACATTGTCATGTCAGTCACAGCAGTGACCTCTACTTCTTAGTACCAATTTCTGTTTTAGTTAGCTTTTTGTCACTGTGACCAAAATACCTGACATGAACAACTTAGAGAAAGAAAAGTTTATTTGGGGCTTACAGTTTCAGAGATCTCAGTCTAAAGACTGCCAGCGCCATTGCTCTAGACCCAAGATAAAGCAGCACATCATAGGCAATTGCGCAGTAGAGGAAAACAGCTCATGGTGGGGTCTGGAAGCAGAGAAAATGGAGGGGATAGGACCACAGGGAAGATGCACCCTTCTAGGGCATACTTTTAGTGACCCACCTCCTCCAGCTAAGCTTTACCTGCCTACAGTTACCACTTGGTCAGTCCATTCAAAGTAGGATGGACATATTAGGTTGCAGCTCTCATAATCTAATCATTTTAGCTCTGAACATTCTTGCATGAACACAAGAACTTTTGAGGGATACCTCCCATCCAAACCATAGCAGTCCCATTACTTAATTGTAGAACATTTTCAACATCCCCCAAAGAAACCCTGGCCATACATAATGGCAGATGTCTGTAATCTCAGCAACTCAGGAGACTGAAGCAGTAGAATCTCAAGTTTGAGGCCAACCTAGGCAACTTAGTGAGAACCTGACTCAGGAATGTAGCTTGGTAATGGAACAGTCCAGAGCAGTCCCCAGCACTGGAAATAAAAAGAAAAGAAACCCTATACCATAAGCAGTCACTCCTTATTCCATCCTTCCCCTTCTTCTAGCCCTGTATAACCACTAATCTTTCTGTCTCAAGATTTGCCTATTCTGGAAATTTCATGTAAATGGAACATATAATATGTGATCTTTTGACTGGCTTTTTTTTTTTTCAACAAGGTCCACCCATATGACAACATGTATCAGTTCTTCATTAGTTTTGTTGCTGAATAGTATTCCATTGTTTGGATATACCACATTTTATTTATCCATTCATTAATTTATGTGGATATATGGCTTGGTTTCACCTTGAAGTAGTTGTGAATGAATACTACTGTGAACATAGTATTTTTTTATTATTGTGTGAATATATATTTTTCATTCTCTTAGATATATACTTAGGAATAGAATAGGTAAGTCATATATATAGTAATTCTACTTTTAACATTTTGAGGATTGCCACACTGTTTTTCAAACTGACTGAACCATTTTACAATCCCACCTGTAGTGCATGGTGGTTCTAATTTCTCTCTATTCTCACCAATTTATTATTGTTTGTCTTTTTATTGTTGCCATCCCATTGGGTATAAAGTAATATCTCATCATAGGTTGGATTTGTTTTGCCCTATGACTAATTATGTTGAGCATTTTTTTTTCACATGGTCATGGAGAAATATCTATTCAGATTCTTTGTTTTTTATATAGGGTTGTCTTTTTATTATTGAGTTGTGAGTTTCTTACATATTATGGATACAAATCCTTTTTCAGTATATGATTTGCAAGTATTTTGTCCCCTTCTGTGGGTTATCTTTTCACTGGTTTGTTGGAGTACGGAGACTTGGTTTGTTTATTATTTTGTTTTGTCTTGTTTGTGATATTGGGTGTCTTTGCATTTTCTTAGTGATGTCATTTGCAATACAAAAGTGTTTAATTTTAATTTAAATGTAATCTAGTATACCTGTTTTTTTTCCTTGGTTTCTTGATATGCTTAAGATGAAAAGATTTATTTTTGTGTTTTATAGTTTTAGTCGTGGCAGGTCTTAATCTATTTGGAGTTAATTTTTATATATCATATAAAGTAGGAGTCCAACTTCATTTCTTTTCATTTCTCTTCTGTTTTTAAGGTAATAAGAATGTGGTAACCAGAGAACACTTGGACCGTATGAAGAATAGTTGCATCGTTTGTAACATGGGACATTCCAACACAGAGATTGATGTGGTAAGATCAAGTGTTCATTATTGGGGCCTTTTCTTTTTTCTTTTTATTTTCCAAGAAACAAACTGAAAGAACAGGATCATCAGCCATCATAAACACAACTGTCCTGGCAGAGTTGTCCACATCTGTTCACTTTCTAGCCCTCTATGCTTGTGGATATCTTGAAGACTCTTTGTCTTAATTTAATCATTTCAAATGATTGTCTTCTTCCACCCAAGCTTGATACCTATTATATACTATAAGCCATTTTCTCTCTTATTTTTGCATTGAGAGCTGGGGAAACTCAAAAACTACAAGATATAATGAATGTGAGTCAGAATGGTAGTCAGTATTGTGGTATTTGATTTTACCATAAAGATAAGTAGGTTGGTCCATATAAACAGGTCAAGGGAGAGAAACCTGTGGGCTAGGATGAGTACATTGCTTAAGATTAACTGTGACTGTCAAATACTGTGGTTTCTTCTTTTCTCTTCCTCTTCTACTAGGCTAATTCTCCCCTTAACATGTTTTTTGAACCATAGTAATTGGGTCTGTAGGATTCACAAACAATCCAGTGCTATTGTGTAATAATATGTATACCTCAAACCTGCTAACTTTATCACTGTACTTCTCTAATTTGATTATATTCACTCTAAAATTTTCCAGATATAATAGCACTTGGTACCAAGTCATAGTTAATAGAAGGTGTTATTTCTTTTCAGGTTTACCATAGTATCTCTCAGTTGACTTTCACCCTGGTTTTTACATTTTTATGGCATCTTTATGGCACAACTGTATTTCTCTCTGAGTAAATGGCTTAACCATAGCATCCTTCATGTCCATTGAGGGCTGCTCTGATTGAGCTTCAGCATTTCCAGGTAAGGATTAGTTGATATATTGAGAGCCTATTGGATAATATCTATTTTACCTGGTTCTTTCTTTTAACCCTGTGCTCTGTTGTTATTAAAAATAGCTGGCAGGGGCTTGGGATGTACCTTAGTGGTAGACCACTTGCCTAGCATGCTCATGGCCCTGGGTTCAATCCCTAGTACCACAGAAATAAATAAAATCTGGCAACACAATCTACTAAAGCATGTTTGTACCTTGGGTTGTCAGTGGAATGGCCCCACTACTGTGTCTCACCATGCATGATAGTTTACTTATTAATAATTTAGTTATCCATGCATGGTAGTGCACATCTTTAATCCCAGCAACTTGGAAGGTGAGACAGGAGGACCCCCAAGTTCAAGGTCAGCCTCAACAACAACTTATTGAGACTCTGTGTCAAAATAAAATAAAAAGGGCAGGGGATGTAGCTCAGTGGTAGAATGCCCTTGGGTTCAATCACACAAGAAGGCCATATTT
The DNA here is from genome assembly GCF_964194105.1 of Spermophilus citellus. Classification (NCBI taxonomy): domain Eukaryota; kingdom Metazoa; phylum Chordata; class Mammalia; order Rodentia; family Sciuridae; genus Spermophilus; species Spermophilus citellus. The sequence goes on from NC_138184.1 coordinate 207,844,448, forward strand.
GAGCAAACTTTATTTATTTATATTTTGGTGGTACTGGGAATTGAATTCAGGCACTTCACCGCTGAACTGAATTCCCAGACCTTTTTATCTTTGATTTTGAGATGCAGTATCACTAAGTTATTGAGGCTGATCTTAAACTTGAAATCCTCCTGCCTTAGTTCTCCCAGTAGCTGGGATTACAGGTGTGCACCATTACACCTGGCCTGTTTGAGCAGACTGTAAGGAATTCGCCATGTTGATTTTTTGGTAAGGAGCATTTCAAGCAGGAAAAACAGCCAGTACACATGCCCTGAAGAAAGAGTGTGCCTAGTCTATTTGGGGAACAACAAGGAGGCCAGTGTGCTCGGCCCAGAATGAGTACAGGGCAGGGAAGATGAAGATGAGATCAGGCCAGATTTCATAGGCCTTGTAGTGCATCCTAAGTTTTCCTGATTATACTCTGAGAGAAACAGGGAGCTATTTTAGGGCTTATAACAATTCATCTTAGTATTAACAGGATGACTTTTATTTTAAAAGGATTATGATAGCTGTTGTGTTGCAACTAGATTAGTTTTAACTAGTCTAGTTTGCTTGTATTGCTAGGTAGATGCCATCTTTGCCATGACATGAATCAAAGACCGTCTCTCACTTCTTTTTGTGGTCTTGGCAGAAAGGTATATAACTAAATTATATAGTCCAGAAAGGGACGTACTCAGAAGGACTTTTGAAAGATTAAATTGTCAACCTTTGGTGATAGTGTTTCAAGACATATAAAGTGAAATTTAAGGAAATAGCAAGGAATTAATAGTTGAAACCAGAATATTCATTTGCTGTTTAGCAAATGTATACTGAGTACTCATTCTGTTCTGTTTCCGGTAATAATTGGTCAGAGAAATAGCAGTGCACAACATCCTGCTTCTCACAGAGCTTATATTCTATTGTGGGAGACAGATAAAAAATAGTTATTGTCAGTGCATAGTGTTGAAGAAAAAAGCAAAGTGAGAATATTGACGATACTATTTTATTGGGGCAGTCAAGAAAGGTCTCTTTTAGGATATGACATTTGGGGGAAAACATGAATAAAAGATATGAACATTCTGTTCAGAGAATAGCGAGCTGGGGGTATAGCTCAGTGGTAGAGCACTTCCCTAGCAAGGGTAAGGCCCTGGGTTCCATCCCCAGCACCATCAAAGAAAAAAGAATGGCAAATAAAAGATCCTGGGGTAGAAACCTGCTTGGTATTTGAGGAACAGAAAAGAAGCTGTGGTGGCAGGAACAAAATGGGCAAAGGAGTGAAGACAGAGGCAGCTCAAGGAGGTCGTGGGCTTGCAGGGGTTTTATAGGCTATGATAAGGAAGAACTTTATTCTGAGTAGGAAGGAAGCCATTGGATGGCTTCAGAAAAACTAGTAACAAAATCTGACTTGTGTTTTAAAAAATTAAACTCAGAAACTTTAAAAATGTTCTTCCAGGCAAAGAATGATTTAGCCTGAGACTTATTGTTGATTATATGCTTTATAGAACTACAACCACAGTTGTTCTCCTGTGGTGTGGGGGGAACAACGACTGACGTGCACTGTTCAAAATCATATAATATCAGTCTGTGCAAGCATAATAATGGCTAATTTACAGTGGGATGTATGCTTAGTTTGGGACTGTAGTATGCATAGAGAAAACTTTTCCTGGTAGATTGCTTAAAGATTATAAATCCAGAGTGAAGCCATCTGAATGTCTTTTTTCTTTTCTTTCATTTTTTGCGGTGGTAGTGGTACTGGGGTCTTATACATGCTAAGCACATGCTCTACAACTGAGCTTCACCCCCAGCCCCTGTTTGTATGCCTTGAGACATATAAAGCTGTGTCAGTTATAGGTTAGGAACACTTCTGCCAAGGAGTATGACTACCACCCAGATGTTACTAGTCAGGTCATTGGAGCACCCTGGCCAATGGTAGAGATAAGTGAGTGTCTCTCTCTCTCTCTCTCTCTCTCTCTCTCTCTCTCTCTCTCTCTTTTTAACTGATCTTTGGGTTCTTTTCCCTGAATCAGAGCCAATCTGGAGCTTTAGTACACAGCCTCTAAAGTCACCAGGGAGTAGCTCTTGGATCTACCTGGTTATTATTCTCCATGTGATATTTCCAAAGGCTAAAGGATTTACCTTATACACCCTTAACTTCCCAAAATGGTCCATTTGCTTAAATTCTTTCTAACTCTATTCACAGTATTTTCTCTTTTTTGGGGGGAGGGGGGATTTGTGCACGCACGCTAGGGATCAAACCCCAGGCCTTTGTACATTCTAAGCAAGCACTCTAGCACTGAGCTATGCCTCCAGCCCCTAAAATTCTTATTTCAAAGTAATACTTGTTTAGTTCAAAATTTCAAATAACATTAATATATTTAAGGTAAGAAGTACAAATTGGCATTTTGCCATATTGTACAATAGCTTGTTTTCTTTCACTTAATGGTTTTCACATTAAAACACATAGATTTACTTTTTTTATTCTTTTAGCAGTGTGAGGTATTAAACCTAGGTCCTCATTAATGATAGGCCAGTGCTCTACACCTGAGCTACATCCCAAAGCCCCTACTTTTTTTAAAAAGACTTGAATAATAGTCCATTGTATAGAACTATCCTGCTTTGCTTAGCCATTGCTTTGTTGATTATTTTTTTTCTATTATTAAATAATGCTAGATTGAACATTCTTGGGCATTCATTTGTTTCCCATCTACCTAATAAAGAAATGCCTCAGTCCATGAATATGGTTCTGAATACACTGAAATATAATTATGTCTGTTTTCCCACTAGATTGGTACTTCTTCAGGGCGAGGACCTGTGAATTTCCAAACATTAATTGAGCACCCCATTGTATGTTTAGATGGAACATAGAGGTATAGAAATGAAAAGAAGATATTGTCCCTATCCATAAATCATTTGCATTCTAGTAAAGGAATCCAACCTTACCTATATTTGTGTCCTTTACTACAATACTTAAAATATGATATGTGCTTAATATAATGATCAGTGTATAACTTAAAGTATTTCTCTTTGGAAACTTAGTATTCGGCAGAAATTTTCAGTTTTATCAAGTGAACCAATAGTAGTTTTAAAATATGAACTGCCTTTCTATTTTAGGCATTGCCTGTTGAAAGAAGGAAGCAGTTGTCTTAAGTGTTCACCCTGAGACTGTTACATGCTGCTGTTAATAAACTTAACATTTTTTCTCTTGTTCTCTGAATATACAATATACAGAAATGGAAGGAGGGTGAGCCATTGGGAGCTTTACTCTATCATACAGCATTTCTTTAAAGCCTACCTCACCTTTGCACTTAGGTCACAAAGCTTCTGTAACTTTAGGGTAAACCACCATTATTAATAAGGTGGAACTTGGGACATTGGGACATGAGGGTAGAACCTTGGCCCCAGCATGCTGTGTCAAGGACATTCAGCCTTCTCTAGCTAATCCCACTCAGCTCTTATCCTACTTTTTGTCTGTGTCTCTCAGCACTTATGTATTCAGTTTGCACTATATTAGTTTGCACTAGTTTGCATGTTGCTTTGTAAGTATTTTCCTCTCACATATGTATTGTTTTGTGTCCCCAACCAAAGTGCAAGCTTTTTGAAGGCAGAAGCCATGCCTTTGGTTTCTTTTGTATTTCCCATAGCACCTTTTACTGTGCTCAGCAGAGTGGGCGTACAATATGTGTTGTGGAATGACATCCTGAGTGATGTCTCCCTGGCTGGGCCTAAGATTAAATTCCCTGAAATGGAACAGTCCTAACCAACCCAGGACAGGTATTCTCCATGTGGCATGTTGGTTGCTCTTTTCAACTTGCTATTTGAAATGGTTTCCTTCAACCTCTTTCTGTCCCCAACATGGGACTTGCCATGGCTAATGATGCTCTTGCGGTATGTGTTCTAGGCAAGTCTGCGGACACCAGAACTGACCTGGGAACGAGTGAGATCCCAAGTTGACCATGTGATATGGCCTGATGGCAAGAGGATAGTACTGCTGGCAGAGGTAAGACTGAGGCTGGCAGAGATACTCCCCGCTGTCAGGGGAGACTCCAGTACCCTGGTCCTTTCCTCCTCAAGTTCCCTTATCTTTTTCAACCCCTTCTCTTAAACACAAGTTTAACTACTTTACCAAGAGATTTTTCTTCTAATTATGAAAGATCTTTTCATTCAACAATTAAGAAACTATTTTAGTTCCCCACTTTTCACCAATTATCCTGTCTCTCCATGTCACTCTCCACATTGAGTCACATAATAACTATTACTGTGGAAGGAATTAACAGAACAGAATCTCTTTGAGTGATGCTTACAAAGAGATAATGGCATTTGTGGGATGATATAATCAGAAAGCACAAAGTAGGTATTCCTGACTAACTCAGACTATCTTGGGTAGGCTCTGGAAAAGCTAAGTCTTTGCTGATCTGTTTGTTTGAGTGTCCACTCCCATGAATTGAGCCAGATGTGTAATAGGTACTCAACTCTATATTGGTTCTTGATATTTCCCCCTCCTGGTTTCTTCTTGAGTTTCATTCCATGTAGCCTTCCCTCTCGTGTCAGTGTTTTCTTTCCTTTCCTGAAGGCTTCTCTTCCCCAGTCATAGTAGCCCCTATTCTTATTGCTTTCTCTTTAGGGAAAAACACCAAAATAACAAGGATAATACTACTTTCCTTGGGTTTTAATTTTCAGTTAGTTTTCTTTTTTATATTAAAGAAAATAAATTTGAAAATGTAACTGATAACCTGTTTTTATCTAGGGGCCCTTAAAGTTAAGTTTGAGCATCCTTACTATTCTCTTCTTCTTTTCATAGCTCATCTCACCTTCTCAAATACTTTAGGAAATTTATACAAGGACTGATTATTTCTTCACAAGGAAAGAGTGGGTATGGATAAGGGATGGGCAGGTTGGTTAAATGGGCATTAATAGCCCACTGTCTGGTAACTTATTTTTAGTTTCCTGGGAGGTCCCATTTAATAATTTTGCTGTCAAAATCAAGCACCACAGGTGTTTTTTGCTATTTTGTTGAGCAAAAAGAATGGTCAGGCTTCCTAGAAAACAAAACAGTGAAGTGTGGCATGGAGGCAGTTCTAGCTCTTCTGCCTGAATTACACACTTAAAATTCAAGGCTGTGATCTGGGGATGTAGCTCAATAGTAGAGCACTTGTCCATCATGCATGAGGCCATGGGTTCCGTCACTAGCACCACAAACACACACAAAAAAGAATCAAGGCTGCCCTTGAATTCATAAGACCCATTCTGAGAAAGAAGCAAAAAATCATCAGTTTCCTAAATTCATAGATATCTTTCTTCACAACCTGGAGAGACCCCCACCTGACAAGAACATTGTCTATGACAGTCTTTCAAAGGGATGTCATTCCTCAGAAGGAGCGTATTTTGCTATAGAGTTTGGAAAATCCAAGAGAAATATTCCCTTCCTTGGCAGTATTATGTGACTGTGCCTACTCCTTTTTGCATAATTCCATAAATTATTTAGTTAGTACCTTCAAAGACACACAAAAGGTCAATATCAGTGATCATCAGGGAAATGTAATTTAATTTTTTATTTTTTTGTGGTGCTAGGGATTGAACCACAGGGTCTTGTGCATACTAGGCAAGTGGTCCACTGCTGAACCACATATCCAGCCCAGGGAAATGTAATTTTAAACCATAATGAGATATCACATCACTCTAGTTTAGAATAACCATTATTGCCTAGTGCAGTGATACACACCTGTAATCCCAGCAACTCGAGAGGCTGAGACAGGAGGATCATAAGGTCAGTATCAATTTAGCAAAGTCTTAAGCAACTTAGTGAGATCCTGTCTCAAAATAAAAAATAAAAAGGACTGGGAATGTAGTACAGTATTAAAGTGCATCTGGGTTTAATCCCCAGTACCAAAAAAAAAAAAAAAAGAATGACCATTATATATATATATATATTTTTTTTTAAAAAAAAAGACAAAAAGATAACAAGTGCTGGTGAAGATGTAGAGAAAAGGGAACCCTTGAATACTATTGATGAGAATGTAAATTTGTACAACCATTATGAAAAACAGTATGGAGGTTCTTCAAAACTAAAAACAGAACTATCATCCAGCAATCCCACTACTTGTATATATCCAAAGCAAATGAAATAAGTTTGTCAAAGAGACGTCTGCACTCCATTGCAGCACTGTTTACAATGATCGGGAAATGGAAACAACCTAAGTGTTCATCAACTGATAAATGAACAAAGAAAATGTGTACATATAAACAGTGCAATACTATTCAGCCATAAAAAGTATGAAATCCTATCATTTATGACAATATGGATAGAACTGGAAATCATTATGTTAAGTGAAATAAGTTAGGCACAGAAAGGCAAATACTGCATGAAGTCACACATGGAATGTTTAAAAAAAAAATGGATCCCATAAAAGTTAAGAATAATATGGTGGTTACCAGAGGATGGGGAGAGTAGCAGGGAGGGAGGGATGTGGAAAGGTTGGTCAATGGGTACTAAGTCATAGTTAGATAGGAGTAAAAAGTTCAGGTGTTTTATTGCACAGCAAGATGACTACAGATTACAATTATGTACTGTGTATTTCAAAAGCTAGAAGAAAGATTTTTTTTTTTTTGTACTGGGGATTGTACCCAGGGGTGCCTAACCACTAAGCCACATTCCCAGCCCTTTTTAGTTATTATTTTGTAACAGAGTCTTGTTAAATTGCTTAGGGCCAGGCTGGGGATGTGGCTCAAGCGGTCGCGCTCGCCTGGCATGCGTGCAGCCCGGGTTCGATCCTCAGCACCACATACAAAGATGTTGTGTCCGCCGAGAACTAAAAAATAAACATTAAAAAATTCTCTCTCTCACTCTCTCTCTCTCTCTTTCACTCTTTCTTAAAAAAAAAAAATGTGAAATTGCTTAGGGCCTTGCTGAGTTGCTGAGGCTGGCTTTGAGTTTGCAGTTCTCCTACCTCAGCCTCCTAAGCAGCTGGGATTACAGGCATGTGCCACCACTCCCAGCTTAGAAGAAAGGATTTTGAAAGTTTTCACCATAAAGAAATGAAAAATGTTTGAAGAGATTGATATGTTTACCCTGAATTAAACATTATATAGTAGATACATGTATTTAAACATCACATGGTATCCCATAAGTATGTACAATTTTAGGGTTTTTTTGTTTTGTTTTTGTACCAGAGATTGAACCCAGGGACACTTAACCACTGAGGCTGGCTTTGAACTTTTGATCCCCCTGCCTCAGCTTCCCAAGCTGCTGGGATTACAGGCCTATGCCACTATGCCCAGCCAATTTTAGTTTTTATGTACCAGTTAAAAATATTTTATATAAAAATTTTAAAACACTTAAAAAATAAAATAGATGTCAAGTAACTTATATGTATTGAACACCTGCTTTTTGTCCATCAATGTTAGTAGGGAAGGGTTTGGGAAATGGCAGTCATTCTCTTCTCTCACTCCTCAGAGGCCAGTGACATTCCTAACTCCTTTGTGTCTTTACCTTTGACCACTAGGGCCGTCTACTGAACCTAAGCTGCTCCACAGTGCCTACATTTGTGCTCTCAATCACTGCTACTACTCAGGTGAGACCTCCAGAGTAGAATAGCAGTGGGCTGAAAAGGGTCCTTAGACCAGCTGGGTTTCACTCTATACAGGGTAGATGGCTGTGAATGGCACGTCAGCATCCATCTCTCTGCTCTTCTAGGCTCTCGCCTTGATAGAGCTTTACAATGCTCCTGAGGGTCGCTATAAGCAGGATGTCTACCTGTTGCCTAAGAAAATGGGTAAGCACATGCACTTCTTTCCCCATTCTTACTTTTGTTCAGAGTCAGAGGCTAAATAAAGGAAGCTTGGGGCATTAATTTCTTATGGGTAGGAAAATCTTTATCTTATAAAGTAGTAGCTAGGAGTCCTAGGTTCCACTCCCAGTTGATTTATCCCATTTTCCACATGGGTTGCCCTAGCAGAGTTCTGACATTTTGTTGTGATTTAGGTTACCTGCCTGTGAATTTTAAGGATTTTTATCTCTCAAAGTATTTTGTATGTAAGAATCTCAGAGAGTAAAAAATATCCCCCTCCCCAAAAGAGAATCATCTCCACCACGTGACATCTGATTTATTCCATTCTAGGCTGCTAAACAGCCCCTGCTTTTCATACTACACCTTCCAACAACTAGCCCCCTTGCCTGAGATCAAGGAAGAGACTGAGTGGTTCTTGGTAGGAGTGTAGTTATGTGGGTGTTTGGTACAAAGGTAACATTAAACTCTACTAAATTTTTAAAAAGCCTGCCTTAAACACCTGAATTGACCCAGTGTGTTTACAGATACCTCAGGCAAAGATCAGAGAATATATCAACTTCTGGTTTTGTTTTAGCACCTGTTACAAATTGGATATTTTACCTTTAATAGACAATTAAAAGAATATAAAGGAAATACAGCAGTTCATGTTCTGACTGAATATATATATAATAAAGTTGAGAAGACCAAATACTTAAGAAATTACATAAAATCGTGTTATTCATAATTTATGAATATTTACTTATTGTACAGATAATAAAATATAAACCAAAACTCATAAGACAGAAGAGTACTGAAAGTAAAGCAAACAGTCTAATAGTATTCTTAGTTATTTCTTTCCAGTCTCCTTGAGTGACCCAAAGAATAGAGTCCAAGGCAGAACTAAAGTTGTAGCCTCCCATTATTTAGTCCTCCTACTATCCCATTTTTTTCTTTTAGACCCTAAGACTTATTGCTTTTTTCATCTCTCTCTCACCCCTCTGGGAAGAAGGAAAGGTTGAAGGCTGAAAGAAGAAGAAATGTTACAACTTTGAAAGGCACTGGGCTTAAAAAAAAAAAAAAGCAGCCATTCCTTAGAATTGAGGGTCAGTGAGCAAAAGTTAAGTTTTTTTCACTTGGCTTCAGGAATTAGAAGGTATCTTAAACTTTTTCAGGCCCTACTTAGGGAGAACAGCCAGATAGGAGGCATGAATGCTCATACCAGGGCTTCTGTGGTCTATTCCAGATGAGTACGTGGCAAGCCTACACCTGCCCACCTTTGATGCCCACCTGACAGAACTGACAGATGAACAGGCCAAGTATCTGGGACTCAACAAGAATGGGCCCTTCAAGCCTAATTACTACAGGTGCTTGGGCTTCCCAGAAACCAGGGAATCCTGTGTAGTGAAGAATTTCCTGCTCTGGAATTGGTCTTATTTTCCCCTACCACATACATCTGCATGAACACAGAATAAACCCACCACCCGCTCAGTGTCACCTGCAAGAGATTCTTTGAGATCTTCTGCATACATTAGTGTTTCCCTTCCCCAAGAAATACTGTTCTTTTTTCACTGATGTGAAGAAAAAACACAATCATCTACACTCACCATACTCTCCAGAAAAGCCCCTGCCTCCCTGTTACACCTTAAGTAGGCTCTTCTTGTTCTGTCATCCCCCATTACCTTATAAAATCAGTCTTATCTTTTTTATTTCCCTCCAGGTATTAAGTGCCTGTAACTCAAGCCAGAAGACATTATAAGGAATAGAACTCCACGCCTTTTCTCCACTACTATCCAAGAAAGACCTAGCAAGCTGCTCCTTCAATCAGCTGCCCGCCGTGCTCACCCTGTGTGTTAGGTTATTTATTTATTAAAATCTAGAATCCTGTGCCTGTAGCCTTGGCCCAGAGTGTGGTTACTGCTCCGAGGGCCATGAGAGCTACAGAGGACAGACTGAGGAAGGAAAGAAATGGGGGACCCATTCCTAGTGCATCATACACATCATTCCCCATTGACTCTGAATCCTCAGCAATGGCCATTTTTCTCATGTTCAGGCTCAGGAGTTAGTCCAGGGATTCCAGGCCTCCTGTTCCCTGGGTTTTCTGGAATAAATTTTTAGCAGCTGCCTTTCTTAGCTTTGGCCCTTCCCCAGGTAAGGCCTTTGGGAGCCACTAAATTAACGTGACCTGAGTTCCCAGCCTTGACCATCACTATCACTGCCTTCTCTATAAAAAGGCTAGTCAGGAAGGAGTGTTAAGGCCTTGGCAAACTGCATTAAGAACTTAGCTGGGCCTGTGACTATGCCTACTGGGGTGTCCTTCCTTACCTATTCCTTTCTTCTTGAATATTTATGTCCATTTTGATGCTTTCTGGTTCCAAGAGGGATATACCTTCATGATCTCATCAACAGATCAACAGCTCTGATGTTTGTCAGACTTTTTTTTTTTTTTAACCATCTTTCCAACCCCATCAAACTCTACTCAGGAAGTGAGAGCCAGTACCACCAGGACCCATAGTTTTGTTTTCTTGTCATTTTACTGGATATTTTCCAGGAAGACCCCTTCAGATTGGCACTGTCTCAGAAAAGGAGGGCTTGTTGTGGAACACTGCTTGCTTAAACTTTTGTTATTATCTAAAAATACTTCTGAAACAAGGAGGGAAGGGCATACTTTCCCAGGGATTTAAAGGTTTAAGTCCTCTGAAATGGGACAGGTGTTTTAGGCCCACTACTTGACACTCTTAAGAAGCAGGTATGTTTGTTCCCAGAAAAGACTTGGCAGCTTGACTGGCTGAGGGGTAGAGATGACACTATGACCTGTATCCAGATGACCAAAGCTAGTTTGACTAGCTTGAACCTCATCATTCATTTATCCCTTTGGCCATTGCCATGGTAAAACCAACTACAATTTGATCAGTGGTCTTTGTTCAGCTGGTATATCTTTGTGTTCTGACCTTTTTAAGATTTCTGTTTCAGAGTTCATTTCTTGAGTAACTCCAGCATTATAAAAAATATTAGTAATGTAAGCAACATGGAATTTTATATCCCACCCAAAAGTTGAATTCTTGTTAGAGGCTAACTTGCTGACTTTAAGGTTTCCATTGGGACCACATTAGTTCTAAGGATTGAAATCTGGAATGACTCTAGGAATCTTGAATTAAATAAGTCTCTCTTCCCTCAGCCAACCCTATTTAATGCTCTCATGTTTGTTTCCCATTTTTTCCTTATGATGGTCTGCCTCAAAAGTCTCAAGACCAAGGTGACTCAAGGAAATACCAGACCATCCAGAGTTACTAAAACCTTCCCATCCTGACCACCCTCTACCTCCACCCTGTTCAACTTCCCCTGGTCTTCACATATACCCTTAGAGCTAGTCTGGAAATGTCCTTTCTTCTGGAGATATAGAGGTATAACTTGGTAGATGGCTATTTGTGCCATTAAATAAAATATAGACTCAGCCCATTGAGTCTGGTTCTTCAGAGGCCGTTTCTTAGCACTATTGGAAAAGTGCCACATACGTGACTATATTCTAATTTATAAGGAAGACTATAAATGCTGAAACTTCTGCTAGACTATTAAGTTATTTTGCCTGCCCAGTTCTGATGGTTGTATTAATTGGATCTCTTTACCAAAAGATTCAGATCTTACCTCATCTATGTCCATTAGACAGATATCTGGACTCTTGCCTATTATGTTCTTAGACCAAAAATCATAACCTGCTGTTTCTCAGCAAAGCCTTGCTCTCTGTGGAGCTTACTATGTGCTGGTACTTTTAACACTCTGCCTCACGATAGTGAAGACACTCCCTCCAAAATAGAAGAGGAGCCACATGGGCTTCTAAATTAGGTTGTCAGTGTTGCTGCCCATGGTGAGCTATTTGCCTCTGAGTTTCAGATGACCTCCCTTCCTCTCTCTCTGGGGACCCTGTTTCATCAACCATTAAAAAGAAGGAGTCCCAGGCCTCCTATTTGGATTGTTTATTAATGTTGGAATCTGATCATTATTCCCTCTACCCTTGGAATCAGAGCAAATATGTCTTCTTTCCTCCAGCCTCTCATCTTAGATGCATCCTAGGTATCAGGAGGAAAGAAGGCTGATTATCTCTTTGTATGTGACCCTGGCCTGTGGGGATACATACCATTTTATCGTCAATGAATTCAGGCTAGTTTCAAGGTCTTTTTGCCTTCTTAATGGAAATATTCAATTTCCTTTTTTTCTCACTGAGAAAAAAATGCATCTAGTCTACCTTCCCTCTGCCCTCCCAACTCCCCATCCTACCTTCCCAAGTGAGCATGGCTCTCTGTGGCCACACACTCCTGCAAAGCTTTTTTGCTGCTTGGCTTTTATCTGAACAGATCTGAAATTGCTGCTCCTGTGGTTATCTCAAAATTAACTTTGTCATGGTTTAAAAAGAATCAAAATGCATTGTTGCATTAAGCTTTTTTAATAAAGGAAAAGTATGGAAAGAAAATAGGCAACACCAGCAAATTATATGTGGACAAGTCCTAAACTATATATACATATATAAAAAAATAATCATCTAGTTCTCACTATCATCTTATTAAAAGGAACAAAAACTTCTAAGGATCGCCATTTCTGAGAAGCTCTTGGAAATCTTTATGTCTAAGTGATTGTATTAGATCAGCAATAATGATTATGTAATCTCAAAAGACAAATAAAATATTCTTAAAATGGATTCTTGTCTTGAGAGGATTCCTTCTGTTAACTAGGAATTCAGAAATGAAGACTCTGGGCAATGAGCTAGCAAGCCTGCTATAGGGCAAGGATGTGAAAAACCAAAGCAGTTACTACTGGTGTGTTAGAGTTAATTATACCTTGAAACCCTTATTCCATGCTGGGCCTCCACTAAGCGCTTCTCCTCTCTCCCACCACCACATCCTGGCTATGTTTGTAAAGAAGGTGCCTTGTCAGAACCACTACCCTGGGGAATTGAGGCTATAGTCTTATCAAGGTAGAGAAACTAAAGGATGGTTCTAGGTCCTTCAAGCCCTCTATGCCCTGCCTTTAACTAGAGAGTACAGAAAGTTAATATCCCCACAGTTTGGGACCAAAGGATCCAGATACTCAGGACCTAGTTACAACCAGCCAAAGGGAAGAGCAAAATGAATCATGGAGGATTTTTTTGTTTTGTTTTTTTAAAAAGAGAGAACGTTTTAATATTTATTTTTTAGTTTTTTCGGTAGATACAACATCTTTATTTTATTTTTATGTGGTGCTGAGGATCGAACCCAGCACCACCGCGCATGCCAGGTGAGCACATTACCGCTTGAGCCACATCCCCAGCCCATGGAGGTTTTATTCTAACCCAGGTAACCTGGAGGATGAATCCATTCACCTGATTTTTCCCAACTACCAGGGTAGCCATCTCCTTTAATTGACAGCCTAACCCTAACCCTAACCCTAACCTAACCCTAGTTCTATGTACTATATGCAAGGTGTTTTCCTCCCTATGAGAATCTTCTGCCTCTTTGACTTCCATTTATTTAAACTAAGGGCCATTGGCTTAAAATATTTGGGGCAGTTGGTAGTGGCTCAAAGCTTGTACCATTCCAGTTAAGAGGAGAATGCTGCTAGCAGCATGTAATTAGGCCTGTGAGTCAACTGGCAGGATTTGTTCCCTTTCAGCAGGGCTTGACACCTCCTTTGTGAAGAATGGAAACTTGGGTACTTGGGTCTTAGTTTCAGACTCACAGGGTCAGCCTGGCTGCCCACTGCTGGGCAAGTTTCTTTACTTCACAGTATTGTGGAGAGGAGCTTGGACTTTGAATCAGATTAATTTAGGTTTGAATTCCAGCTCTGCCATTTACAGGTTGTATAAGTTGGCCAAATAATATACCCAATCAAAGCTCTAGTTTTCTTGCCTGTAAAATACATAATGCATATCTCTTAGGATAAAGATTTAATGACCTGTTGTGTAAAAAGTACTGCTTATGAAACCTGGCACATACTGTTTAGTGCATAAACATTAATTCCCTTTCTCATTTTAGGGCCCTACAGACTCCATTGAATTATTACACCCACACATGCCCTTTCTGCGGAAAAGAGGTGTTCTATCCTTTTTCTACTGTATTATCCTGGCTGCCTAATACCCTAAAAAACAAGGTACTTTAAATCACCCTGCATCTTATTTAAGACAATTTAAAGTTGTCTCAATGCCAAGTGCTATCTACTTAATCAAGTATTTGACTCCATGGATTAGAGTGCTAAATGGGAAGAAAGTATGTTTGATCCTTGTGACTGGTAACTATACCTAATCTATACCTCTGAACCTCTGACAGCAGCCTGAGTTTCAGGACAGGGGAAATTGGTAGTGTAGGGTTTGGGGGATTTTTTGTTGTTGTTCTTTTGGTATTAGGGATTGAATCCAAAAGTGCTTTTACCACCAAGCTACATCCCCAGTCTATTTAAGGACAGGGTCTTACTAAATTGCTTAGGGCCTTAATAAATTGCTGAGGCTGGTCTTGGAACTTGTGATGGACCATCTTGACTCAGCTTCCCAAGTTGCCTGGATCACAGGCATGCACTACTGCACCCAGCTGGTAGTGTAGGTTTTAAAATAACCCAACACTGTGGCCATCCTTGCAATATGAAAAGACATGTAGACCAGACCTGACTAATTATCTCCCAGGTATATTTGTGGGTGTCTCTGTGGTCAGTGGTATTGATGACTGTCATTCTTTCATTGAAATACAAGCTAAAAGAAAATTTGTACACCAATTCCATGGCCAATAGTATCAAGTTTTCAGTTAATCTGTGGACTCTTGTTACTCCTTCCAGTTTTTTTTTCTGGATATCTTCCTATATATGACAAGTTCTGTCATACCTGTTCATCCTTTGCAATCTCCACAGCACCAATTTTTCAAATCCCTTCTCTGAATGTAAAGCCAGGTGGAGCTCTAGGGTCAGCAACTGGCTCTAGAGGCCAGAGGAGATAGAAGGCCTATCCTCATTTCTGCTCCCAGTAGATTTCTTTGCCCTAGGGATAGGCAGGAAAATGAGCAAAGCCTCAAAACTGACCACTGGTAGAGGTTGCTGCCTCTGGTGGGGATACTACTGATTTAGTAGGCTCACAAAAGAATATAAAGTTCTGGGACTATCTGTCCTGGAGGTATGACTGCTTAGGAGAAATATTGGGAGAAAGAACAGTAGATAATGAATTCTTTTTTAGTAAGAAACTCAATGGGCTGTGCTGTGGCAGGTTTATCAAATTAAAGCAGTGATGAGCTAGGCGTGGGTTGTGAATTTTAATGCAGAGTATAAATTTTTAAGAGTTTAAAAATTATTCTCTGAAAAAATTTCAAAATCAAATAATTTAGGCCTTGAGCCAATGACTTTCTTGGAAATTCACATCAGCTCAATTCTGAAAACTAGGAGACCTCAATAGGCCATTTCACTACCCAGGACATCTGCAATATCTAGAGGCAATTTTGGTTGTCACAGAGAATGCTATTGGCATCTACTGAGGGGAAGCCATGAATCCTACAATGCATGGGACAATCTCTCTTAATATTTTTTTTTCAGCCCCAAATGTCAATAGGACAGAGGTGGTGAAATCCTGTGTTGAACCTACAGAAATGAAGTATACAAAAATGAATGAAACTTGGCCCTACTCACAAGAAGTTTATATTCACGTTGGGGCAGTCTTGGGAATGGGAGAGTAATGGGAAGATGAGTGAGGTCAGTAAGGAGATGTAGGGGATCATAGAAAGGAATCCAGAAATCTCCAAGCGGTGTTTTCACATGCCTGCCGTAATCTGTCATCTACCAACTGGCAAAGGGAAGAATGAGGGAGAGAGATGGGAAGAAAGGGTTGGAGTTATCCCTAAGATATGGAAAAGGGGAATAATTCCTTTGGGAAATGCTAAGATTTGTATCAAGGCAAAGAGGAGTGTCAAAAAGAAGGCTTTCTGAAGAAGAAGGGGGTGATAACTAGAATGTTTAAGGAATAACCCAAGTCAACCAAGAAAACAAAAGTTTCCTTCAGAGAACAACATAGGCAGGACACAGACAAGATACAATATGATACATTGGGAACTGCCCGCAAGGAGTACTCTGTGAGTACTTGTTTCCTCATCAATAATAATTGATTCCTGAGCATAACCTGTCAGAGGCATGACTGATACCTGTAAAGTGCCTAGTGTAATGCCTGCCTGGCATCAAGCACAGTTCAACAAGTCCCCAAATCCTTTCCTACAGGAACTGGGCTGTGGATAGTGGTCTGGTTCCACCCATTCCCTTCAGTGTGCTTGTTTGGAGTCCATTACCAAGTCAGAGCTGCCAAAAATATTTGCCACAAGCTGCTTTTTGGATAAATTCAGGAGATGGAAAACCACACAACCTTCAATTGCCCCTAGTAACTCTGAGCCCCTAGGAAGGATCTTAAAGGAAGGAAAGGAAGAAGGGCTTGCTGTCTATTCACACTATGAGTAAGGTGCCCGTACAACAGAGAAGGGAAGATGACCAGGAGCAGCCCTCAAAGCACCAATCCTACTCCTCAACCCTCAGTCCCCTAGCCAGCCTTCACTCTGGGAGGGGTGCGTTCTCTTCAGAAAGCTTCCCTAGAGAGCGAGTTCTTCCACCCGGCGGTGCCAACCTTCCCCTGCGGCTAAGCGGAATATGGGACGTATGCAGCAGGCAGGTTTTGGGGATCTGGGGTGTGATAATAGGGAAATGCAGACGCAGTGGGGCAGGGAGCGGTGACTAGAGCTCCCGGAAAATGTCTGTTTGGAAGGGGAGAGCGCTCAGAGACACCAAGCGAGAAGCGAAGACGTAAACCGCCTTAAGATCAAGGACCCGTGGAGGGAGGGAGGTGGAGCGGGGATCCACCTAAGAGTGTCGAGGCACCAGCAACGCTGCAGGAATTAAAAAGAAAGAAAAAAGAAAGAAAGAAAAGAAAAGGGGGGTAGGGAGGAAAATATTCCTTGAAAGAGCCCCCACCTCCTCCAAGTCCCGTTCCGACCTGCCCAGCAGCCAATCGCGCAGCGGGGTGGGGCCTCTGGGAGAGGTCACAGCCAATAGTGGCGGAGAGGCAGGGCCTGGCTCGGGGCGCGCGGCGGCGGGGTCGCCCCGGGCAGAGATCCTTGAGGCGCGCCGCTGACCTGCGGCATGGAGGACCCTGCGGCGCCCGGGGCCGGGGGACCGCCTACCAATGGCAATGGCAATGGCAACGGCAACGGCGGCGGCAAAGGGAAGCCGGCGGCACCCAAGGGCCGGGAGGCGTTCCGCAGCCAGCGGCGGGAGTCGGAGGTGAGGAGTTCGGAGAACCTTGGTTGGGGCTGTGAGACGCCTGAAGGCGGGAAGCGGCGGCTGAGGTGATTGAGCCTCGGCCCGGGAGCCCCCGGCGCTCGCGGGCGGCCCTCCTGGAGCCGGTGCCTGCAGGGTCCACCGCAGCGGGACTGGGTTCTGCAGCGCGACCCTTCGCACGTCTGGCTGTCGGGCTTGCCCCAAGCCCTCTGGCCTCCCCTGCCCCCTCTGGCACCAAGACGCAGCGCGGTAGTGAGCGTACCAGACACTTTTCAAATATTAATCTCACTTGTTCGTCCCAGGGAGCAAGAATTCGGATCCGGTTTTACAGGGGAGGGAAAGACGCAGAGAGGTTAAGGGGCCAACCTCAGGGGTGGGAGGCCATAGCTAGCTGCGGGAGGGAAGGTCGACGAGTGCGTGGCCCCTTTCCCACTCCGTGGTGCCTGCGATGGGCCCCCAGGCTGGTCTACATTGGCCGCAGGTCTCCTGCCACCACCTCCCCCCCTGGGTGTGGGGAGCACTTGCGGACATCGGGCCCCTGCCCGTAAGGGTTAAATGAGACAGGATTCAGGTTGGGGCTGTTTGAATGGAACTGGATACAGCTAGGAGTATGAATATTTGGGTCTCTTCCTCCTCTTCTAAAAAAGAAATCCTAACTAGGACGACGAAAGGACTGAATTATTATCACTCCTCCACACCCTCACCCAGTCAGTTTTCATCAACTATCCAAGAGTACAATTGGATCTGAGCAGGGATCAGGAGAATAGATCAGAAACTGTCAGAGGTGGAAGAATCTTTCGGTATCAACTGGTCTATCCCTTTCATTTACAGAGTAAAAGAGACAGAACTAACTTGTCCAAGATCAGACATCTGGCATAGTGAGTGGCTAAGAACACCAAGCTTCTTGGTTGGTCAAACCAGGTTTTGAATCCCACACTACCTTTTGCTGTCTATGTGGCTTTTGGTAAATTACCAAACCTCTCTGAGCTCCAGTTTCTTCATCTGTGAAATGGGGTTAGCTGCCTACCGCAGAAGATTGTGATAAAGTCAAAATGAGATGATTGAATCTAAAATGTTCACACAATTCATGTAATTAATTGGTCAGTACATAGTAGCTCTTAACTATATTACTATCATCATCATCATCATCATCAGAACTGGTACTAAAAGCTAGGTCTTGGTGTTCCAGCCCACAGTTTATCATTGGATAGTATTTCACAGCTTCCCAAGTGATTTCAGGTATGCTTCCTAATCAGACACAAGCCACATAGGAATTGTTACCTTCCTTTTCATTATTTTCCCCACCCTCCCCAGCAATTGAACCCAGAGCCTAGAAAATGCTAAGTATGTGCTCTACCACTTAAACTTCCAATCCTTGCTTTTTAAAAGATAGAGGTAGAGGAGGTGAAAAGACTGGCCCAAAGTCACCACCTCATACAAGCAAGAGCTCAGCCCTTTTGTCTTCTGGATCATATCTACATCATCTCCCTCCTGAGGGATCTGGTGTGCTTCCTTCCCCTACAAAATTGCTTAAAAAATGGTAGGGGATGAATTATTTATTAATTCAGCAATACATTGTTAATTCAGAACCTACACGTTAAGTTCTCAGTCTCACAAAGTTATTGAGGCCTTTTGATATGTCAGGCACTGTTTTAGTTTCCAGGGATACATCAGGGAACAAGAAAGGTCTTTGCCCTTGTGCAGTTAACTAGAAAGTGGGGGCAGGAGGCTGACAATCAGCAAATAAAATAATATTAGAGTGATATAGTCTATGAGAGAATTCAAAAACACTCCCTACCTCTAATCTCTCCTGAAGTAGGAGGCATGTTCCAACTATCAAGTTGTCCTTCAGGAAAAGGCTCTGATAGTACTTTGCTTTTGCCAATGAGCTTGGTGTCTGGAGACTCAGAGCTTTCCACTTGCACTACAGTTTACCTGCTTATTGTCTGCAGCTGTGTTCTTCATGCCTGGAAATGAACAACTGCAGTGATCATCTCTATCTGGGTTCAATTCCTGCCAAAAGCCTAGCTGGAAAGATTAGCTTTCCTCCACCTTGCACTGCAGCAGGATGTACCTGTCAGTACATCCCCTATCACTACAATACCCAGAAGCTAGATCTGCTCTTTTTTTTTTTTTTTTCCTTCTCTTTGCTGTCCTGTGGAAGACAATCCTTAGAGGAAATTATTTTCTTTTTTCTCTAGGGCTTGTAGATAATTACTAGAAGAGAATTACTGTTGGTACAGGGGGCACTGTTGACCCACCCTCTTCCAAAGCCTTAAGTGAACATCTCATGCACTAAAAAAGGAAGTTAGAGAATAATTATTTGCTTAATAAGAAGATTCATAGCTGGGTTCAGTGGTGCACGCCTGTAATCCCAGTGGCTCGGAAGGCTGAGACTGGAGGATTGCAAGTTCAAAGCCAGACTCAGCAAAAGCAAGGCGCCAAGCAACTCAGTGAGATCCTGTCTCTGAATAAAATACAAAATAGGGCTGGGGATGTGGCTCAGTGGTTGAGTGCCCCTGAGTTCAAACCCTTGTAAACCACTCCCTGCTGTAAAAAGAAGATTCATAATAGGTTTTACCCCCACCCATCCCCAGTACCATGAAGAGAAGAGGGAAGAAAGGAAGGAAAAAAGAAAAAGATTCACTCTTACACTTCTTTTAGCCAGATCTTCTTTTTTATTGGTTCCTAAGGTCCTTGACAAAGTTTTAAATGTTGTGTGGGAAAATTAAGGGCAACAAAGTGAGTTTTTCTAAAATTTAACCTCACTATATTGAATTCAAAGGATGTATGCAATTTAAAATTTTCAAACTGTAGGGGGCAACCTATAAATGGGACCAACTTTTAATTTTTTTTATTTTTTTGAGGAATAGGATAATAGAAAACATCAGTTCATCTCATATAGTAAGAGTAAATTTTTATTCCAGTTCTTGTATGTTAGCACAAGATATAAATTATATTTATTATTTTCTGAAAACACTGTTTTTAATGAAGCCACTTTATTCTGAGGTTGTGTTCTTCCCATTTTTGGATTAAGCTTTTTAAGTTCCTCCTTACCAGAATAAGAATAAAACATTGTGGGTTGTAGCTTATGGTTGAGCACTTGCCTCACATGTTTGATCCTCAGCACCACATAAAAATAAATAAATATATATATATATATATATATATATATATATATATATATATACACAATAAAAAACTTGGAAATCTTTTTTTTATAGTAGAGTTAAACATGATTACATGATTTGCTTTGTTGGCAGTGTAAGTAAATATCTTGTATACAGACAGCCACAAAGAATCCATAAGAGTTGAAAATTCCCTTTATAAGAATTATAAGAATTTATAAGAATCTTAGGAAAGATCCCAAGTATTAAAAAAAATTCTAAGAGTATTATAACTTTATGTTCAAAATTGGAGAATTGGTTAAGTAAACCAATAGATATCCATCCATGTATGTAACTATTTAAAGTAATTGTCATAATAATATGAGAAGAATGCTTTTATAATAAAATATTAAAATTATAAGTAGAGTAACCACCCACATTGTGCTGCCAAGTGCTAGGTGTTATGCTAAGTGCCTTTCCTATTAACTCATTTAGTCCTTATGTCAACTGTGTAAAGTAAGTCCTATTATTCTCATTTTACAGATTAGAAAACTGAGCACATCAGTTTCCAACAATTCCCTGACACAACCTGGATATCTTACATTTCAATTCAATTCTGATACTACCTAGGGTTATCTCATACCCTACATGTTAAGTTCTCAATCTCACTTTAGATACCAGCCCCAGTGGGTAGAATAACTCATAGAACTCAGGAATGCATATACTTACGATTACAAATTTTTAGTAAAAGATACAATTTAGAAACAGCCAAATGAAAGGTATGAGCCTAAAGTAGAATGGAGCATCTGTGCCCTCTATTAGGGAGTCATACTCCGAGCACATTTATTTGTTCACCAACCCAAAAGCCACCCAAGTAGTAGTTGTTTCATGGTTTTCATATGGAGTTTCATTTCTTAGGCATGATTAAACCATTGACCATGTGACTGAAATCAGTCTATAGTCACCACAACTCAGGTGGGGTGGTGCCAAGTTATACCTTCAAAACACACACTTGGTTTTTCTGGCAGGGCCAGTTCCTCCCTTGAAACTATCTAAGGACCCTCCATGAATCACCTCATTAGCATAACTTCTGATATGGTTGATAGGGGCTCATTATGAATAACAGACAGTCCTATCAAGAAGTTCTAAAGTTATTAGGAGCTCTGTGCCAAGAACCAAGGGCAAAGATGAAATATATATATATATATATATTTTTTTTAAGAGAGATAGAGGGGAGAGAGAGAGAGAGAGAGAGAGAATTTTTAATATTTATTTTTAGTTCTCGGCGGACACAACATCTTTGTTGGTATGTGGTGCTGAGGATCGAACCTGGGCCGCACGCATGCGAGGCGAGCGCGCTACCGCTTGAGCCACATCCCCAGCCCAGAAATATATTTTTTATACCACACTGAGGCACAGAGAGATTAACTTGCCCATGATCACATAGTATGTGGCAGCTAAAATTCAAAATTTTAAAGTTGTGTAAAAGTATACTTGAAGAAAATACTCACAAAATGCTTAAAGAGGTAGGATTATATTAAAAGTATTTTTAATATGGTTATATATGCAACATCATAGGAAATTAAGACTTTAATTCAACTTGGAGTGGAAATGGTACCCCATTTGACAACCTTAAGTTGTGGAATATTAGGGCTGAAAAAACTCTTTGTAAATGAGGACCTGTGATCCACAGTATGAGACATGCCCCAAATCATACAGGGGGTTAAGAAAAAAAGGGAGAGAATTGAACAACAGCAGGGGAGGTAGAGAGGGAAGATGGGAGGGGAGGGGAGGGGAGGGGGGATAGTAGGGGATAGGAAAGGTAGCAGAATACAACAGTCATTAATATGGCATTATGTAAAAATGTGAATATGTAACAGATGTGATTCTGCAATCTGTATTTGGGGTGAAAATGGGAGTTCAAAACCCAATTGAGTCTAATGTATGAAAGATGATATATCATGAGCTATGTAATGCTTTAAATAATCAATAAAAAAAGAATTGTAATGCAAAAAATTATGAATGTAATACACTTCTCTATTGTGATGTATGTAAGAAATAATAATAAAAAACCTAAATAGAAAAAAAAAAGAAATAAGGCTAGGATCCATTTCTTGTTCTCTAATAAGTTGTCCATCTCATTTTTTAAGGTATCAGTTAGATGCCCCTCTGGTCCATGTTTATGTAGATTAGATAAGGGTACGGGTTGTAGCTTTCATTTCTGCTAACAAATCATGTCCTTTACCACTTTCTGATTTTTATATAGGAATCCTCATCCCTTTTTATACCAAGCCTCAAGTTTTAGCTTAGAAAAATGAACTTCTCAGGTGAAAGGGCCAAATGGGACTTTGTAATTGATTCCCTGATCTAACCTTGGCCTCCAACAGGGGAAGAAGGTGAAATGAAGGTATAAATTTCCCTTTGCAAATCCTTTCCCCAAGTTACCTTAGTTACCAGAAAAAATTTTCCATTACAGGGTTCTGTGGATTGCCCCACTCTGGAGTTTGAATATGGAGATGCAGATGGGCATGCAGCAGAGTTGTCAGGTATGAAATATATGGGTCACTAGGAAGTGGAACAATAACCAGGAGGAGAGGAAGGTGCCTGTGATCTCTGGCAGCTTCTCTGGTCTCAGCAAGTGGCTGTTGAACAAAGGCTCTTCTCCACATTGCTTTTCCTCTCCACTCTCTAGTGGTAATTATCTCTGTGTTTGTTTTCATATTGTCTTTTGTGAATTCTCTTTAGCTGAAGTGTTCTTTCTGCTCACCCTTATTTATTTGTTTTGGTACATTTTCAAATCAGTTTTTTCTCCACCTTCTTCCCATCAACTTCTCTCTCTTCATGTCTTTGCATGCCCATTCTTTCTGCTACCCTCTCTTTATCCCTTAATCTCTCTCTTTCTCTTAATCTTCTCTAACCTCCATCTTTCTCCCTTCCATTAATACCTGCCCCTCATGAAAATCTCAGCAATGTCTAAAGAAAACTCTAGACAACTGGCCAGCTGAGCAAGACTAGACATGTCACCTGCATCCATCACAGCAGAGCTCTGAGTTGGAGTTTGTGAGTTGGAGTTAAGTGATCCCATTCTTCTTTCACTTTGGGCTGCTTCTCTGTCTGGATTTTTAGCTTAGGGTAAACGTGACCTCACATTAAGGGCCTCAGTGTTACACATGTTATGAATGTTAGTTATTAATAAATGAGCTTTAGTGGAGATGGTACAGAAGTTAAATATTCTGTGACATGGAAGTGAGACTTTGAAACATACTTTTTCAGAGTAAAAAGACAAACATTTTAAAAGAAGTTTCTGTGAATAAGCACAGGGAATAAATTTTGTCATGAGTGACAGAGAAATAGAGAACTAAGCTTAATAATGAACAAGGGATTCAAATCCAGAATATGTATGTTTATATCTATGTATGTATATTAGAGAGAGAGGGATGGCCAAAGAAGTGATGAACAACCCAGTAGAGAAGTGAACAAAGAAAATGAATATGAATTCATAGAAGAGAAAACTAAATGGTCAGTAATTATATGAGTATCTGGGGTGTAATTCAGTGTTTTCCTAGCATGCAATCAGTCCCCAGCACCACAAAAATAAACAAACATATGAAAAGATGTTCAGCTTCATTAGTAAATGGGGAAAGGCAAAATAATGAGATATAACTTCACAGTATTCATATTGCAAAACTTAAAAGCCTAAGGTTGGTGAGGATGCAAAGAAATGAGCATTTTTCTGCACTGCTATGTATAGCAGTATGGGGAAGCTAAATATAAAGTTGGAAGGCAATTGGACTTGAACTTACTATCCTCCTGCCCCAGCCTTCTGAATCAATGGGATTACAGGCATGTACCACCATGCTTACTTAGATAAAATATTTTCAAACAGAACAATATAATGTGTTGTTTACAAGTCATATCTAATAAAATTGAAAGTATAAAATCTATTATGACCCAGTAATTCTATTAGATATATATTCTAAAGAACCTTACACTTGGGCACAAGAAAATGTACAAAGACATTTAATACAGTCTTGTTTATAATTCTGAAAATTTTAAATCAATCTAAAATACCCATCAGTAGGGGAATGAATAAACTATAGTATATCAGTGTTATAGTCTACTTGTCAGGAGCCACTCTGGAAATAAATACCCTTAAGTCCTGAGCAAGAGATACTGAACAATTATTGTACCCCACAATAACTTGGGTTTTACCTTTGCTCAGGAGTAGGCATTACCTCGTGGGGTTAAGTTACCCTCACCTATTCCTTTGTAATCCTACCCCTTCTGCCTTCTTTGGATAGAATGTCCTAAGAAACAGTTTCCTCTCAAATAAAAGCCCACTTCCGAGCTGCTCTCTCTCTCTCATCAGCCTCTCGTGATCTTCTCTTGCCCCACTTTTTGGGGAGCCTGAGGCCGGGAGCCAGGGAAAGCCATCCTGAAGCTTATAAAAGGTATTCTGTGTCTGTGTGGTATTTTGCATCACTCCAAATTCACACATGTGACTTTAGTTCAGCATGGGCAGCAGTCTACACTGTAGCCATTAATATAGTTGATCTGTATCAACATGCTTCTATATCAATAAATGCTAAAAACAAAAGTTGGTGGAAAGCAGTGACAACACAATTTATACAATATGATACTGTTTTAGATAAAAACATTTTTGTACTTGGGTTTGAACTCAGGGGTACTCTACCACTGAGCTCCATCCCCAACCTTTTTATTTTTTATTTTGAGTCAGGGTCTCACGAAGTTGCCTAGGCTGGACTCAAACTTACTATCCTCCTGCCTCAACCTCTTGAGTTACTGGGATTACAGGTGTGTGCCACTAGATAAAATCTTTTCAAACAAAACAATATCATATGATGTTTACAGATATACACATGTGTAGTAAAAGTATAAAAGTGGAGATGTGAGGGGCTGGGGCTGTGGCTCAGCAGCAGTGCACTTGCCTGGCATGTGTGAGCACTGGGTTCAGTTCTCAACACCGCATATAAATAAATAAAATGAAGGTCTATCAACATCTAAAAAAAAATTTTTTTTAAAGTATACATGTGAAGGATACACACCAATTTTATTATAGTGATTACTTCTAGAGAAGGGAATAAAAGACTGGGGAGCAGTCTGAAGCAAATACAGCAAATGTTAACATTTGTTTAATCTGGGTAGAAGATTCACAAGTGTCTTAAATGTGTTTTTACTTATCTGTATATGAAATCTTGAGATCTAAAACTTAAAAAATAAGAACTTTAAAAATCAAAGCCCAGTACCTAAGAGCTTTTGCTTATTTTTCTCCTATTCAAGTACTAACCAAGTCCAATTCTCCTTAGCTTCCAAGATCAAATGAGGTTGGGCATATTCAGGGTGGTATGGCCATGGACAAGCCTTGTTCACATTTCTGACTGGGCTTATAGTGCTCTACTCATAAAAAAAAAAAAATAGTGGCTGGGGTGTAGCTCAATAGTAGAGAACTTGTGTAAATTCAATCCCCAGCACCAGAAAAAAAAAAAAAGAAAAAAGAAAAGAAAGAAAAAAAAAAAAAAACCTAAGTCACAGTGAAATCTTTGCCTGCTTACACATGCCTGTAGTTCCAACTATTTGGAAAGCTGAGGCAGGGGGACCATTTGAGCCCAGAGGTTCAAGCCTGAGCAACTTAGTGAGACCCTGGTTCAAAAAATATATAAGATATATAACATCCACATTCTCCACTAATGACTCAACTATTTAAGATTCAGAGATGAGATTTGCTTCTGGTCACTCCCAGATTCTGGAACTTGGGACTCAGAAGCTCTGACAAGGTGTTTCTCATTAGACAGCTGACTGAAATATAAAGGAATTTCTCTTTTTTGTAATTATCTCTGACAGGGGAGTGGGGAATAGAGATTTTAAGGAACTCTTATTAATCACCTATTGATTTTTTAAATTTTAGTTCTTTATCGTCTATAAGACAAGGGTACAGGTAGAATGTTCTAGCATTTGTATATTTATAGGAATGAACATTTTTATTCTCAAGCTTTCTGCATTTTATATTAGAGACTACTGTTAGTTAAATTAGGTTTTCCTGAGCATAATCAGCCCTTTGGCAACCATAACTGCTTTCTACATGGTTTGCTGCTCAGGTGGCTATGGACAGAAACCTAAACTTTTATACCTTTCAAGGAAACACAGCAGAGAGAGTGAACTGCCTCCAGCCCTGAAGAGCAATCAGCAGGTATTTTTTCAGTCCTTGTGCTGGCTTCCTGAACAACACAAGGATCTTGCCACTAAATTTCAGGAGTTGTATTGCCTTTCTCTTCTGTAGAGATAGGATAGTTCCATTCTGAGTTGACAAAGTAGAATGGGTGACAGCCCTAAGAAACAGGAGGGATGACTTTAAACCTTCTGTGCTCCAATCCTCCTCCTGGTCCTTACCAAATGTCGAAGGCTGCCTTCTCTGCTGCAGCAGCCAGCTGGCAGGAGGAGGACAGGTTTGATGGTTTAATCACCCAGGGACACAAGTGGCTATTTTTAACTGTTCTGAAAGGGAGGAAGCTGGCTCTGAATTGAATTGGACACAGGAATGTGTTGGAAGTTCAGCTCTTTCATGCCACCCTCTTCACCTTGCCCTCCCGCTTTTTTTTTTTTGGTTCTGGGGATTGGACCCAGGAATGCTTAACCACTGGGCCACATCCCCAGCCCCCCCCCTTTTTTTTAATTTGAGAAAGGGTCTCACTAAGTTGCTTAAGACCTTTCTGAGTTGCTGAAGCTGGCTTCAAACTTGCGATCCTCCTACCTCAGCCTTCCCAGTCACTGGGATTATAGGCATGCACCACTGCGCCTGGCCTCAATCCCTTTCTTTAGGGTCTCCCAAATGTGACCCTGTTCTGTCTTTCCTGCCACAGAATTGTATAGCTACACTGAGAACCTGGAATTCACCACTAACAGGAGATGCTTTGAAGAAGACTTCAAGACTCAAGGTGATCCCAGACCCATACTCATAGAGACATGATTTTTTCCCTCCATGATATCCCAGTCTGATCTATTAAAAGGCTGTAGCAAAATATAACTCTTCAGCTTCCTCCCCCATGACCATATACCCTTCCCTCTTGCACGTGGGATACAGGATTCTCTCTATCTCAAATAAAGAGGTAATGGGGTAGAAGCGAGAGAATCTTGAGCTGGGCTTCTTTCCCTGGTATAAGGGTCCAAGAGAACACAGGGTGGTAAGGCAAGGCTGGACTAGTGCCCTTTTGCCTGATGGAACCTCATGCCTGTCTTAGTCTTTGACATTAATGTTTAACCTCTGCCTCTAACTCTGCCCCACTCTCAATAGCAGTTTTTTGTGCCCACACTATGGTATCTTCAGATCTCCATTTTCTTACTTGGTAAAAGGCAATTCAATTTTCAATTCAACAAATGTGTGGTGAGTATGTGTTGAGATGCAGGAATCTGGGAGAAGATAAATTTTCCACTTCTACAAAGAGGTTATGGTTTATAGCAATGGGAAGGTGTATACAAAACTAGTTGAGTCCAAGAGAAAAATACTAAATGTCATAGAAAAATAAAATATCTTAGGAGCAGAGTCTTTGACTGGAGCATTAGTGTAAAAGTGGTCATCTTGTATCGGGCCTTTAAGGATGATTAGGAGTTAGGTGTGGATGGAGATAGCAGGAACTCCTTGAGAAAGGCAGAAAAATAGGACAAAATAGGCTCTGTGTATGTGTAAGACTGAGAAAATTTTGACGATGAGGCTACAGAATGGGTTCAGCACAGAACATTTTGGGTCCTTTTCCTGTTCCTTTTTCTTTCTTAGCTAAATAAGAAAAACTTTGGGCTGGGGATATAGCTTGTTGGTAGAGCACTTGCCTAGCACGTGTAAGGCCCTGGGTTTGTTTGTTTGTTTGTTTGTTTTCCCAGCACTACAAAACATAACAAATTAGGAAAACTTTTGGAAAAAAAGAATTTTTAGGGGGGCTGGGGTTGTAGCTCAGTGGTAGAGCATGTGTCTCTCATGTGTGAGACCCTGGGTTTAATCCTCAGCATCACATAAAAATAAATAAATGAAATAAAGACATTGTGTCCATGTATAACTAAAAAAAAAATTAAAAAAAAAGAATTGTTAGGGGCTGAGATCAGAGGTGCTATCAGGAGCCTTTCTGAGAAGGGTTGGCAATAGCCAATACTGTATGTATATGGTCTTTTATTCCCAGTGCAAGGGAAGGAATGGCTGGAGTTGGAAGAAGATGCCCAAAAGACCTATGTGATGGGACTTCTGGACCGGCTGGAAGTGGTCAGTAGGGAGCGGCGACTGAAGGTGGCCAGGGCTGTTCTGTATCTGGCCCAAGGTGAGTACCGACTATTTCTAGAGACAAGTAGAGGCTGAGGAGGGAAGTGGAATGAGGCAAACTGTGCTAGGAAAGCAAGTTCCGCTTGCCTCTCAAGGACACATCTTGCCATGGGCTAGGAATAACCCACACTTATGAGGAAGATAAATTGGTGTCGGGTACTATTCTGGATCCCTTGGGATATGCCCTTATTAGGCATGTCAGAATTTCTTATGGGATTCTTTTTTCCTAATTTGGACTGTAAGCATATGTGAAGATTACCAAGAGAGTCAGTGTGGTCAAAGCTGACAGTGTACCACCAGCTAAGCATAGAGATGTCTTTCAGTTGTTTGTAGGCCCCAACACTGAAGGAAGGCAAGGGTATATCACAGATCACCAGGACACTCTGCATGGTTTCTTGTTGGCATTTTGAAGATTCAAGCCAACATAGCAACAGGAAGGGATGCTGTGAGTAATTTGGTGACAATTAGAACTAATTGAGATTAATTGGGGAACTCTTCCCAGAAGAGACCTGTTAGCTAGGTGTTGGAAAGGAAAAGGAGATAGATAGCCTACCTGGAGTAGTGAAAATAAGCCCTGAGATCATAAATATAAGGATTGTTAGCAAACCAACTAGTTGGGAAATTGTAAAAAAAAAGGAGAAGAAAGAAGATGGACATTGAGTAAAGGAAAAACTATATCAAATAAGGTGGTGCCACCCCATCTCTTGGGTTTGATGCTCTGACCAGTGGCCAGTATGGAAGTATTTTTGCCTAAAGATATTCTCTGCAGCCCACACAAGGCAGCCAGGAAGTGTAGGTAATTAATATGCTTTCTGAGTCCAGCAGACCTCATAAAATGACTGACAGTAGTAAGTAGATGAAAAGCCTGATTATCTCACCCCTCTTGGATGGAATATTTCTGTGTTGTTTTATAGAGCTCCAGAGCTTCCTCTGGGGTTGAGTGTTTTGGGCTGCCTTCTCTATCTCATTTCTCTACTCCTCTACTGATTATTCCCAAATAAACTACTTGAATTTCAGTCCTTACTTATCTCAGGATCTGTAACTGGGGGAACCCAAACTTAAGACTCCCTTGTTGAGTACTTTGGACCTAACCCTGGAGATTACCTCACCTTTACCCTTACTCATTTGATGAAATTCTTTGGGGTTTTGAAGTTCTGCCCTACATTTGTTAGTCTATTTATTAGGCAGGGTATTAGAGAAAAGCCTTAAGACCATGGGGCAAGGTGGAAAGAACTGGGATACCTGTCCCTGCTCAACTTCTATGGCAATTGTCTGGTCCTTTAGGCACTTTTGGGGAATGTGATTCAGAGGTTGATGTGCTACACTGGTCCAGGTACAACTGCTTCCTGCTCTATCAGATGGGGACCTTCTCGGCCTTCCTGGAGCTACTCCACATGGAAATCGAGTAAGAAACCTTAGGGGAGGGGCTGGCCTAGATAACCCTCTTCTTTGATGGTACCTCATGTTCTATGATGATTTCCTTAGTAGAGACACCTATAGGAGCTGGGTCTACTCAGCTCAAAGCTCACTGAAAGTTCCTTTCCATCAGGCCATTTCCTAATATTCTGTCCTCCATTCTTGAAGTTGTGTTCAGCCCCAGCTTTTGCCCCAACTATAGCTTCAATCCTGGAACCTATCCTGGTTGGGATCCCTTTTTATCTAAGAACTTTTTCATCTCAGCCAAATTCTGGAATTCATGAAGGAAGCTCTTCTACCTTCATGAACATGACCCAAGAGGAACAGGACCAATTCTTGTCATTGCGCCCAATTCTTCCTAGAGTTTATAGCTCTATCAATGGCTTTATCTGCTGCTACTATAGTCACCCCTCATTTTGTCTCATGTCTGTCACCCACCAGTTTAGATGGGGTAAAATCTACTTCTTATTCATCAGGTATTGCTTAGCATCTGTTTTGTGTCCAGCACAGTGCAAGGAAGGCATATTGGGGATCATAAGAGGAATGATATCACACAACCCACCTTGCCTGTCTTCACCACAGATGAAGGTTTGCTGAGGACAAGGGAATACTATGAACTCGCTTACTTTAGACCAGTTTCATTAGCGGCTGCATAGCCAGGGAATGACAGATGTTCTTGTTTATGTGTATGATAAGTGGGAGCTTAGGAAGAAAGTAGGCCTTATGGATTCCTGTTGTCTTCCTCCTCCCCGGCAGCAACAGCCAGGCCTGTAGCAGTGCTCTTCGGAAACCAGCTGTCTCCATTGCTGATAGCACAGAGCTCCGGTAAGTGAGACTGACTGTGAGTTTGAGACAGGGACATGTTTAGCACCAGGTTACCCTTTCCCCAAATCCTACCACTAGGAAGTTGCCCTTTAACTAGTCTTCTTGGGTTGGATTCCCACTGGGGAGGTCTCCCATCTCTGGGGTCTCTGACTACAAGCTGAGAACTGTCTTGGAAGCCTCATGTGATTCTTCTGTAACACCAGGGTACTGCTGAGTGTCATGTACCTAATGGTGGAAAATATCCGCCTGGAGCGAGAGACAGACCCCTATGGGTGGAGGACAGCACGGGAGACCTTCCGCACTGAATTGAGTAAGAAGTGGCTGCGCTCAAGAAAGGGTTGGAATGGAGTGCTAATGATGGAGGGGAAGCAGAACATCTGCCCAGGACAGGAACATAGTCTTTTTATTTTTCCTTTTTCTTTTTAAAATGAACATACTTTCTTTTGGGATAGATACTACATGGCAAGCATAAGGACTGGGCTTGATTGTCCATTCCCCTGTGTCTATGAGCGAGGACTAGTCATAACTTCTCCATGCCTTGTTTTATATGCTTAGAAGTGGGGATAGCTATCCCTTTCCCATTCCATGAATCCCACATGAAAAAATGAGTTGAACCTCTTTGAAAACTGAGCTCTTTTCAAATGTAATGGTCATCTAACAGGGATAGGATGTGAAGGCATATGAGGTTTGTTTGTTTGTTTGTTTGTATCAGGGATTGAACTCAGGGGCACTCAACCACTGAGCCACATACCCAGCCCTATTTTGTATTTTATTCAGTGACAGGGTCTCACTGAGTTGCTTAGTGTCTCGCCATTGCTGAGTCTGGCTTTGACCTTATGATCCTCCTGCCTCAGCCTTCTGAGGTGCTGGGATTACAGGCATGTGCCACCGCGCCTGGCTTGCATGAAGTTTTTAAAATACATTTATTGATGTGGGAAAGTGAAATGTGTTCCACGAAATACCTCAATTCCTTCAGCCAGAAAGCAATATCCTCATAAATGCCAAAATGACTGTTTAGCATTTATCCACAAAGCATCACCCTAAGCTCTTGGAGTCAAGTCATTTTACCTCTATAGCCTCCCTTTCTGTTCTTGAGGGCCTTCCCTCTGAGTCTCACTAAGACTCATTCTCAGGACCAAAGACTCTGGTATTCTTCAGAGTAGGCAAGCACTTTCCTTAGTGGGTTCAAAATCAGGGATACAGGGGCAGGGTTTCAGCTACTTCGTCCTCACTTTCTCACTTGTCTTTCTTTATACTTCCAGGCTTCTCCATGCATAATGAGGAACCTTTTGCCCTTCTGCTCTTCTCCATGGTTACCAAGTTCTGCAGTGGCCTAGCCCCCCACTTTCCCATTAAAAAGGTCCTTCTTCTTCTCTGGAAAGTGGTTATGGTGAGTCGCCGATCCTTCCTATTCCATCTCATCAGATCAGCAATGCCTAACCTCAATTTCTTCTAGTCTGATTCCAGGAGCTAGAGCTAGGCAGCAGAATGACCAGCTGTTAGCCAATAGCTAAGAAGACGTGGTAACAAAGCCATCCTAAAGACATCAGATATTCTATATCAGAACAGGTTACTGTTTCTATTGGACAAATGGGAGGTGCCACTCCATGAGCTGGAGTGTTCATGGCACCTTCCCCTTATAGAGCTAATGTTTCATGGAATGAATAGTGGCTGAAAATTGGGAGAAATAGTTCTATTCATTCTAAGGAACCTTGAGAAATTCTGTGTCTCAGTTTCTTTAGCTATAAAATGTTGGGACTAGTGCCTGCACTCCCTCCAGATAAACAAAGGAATTTTTTTTTTTTTTTTTTTTTTACAAAATGAAGTTCTGGTAAGTATATGATTGCAAGTATATTTAACTAATCTTCATCTCTGGCTCCCATTCCACAGGACTGCCTGATCAACATACCCTTCAGGCAGGCCTCATAGGGGGAACTGTCATTTGACTGAAGAAATTAATTCTGTGGGCTCATAACATCTTCATGAGCCTCTTAAAAAGTAAGACTTAAAAAAAAATCCAGGTGTGGTGGCACACACCTGTAATGCCAGCAACTCTTGGGGCTGTGGCAGGAAGATCACAAGTTCAAAGCCAGCCTCAAGCAACTTAGTGAGGCCCTAAACAACTTACTGAGATCCTGTCTCAAAAACTAAAAAAGACTGGGAATGTGACTCAGTGGTTAAGTGCCTCTGGGTTCTATCCCTGGTTCCAAAAACAAATAAAAATGAATTAAAATAATTTATGAAAAGGTAAGCTCAAGTGGAAAATTTTTAATAAACCAAGATCATTTTCTGTTTTTTCAGGGGAGGCTCCCAGGAATTCCCTTTCTAACTTCTGTTTCCAACCCTGGATCAGTAAATAGGGTTTTATCCTGACCTCTGAGCTCCTTAGACTGAAATGGGAACCATGTCTTCCCCTTGCTGTTTTACTACTTCCTTATTTAGAAAGGAATCTGAAGAGACTGTAGATTTTGACTTTTTCTTTCAATCCATGTTTCCCTGACCTTACTATCTCTGACTTCCCGCCCTTCCTCTCTCTTCTCTGCCCCTTTCCTTGTTTTTACTCTTTTAGTTTACCCTTGGTGGATTTGAGCATCTGCAGGCTCTCAAAATAAAGAAGCGGGCAGAATTGGGCCTGCCTCCACTGGCTGAGGACAGTATCCAGGTGGTGAAGAGCATGCGTGCTGCCTCCCCACCCTCTTACACTCTTGACCTGGGGGAATCTCAGCTGGCACCACCACCCTCCAAGCTGCGAGGCCGTCGTGGTTCTCGAAGGGTATGGACCAAAGCATACAGTAGCACTGCAACACTGGGTGGCCAAGAATCAAAATTCTAAACCATTCTGGGTATGGTAGGAAAGGGAAGTAAATTACCTGGCTTCTGCTCCAGGTGGGCCCTGTGATCAACCCAAAACCTTAGAATCTCTACTTTGTCCTCTATACTCAGCCCTGACAAGCCCCTGTGCTGTCCTTGATGGAACTCTGTGATATCATATCATGGCCATATGTTCTTCAGGATCATTGATGTGGACCTCAATGAATGAAGTTCCTAAGCATCCTGAACATTATTTGGGGTAGAGTCCTGGGGATATGGAACCTGAAAGGGGCTACCAGCAAATTCATGTCTGAGGTTAGGTACTAGCATTTTTTGGTAGCAGAAAGATTCACTCTTGAGCCAGTCATACTCTTGTCTGACCATGAAACCACAAACTTACAGTCAAGAGATGACTAGTTAAGGTTCTAGGTATAGTGTACAGTCCTGAAAAAGTCAGAATAAGATACACTGAGACTTGGCCATGTTCCCATGAACATATCTGCCTGACCTATCTGAGTCCACCAACTAAAGATAACAGAGCCAGACAGTCATGCTTAGCAATCCAATTTGCATTATATGCAGTGGAATTTTTTTGATCTTTGTTTTTTTATTTTATAAAGTAATGCTTACTCATTGTAGAAATTTGGAACAAATATAAAAATGTGACAAAGGGAGGAAAGAAAAATCACCCACAACTTAACAACAAGAGGCAGTGACTGTTAACTTTTTGGCCTATTTCTGTCCAATCTCTTTCTAAAACAAAATTTGAAATTCAGAACTTGCTTCCCTTGCCTAGAAGCAATCTTCTGTGCTCCTGTTCCTCAGTCAGCCAGCTGGAGTTTGCTTACATAAGGCAAACTAATTGATTGTTCACTTCAACAGATCATAATTAGGAAGGAAGGTTCTGGCAAAAAAATTAAAAAAGGCATCAATGCTATCTGAAAGCTAAATAACTATAACTTTAGGATTATCTATGCTCTGTTCCTAGCCACATGGTTGCCAGAGGGCTGCTTGTCCTGGGGTTGGCTACTTAGGCTATAAGGTCAAGATAAGAAACAGAATGTTTCTCACCTAAGCTGGGGTCCAATTCCATGTTCCCTAAAGTCTGGAAGGCTGTAGGAAGAGGGTGGCTTTAGACAACAGTGCTCAGGGTGAGATCTTAATGTGCTTTCCTCCCCCAACCTCCAGCAACTCCTCACTAAGCAGGATAGCCTGGATATTTACAATGAAAGGGATCTTTTCAAGACTGAGGATCCAGCCACAGAGGAAGAAGAGGAATCTGCTGGTGATGGAGAACGAACCTTAGATGGAGAGTTAGACCTGCTAGAGCAGGACCCTCTGGTGCCACCTCCACCTTCACAGGGACCCCTCTCAGCTGAGAGAGTGGCCTTTCCCAAGGGCTTGCCCTGGGCCCCAAAGGTCAGGTAGGTTTTATTACACCAGGGACCCTGAGCTTTGGAGTTTCAATGACCAAAGGTCCAAGGCAGAATACTCTTTTTTTTTTTTTAAATATATTTTTTAGTTGTCAGTGGACCTTTATTTTTATTTATTTATTTATTTATATGTGGTGTTGAGGATTGAACCCAGTGCCTCACACATGCCAGGCTAGAGATCTACCACTGAGCTACAACCCCAGCCCCTAGAGTACTCTTTTTTCAATGCTTATTAATCTGGCCTGACAGTCAGAACTTCTGGATTTGAAGTTCCCTCTGTTGATTACCATTGTCCCCCCACTGCTCCAAGCTTCCAGTTGGAGGGGCAAGAGCCCAGAAAATTTCTTTCTCTCAATGTTTGCTTTTCTTCCCTTTTCTGGTGTTGGTCTTTCTACCATCCTCTTAGACAAAAGGACATTGAGCACTTCTTGGAGATGAGCAGGAACAAGTTCATCGGATTCACCCTGGGGCAGTAAGTGACTCTGTGGTCAAAACTGGCTGTAAAATGGTTCCGAGGGGACCAGAGGAGCAGGTGGCTTGCAATGAGGGGTGTTTCAAGTAGTCATAATGTACCCTAGAACCACCAGGCCCCAGTTACTACTTTGCATTCTTTCTGTGGAAATTTTTCCTTGGGTTCCTTCCAGATTCCTCAAAGAACTCTTGTGTTTTTAGTGAGGCATAGCATCTTGAATTAACAAGTCATTTCCCAACTGGGCACAAATTTACTCATGAGGGTGTTAGATTAGATGAAGAAGAGGAGATTATGGTCATAACAGATCCAGTCTTCCCATGTTTCCTCACTATCATGAAAGCCTCCCACTGGCCTCTACAAAACCTAGAAGGCTTTGTTATTGGGGTTTTAATGTCAAAAGTGTCTTTGGGCTACATACCCTTTAAAGTAGAAACCTATCACTGCCAGACCAAGCGAGTCTCCAAGGAATCTCCTAATTTTCAGGAAAACTTCTATGTGCCATTGTTATCTTTGTGTTCTGAAGCAAGATGGGGGAAGCTTGCAGAAGAAAGTCCAGAGTATCAGAGGTAGATGCTGAAAGTGGCATTGTCCCTGTGACTCCAGGACGCATGGGTAGTTTTCTGTTATTTTTGAAGCTTATGGTTTGGTGATTCTGGCCTTTCACAGGGACACAGATACCTTGGTTGGATTGCCCAGACCCATCCATGAGAGTGTGAAGACCCTAAAGCAGGTGACCAGGGTGGGCTCTCAATCTTCAGGGATAGGGAGCCATCAAGGCAAGTTGAATTACCAGGGTTTTGGGTACTGGGAGGAGCTCTTCTACCAGACACATTCAGGACCTTCTGCATTTCCCCTGCAGGCCTTTTGGCCAAATAGGGAAAACCAAATCCCTTTCTACTTATCCAGTTTACTACATTCAGATAGATGAAAAAGTTTTCCTTTCTTCCTCTCATTCCTTTTCCCTATTTCCATTCTTCTCTTTCTTCCCACTCCTTGCTTCCTTTCCTTTCCTTTCACTTTTCTCTCCCCATAGGTCCGCTTACTTTCAAAGGCCCAAGATTGGGTAGAAATCTGCTCCACATCTATGTGGGTGTCAGCACAGAGTACAGAGTCACCATTCCATACACACATGCATGGCCATCAAGACTCTCAGGGCAGTGGTCTAGGGGCAAAAACCTGTTCTTGGTTTCCCTTAGCACTTTGTTTGAAGGTAAATGCTTAGGTATTTGCTGTTCAACAAAGGTAGAAATATGTCATACATAAAAACACTGTTTGTGAAGCACTTTGATCAGTGCTACTGATACCAAGATTAATAAGACTCCTGCCTTCAAAGAGTTCATCTCTTTTTGGAGTAACAGACCCACAGTAGAACATTTCCTTGTTAGTGAAGAAGTTAAATAATGTGATTGAGGCCTTCAGTCCTTGTCTTCTTATCTTCACCAGCACAAGTATGTCTCCATCGCAGATGTGCAGATCAAAAATGAAGAAGAACTAGAGAAATGCCCCATGTCTTTGGTGAGCCAAGGGGGTCCTGCACAGGAGGAGGGAAGAAGGGACTCTGTCTTCAGTACTGTTACAGAGCATATATGCATGCACTGATTTAGCTTGTTGGTCTTTTTCTGAGTGTCAGGCAAGACCAAGTTTCTGCTTCCATGCCATTTTAAAGTTTGGGAAGAAAGTAATGAACAGGGCTGGGGATATATAGCCCAGTGTGTATATAAGTAGAGTGCCTATCTAGTGTATAGAAGTCCCTGGGTTTAATCTCCAGCACCATCAAAAAAAAAAAAAAAAAAGGAGACGAATGGATAATAATAAATAAATGAGGCTATCAGAGAATGATAGATACAATGAAGAAAATTTAAATAGGATAACATGATAGAAGCATCTATAGTAGACTACTGTAATATACAGGTATATTTTGTAGCTTTTTTTTTTTTTTATGATGTTGGAATTGAACCCAGGGCCTTGTATATGCAAAGCAAACCTTCTACCACCAGGCTACATCCTCAGCCCAATAGACTACTTTAGATTGGGTATTCAGGGTAGAATAGAATAAAAGAATGCAGTCAGAGACTGGGCAGATCTGATGTTGAAAAGATGGTGTGTCTTTTTGTTTGCTTCTGTTTTCTTCATGAAGC
This sequence comes from Spermophilus citellus, assembly GCF_964194105.1. Classification (NCBI taxonomy): domain Eukaryota; kingdom Metazoa; phylum Chordata; class Mammalia; order Rodentia; family Sciuridae; genus Spermophilus; species Spermophilus citellus. Next base: position 207,881,991 of record NC_138184.1, read on the forward strand.
ATGGAGTAGGGTCAGCAGCCGTTGAGGGATTATGGGCAAGGGGGTTTGAGGACAGGGAAGAAGTTAGGAAGTAGGCCTTTTGGGGAAGAGAAAGGCACACCTGCCAGGATTTCCAGGCTTTGTTGAATGCCCATTTAAGACTTATGTCCAGTAAGCCTTAGCTGAGTAATGTAGGATAGAAGGGTCCCAGTCACTCCACCCTGCTTCAGGGTCTCATGGCATTGATCCTTGCCCTAAAACAGAGGGGCCTTCATGGAGGAGGGACTGTATTTGCCAAAGATGACACAGAGGTCTAAGCAGCCTTTTGAGTACCTGCACCCCCATTCTGATAAAGACTAAGTTAGGGTCATCAAGAGGTCAGACATGCATGAAGGGCCTGGTCAGAAAGGAGAAAGTAATGTTGGTAAGACTAATGAAGAGGGAAAAATTAGTTTTCATCCACCTAAAAAGCATCCTTGTTTTGTTTTCTGGCTCTCTGGCTATAGGTTACTTAACTCCCTTACTAATCCTCCCTATTGAGCCACCTACCCCACCTTTCTGCCTCGTAGAGCATTCTAGAGCTCTCCATTGATCTCAGAATGGGGTATCTTTTCCCAGGAGTATCAACAGCCTAAGTTAAACCCATGTTTATCCAGAGTGGTTCTGTGTGTGTCCAGCAAAGTAGTAGTTTGAGCCAACTCCTAGGTAGGAGTTTTGACTCTTGATCTGTCATGTGACATGGAAATAAAAATTCTAGATAAGTTGCAAATAATGAGAAAACAAGATCCTTAGATTGTTGGGATAGGAAGAGGCCTCAGAAGGCATCCAGGCCAACCCACTGATCTGATTGAAGAAAAAACTAGGGCTCAGGGAGGAAAGGTCATTTATCCATGGTCATATAGCAAGTCATTAGCACAGCCAGGATAGCAACCTAGATCTGACTCCCACCTTGATGCTTTTTTCATTCTGCCTCTTACAACCAAGAAAATGTGGCCTTTGGTTACCCAGAAAGTGGCCTGGGTAAACTGTGTGTTTCCTGCCATAGGGAGAAGAGGTGGTACCAGAAACACCATGTGAAATCCTTTACCAAGGCATGCTGTACAGCCTCCCCCAATACATGGTAAGGAGATGGCTGGGCCGGAACTGCCCTTCTCTGCTGCTAGAAAGAGACAGCTAAGAACCATTTCAGACTGAGCTGTCCATCGTTTGAATTTTTTCCTGAGGCTTTGCCCCACAGACAGAGCATTCTCTAATACATTAGAATTCTGAGCCTGTCTCAGAGTTCCTCTCCCTAGTCCTTCTTTGGGAGGAGTGGAGAATGAGATGGATTCTGTATAGAATGCATTGAGGGGCCAACCTTCTAGGTAAGTACCAGAATCCTGAGATCTGCCACTGTCTGTCATGTCTTAGAGATCCTCAGGCTGGGAGTGGTGATAATGCTGATGAATTTCAGAGTTAGAGAAGGAAAAAGAAAGGCAAAGTTGGGCTTATGCCTCTTCCATCTTATTTCTGTGTGTTGCCCCTCCCACTTTACTTCTTCCATTCTCCCCTTTGGAAAGAGAAATCTTGGAGCTAAACCATATGTAAGCTCCCTTCTGGCTTCCTCTTTAGTCTCACAGGCAAACCTCAGGACTGGTCACCTCTGCACTTCTGGATGCGGGGGAGATTTGGTCACAGAAAGAAGAACTTAAGAGAAATGCTTTGAAACACTTTTCATTGTGCTGGTGAGGGGTGGAAGAAATGTGACTTTTCCTTTTCTACTTCCCAGATTGCTCTGCTTAAGATTCTCCTGGCTGCAGCCCCAACCTCCAAGGCTAAGACAGACTCTATCAATATTTTGGCCGATGTCTTGCCTGAGGAGATGCCGTGAGTACTCCCACTGGGGCAGCTGCTAGATATTATGTCTTGTCTGCAAGGCCTCTCTGTCCTACCCCACCTTATTAACACAGGGATTGTCTTCAAAGAGGTCTCTCCTTTCCCATCAGTATCCCCTTTTCCTGCAGGGCTTTCTACTGTGCTCTATTTAAAAACCCAGCACTGGGGGGTCTGACTTCAGTGCCAGTTATTGGCTGCCTGAGTATGTGGGTGGACATTGCTGAGGGATGAGTTTGCCAAAGAGAGACATGGCAACAAAGAGATCAGTGGAGCTTTTCTCCAGACAAGTTTATAAGTGGGAACTCTGGGGGTTTTCCTAGCATAGAAGTTCAGGTTTCCCAGGTTCTGGCTCTCTTGTGTATCATTGTATCTGACCCAAATCCCTGTGTCCTTATAGCCCTCCCTCCAATTGGGGCTACCTTCTACACTGACTTCTTTCTCCATTGTAGCATCACTGTTCTCCAGAGCATGAAACTAGGCATTGATGTGAATAGGCACAAGGAGATCATAGTAAAAAGTATTGCTGCCCTGCTCCTACTACTCCTCAAACACTTCAAACTCAACCATATCTACCAGGTGAGCATCTAGGAGCATTTCTCCACAGGACTTTGAGTGTTTTCCTGGCCCTGGTGAAGGACACAAGGGCCCTTATAATCCCACTAAGCATCTTTTGACTTTTTCTTTTTCCTCATTGAGAGAACCCAGTTTTTGTTGTGTAAGCTTGGGATAAGGATATAGAGTGGGATGTGGGAAACTGCCCTAGAAAGATACAGATGTCGGTGTCCTTGGTAAGATAGCTCATGGTCATGGGTAGGAATTCTTAGGAATATGCCCAGCCAGTTTTGAAACAATGTAAGTCAGAATTCAAATGTTCCACAAAAAGTGGGGGCAGTAAGTTGACTGTACTTTTCTGTATATAAAGTAATTTGAGTTGTAATTCTGAATAAGGCACTGTTCTGATTCTTAAAGGCGTTTAAGTCTTGTAAAGAATATAGATAAAATTATATAAGTGGAAGAAACAATTTATAGTAGAGGGGGTGGAGAGAGAGAAGGGGAGGGGAGGGGAGGAGAGGGGAGGGGAGGGGGGATAGTGGAGAATGGGATAGACAGCAGAATACATCAGTCACTAGAAAGGCAATTTGTAAATCAATGGAAATATAACTGATGTGACACAGCAATCTGTATACGGGGTAAAAATGGGAGTTCATAACCCACTTGAATCAATCTGTGAAATATGGTATATTAAGAACTATGTAATGTTTTGAACAACCAACAATAAAATAAAAATAAATAAATAAATAAAAAGAATATAGATATAAATAGCCAGTTGTAGAGTGATAAGTACTGTGATGCAGGTAAGCATTGGCTGCTATGGAAATACCTAATCCAACTTGAGACAAAGAAGAGGTGACTTCTAACCTGAGTCCTGAAACAGATGTTAGTCAGTATATGGGAGTTGTCAGGGAAGGAGGACAGGAAGCAATTCAAGCAGAAAAGCTAATAGGTCCAGAGGGAAGAGAGCAAAGTTCTTATAGAAACTGTAATTAAATGTTGCTGAAGTTCTGCCTGAAATAGGGGGAGATGAACACGGCCTGATGTTACATGAACCATAGGAGTTGGCAGGGACAGATTGTAATAAGTAGATTGCACACAATTACTGGGTACCCATAATGTGCCTGGCACCCCTAAGCTTGTGTAGGGCCTCACTTAATTCTCACCCCTATAAGGAAGGTCTTATTTTATTCCTGTTTTATGGGTGAAAAAAAACCCACAAAATTAAGAAAAGCTAAGACCCTGCTTCGTTTTCCCATGGAGGCATTGTTTGCCTTGCTAAGGAGTTTGGACTTGGTCCTGTGGGCATTACCAAGATTAGTGATAAGATGGGGGCTTCCCGAAAAGAGTAACATTAAACAGAGACATGAGATGGGAGGGAAAGGGAGAGAAAAGAGAAATTGCATGGAAATGAAGGGAGACCCTCATTGCTATACAAAATACATATAAGAGGTTGTGAGGGGAATGGGAAAATAAACAAGGAGAAAAATGAATTACAGTAGATGGGGTAGAGAGAGTAAAAGGGAGGGGAGGGGAGGGGGGATAGTAGGGGATAGGAAAGGTAGCAGAATACAACAATTACTAATAGGGCATTATGTAAAATTGTGGATGTGTAACCGACGTGATTCTGCAATCTGCATTTGGGGTAAAATTGGGGGTTCATAACCCACTTCAATCTAATGTATGAAATATGATATGTCAAGAGCTTTGTAATGTTGTGAACAACCAATAAAAAAAACAATAAAACTAATGGATATGTGGACAGTAAGCTATGGGGATGAAATTTTAGAAGCCAACATCAATTTCTTTGGGTTGGGCTGGCCCACATGAACTACATGGACACTTTAGGTAAGAACTGTTACTTTTTCTATATTTGCCTGACTTCACTGCTATGATAATGTCTAGAAAAAAAGAGAAAAGATTCAATCAAATTTGGTTGCTATAACTTTTTGAAACATTTTATTCTATTTCAATACCTTTTAACTACAACCCCCCAAATACTTAAGCACCTTATGTTTATCTTGTAGCCCTTTTTATTAAAATCTATGAAACTCATGTGTCAACATGAGAAACTTACTTACTTGGGTTTCAACAGTGCGTGTAAAAGAGTTTAAAGTACAAAAACAACTTGAATAAAAGGAAATTTTTAGAAATATAAACATGAAATAGAGTGGTAGGATTTCTAGAAAACTGCCTCCACTGAATCCTATATTTCTAATGAATTGTTGCTTTACACATTGAGATTTTAGGATCTCATCAGTCATTTCAACCTACTGTTGAACCCTGATGCAAAGAAAAGACCACCAACTCCAATTTTAAATCAAATTAAAGCAAGCTTTCATTTGTGTTCACAAAGAGAGCTTATCAGTGACTGTCTCACCTAACATGGGCTAGAGACCAGCACTCCAGCTTTCCAGGAACAAGATTTTATAGCACAAAAAGTTGCAAACGGGGGTGTCTTAAGAACTTACAGAAAACAGAATTTTGACAAGCATAATACAAAGGCAAATAGTAGGTTAGTGATCTACATTGAATGATATTTTAAGGTCAGGAGAAACTTTATATCCCCAAATCTGAATTTATGAGGCACAACTAAGGTTTTAGAGAGGTTTGTTATCTGGTCAGGGAAATCCAGGCATGGGTGTGATCAAGGCATGGGCAGGAATTTCAAACAACTTGTCATGAAAAGTCAACTTCTGTTTTACTATAAAGTACTCTGACTTCATGACTATGTAATGAGATTGTCCCAATCTTGAGATGGAATTAGTCTGGGTTCCTCATTACAAGGACAGACCTTCACTGAGGCAACTTTTATAAAATATGATTAAGTTTAAATAGTAGTTTATACTATTTATATTTTGACAAAATTGTTTTTAATATACAAATAAAAATCAATGTTATGTAATACTCAAAAAAAAAAAAAAAAGATGGGGGCTTCCCACCTGGGAGGCTATAGGGAGGAGAGGAAGCTCATTCTTGCCCAGAGGCTTTTTCCATTTTCCTCCTAAGAAGTCAGAATCAAGCTTGCTGATAGAAAGTAGGTCTTGGAGTATAAGCAGGCCCCTGCAGACTTTATGACCATGGCCCTATATGACTAAAACAGAGTATCCTTCCACTTTAGTACATTCATGACATCTTTGGGTGTGATAGGTGTTCTGGTTATTTACACTTCTATTGATGTTTGCTGAGAAGCAACAGGGTTGGGAGGAATAAGAGTGGGTAAGAGATGGTATTCCCAGCAGAAAGAGAACAGAGAACTATGGATGTGTGTTTATGTCTGTTTCTTTTGGTGGGTGGTATGTAGATAAATAACTGGACTGGTGTGCAGCTTGATGGGCCTTGCCATTGTGTGTCAGTGTGGGTGAATCCTTATAGGGCCTGGACATAGCTCAACCTGAAAAAACTTTCTGCCCTTTGATAATGGATATGTGTTGGTTCCTCTGTCTGGGGCTTTGGAAAATACTCTGGGTCAGCTTCCAGGGAGAAAATATTGAGCAAAAGAGGGAAGTAGTTATGACACAAGCTTACTCCCCACTTCTGACCACATACGCAGGGACATTTTGCTTGCTGCCATTTTGCTGATGAGGCAGAGCTAGGAGATTGAAAACACAACAGTTCTCAACCCAGTTTCTGTACTGTCCCAGGTTCTAGCTTCTTCATCTGTAGAGAAATTGTTTCTGATGCTTCTCGGTATATCATAGGCAAAACCCAGGGTGACTAGTCCCATAACACTGCTCTTTTGACCAATTTACCCCACTAGGTCTACCTGGACACAAATGCTATCGAAGTTCAAGAAAGGCAAATGGAGCCCCCATGTTCTAGTACTTATCCCATCAAAGACATCTTGGATTTCTCAGTGCAGTGTCTGTTGGCTGAAGGGCCATTCATTCATTAAAATTCTTAACTGATATTCTAAGTACTAGGAATAACGTTGTGTACCAGACAGACTGCAGCTGGAGCCACATTCCAGTGGTTCATTTGCTTACTATGTGCTGTCTCCATCCTGATGGAGTGATGCCAGCAGTTGCCAGGAGTAAGCTGCACCTGTCCCTGCTATATCAATCATAGTTGAAATTATGAGCCAGAGGTTTGGTATGGAAAACAGCTCTCTTAGGGAGCCTTCTTTTCCTGTTGAGCTTAGGAACAAATCTCACAGCGATTCTATTTATGTGGAGTGTTTTTCGCTCTGGCTTGTTTACATTTTGCTTTTGGTCAGGAGCTTACAATACATTGCAGGTTGTCCCTCTCCATGTAGGATGGGCTGGCAGAAGATAAATGTCATCATTTCATAGAAAGGAAGACTGATAACACAAGTAGAAAGTGGATATTCTTTTTTCTTTATTCGTCTTGATTTTGTTCTGTTTTGCTTTTGGTGCTGGGGGTTGAACCCAGTGCCTCACACATGCTGTACCACTGAGCTGTACCCCAACCCCAGTATTCTTAGGAATGGATACTAAATGTGTACTTTTCTCTTTTTTCATACATACCTTCTATTTTCCCTGAAGTCAGTAGCTCTTTCTGCTTTGATCTTTTAATTCAGTTTGAATATGTATCACAACATTTGGTATTTGCCAACTGCATCCCTTTGATCCTGAAGTTCTTCAATCAAAACATCTTATCCTACATCACTGCCAAAAACAGGTATGGACTCTTGACAGGTTTATTTCAAGGAGCTATCTTGGGGTGGTTGAAAAATCTATATCATGTCTGTACTGTTCAGTTCTCCTGGTGACCCTAGTCCCTCCTGTCTTGGAGCTGTCCCTGTTAAATTTAATTCCCCTGAAGTGTCAGCTGATGTATAGTTTGGCTTCTTGTATTATAATAGTTTTGAAAACTATTGAATTATAGAAATGAAGCTGAAATGATGAAGTTTCTGTAACGAAAGGACCTGTGGCAAAGACTCAGGAGATTTTTTTTTCCCTTCACCACAACAAGCAGTCTGGCCATCTCTGATCTTTGTATAAATCATGTTGAAGCATCTGGGGCAATCACACTGCTTTGTAAACCATCAAGTGTTAAACAATAGGCCTTTATTTAGGTAGATCAATTTGTAGTTTTAAAAAAATAAGATATTTTCATATTCATTATTTCATTTACTCTCCTCAGCAGTGCTGAGAGATATTATAAGTTTATTTCTCATTAGGAGCCAAATTCAGACAGGTTAACTGACTTGATCAAGTCTACAATGCTTGTGAGTTCTTAAAGTAAGCATCAGGCAGGATCAAAACACAGGATTTTCTATGAATACAGATTGCCTTTCACCCCTTTAGTCAAGCTAGGATTGGGGAATTGCACCCTAAGTTTGCTACTTTCACGAGAATTGAAAGCATGTTAGTAGAATTTACCAGAATTCCTCTACTAGAGGCTAAATTCTTAAAGTAGAAGTAAAGGGGCTGCTGTCACACTTGGGGTGACTAATGAGGGAAGGACTAGGAGAGGTTGTCTCATTAGTCTGTCATACCACCTGAATTCCTTGAGAGGCAGTTCTTGTTTGTAGTTTAAAATGCACATACACCCTCCACCACAGAGCCTGAAACCATGAGACCTGGATTCCTGACCTGGATCTGCCATTTGCTAGCTATGTAATCGTAAGCAAAATACTTAGTTTCTCAGAGCCACATATTTGCATCTTTAAAATGAGAATATCTCCTCTAACTATATAATAGAGCTTTTTTCCCCCTTTTTTTCTTTTTGCAGTCCCAGAGATAAACCTAGAACTTCATACATGCTAGGCAAGTGCTCCACCACTAAGCTACAGCCCAGCTCCATAGAGCTTTTTTAAAGAAAATATTTTTAGCTGTATATGAACACAATATTTTTATTTTACTTTTTTTAATATACTGCTGAGAATCAAACCTAGTGCTTCATACATACTAAGCAAGTGCTCTATCATTGAGCCATAACCCCAGCCCCTCAGAGCATTAAGATTAGTGTATATGAAAGTGCTGCTTTAAATATTGTTGCTTTGGGGGGAAACACTGGAGAATGAGTTTTGTTCTAATTACATGGAGACCTCTGCTCTGGTCTTTTTAAAAATGGTACTTAAGATATTCTTGTGGGTTACCAGGGAAAATGAAAGTGTAGATTGGGCTGTGTCAGTGCCACAAATGCATGAGGGCACCTATGTATATCAGTCAAAACTCTTGGTTATAAGTAATCCATTCCAACTAGACTAGACTCATGCATAATGAGGAGTTTATTAGAAGAAAACAAGAGGTGTTATCTTGAGGAACCTAAGTCAGGGCTGGGGATGTGGCTCAGTGATAGAGCTCTTGCCTAGCAAGGCCCCAAGTTATATCCCAAGAACCACAAAAATATATTTAAAAGTAAAAAAGGAACCTAAGGCAGGAATGGAGCTTTGGGGCTGTGGTGTGGTGAGCCCAGGAAAACTTGTACCTCCATCTGTGGACATGAGGGCTATACTCCATTCAGACTCTCTCACTGATAGATTTGTCTATCTACTGCTCAGACCACTTGGTGATATATGCCCACATGAGCTGAACATGTCACAATGCCATCTCAGAGACTGAATGGACTTTCAATCCTTATTCCAGATTGCCAGGGTTAGAGATCTAACTATGGCTGGGGAAGTATAGAACCTGAATGTCCCCTCCCCAAGTCCATGGGCCTGAAAAGAAGGGGCGGACAATCTACAAGGTATCCAATCAGGTTCTTTTATAATTCAAAGAATGGTAGTCACAGTCTACAGCTTTTGCTTAGGTTACCCTAGACAAAATGGTCCTCTGGTGTGAAACCTATATGTTTTATTTTAAATGATCCCTAAGAACTTAGAACACCCACAGCTCATCATTGAACAGTTCTCTTATGGCTCTTTCAATCTAGATATTCTAGATGCTTGTAAGTTTCTTTGATATTCCCTTAGGCTAGAATTCTATTCAGTGAGAGATTAGAAATAAATTGCATCTTTGATTTCCTGCCCCCACTTCCTAATCACTAGCACCTATTCTGCCATGGGGCTTTGTCAGTGGAGCTAGTTAGACAGGTAGATGAATGTTTATCCTAATAGGACAATACAGAACTGGAAATTCTGGGAGAATCCAGAAGAGTGAATCAAGATGATGAGCTACATAACAGATAGATTCACTGCTCTTTTCCTCCCTTCTCCTACCTGGCCTCTCCTAGGTTTTTTTGGCCTAGATTTTTTAAAGATAATGATAAATATTTCCAACCAGATAAGTTGTTTCCTTTTTTATATATGATTTGACCTTTGATGTGTGGAGGCAGGTCTAAGAAACCCCATATTTATATTTCTTATCCCCTGCTTTGCCAACATCCTTTCTCATTTTGAACTGCACTTACTCAGATAGATTGGTGTTTAAAACCACCTTGAATATCAGATTGAGCATCAGAGCCAGGTGCAGTGGCACACACCTGTAATCCCAGTGGCTCAGGAGGCTGAGGCAGGAGGATCAAAAGTTCAAGGCCAGCCTCAGCAATTTAATGAAGCCCTAAGTAACGTAAGTGAGACCCTCTCTCTAAATGAAATATAAATAGGGCTGGGGATGTGGCTAAGCACCCTTAGATTCAATCCCTAGTACCAAAGAGAGAGAGAGAGAGAGAGAGAGAGAGAGAGAGAGAGAGAATACACATACCCAAATTCTGTATTATACCAGTGGAGGGAGAAAAGGAAAGAAATAGAACAGTCATTTGTTGAGTGACTATGCTTCTGTCATCATGTGGTGACTTATTTTCCTTCCTGCCTCATGCCTGCTTCCCAGGCTCACCAAAGAGCCTGTAGTTTTCTTGCAGTTCCCCACTGTTGATTTTAGGAACAGATGCTCTTACCATTATTGATCTATTTGATTGGCCCTGCTGCAGGAAGCTGCCCTTGCCTCAATCATCCTTTAGGAGTGACGTCTATAGTCATTCCCTAGAGCTCCTGGCTTTCAGAAAGATCTGATGAGAGACATTAGAGAAGTTTTCATTTCATCCTCACATCCTCAGATTGTTATTTAGCGAGATGGGTTTGGGCAGCGTCTCTGGGAGCAATTATATTCATGTATGCATTTAAATGCAGAGACACAAGTGCACTCAAGTTTACTTATTCCTTAAAGAAGCAAAGAGAGCTAAGAAAAGAGACTCTCTTTCTGCTTTAACTCTACATCTGCTAGATAGGGCCAGCCTGAAAAAATTCCTTGGTTATTCTCATGACTAAGGAAAGAAAATTGGAGGTGGGGTTTCCAGTACCAGTGCCCTCAGTTGCACCTGAGGTCACTAAGCAATTTTGGAAATGGATAGAGCCTGTTGGAGACAAATAACTCCTGCCCTTTTCAGATGCAGCCATTTCCTGCTGTTGCCATTTACCTAAATCCTGTCCTTATCTCTGTATCTTACAGCATCTCAGTCCTGGATTACCCCGGCTGTACCATCCAGGATTTGCCAGAGCTCACTACCGAAAGTCTGGTAAGCCTATGGAGATTTAGTAGCCTTTGAAATTTCCAGGTGGCAGAAGCTGGCATTTGCTCTTTCATTTCTTCTCCAGTCCCATAATGTCCTAGTTTGGGAGTCTCAGATCAATGAAGGCATAATGGCAAGTGTGTAGAGGCTGTAGGGGTTTAAGAGCTGCTGACCCAGTTGAGAATGATTTGGAAAAGCTGAGCTTAGCATTTTTTAGAGAAAAGAGCTAGTGAAAAACACTGAGGAAGAGAAGGAATTTAGAAAGATAATGGGACTGAAATTCAATGTGAACATCTATGCTAAATGGCAGAATTTCTACTGAGCACAATTATCTTCTTTCTGCTATAGCCCATTTGCTTCTCATTTTCATATTAGTTATAAAAACAGGGCATGTACTTCAGAAAATACCTTGCCTCTCTGAGGCAAAAGTCAGTATAGCCATAGAAGGATATCCCAGAAAGTTCCTCATTCTGGAAAGAGCTCTAGGCTAATCAGAAAAGTTCCTCTGAGTTATTCTGAATTCCCTGCAACTGACTGACCAAAAAGTATATTTAAAGATAAGTTGTCTACCTCATCATTTATTGCCACAGTTCTTTAGAATACTATAGTCCATAACCTTATCCTATTGCATTGTAATTACTTATCTGCAACTTTCTCAATTTGATGGTAAACTTCTTGATGGGGGGATAACACCATCTTTATTTTTATGTCCCTAGAATCTAGCACTATGTCTAGTACATTGAAGACTTCAATAAATGCTAAATGATTGAATGATGGTACCCATGGGTGCTACAACCCTTTCCCCCCCCCCAATTTTAATACCTGAAAAATGTTGAGTCAAACAAGTGTATTATGCAAAAATATATTTCTGTGGTACAGGTTTTATGACCCTTAGGAGTTTTGCCTGGAGGGGACTTAAGAGCCACTGACCCAATTCCCTTATATTTCAAAGATGAGAAAACTGAGTTCCCAGTAGATGAAACTGTCTGCTCATAGAGTACACTCCTCACAGCTAACAGACCCCAAATTAGACCTGAGATTAAAGACCCTGAGGATACCAATCTAGCATATTTTTGCCACCAGTACAGAGATTCCCTGTCTTATTTAGATGTGGTCTCAGCAGCTGGAAAAACTGGAAACTTTTTACTCCTACAGAGAAATAACAAATTGTCTAAACAGCTTATTTACATGATTATATTCAATCTTTAAAACAACTCTATGAGTTTGATATTACTATTTTGTAAATGGAGAACTAACTGCCAAGACATTACAGTGGGAAATAGCAGAGTCAGGATAAAGACATGCATCCCTGCCATTCATAGTTGAATGAAGGATACATTTTATACAAAAATAGTGGTACACAGTAGCATTAAAATTCTACTGTTAGTAGAGTATTTCAGAACAAAAAGCCAGTTTTTAGGCTTGAATTTTATTCTTTGATACCATTCCAGCTGTGTTGATTCATATACAGAAATTGATGAGAACTATATTTTCACATCACTTGCAACTGACCTTTTGGAATATGAGCATAAAATTATCGAAATGATTATTATGCCTTCTTAAAGACTTTATTATTATCCAAGAGTAGGTGAAAGCGTGAAGCATGTATCCTTTTTTTTTTTCCTAGCTGTATTAGGGATTGAACCCATAGGTGCTCTGCCACTGAGTTATATCCCTAGCCCTTTTAATTGGGGGGGGGGGGGAGTTGGGTACTGGAGACTGAACTCAGGGGCACTTGACCACTGAGCCACACCCCCAGCCCTATTTCATACTTTATTTAGAGACAGGATCTTACTGAGTTGCTTAGGGCCTCGCCATTGCTGGGGCTGGCTTTGAACTCGAGACCCTCCTATCTTTGCTTCCCAAGCCACTGGGATTACAGGTGTGCACCACCACACCCGGCTCCTAGCCCTTTTAATTTTTAATTTTGAGATGGGGTCTTGCTAAACTGCCCAAACTGGCCTCAAATTTCCAATCCTCCCACCTCAGCCTCCCAAGTAGCTAGGATTATAGGCCTGCATCACCACACCTGGCCATTGATCCTTCTTTTTTTTTTTGCCATTTTATTTTTTTTTATTGGTTGTTCACAACATTACAAAGCTCTTGAAATATCATATTTCATACATTAGATTGAAGTGGGTTATGAACTCCCAATTTTACCCCAAATGCAGATTGCAGAATCATGTCGGTTACACATCCACAATTTTACATAATGCCCTATTAGTAATTGTTGTATTCTGCTACCTTTCCTATCCCCTACTATCCCCCCTCCCCTTCCCTCACATCTTCTCTCTCTACCCCATCTACTGTAATTCATTTCTCTCCTTGTTTATTTTCCCATTCCCCTCACAACCTCTTATATGTAATTTTGTATAGCAATGAGGGTCTCCCTTCATTTCCATGCAATTTCCCTTTTCTTTCTCTTTCCCTCCCATCTCATGTCTCTGTTTAAAGTTAATCTTTTCTTCCTGCTCTTCCTCCCTACTCTGTTCTTAGTTGCTCTCATTATATCAAAGAAGACATTTGGTATTTGTTTTTTAGGGATTGGCTAGCTTCACTAAGCATAATCTGCTCTAGTGCCATCCATTTCCCTGAAAATTCCATGATTTTGTCATTTTTTAGTGCTGCGTAATATTCCATGGTGTATAAATGCCACATTTTTTTTATCCATTCATCTATTGAAGGGCATCTGGGTTGGTTCCACAGTCAAGCTATTGTGAATTGTGCTGCTATGAACATCGATGTGGCAGTATCCCTGTAGCATGCTCTTTTAAGGTCTTCAGGGAATAGTCCGAGAAGGGCAATAGCAGGGTCAAATGGTGGTTCCATTCCCAGCTTTCCCAGGAATCTCCAAACTGCTTTCCAAATTGGCTGCACCAATTTGCAGTCCCACCAGCAATGTACAAGTGTACCCTTTTCTCCACATCCTCGCCAGCACTTGTTGTTGTTTGACTTCATAGTGGCTGCCAATCTTACTGGAGTGAGATGGTATCTTAGGGTGGTTTTGATTTGCATTTCTCTGACTGCTAGAGATGGTGAGCATTTTTTCATGTACTTGTTGATTGATTGTATATCCTCCTGAGAAGTGTGTGTTCAGGTCCTTGGCCCATTTGTTGATTGGGTTATTTGTTATCTTATTATCTAATTTTTTGAGTTCTTTGTATACTCTGGATATTAGGGCTCTATCTGAAGTGTGAGGAGTAAAAATTTGTTCCCAGGATGTAGGCTCCCTATTTACCTCTCTTATTGTTTCTCTTGCTGAGAAAAAACTTTTTAGTTTAAGTAAGTCCCATTTGTTGATTCTTGTTATTAACTCTTGTGCTATGGGTGTCCTATTAAGGAATTTGGAGCCTGACCCCACAATATGTAGATCTGAGCCAACTTTTTCTTCTATCAGACGCAGAGTCTCTGATTTGATATCAAGCTCCTTGATCCATTTTGAGTTAACTTTTGTGCATGGCGAGAGAAAGGGATTCAGTTTCATTTTGTTGCATATGGATTTCCAGTTTTCCCAACACCATTTGTTGAAGATGCTATCCTTCCTCCATTGCATGCTTTTAGCCCCTTTATCAAATATAAGATAGTTATAACTTTGTGGATTAGTTTCTGTGTCCTCTATTCTGTACCATTAGTCCACCCGCCTGTTTTGGTACCAGTACCATGTTGTTTTTGTCACTATTGCTCTATAATATAGTTTGAAATCTGGTATCGCTATACCGCCTGATTCACACTTCCTGCTTAGAATTGCTTTTGCTATTCTGGGTCTTTTATTTTTCCATATGAATTTCATGATTGCTTTATCTATTTCTACAAGAAATGCCGTTGGGATGATCCTTCTTTTTTTTTTTTTTTCTTGGCTTTTATTTTTTATTCTCTTTTTCTAACATTGTTTTTTTTTTGTTTTGTTTTTTTGTTTTTTGTTTTTTTTTGTTTTTTTTTTTTTATTGGTTGTTCACAACGTTACAAAGCACTTGACATATCATACTTCATACATTAGACTGAAGTGGGTTATGAACTCCCAATTTTACCCCAAATGCAGATTGCAGAGTCACATCGGTTACACATCCACAATTTTACATAATGCCCTATTGGTAATTGTTGTACTCTGCTCCCTTTCCTATCCCCCACTATCCCCCCTCCCCTCCCCTCCCTTTTACTCTCTCTACCCCATCTACTGTAATCCATCTCCCTCCTTATTTATTTTCCCATTCCCCACCCAGCCTCTTATATGTAATTTTGTATAGCAATGAGGGTCTACCTTCATTTCCATGCAATTTTCCTCATCTCTCCCTTTCCCTCCCATCTCATGTCACTGATTAATGTTACTCTTTTCTTCCTACTCTTCCTCCCTGCTCTGTTCATATTTGCTCTCTTAATTAAGGAAAAAAAAAAAAAGTCATGCTAGTCCTTTCTGTGGAACAATAGTGGCACCTGGTGGTTTTGTTTAGTAACCACAGACTTTTTCTTCTTATTTAAAAAAAAATTTTTATTAATTAATTTATTTATTTTAATTAGGTATATATGACAGCAGAAGGCATTTTGACTCACTGTACACAATTGCAGCACAACTTTTCATTTCTCTGTACACAACATAGCATTGCATCATATGTGCAGTCATACATGTACCTAGGGTAATGATGTCCATCTCATTCTACCATCTTTCCTGCTCTTTTTCTCTTGAATACACATTGCAAGTATATTCCCTGTGCCCAGTCATGGCCTTCATTGATTAACAAGTTTACCCACATGGGATCTCAATATAATGATTTATCTAAACTGATAACTTCTGTACTCAGAAAAAACGCTGATGTTTATAAGAGTAAAATTTTATCTCTTTAAGTCTTAACAAATTGAAAGCACAGAAAATGTACTGGCTATTTAAGTATAGGATTTATTTTAAGCAATATCTCAAGCATATAGATACATTATTTTTTTAAAAAAATAAGGATTTTATATAGTTGTGTTTCACTTGTCATAGTAAAATTTGTGTTCACAATATGACTTTATTAAACATTTTTTTGGTGGTGTTTGTGATCAAACCCAGGGCTTCATGCATGCTAAGCAGGTTCTCTACAACTGAGCTATATACTTCAGCCCCCTTAAACATTCTTGAGAACATAATTATTAATTATACTCCACTACTTATTTTTTTAAAATACTTCTCTTTTACTATTGGACATTTATCTCAGTTTTCCCTATCTAACCTCAAACAAATATCCTTTCATATTTTTCTGATTATTTCCCTAAAAGAGACTCCTAGAAATAGAGTTACTGGGCTAAGGTAGTCTTGGTTCATATTTTTATGTTTTCTGAATTTTAATTGAATTCAATTCAGTTTCATTTGGAACTCCAGCTGCATAGCATGGTGGACATGAAATAGTTAATGGCATATTATTTCTGAATTCTTTCCATTCTGTCAAAAGGGTTAGCTTTAGAATAGGTCATCCTCGCCCATGTAGGAGGAATTAAGGTTTCTGGATCTCCATTGTCTGTATTCAAATTCAATAGGTAGGACAAAATTAAATTTCGATTCTAAACTTAAATGAAGGACGGTGAATATATGATTATGGGGAAGTTAGGTGTGGCTGTAAAAGGCAGTGGATACAGTCCAGCCTGTCAGATGCTCAACATCTGGATGGTTGTTTAGAGCAGTGGCACAAATTGATGTTTTGGGGGATAGTAGATCGTTTACATACATTAATGTCTTTTTTCTTTCTTTATATATACATTATAATGTAATGTTATTATAATGATGCATTTATAATGTATGAGCCAACATAGATATATGTGGGAGTACACAAAGATTATTTTATGGTAGGTATGTGCAATAACAATGTTTAAAGAACACTGCTTTAGAGTATTGTGAAATGTGGGCAAGTTTTTAGGTCGGTTTTCTTTGTGGGCCTGTAAGACTTAAAGAGAAATCATGCAGCCAGGCATGGTGGTGCATGCCTGTAATCCCAGCAACTCAGTAGGCTGAGTCAAGATTACTGCAAGTTTGAGGCCAGTCTCCACAATTTAGTGAGGCCCTAAGCAACTTACTGAGATCCTTAGTGAGATCAGAAAAATATGAAAGGATATTTGTTTGAGGTTAGATGAGAAAAACTGAGATAAATGTCCAATGGTAAAAGAGAAGTATTTAAAAAAATAAGTAGTGGAGTATAAAAAGGGTTGGGGATATAGCTCAGCAATCCTCCTGCCTTAGCCTACTGAGTAACTGAGATCATAAGCATGTACTACCACACCTGGTTTCATTCTTCTCCTTTCTAACAGATTTGGGCAAAGAAAATGTGAAAAAGTTTTTGTGCATCTATTGTCACTGCTACAAAGCTGACCTGAAGTTCCAAATGATTATTCCCTCCCATGCTATAGAATGTCATTTAAAATATCAGTATCACATACAGAGGAGGACATGTTTTGAACAGTGTGGGTATTCAAGCTGTCCACATGTAGATTCAGGAGAAGGAATGAGGAAAAGGTAGTATTTATGGAATCATGCAGTACCAGAGTTAGAAGTGTCTTGGTCCCTATCTTGCCCAATGCCACCCTTTAGTGATGAGGAAACAGAGTGGTGAAGTGATGTTGAAAGCCTTATAAAGGGCTACACAGAGTCAGTCAACAGTGGATCAGAAATTGCATGAGTAGCCATTTGCAAAGAAATATTTGACATTTCCTTTCAGATCTAAGCAAGTGAAATTATTAAGTTAATTTTAAAAACGTAGATCATCAAAATTGCTCAAATTTGGATTTAATATCTTTTCAGAAAAACTTATAGAAATATGTTCACACCACTTAAAATTATATACTGAATCCTTTCATCAACCTTATTGAATTTAGTTTTTATAACTTCCTAATCCAGATATTTCCAGACACCTCAGATTTCTGTTGTTTTTGGTTTTCTTTTCTTTTTTTAAATATTTTTTTAGTTTTTTATAATTGGATACAATACTTTTATTTTATTTATTTATTTTTATGTGGTGCTGGGGATTGAACCCAATGCCTCACACGTGCTAGGTGAGCCCTCTACCGCTGAGCCACAACCCCAGCCCCTGTTTTGGTTTTCTTTTTGGAATGTAATCATTATGTTCAAACACTAAGTTCTATAACATTCCTTTAAGGCATTATTAACCAATGATTTATGACCTTGATTTAAAATAAAGTCTTTATTCTACTATTCACCATCACTATTTAAAACCAATGATACCTTTAGCATTATTGTTTTTCTATCACAGATAAAAATATATCATATTTCACACTCAGAGCCTTGCTTTAAAAGTTCAGTCTGATCATAGGCTGACTGAACTCAAGTCTGATGTTACACTTTTTAAGCAGGAAACCTGTTTTTTGTTATTAGTTTTTGTGGGGGGTTTTGAGGAGATTAGAATTATCCACATAATTTTTTTGTTTTGTTTTTGCAGTGCTGCAAATTAAACCCAGAACTTCACGCATACTATATTTGATATATACCACAAAGTATATATCAATTTTCCATGAATTATTTATACAGAGAAAGAACCATGGATTAAAAGAAAATTTAGCATTTTATCAATTTTCCTGTTGGTCACTATTTCTATAATGGATTCTTGGGGAGATTAGAATCTCTGGGGTGATTTTCCAAACTCACATGCATATCCCTTCCAAGGCACGGGTAGTTCACTAAAGTACCCAGAAGGATCTTGAAATTTTCTTCTTCCTTACCTATTAACTCCACTTGAGAACCATTACTCTCTTTTATGATACTAGATCTAGGTCCTTAAATCTAGCCATAACCTGTCAGAAACCCATATGATAAGGGAATTATTCTATAATGATGTGGGAAAAGAAAATCTAAAATAAAAAATATGACTTTGTTTTGAGAGTTATATGAGCCATAATAAAGAAATTGATCAAAGAATCATTTGCTGAGAAAAGCTATTGTGAATTTGCAGTCATTGAATATTAAATCTAGCAATTTTTTTGTAATAGTTTCCAATAAATGCAAGGATGACAGACAGATCTGTTTTTGCCAAGAAGGGATCTTGAGCAGGTTTCTATAGATTATAGGATTTTCATCAGTTGAAGGGGAGGGATTGGGTCATTAGATGAACATTTGACTTTCCTATAGCTATAAAATTCTCCTACATTCATTAGAAAACAAATTAATATCAATAACTTTGATTTTTCAATGCAGAGCTGGTTTGTAATTAGAAAGTAAGAATCATCACTTACAGACTTCAATAAGCTATTGAGGAGTTCCAGATATATCGGATTTCACAGTCAGAGCCCTGCTTTAAAAGTTCAGTCTGGGGCTGGGGATGTGGCTCAAGCAGTATCGCGCTTGCCTGGCATGCGTGCGGCCCGGGTTCGATCCTCAGCACCACATACAAACAAAGATGTGTGTCTGCCGAAAACTGAAAAATAAATATTAAAATTCGCTCTCTGTTCTCTCTCTCTCTCTCTTAAAAAAAAAAAAAGTTCAGTCTGATCATAGGCTGACTGAACTCAAGTCTGATGTTACACTTTTTAAGCAGGAAACCTTACTGTTTTTTATTATTAGTTTTTGTGGGGTTTTTTGAGGAGATTAGAATTATCCACATAATTGTTTTTTTGCAGTGCTGCAGATTGAACCCAGAACTTCACACATACTAGGCAAGTACTCTATCAGTGAGCTACACCCAGCTCTTGTTTTTCATGGACACAGTTATCTTCTGCTGGAATTGTAGCAGGATATCAGAAGGGGTTTCTCTACCCTCGGGTCTTCAGGAAGCTCAGAAAGCAATGTAACTAGAAGTTGAACAGAAAACAGTCTTCAGATTCAATAGAGATTAGGCACTTATGGTTGAGCACTCATGTGTGACCTTGTACACGCCCCTTCTCTCTCGGCCTTAGTGTTTGCTTCTATGGATGACAGAATTGGACTAGAATAGCTAAGTCCCTTCTAGTGTTCAGATTTTGACCAAACTGATTCCATCAGTCCAAAAAGAAGAAAACATTCTGTTCTTGATGATCTGTCTTACTTATCCACATAATTGGTGTCACCTGGGTTTTTATTTGGCTTTGCTCACTCAGCTAGGATCTTTCAGAACAGAGCCCTGGTAATGCACCTTGGAGATCTTCTGATAGGGTAGAATGTGATGTCCCTGAAATGAATCCTTAGACTCAAGGTATATTACCAAACAAATAACTTATTTGTGATTGTGGAACATGGGCAAATGTTTTTATTTTGGGGGCTGGGGATCAAACCTAGGGGCTCTCTACCACTGAATTATATCCCCAACTCTTTTTATTTTTTGAGACAGGGTCTTGCTAAGTTGCTGAGGTTGTTCTCAAACCTGCGATCTTCCTACCTCCTGATTAGCTGGGATTATAGGCATGTGCCACCACGCCCAGCTTCTCCTGGGACTAGTTCTTATAAAGTTTTTGAGAAACTTTTTGACTCTCACTATTAGGAATTAGGAAAGACTAATACCCTCAAAACTCTTGGATGTTCATTCTACATTAGATGTATGCCTGTCTTGCTGGCATCAAATTAATCTAGGGGAGGAGGAGGTAATTTTATGGTTGCCAGACAATAGCTCACTTCTACATATATACACCTCCACCTCCCTATTCTTGCATTCTCCTGTCACATTGTAGACTTGAGGAATTTCCAAGATTTTGGTTTGTCCATTGTGCATGTAGGGGACCAGACCCAGGGTTTTGCACATAATAGGCAAGTGCCCTACCACTGAGCTATACCCCCATCTCAGCTGAGTAGGTTTCCAAGTGAAGGATATTATGTGCTCTGAGATTTCTTAAGTGTGTAAAGAGCATGAAGATAAGGAGGTAGCATTCCATATTGGAAACCCTAACCTAAACTGATCAACAGTGATTTGCAGGCTTCTGAGGGTATTACAAACCTTGTGTTGAGACAATGATGGATGTTCTTTATTTCAGGAAGCTGGAGACAACAACCAGTTCTGCTGGAGAAATCTCTTTTCTTGCATCAACCTCCTGAGGCTGCTCAATAAACTGACCAAATGGAAACATTCCAGGACCATGGTGAGTGGGGCTTTAGATCACAGAAGTATCTATCTGACTGAATTTTTTAATCATTAATAAGTATTTATGCACAACCTGCTTTATGAGATCTTAGACACTGGATGCTACATAAGTTTCATCACCTAATTCTGGGTGCTTATTTGAAATAAAACGATTGTTCACCAGGGAACTGAATATGGACATTCCTTTAGGGTTGGTAGTTCACACATTCCAAATGATACAAATGTAACATTACTCATTAAGGCATTGCTGGTAATAACCAAAGATTGGAAATATTACTGGCTCTTTGGGTATTTGTGATCTTTATCAGAAGAATCAAATAAAGGAACATTAGCCCTGGAACAAGGCTTTGTATTCTCATGTTCAAGCAGAAGGAAAGTAGCACGTGGGAGACACAAATCCCAGGCTAACCTCCAACAAAGGAAAAAGATCTATAGGGTAGGCAGGGACCCAGTCTCTCAATGTCATGTCTCATTCCCTCCTTAAGTCTTCACTAAAGTGTGAGTTTTACTATGCAAATAAAGCAAAGGCAACATATGTTACTTTAGTGACTATTTAACACATGCATTTGTCTCTTACCTCCTGGAATTTTTTCCTTATCACCTGGGAAAGTTTCTAATTGGTTTTTGGAGCAGGACAGATCATTTACCTGCCTCAGTGGATTTGATTTTAAACATCTTGTTTTTCTTCACTCTGTTTTTGGTACATCTGCCAACCATATAGTTGGCTGAGGTGACTTTCCAACCTCCTGTCTCCTGGTGTGTTATCTTAATTTTATAGCATTAAAGACTGGTCTGGGGGCTGGGGATGTGGCTCAAGCGGTAACGCGCTCACCCGGCATGCGTGCGGCCCGGGTTCGATCCTCAGCACCACATACAAACAACGATGTTGTGTCCGCCGATAACTAAAAAATAAAAAAATAAAAAATAAATAAAAAGACTGGTCTGTTTTTTTAACTCCCAATATTGTGTTATGTTTGTTAACCCCCTACAACTACAAAGCTAACTTAGCTGTCAAACAATCTAAATGCCCATTAATGTAGGACCCAACTGAAATGATGGTAAGTATTTATATAACCATTAAAAAGAATGAGGCAGTGTTATACTGGTATGGAATAATTTTTAGGTTATTTTGTAAAATAAAAACAAAGATATGAAACAGTATGATAGGATACTGTTGATAGTTGCCTCTCATTAGTATTAGAAAAACAGTAACATGTTATACATAGAATTATCTTCAGGATATATACAAAAAACTGGTAACAGTGAAATGGGGTTTATGGCAGACAAAACTTCTTTTGCCATGCCCCTTGAATATTAGAAACTTTAGAATGATTCCTCTGTATTCTTTTTAAAATATTTTTATTTGTTCTAATTAGTTATACATGACAGTAGAATGCATTTTTTAGAGCGAGAGAGAGAGAATTTTTTAATATTTATTTTATAGTTTTTGGTGGACACAACATCTTTATTTTTATGTGGTGCTGAGGATCAAACTCAGCGGCCCACACATGCCAGGTGAGCACGCTACCGCTTGAGCCATATCCCCAGCCCCACAGAATGCATTTTTGACCCATCATACATAAATGGAGTATAACTTTGTAGAATTACACAGGTCATGTAATCATACACGTACATAAGGAAATAATGTCCAATTCATTCCACTATCATCCCTACCTCTGTGCCCCCTCCCCTCCCCTCAATCCCCTCTCTCTAGTCCAAAATACCTCTATTCTCCCCACCCACTTATTGTAAATTAGCATCCACAAATCAGAGAGAATATTAGGCCTTTGGTTCTTTAGGATTGACTTATTTTACTTAGTATAATATTCTCCAGTTCCATCCATTTACCTGCAAATGCCATAATTTCATTCTTCTTTAAGGTTGAGTAATATTCCATTGTGTATATATACCACAGTTTCTTTCATCTGTTGAAGGGCACCTGGCTTGGTTCCATAGTTTAGTTATTGTGAATTGAGCTGCTATAAACATTGATATGGCGTGTCACTATAGTATGCTGATTTTAAGTCCTTTGGGTATACCAAGGAGTGGGATGACTGGGTCAAATGGTGGTTCCATTCCAAGTTTTCTTGGGTGATTCCTGTATATTCATTTTAAGAGACACATTCTTTATATATATAAAATATATAATGTGTGTGTGCATATACCTTTATTTTTTTAATATGGTGCTGGAGATAGAACCCAGTGTCTCATTCATGTTAGGCAAGCGCTCTGAGCCACAAGTCTAGCCCTCTATATTCTTTTTTTTTTTTTTTTTTTAGTTGTAGTTGGACAAAATACCTTTATTTTATTTATTTGTTTCTATGTGATGCTGAGGATCAAACCCAGGGCCTCGCATGTGGTAGGCGAACGCTCTACCGCTGAGCCATAACCCCAGCCTCAAGCTTTCTATATTCTTGAAGACTAAATCTAAGTAGGGTCTAGACCTTATATTCCCAATAGCTCCCCAAGGCTTTCTTAGTTTTAATTTGTCAGTTGGAAATTCCAAGAAACTTTGTATCTTTATAAAGTTCATATCTTTTTCCTTTATATCTTTATATCTTTTTATTTTTCTTTACCCCCACCCCCTTTCATTGGACAGATGCTGGTGGTGTTTAAATCAGCACCAATCTTAAAACGGGCCCTCAAAGTCAAACAGGCCATGCTGCAACTTTATGTCTTGAAGCTGCTAAAGATACAGACCAAGTACCTGGGGCGCCAGTGGAGGAAAAGCAACATGAAAACCATGTCAGCCATTTATCAGAAAGTGCGCCACCGCATGAACGATGACTGGGCTTATGGGAATGGTGAGTATTCTCAAAGCTGTTGACTTCCAGGAGATGCCCAGGATTTAAACAAACTCAATAAACATTTGTCTCTACTCTTTTGGCATGAATTGTTACATATTTTAGATGAGAAAATAGGTCAGACGCTGATACACCAAACTTTTTAACGCCCCACACTCTAGTTTGTACCTTGTTCTATATGAACTATGAAAACGTATTTGATAAAAGAAGTAAATTGATATTTCAGAAAAGCTAGAAGAGAGTTAGGGCTGTAGCTCAGTGGTAGGGCACTTGCTTAGCATATATAAGGCCCAAGGTTCAATCCCCAGTACTGCAAAAAAAAAAAATAAGAAAAAAGGGGAAAAGATAAAAGAAGGAAGGAAAGAGAGAAAAAAGGACAAAGAATATTGAATATTTTTACCACAAAGAAATGAAAAATGTTTGAGGAGATATACTTACCTTGATCTGAAAATTATACAACATGTACATGTATTGAACTATCATTTGGTATGATAAGTAGCTTATTATAAAGTATATGTATCTTTTTTCCAATTTTTATCTATTTGGGGGGAAAAAAGCAAGTAAATTGAGAGAAACACTCCTTTCCAAAACATTCCTTTCAATGATCTTTTCTTCAAAAGATATTTTTAAATTTAATTAATTTTTTTTCAGTACTGGGAAATGAACTCAGGATGCTACCCCACCCAGCTACATCCCCAGCCCTTTTTATTCTTTATTTTGAGACAGGGTCTTACTTAGTTGTCGAGTCGAGGCTGGCCTTGAACTTGTAATCTTCCTGCCTGAGCTTCCCAAGTACCTGGGATTACAGGCATACACTACCACACCTGGCTTATGACATTTTTTTATTATTACAAAGCAGTTAGAAAAAAAGATAAAATACAATAAAACATTTTACTATACCGTTGAATATACATCATATTTGTACCACAATAGGTTGCCATTGTTGACATTGTATGTTCTTCCAGATCCTTTTCTATGTATATTTCATTAAAAAGAAAGTAAATAGTATATGCTTCTTTATAATCTCTTTTTAGTTAACATTACCTCTCTTTTTAAAAATTTTATTTATTTGTTTGTTTTATGTGGGTGCTGAGGATCAGACCAATGCCTCATATGTGTTAGGCAAGGGCTCTACCACTGAGCTACAACCCCAGCCCCAACTCTATCTTTTCATACCAATATATTTTCTTTTTTTTTCCAATAATCAAGTCCATATTCATAATTCTTACATTGTCCCAAAGTGTTCTTTTTAAATATATATATATATATATATATATATATATATATATATATATATTAGTTGTAGATGGATAGAATACCTTTATTATTATTTTTCTGTGTGGTGCTGAGGATCAAACCTAGTGCCTCACACATGCTAGGCAAGTGCTGTATCACTGAGCCACAACCCAGCCCCGCAAAGTGTTCTTTTTTTTTTTCTTTTATAAAAATTTTAACATGGTCCATGTAAATACTCAACAGTCAGAATCACCCGCAAGGTGTTCTTTATCGCTGTTTTTCCCAAGTCAGAATCCTATTCACAATCTCAAATTGCATCAGGCTATTATATATGTTAATTCATTTTGAATATAGCAGTCTTCTTTCCTCCATAACATTAACTAGACCAATTGTCTTGAAGTACCATTTACCTTATTTCTTTATCCATGTTATTACCTATATGCTGAAAGTTAGATCTTAAGGTTTGGTAAATTCAATTTAAACTTGTGTGGCTATCATACCTCCTAGCCAATGTTGGAAACTGACATATAGACTGATATCAGGAGGCATAATATCTGGTTGAGCAATCAGAACTTATACTAAGATTGAATGGAGTTTGGAAAAATGTTATTTGGGAGAGTTTTTCCCCCCATGGTATTGCATTTGGTGTAGTGGGATATAACCATTATTTCCATAATTGTATTTAAGAGTTTTTATACCAGGCATAGTTTTGCACATCTATAATCCCAGATACTCTGTAGGATAAGGCAAGAAGTTTACAAGTTCAATGCCACTCTGTCTCAAAATAAAAATAAAAGGGGGTTCAGTGGTAAAGCACTCCTGAGTTCACATCGCAATACAACACACACCAAAAAAAAAAAAAAAAAACTTTAGTAAGGTGATAAATAACTTATTTTTTCTGGAATTTGCAAGCTGCTTAAATTTTAGAGGTTGCTGCAATAAAGAACTCAGAGAACTAAGGGAAGCATTTGGGTATATATTGCTGGTATATGACAAGCCAGCATGTAACTTCTACTGTAAGACATAAAGTTCAATTTGCTATATAAGTTCTTATGCATTTATTTTAATATTTATTTTTTAGGTGTAGATGGACACAACACAATGCCTTTATTTTTTTATTTTTTAATTTTTTTCAATGCCTTTATTTTTATGTGGTGCTGAGGATCGAACCTGGGTCCCACCCGTGTTAGGCGAGCGCTCTACCACTGAGCCACAATCCTAGCCCTTCTTATGCATTTTTTTTTAATTTTTATTTTTTTAATATTTATTTTTTAGTTCTCGGCGGACACAACATCTTTGTTGGTATGTGGTGCTGAGGATCGAACCCGGGCCGCACGCATGCCAGGCGAGCGCGCTACCGCTTGAGCCACATCCCCAGCCCCCAATCTTATGCATTTTTAAAGCATAAAATTTTAAAATATTTTTTTAGTTGTAGATGAACACAATACTTTTATTTTTATGTGGTGCTGAGGATTGAACCCAGTGCTTCACCCATACTGAACAAGTACTCTACCACTGAGCTAAAACCCCAGCCCAAAGCATAAAAATGTTTTATCCTGAAAATGACATACCTCTGGTTGCTGCCCTTATGAACTCAAACACAAACTTTTTTTTATCACTTTTTATGATAAATCATTGAATAGGCTGTTTGGAGTAGTAGTGCATACCTGAAATCTGAGAGAATCCAAGTTTGAGGCCAGCTTCAGCAATATAGTGAGATCCTGTCCCAAAATAAAAACTAAAAAGAGCTGGGGATATAACTCATTGTGAAGTACCTCTGGGTTCAATACCCATTAATTGGAAAGACAAAAAAAAAGCTACTGAATGTAGTACATAAGAAATTTGTGAAATTTCTATCTCTAGCCCTGAAAAATGAAAGCAAATCAGATTATGTTTTGTGCTTTTACTTCCATGGACATCTTCATAATCTTAAAATAAGGTGACACAAATTTGTCATGTGCTAGGGGAGATTTCAAGGAATTGAGAAAGTCTTAATAATTGGTCCATTTATTTTTATTTATTTATTTATTTTTTTTGTGGGGAGCCGGGTGATGCTGAGGATTGAACCCAGGGTTCAGGCTAAGAATGTGCTCTACCACTGAGCTACACCCGCAGCGCATTCTCATTCTCCATGTCCACTCCTCTTGTTCTTTCTCTTGAGAGCTGATGACTGCATTCAGATGGGAAACTCTTATTCCTTACCCTAGGAAAGCTCAATAATGGATATTTAATTATCTTTTTGGAAAACATAGTATATAACTAACTAGTAAGAAAGGAGAATAAAGAGGGACTGGAGTTGTGGCTCAGAGGTAGAGTGCTTGCCTAGCACGTGCAGGGCCCTGGGTTTGATCCTCAGCACCACATAAAAATAAATGAAATAAAGGCATTGTGTCCAAATACAACTAAAAATATTTTTTTAAAGAAAGTAGGATAAAGAAAAGGAAATATAAGCCAGGTTTGCTAATCCCAACTACTTGGGAGACTGAGGCAGGAGGATTGCAAGTTTGAGAACCCAGCAATTTAGCAAGACCTGTCTTGAAATAAAATTCTTAAAAAGGGCTAGAGACATTGCTCAGTATCAGAGCCCCTATCTAGTATGCATGAAGCCCTAAAAAAAAAGAAAGAAAGAAAAAAGAAAAAGAGAGGAAGGAAAGAGTCCACCTCCTTCAGAGCCCTTGTTTTCTTTTTCAGAGGTAACTACTGTACACAATTTCGAGACTACCCTTCCAAAATAGTTTCTGTATATACAAACTTATGTTGGAGGGCATATGTGTATCTTCTAAGCCTAAATGTCAGTATGCTATATATTTAATTTGTACATTGTTCTTTATAAAAGAGTTCTGAGCAGTTTCACTGATGGAATCCCGTAGACCATGCTCTATAGAAGAGAAGTGGTGTCTTGGTGGTATACTTCTTTTTATTCCTTTCTTCTCAATGCAGACATTGATGCCAGGCCATGGGACTTCCAAGCAGAAGAATGCACCTTGAGAGCCAACATCGAGGCTTTTAACAGCCGCCGATATGACAAACCCCAGGACTCTGAATTTTCACCTGTCGATAACTGCTTGCAGAGTGTTCTGGGGCAGAGGTTGGATCTTCCAGAAGATTTCCACTATTCCTATGAGCTGTGGCTGGAGAGAGAGGTGTTTTCACAGCCCATCTGTTGGGAGGAACTGCTCCAGAATCACTGACTGAGCTCTTATCGACAAAGCATCTGATAGATGGAGGTTGGCTCCAAATAAATGGTGCTCTGCCCATTTAGCCTTTGTTTCCGGCTCTAGGATGCATGTCAAGGGAGCATCTGGCCCATACCTGAGGCAGCCAGCATAGTTCAGGGCTATTCTGGAGGAAGTTTGGCCTGGAAATGGCTCCTGAGTCACAACAAACTGATCTGCTTGCCCTAACATCAGCCTTGGAAATCTTAAAAAGGGCTAGGGGTATAGCTCAGTGGTAGAGCCTTGCCTAGCAAGCACAAACTCTGGGTTTAATTCCTGGTACCACTAAAAAAAAAAAAAAAAAAAAAAAAAAACTAGGTGAAACCAACTTTAAGACTGCATTTTACATTTAAAATTTTGACACTTCTTTCTAAAATCATTAGTTCTAAGATGATTTTAGAGCACCTGCACCTTTTTGTGAAGGATGATGATTTACTATTCCCTAAACATTGCATGTTATAAAAGAGTGTATTGTGTAGAGTGGTTCTTTTATTTTCTAAGAGAGCTATGTTCAATGTGAAAATTATTTCCTTGTATATTCTGTATGGGGCATGGAGTGCTTTGCCATTTGTAAACAGCCATAGTCAATATGAAATGATCAGGCCTTCTTTAAGGATGCTTCATGTTTTTCTGAAATTACTTAGTATTTAAATGGTTGGATACACTGCAGAAAATTATCCTTTTCATTTAATTCATTTTTTTAATGACAAGTTAACCACAGGAGGTTTTATTTATTGAGATGGCATGTCCATTTGTGTTGATTATTTTTTTTAATTGAAAAGAACAGCAAGAGAATCACAGCTTACTATTTTTTCTTCTGAAATGTTGATTGATTTATTTTCTTTTTACTGCTAGCAAAGTGTCCTGTGGGAATGTAGCAATGCTGTTTCTACCTAAAAGTTGCACATTTCATAGAAAATAAAAGGGCTGATATATCAACCTTTTTATATTTCATTCTTTTTGCAGCAGAACTGCATACTTTCCAAAAGAAACAAGGTTTTTAGAAAGGTTCCTAATTCAGTCAGGATCATTTTTTCTTGTGTTCCCCAGTTATGTCATCTATATCTTCTAGCTTTTTCACTTTAAATTCCACCCTTCCAACAGACACTACTGATTCTTTTTATGATGGCATCAGGACACTATGCCAAGAGGTCTTGTCTAAATTGGCTTTGTCAACTATTTGGAGGTTATGATAGGGTACCTGATAATATCCAAAGAAATTATACCAGAATCTAATAAGTACCTCTTTTTCCTTTAGGATAGCAGGATTTTTGTCTTTATGGAAAAGTCATGAAGAATTTAAGTATATAGTGGATGACACTTATTTAAATATTTAAAAAAATCTTTACCTAAGTAGGACACCTGTCCTCATTGCAATCAAATAATTTACTGAGTAACATCTTCTGTAAATTATATTAATCTGGGGTCCAGCTAGTATGATTTTAATATTATTTGAATGAAAAGATAATTTTCAAGGAAAGAGCAATCATCAATCTATTTCTTTTAAAGCCATGTAATACTCAATTTGTGTCAAGAACAAATTAGTTGCCCTTTAAAAATATGCACATGGGTGCTTTCTGAGGCACAGGAGTATGCCAAGCTTTAACATTTCATACTTGATAATTCTTCTCTAAGGGAAGATTAATTCTCAATGCAGATAGAGAAATTGAAGTACCAATGATAAATAACTGACTTTAAATCACATCATTTTTTTTCTTACTGATATGCTGGCACTAGCTTTCAGGTATTAACATCCAGCCCCATATCTAAGGTAACAAATCTGAATCTCTCAATTTGAGAATCTGTGTGTGTGGTTAGGAATAAATTCCAAATAACCACCCTGTAATGGTGATTACTGTTTCTACATAGAACACTATTTGAGTGATTTATAAAGTAGTTTTTTGTTTGTGTTGATTGTTGAAAATACCGTTTATCTTGTTAAGCACTATAATAAAAAGAAAAATAAGCTTGAATTAGAAAGTTGGTCTTTAAAGTCTTCAACATAAATGGAATAGTAAAGTCAAATTAATAGGATTTAATAGCAGGTTAATATATAACTCCAAATATCAATGACTTATGACAAATATTTATTTCTACATCATGAGTTGGGGGGTCAGCCACAGTTCTGTTGACTCAGCCTGGTTTGCTAGATTAACTCATTTCCATAAATCTTCTTATTCTACTAGTAGGCTAATGGACTATCCCCTACCTAGTACATACTGTTTCACAATGAAGGTCAAGAGCAAGAAACAAACCATACCATACAATCACATTTAAAGTTCCTACCTAGACATAGCATAAGTCAAATTGTTCATATTCCATTGACCAAACGCAATTCAATGAGGACAACCCTAATATTAGACCAGAGAAGTATACTGTACCCTCAAGTGACAAGGGTGGGCACTATCTCTTACAGTCATGGTCATGAATATCTGCTCCTATCCTATAGACAAAATATATCCAATCCTTCCTTAAGGAAGACTCCAAAAGTCTTAATCTAGTTATTATTTAAAACCTAAAGTCCAGGCTCTCATCAGATCTAGATACAGTGCCTCTTGATCCTAAAACTTGTAAGTTTAAAAAGAGCAGAAAAGTCAGTGATCATTTCAAATGTATACATATACCAAACATCAAGTAATACATCTTTTTTTTAAGTAGCACATCTTTTTTTAATATTTATTTTTTAGTTTTAGGTGGACACAATATCTTTTACATTTATGTGGTTCTGAGGATTGAACCCAGTGTCTCATGCATGCTAGGAGAGCACTCTACCACTGAACCACAACCCCAGCCCAAGCAGTACAACTTAAACATACAATTTTTGTGTGAATAACTCAATAGAGCTATTTTTTAAGTAAATAAAGATAAATAAAAACAAGTAATTTGCTTCACCTCCTCCCATACATATTTACATCTAAGAGAGAGAAGATAGTCCTAATAAACATTTCTCCTCTAAGGGGAATAATGAGAGGCACACAGCAATTACTGACCCATAGCAATTCTGAAATCCTACTGGGGAAATGTAGGGTCTTCTTAACCTGAGGAAGGAAAACTCTTCACTCTGCTCTGTAGATGTAGCTCCCCACACTTCATTGTTCTCTGGGGTTAGGTAAGGTCTTCCTTATATCCTTGACCACATCTGAAAAAGTACTGGAGAAAACTCCCACTGAGTTCTTGGTATCTGAACAGATTTCATAGCTTCCAGCTTAAGGACTGTTGGGCCCAAAAAATCATTTTATATTTTGAATAGCCACTGTCCTTAGTTGGACCAGTACTCAGTAATATAACTTTCAAGAGCTTTTAAAAATCTGTTTCATCTAGATGTGCTAAGGCACATACTTATAATCCCAGGCTGAGGCCAGAGGATCACAAGTTCAAAATAAAAAGAGCTTAGGATGTAGCTTAGTGATAGAACACCCCTGGGGTCAATCACTAGTACTACAATCAATCAATAATAAATTTTTTTAAAAAATCGAATTCCAGTCTGTTTGCCAATACTCTTTATATATATATATATATATATATATATATATATATATATATTGCCAATACTCTTTATATATATATATATATATAATCTACTGTCATGTATAACTAATTAAAACAAATAAATAAAAAAATATATATGGCATAGAGTGCTTTGCCATTTGTAAACAGCTATAGTCAATATAAAGTAATAAATATATATATATACACACACACACACACACACACACACACATATACACACACACATATATTAGTTGTAGGTGAACAAAATACCTTTATTTTTATGTGCTGCTGAGGATTGAACCCAGTGCCTCACGTGTGCTAGGCAAGTACTCTACCACCAAGCTACAACCCCATTCCCTGCCAATGCCCTTTTATTCCTCTCTAGACTTGGTTGCAGGTACATTGTATTTATCAGGCTTCTATAGAGCCTTTAGTCACTTTTCCTTGAGTTTTTTTGTCTACTTATTGAGTTTACTGAGGTCCACATAATCAAATCAGAGATCTTACTAGAAGGCCTGAACATCACACCCTCAATTCAGCATTGTCTTAAATAGCCTTTTTTGATTCAAGGCATTTTAAAATTTTCTCATAAGTTGAACGAAAACAGTTGCAACTTTCAACCGTATAAATCTTGAAATTTTTTTTACATTCTTTTCCCTATAATACTAGCTTGAAAATAAGCCAATTTTATGAGCATCCCTTGCTTGTAGTATTTTAACAAATGCAGCTAAAACTAACCAACCCATGCTGCCAACATTCTGTCTTAAAACCTCTTTACCCACCACACTTTTCATGCAAGTTTTGAGGACAGCGATTTTACCAAATTGTGCTATTGTTTAAGGAGGGTTTGTAATTTTCCAGCAACCTTTTACGTTTTTCTCATTTAAGCATTGGCTCTTAAACCAAGACCACATATTTTCAGGCTTTTTTATGGTAATACCCCACTGTTGGTACTAGCTTCAGTATACTTATACTCTAGCACCAAACAACCCCCAAATCTCAGTGACCATTAACAACAAACTTTTCCTTCTCATTTGTGGCTATGAGGTTAGCCCTGCTTGCTCCATGTGTCTTCTCATTCTGGGCTTTTGACTGACTGATGGAGTAGTCTTAGTTATCATGGTGAAAACAGGAGCAAGAGACTAAATGAGTTTACAGCTGCTGCTCAGATATGTTATAATTCACAACTCACATGCAGTTGGCCAAAGCAACTCATGTGGCCAAGCCTACAGGAAGGCAAGCCTGTGTTATATTCTTGCAGAGGAGGAAGTGTATAATTAAAAACAAGCACAACACCTACCACAGTTGTTTAATATTGTCTTTAGTCAGAAGCTAAATATGGGTGAAGAAGTTAACTATAGATGTGGGTTAGCAATCCTGAATCACCATTCTCTTCTGGGGTCTCTGTATTGCAAAAGAAAAACCTGGAACTACATTCCTCAAAATCCCCTGCCCTGCATGATTCCAAGTTATAATTTATTAACAGAAGGTACTTAAATTTTGTGGAAAGGAGAAAAGAAGCCATTATCCTCTGGAAACAACTGTAACCAGACATATGGGTACACATGAGTCATAGCAGATTTCCAGTAAGTTCTTGAGATTTGTGGTGGGTTTTTCTCAGAGATTCTTGAGAATTTCAATTGCTTCCAAGTGAGCATTTGAGAATCAACCATTTAAGTGTATTATGAGGTGTTCATATTGACCTTCTTGATCTCCTTTGTCCATAGCTCCCCCAGTTCTGCCACCTAACAATTATCATTGTTATATAAAGACAGTGCTATAAGACACATATTTTCATAGTTTCTGTTTCTCCACCAAATAGTTGTGCTAAGTTTGAATTATTTCTTCTAGTCCTTTTGTAGGCAGCCCATGTTTAAAAACAAAACAAGCTGAAATTAAGAATGCAGTTGTGGGGCTGGGTTGTAGCTCAGTGGTAGAGCCCTTGCCTAGCATATGTGAGGCACTGAGTTTGATCCTCAGCACCATATAAAAACAAATAAAGGTACTGTGTCCATCACAACTAAAAAAAAAAATATTTTAGAAAAATGTAGTTGTGGTTCTGGAACAAAAATTATACTGGTTCATATATTAACCAAACTTGTATCTTAATCTTATTGATATCATACTAGCTAAATTACAACCTTAATAATCCGGGATGGATCAAGGGGTGCCACTCTTTTGGCACTTGAGAAGGTGGATGCTAAAGTACGTGTTTTGGGTACTTTGCAAAGGTAGAAAAAGTCTTCCCATGATATCAGAAATACTGGGCACAGCTAATGAACAAATACTCTTCCTACAATATAGTTCCAGGCCATGCTTTTATATAATACTGTGCTAAAAGAATATTTTCTGTAATAATATTTTACAAATGATAGAATTTATTTATAATTGAGTTGGGGATGTATCCCAGGGGTAGAGCACTTGCCTAGCATGTGTATAAGGTCCTGAATTTGATTCCCAGCACAGAAAAGAAAAATTAGCTATAATCAACACTTGTGAAACACTCAGTAGGTTCTATAGTAACTAGTTCATTCTTACATGTGGTTAATAATA
The DNA here is from genome assembly GCF_964194105.1 of Spermophilus citellus. Taxonomy (NCBI): domain Eukaryota; kingdom Metazoa; phylum Chordata; class Mammalia; order Rodentia; family Sciuridae; genus Spermophilus; species Spermophilus citellus. The sequence goes on from NC_138184.1 coordinate 207,916,137, forward strand.
ATACATATCTTAATATGTACTTTATATGTTTTGCAATATGAAAACCAAAAAAATACATTTTAGAGTAAAAAGAACTACAGCATGATTATCTATCTATACATGAAATATAATCTTTGCCTACTTCTGAGACTCCATCTACTTTCTCATTTTTCTAAACAACAACAACAACAACAAAAAAAGAATGAAAGGAACAGGAGAGTAGCTCAGTGGTAAGGCCTGCTTAGTATGCACAAGGCCCTGGAGGCTGTTTAACAATATAAGAAAATGTATGACCTCTAAACTAGGATACCACAGAAGGAAGACCAAAGCTCCATCCACATCTGCAAAACATTGTAACAACATGAAAATACTTTTGGAAATGTTGGTATGGGTAAATCTAAATAGATAATTTTTGGAAAATACAAAGTTGTCCTAACAACCTGGTATGGTTTGGAAGAGTGTCCCTCAAAGATACAAGTATTAAAGGCTTGCTCCACGGGGTGGTGGTATTGGGAAGTGATAGAACCTTTTAGAGGCGGAGCCTAGTGGGAGTCCTTTTGGTCATGGGGATGGGAGGAATTACCTCAAAGGGGATTATGGGATCATAGGGATTTGCTTTCTAGCTCCTAAAGTGAGTAGTTTGCTCCACCACACACTCCTGCCTTTAAGTGCTATCCTTGCCAGGGGCCCAGAGCAACAGGCAACTAAATTTTGGACTGGAACCCCCAGAACCATGAGCCAAAATGAAACTTTTCTTTTTATAAGTTAATTGCCTCAGATATTTTGTTACAATCATGGAAAGCTGACTAACACATCTATAGATGGTAAGAATGGTGTTTCTGTTTCTTAAGGTGGGAATGGGATTATGGGAGATTCACTCAGTTCCCATAGCATTAGGTCAGAGCAGTCTGAAATATAATTCCCTCCTAGCAGTTCTTCTGGATATTCAGACTCCTGAGTCTGTAAGTGTAATGAGATTATGTCTGAGGATGCTATGGGGATATGTTAAAGTTGTTTGCTCCTTTAGTAATCAGCCTGATTTAAATTTCAAAAAGCAAAGATTTACATTTTTTATTTTCATAGAAAATAACTAAAGTCTTTCTAAGGAACTGAAAGAGTACAAAAGTCATCCCACCTCTGCTCAAACACCTTCAGTGACAGTGACTTCCTTACTAAATAAGACAGTGCCATCTGTCCCCTTGCTTCCAAATGGAAACATTACTTTGAACATTCTGTAACTTTGTTCACATGCTTAATGGAGTTGGCAAGACAAAGTTCCTCCATGTGGATGGCTGTGAAATATGTCTTTGCCACAAGATATTTTACCCAGAAATGAAATACAGCATAATGGCATAAACAGATACTAGACCCAACTTTGTGAGCTATTAGCCTGATCTACTTCTATGAGCTGTGTAATATGCAACAAATTATTTATCTATACCTCAGATAACCCATCTGTAAAATGGGGATAATACTATTTGCTATACTTTGGATCTTTGTCTCCCAAAGGTCATGTGTTGAAGGCTTGGTCATCAGCCTCAGGCACTATTGGGAAGTGTTGGAATCTTTAGGAGGTGAGCCTGGTGGAAGGAAGTGAGGTCACCAAGGGCGTTGCTCTTGAAGGGTATATTGGAAATACTGTACTCTCCCATTTTTATTTCCTTTGTAGTACTGGGGTTTGAACCGAGGATCTCAAGCAGAGCAAGCACTCTATTAAATTACCGCTGAGCTACCTCTCCAACCCCTCTCTTCCTCTCTTCTCTCCCTGCTTCCTGGCAATTGTAGCTACCTCTGCCACTTCCTCCAACGATGACGAATATGGCCTTGCCACACACCACATGCAATAGGGCATGAGCTAGAATAAATAATTTCCTCCTTTGGAATTGATTATCTCAGGTATTTTCCACTTCAGTGGAAATGTAACATACTGCTATTTACTTTCTGTGGTTGTGAAGATGAAATGGGTCAATGTGTGTATACTGTTTAAAATAATGCTTGCTAAACATGAGTGATCAATGATTACCATTACCTCCCACCTCAACCCTCCCTCTCAAAGAATTGCCCAGCATGAAAAATAAATAGCGCTTCAATTCTCTGGACCAGGAATCAGTAAATTACATCCTATGGGAATTCCGGCCTATCACTAGTTTTATACAGCCCATAAGCTGAGAACGGCTTTTATATTTTTAAATGGTTGAGGAAAAAAATCCATAGGAGGAAAATATTTTCTCATACATGAAAATTCTATGAAATTCAAATTTTAGTTTCTATGATGGTTTTACTGGGACACAGCCACACTCATTTAAGTGTTGTCTGCAACTGCTTTCATGCTATGTCAGCAGAGTTTAGTAGTCACAAAAGAGAACATAAGGTCCTCAAAGACTCAAATATTTACTCTCTGTCCCTCCACAGAGTTTGCTGAACCTTGCTCTTAATGACTGCTCTCCGAGCTCTGCCTCAGCTGGTCTTACTGCTCCCCGGGGTTCTCACCGCTGGGACCCTAGTGGCTGACCACAGAAAAGAACCTACAAAGAACAATTTCATTTTTTTCTGTATCTTCCTCTTTGATATTAGGGCTATAATAAGTTGGGGTCATATGTGAGGTGAATGCAGTGCTGTACTAAGAAAAAAGGAAAGGGAGGGAAGAGGGAGGAGAGAGAGGAAAGGGAAGGGGGACAGGAAGGAAGGCGGGAGGTTCAGTCAGTCCAGAGTAGAAAGGAAGAAATAGGGATTTTTTAAGTGTGACTCCTAAGAAAGATAGTAATAGAATATTCTAAATTTAGATATTCTTAGAATGCATGCTTCAATTTTGGTAATGTTTTTAAAGACAGCACAGTTAGCTTTACTATTTATGAAGGAGACATAAGGATGTGAATTCATAAATAGATAAAATTAACTAGTGCTTTTCTGAAGTGAGGTCAAATACTTATCTAAATTTAACATCTTTTTCCCATTTACACAGGAAGATTTATACAGTTCTTGTGGAATAAAAGGATCGAACTTAAGTCCTAAACTTTGATTTGATTTGATTTTCATGTTTTTGCAGTACTAGAGATCAAACCCAGGGCTTGTGCTTGCCAAGCAAGCACCCTACCCCTGAGCTATAGCCCTAGCCCTAAGTGATTCTTACACACATTGGTATCTCAGAAAAATGCATACATGGCCAATGACATCATCTTTTGATTCTACCAATAACCTACATTGTGTGTTATAACAAAACCTGCCTTACAGCTGCACACCTCAGCAGCACCCCCTCACTTCCTGCAGGTCAATGCTAGAGATTTCTCCAGTGCAAAGGGTGACAGTTGATTCAGTCAATGCAGAACAGTCCTGCTTTTGATGTTGTTCGATTATCAGTAGGCTATTTGATGTCCTGTCTATCTACTGATAAAGCAAACTTTCTTGTGCTTTATACCTTTTAAAGAAAGATCTACTGGAAAAAAATATTAATTTACAAAGCACTTTCACTTTCAGTCTAACATATCACCTTCAGAGCAAACCACAGGAAAAAAGCAAAGCTCAGCAAATTGCCCAAAATTGCACACCTAATAAGTAATGAAGCCAAGACTTACATCCACATCTGGCCTTAAGTTCAGGGCACCTTCCTGAATAATTGTAATGTTTAAAAGCATAGTCTGGAGGCACAGAGAGGGCTTTGACCCTGCCAGAGTGAACTTGGGTAAATTGCTTACTCTCCAATCCCATGTGCAAACAAGAGAATATAATGAAAACTAACATACTGGTTTTAGTAAAGTGACAATACCAGAACACGTGCAAAGTGCTCAGCAAGCTGCCTGGCATCAAGCTCCCTTCATGTTCACTATCATTTGCAGTACCGAAAGGATGAACGTCTTCCAACATGAGGAGGATGCCAAGGGAAAGGCTGATATAAGAGAATTTCCAAAGGTCACCCAGGCCTGGGTGATGCACTCACCATCTGAGATGGATAGAAATAAGTGAGAGAAGATGAAGAGCCTGAGACTCAGAGGGTAGTGCTACCATTGATGATGGAGACTTGGAGGTGAGCAAGTGGAATGAATGGGAGGTGTCCTAAGCATAGGGAATAATGGGGGCTGAGAACCAAGCTCAAAAGGAGGCAATTATTCACCATAGAGATTGTCATTCCCAGAGAGGGAGTCATTAATGTTTCTACCTCTCATTCTAGGGTCACTGGGGGAGAAGGACACGAGGCTGAAGGACTGGACTTTGGTATAGGTATATGATGACCAAGTAAGTTCTGTTGAGCCGGGAACAAAATGCATTTCCCAGAAACAAGTGGGGAGACTTGAAGAAGACTGATTGGGAATGGTTTGAGTGTGTCCCCCAAGAATTCATGTGTGGGAAGCTTGGTGCCCAGTGTGGCCATACTAAGAGGTGGTTGGACCTTTAAGAGGTGGGACTTAGTGGAAGTTGGATAGGTCATTGGGGGCATTGCCCTTAGAAGGGATTAAGGGCAATTAACTCATGAGATCCTGAGTTAGTTCTCACAACAGTGGGTTATTATAGAAGAGCAGGCCTTGACTCCTTCTCTGGCTTCCTGTCTTACCATGTGATCTCTCCCTCTTGCATATGCTCCCACCATGAAGCCATCTGCCATTAGGCCCTCACCGGAGGCCAAATTAATGGGATACCTGATCTTTCAGCCTCCAAAATGCTGAACTAAATAAATCTTTTTAAAATTTCTTCTATCAATATGTAAATATAAGGAGTAAACCTTTCTTTAAATAAACTATCCAGCTTCAGGTATCTCATTATGACAATGGAAACAGATTATAATACAGGGGAACCCCATTAACTCAGACTCACTGGTCAATGAGAATGAAGTAGCCATGGGTTTCACAGAATGAAGGTTGTATCATGAAAGTTCTTCCATTTCTATCATTACTACAGTGGCATACAATAAGAAGCCTAAAGAGGTTGTCATTGTGAAGGAGACAGTATCATATTAACTATGGATAGATAATGCATTGCCAGAGGTCTATGCCAAGTTTAATTGGCAAAATGTGTTGCTAGTTATTAAAAGTTCCCAGAGATGTTGAAGACTGAATAGGTTTCCAATGGGTAGAGAGGAGAGGGCATTCCAGGTAAAAGGGACCATATATGCAGAGGCTGGGGAACGTGACAGCATAACAAATTCCAAGACAGAGGGGTGCCACAAAATACAAAACATGTGGCGGCTGGGGCTGTAGCTTAGTGGCAGAGCACTGGCCTAGCATAAAAATAAACAAATAAACACCACATAAAAATAAACAAATAAAATAAAGTTATTCTGTCCACCTACAACTATAAAAAATTTTTAAAGAAAAATATATACATTTGTGGGGCCAGTGAGAATAAAGCTAGAAAAGCAGGTTGAAGCAAGATTAAGAAAGGTCATAGATACCATGCTGAAGAGTTCTTAACTAATTTTTCTTTATAAACTACCCAGCCTCAGGTATCAGGAAACAGTTATCGACAACTTTTGAAAATGAGTGAGACATGGTTAAATCTATGCTTCAGAATATCAGGATGGGGGCTGCAGTTGTGGCTCAGCAGTAGAATGCTCACCTAGTCTGTTTGGGGCTCTGAGTTCGATCCTCAACACCACATAAAAAATAAATAAATAAAAGTATTGTGTCCAACTACAACTAAAAAATAAACATTTAAAAAAAAAGAATATCAGGATGTAGTGCAGGGGCATCAGGGTAGGTCAAGAGACCTCTGTAGCAACCCAGAAAAATGACTGTACAGGTCTGAAGAGGGTGGTGATCTGAGTGAGAGGGAGTAGGGAAAAGGAAATTCCCCTGAATCAGGGCCTAACAAGGAGTGGTGAAAGGTACATTGAGGGATTTGAGACTGGGCATTGGGATCAGGTAGCACCATCCAGAGACCTAAGAAAGACTGAAGGTGTCTCAGGTGCCAGTGAGAGAGAGAGAGCTCTAGGGAAGGATCAAAGAAGAAAGGGAGGGATCAAAGATGACTAATTCATAGCCTGGGTACCTACATGGCTACTGATGTCATCATCCAAAATAGAGGGATGCACATTTGCTATGAGAAGTGTTTCAGATATGGTAGGATGAAGCTTCTAAAAGCCAAAGTTTTAAAATCAAATTTATCAAGGTGTAATTTACATAAAATAAAATGCACCTATTTGATGTGTATAGTTCAATGAATCTGACAAATGTAAACACCTGTGCAAGCAGCTTCATGGGTATATGAAACCTATGTATTCACACTAGGTCCTATTTTCAGAAGGGCCTTTTGCTTTGGGTTTAAAGCTGAATTCATGGTGCCAAAGTTTTCTTTGAACTTGGGTTTTATAAATGCAATCTGATGGGACAATGAAGCATTTGAGGGGAGGGGTTTAGAGCCTTAGCTTTTGCTGAGTCTCTTTCTTATCACCCTCCATGACCCCCAATCTTTACCCTATCCCACCCCCACTTCAGGGCAGGGCAGGGCTGCACCCCAGCACATTCAGAGACTGATGAACCTCTTCCCTAACATGGTACCAAACACATTCCTGACACACACACTTCAATCCCTTAGGGCTCATCCATCCGTCATGCCCTAGGAAGGGGAGTGTTCCAGTACATAAGGAAACATAACATTAAAGAGCAAATTAAACCAGCGTGATAAGTTGATAGAGAACACAGAAAAAAAGTTTTATAATTAAGTACCTTTAGTAGTGTCCTTTCCTGCTTCCCTCCATTTTTATTTTGCACTGAACCTCGCAAATTATATAGCTAGCCCTGCACCTGTGTATACCACCACCATTAGGATGAAGAATATTTTCATCAAGAAGAATATTTTCTTCTCGGTCCTTTACGGAGTCAACACACCATAGTGGCAAAACCCAACCACAGGTCTCCTTTCAAGACGGCTGAATTTAAAAATTTGCAGCAGGGCTCTGGAACTAGGGAAAGCAGGAATACAGAATTCTACTCCCCCTTTTCTCTTGGGGCCTGTACCGGACTCTTAGAAACATTTCCTGCACGTTGTTCTCACTTCTACCCTCAAAGTCCTTATTCTGATTTTCCAAAAGAGGTCACCACGTTTCTCCAAGGTAAGCCTAGAGAGCGTCGGAACTCTCACTCACCCTAGTCGGTCCACTCCAAGGCTGGTACCGCCCACGCCCGAACACCGCCCGCGGCCCGCCCCTTCGCCAAGTGCCCAGCCGGGTCTCACAGCCCCAACCCAGACGCCCCAGAACCAAGCCGGTGTCCTGGACGTTCGTGGCCACCGTTGCCATCGTTGGAGGTGATGGCTCAGCCAGCACGGCGCGGTCATCCGGGCAAAGAAAAAGCTCCAGAGCCGGCGAGCGCCAGCGCGCATCCCAGAACAGCCAGGGTGGGCTCCACCGCCGCTCTCCAGGCCCGGGTGCCTTGGCAACAGGTAAACACTGAGCGGCCCCGCCCCGCGGCGCGCGCTGGTGGCGTTGTGCGCTCGAATCCCGCCCCCGAGGGGCGCGAGCCCAGCTGCCGGCTCGGTGTAATGCGTGTGGGTGCCTGGTGTGGCCAAGTAGGCGCCTGGTGTGCTGGCGGCTAGGTGGCTAGCTGTCCCCTGAACACTCTGGGCTGCCCCGAGTCCCCGCGCGCCGCCGGGCGGGTTCCTTCCTGGGAGGCGCCGCCGAGGCCCGAGAGGGCGGCGGTTCGCTGGCGAGTGGGCAGGAGGAGGCGGGGTAGACGAAGAATTTGGGCTGCCTTCTGCTTTTCGGGACTGGGAATCACACGTCTTACTCACCCGCTCAGCTGAGAAAGAAATGACCATGGTAATACCCGTCTTGTGGAAGTAGGAGTTTCCCAGGCACTCGCTCCTTTGCTTTAAGCCCGCCAGCGTTTGAGAGGAGTGCTTTCGCCGAGATCATCTCCAGTCCCCGTGGGTGGGTGGTGTCTGACCCGCGATCTGAACTGGCGATGTAAGATGGTGGGAGAGTGATCCCGGGTGGTCTGAGCCTGCTAAGGGGGACGGCAGCAGCAAAATCAGGCTGAGATCTTCTTCTGTTAAGTGTCTGGTTGCCGTTCCTTGGTTCTGTTGCAAAATTGTCACACTCAGAAGATGTTTTTTGGGGGGAAGAAGAGGGAGATCGGCAAAGTTGTATGGAACCCAAGAACGCTAGTACAAGCCAACAGCGACTGGCTCAGGCACTTGGCTGCTGCTTCCGCTCCAGAGTCCCTTGTGGGATGCGCTGTTGACTCAAGTAGAAAGCGAGCCCTGGTCCCACCACCGCACTGCTGGCCGTCACAAGCATTCCTGCTCCTTGGTCCTCCTTAACCCTCACTGTTCTTTCTATAACGTCTGTGACCTTATAACCCCCATCCCATGTCATCTGCTTAAGCAAAACAAAACAAAACCCACATCCCACAGTAGACCCACGTGCTTCTGAAAGTCTCCTGAACCAGACTCACCTCAAGCTATTGCTCTTTCAATTTTTTTTTTATAAGACCCAGCCCAAAGTGCCTCCTTATGTAGCCCTTTGCACCTCACTTAAGGTGCTTTGCCTGTTTTGCCTTGGAAAGTCTTGCTCCTTATCCCCATTAGATTGTAGTGAAAAAATGTGTTTGATAAGCCTCTGTGGGTCTTCCATTTCCTTGAATGAAAGGCACTAGGTAAATATCTCTTGATTTAGGAGAGTCATTCCACATGTTTAATACTGCCATTTTCTTTTGGGGCCCAAGGAACTGAAGCAGAATGGTTTACACAGTCATTTAAGCTAATAACTTCCTTTGGCCCTTGGAATCAAGGTCAAACAGATTAGTTGACAAAGCCTTCAACCAAAGCTACGCCCTACCTACCTTTCTAGACTCAGCTGGTCCCCCAGGTTGTAGACTGGCCACATTAATTGTTTGGTTTTTTCAACTCTGCATATTTTCTACTACCTCGGAGCCTTTACCATAGTTATTCCTTTTTACTGTTCATTAGTGCTCCATTGTATGGTTGTACCACAATTTATTTATTCATTTTTCTGCTGATGGACATTCGGGGTGTTTTCCAGATTCTTGCTGTTACAAGTAAAGTCTTTAAATTGAAAATACTTTCATTCTCTTGGATAAATACCTTAGGAAATGGCTGGGTCATATGATAGGAATGTGTTTAACTTAAAAAGAAACTGCCAAACTGTTTTCCAAAGTGGTTTTGTCATTTTAGATTTCCATTGGCAGTGTGTGTGAGTTCCATTTCCTCCGTATCCTCACCAACACTTAGTATGGTCAGTCTTTTTAACTGGGACCATTCTAATAAGCGTCAGTATTATTTTCTGGTTTTAATTGTATGTGTCTACTAACTTAATGATGTTGCATATCCTTTCATGTACCTATTTTCCATTTTTTTTTTTTGGAGTCTATTCAAATCTTTTGCCTATTTGTATTGGGCATTTGTATTTTCTTACTATTGTGTCTTTAGAGTTCTTTATTCTAGATATAGGCCTTTATCAGATATGTGATTTACAAATTTTTTTTCCAGTATGTGGCTTGGCTTTTCATTCTCTCAAATGATCTCCTGGCATCCTATACATAGAACACCTCAATGTAAGTTTTTATAGGTGTCCATTATATAGGTTGCTGATACATGAGTTAATATATTTTTAAATTTTTTTTAGTTGTAGATGGACACAATATCTTTTTTTTTTTTAGAAAGAGTGAGAGAGAGGGAGAGAGAGAGAGAATTTTTTTTAATGTTTATTTTATTTTATTTTATTTTTTTAGTATTTGGCGGACACAACATCTTTGTCTGTATGTGGTGCTGAGGATCGAACCGGGCCGCACGCATGCCAGGCGAGCACGCTACCGCTTGAGCCACATCCCCAGCCCGACACAATATCTTTATTTATTTTTATGTGGTGCTGAGGATCGAACCCAGTGCCTCACACATGCTAGGCAAGCACTCTGCCACTGAGCCCTGAATTATCTTATTATATTGTTTTAAATTTATTTTTTTAAAGAGAGAGAGAGAGAGAGAGAATTTTTTTAATATTTATTTTTTAATATTTGGCGGACACAACATCTTTGTTGGTATGTGGTGCTGAGGATCGAACCCGGGCCGCACGCATCCCCAGCCCTTAAATTTATTTTTTTGTGAAAATTTATAATTATATACAAAAATAGAATAGTAAAATGAATCCCCATGTATCCATTTCTCATATTCAGAAATTTTAAAGATTTGGCCACATTTACTTCATCTATCCCTTACTGGAGAGTAGGGCAAATCTCAGGTTTTCTTTGATTTCATCCTTACAGATTTCAGTGTACATCTCTGAGACATGTGTTTTCTTTTGTAACCCAATGCCATTATCAACTCTAACAGAATTCATTATCCTCTGATGCTATCAAATTTTTCTTATTTCCTAAAAAAAAATGCCTTTTTGCAGCTGTTCAAATCAGAAGACAAACAAGGGTCACACATTGTGTTGGGTCTCTTTTAATAGGGGGTGCTTACTAAATATTTGTCACATTAGCTGGGATGTGACATCTCCCATTCCATGAAAATTGTCTGTTGTTTGGATTTTTTTTTCTTAAATTCAACAAGGGAGTGTTGAAAGTCATCTCAAGTTTGTAGACACTAACTGCCGCACTCTATTTGTCCTTGTCTTCAAAAGCCAGGTAAAGGGAAGAAAGGAAAAAGCCACAGAAAGTATCGTGGGAAGAAGCAGAAGAAGCCCGAGGTGGACATCCTCAGCCCCGCGGCCATGCTGAACCTCTACTACATCGCCCACAACGTGGCCGACTGCCTGCAGCTGCGAGGCTTCCGCTGGCCAGGGGCTCCCAAAGGGAAAAAAGGGAAGAACAAGACTTAAGTGATAGAGTTCTCAGCGCTCAGAGAACAACTTGGGGAAGAGAAATCAAATAACGCGACCCTGCAGGCAAAATAGACTTTACTGAAGACACCTTGAAATGCAAGCTCAGGGTGCTTTCTATGGTAAATAATGGTGAAGAAATGCCTTTTACTTCCTCAGTTAAGCTAGGCATGGTTAGCCACTTTGGATTTTCAGAAGTTAAGGGGAAAAACTTGAACAATTCTTACACCATGTGATGGGATTGATAGTCCTTTAAAAATTTATTGTCATAATTCTGGGCCAGAAATTAAACCTTGCTCTCAAAAGGCAGTTCCAGTTTGCACGAGTTATTTTCTTTTGCTAAAGGGGGTCTGTTATTTAGAGAAGATACGGCAAAAAAAGCACAGGCTTTACATTATAATCACCCCTTTCTTGGGCACTGTTTCTTTTTTCTTTATTTTTTTTTTCAGTGGTGCTAAGAATGAATCCAGAGCCCGACACATGCTAGGCAGGTCTCTACCACTGAGCTACATCCAGTCCTCCCCTGCACCCCCCCACACACCTTTTTTTTTTTTTTTTTGAAAATAAATATTTTATTTCTGTAATTTTTTTCTCAGTAGTCTGATTCTGGTTTGAATTAGCCACAGAGCCAAATGGATATTAAGATTGTCACTAGTGCTCTGACCTTACTGGGCATGTAAGCTTGTGATGAAAAGGATCTGACAATGTGTACTGGGTTGGGTACAGAGAGAGGAATGAATTGTGGACTCAGGCCTTTCCTCTTTTGTGTCACCTGACTTGTCTCCACTTCTCCTGCACCCTTAGATTTCTTCACACCTTCTGCCATCTTTAAACTTAAATGACCCTGAGTCATGAACTGGTGACTGGAAACTAGCCATTATTATTTGGCTGACTTTCCAAGATCTCCCCAGCCTTGTGAGGAGACTTTAATAGACAAAACTGGCTGAGTACTGTGTTGCATGCCAGAGACTATGATAGGAGGATTGCAAGTTCAAGGCTAGACTTGGCAACTTAGTGAGACTGTGTCGTCATCGTCATCATCATCATCATCATCATCATAAATGAAATAATGATGAAGAACTACCTTTACTTTCTCAGGTAAGGTAGGCATGGTTAGCCACTTTGGATTTTCAGAAGTTGGTGGGGGGGAAACCCAAATAATAAAAAATGAAAAGGGCTGTAGCTCTGGTAGAACACTTGCCTGCTATGTGTGGGGCTCTGAGTTCAATCCCATACACACACACACACACACACACACACACACACACACACACACAAGAAAGAGAACTGCATTTTGTCTCCTTGCCCCCAAAGGCCTCAGTGCCCTTTTAAGTTTAAATATCATCTCTGAGTCAGCATTTCGTCCCTGCCTCTGGTTCTGCCTTCCTGTCCCAACTCACTGCTTCCTCTGATCCCACCACTCTGACACCTACATTGGCTCCCTTCACACTTTTAACCTTAAAGCTGATTGAGCACCATTCTAGGGATGTTCTAGTTTGACTGAATTACTTATAGTTATGTTCAGTGTGCCTTGTGGTGATCTCAGAGATTCACAGTGTTTTTAAAGGAAGGCTGCAACCTAGGATTCAGTATTTCACAAATGTTAGAAAAAGGAAATTCATGAATCATTTTACTAGAGAACTGGGGTGCTCATAACCCACGTGAGCTTGTTGGGAGTGCCATTTATATACTGGTACTATCTGTACTAATGCAGTGTAAGCTCTTGGCCAGTTGCCAGAGGAGCCTTCCTTTTGGAGAACCTACAGAGAGATCTTGTGTTTACTGTGATTGTAGGCTTTAGAAACAAGGCGCACCTTCCTGCCCAGTTAGAGACTGCTAACTCTAGTTCATTGTCTCTTAGTCATCTGGAAGATTTTATCAAAAGTACAGATTGCATTCAGGTGTGTTGGTGCATGCCTATAATCCCACTGGCTCAGAAGGCTGAGGCAGGAGGATCGTGAGTTCAAAGCCAACCTTAGCAACTTAGTGAGGCTAAGCAACTTAGTGAGACCCTGTCAAAATAAAATATAAAAAGGTCCAGTGAAGAAGGCTGATTCCATTATAGTTGAGAGCAGTTAGATTTCTGTTTCCACTTTGATTTATCAATGCATTATACAGTTTATGAAGGTGATTAAGAGGAGGATGGAACTAAGATCTTTATAGGACACCTGAAGGGCATCTGATGGGAGAATGGATCCTTTATTTTCCCTAAACCTAAATCAGCAAGGATTCTGAATCATCCTATAGTGGAGGATTCAAAGAGGAACTTGTGAAAGCAGCTTCTAACTTGTGTTAAAACACATGCAGGCCCAAAGGATCACCTGGAAGTGGCAAGGGTTGAAATGAAGGCACATGATTTGAGGCTCTCAGGGCTTTTTATGAGGAAGGCTCTATTCGAGGAGAGGATGGAATTTAAAAGAGAAGGGATCAGCAATTGTAGGTGTGGCTATTCAAGGATGAGGATGGAATTTAAAAGAGAGAAGGGATCAGCCACTCTAGGAGTAGGCAGAGTCCACTGAGGAGGAGGGAAGTTTGGCCAATGGCATGAGAATAGAGAATGAACTTTAAAATGGAAGGGCCTCATCTAAAACCAATGACTTATAAAAGAGAGAATGACAAGGTGATATCAGTGAGGATGTGGAGAAATTGCAACCCACACATGTCACAGTGGGAATGTAAAGGATGGTACTGTGTAGAAAACAGTTCAGTTCTAAAGTATGTAAGTAGAGTTACATATGACGTAGCAGTTTCACTCCTAGTTATACGTGAAAGAATCTGAAAACACATATTCAAAAAACACATACTTGGGGCTGGGGCTCCGTGGTAGTGCACTTGCTAGCATGTGTGAGGAACTGGGTTCGATTCTTAGCACTGCATATAGATAAATAAAATAAAGATCTATCAACAACTAGAAAAATATTTTTTAAAAACATACTCAAAAGCTTATAATGAATGTTCAGAACAGCATTCTATTTAAATTTTGTTTTTAGTTGCCAATGGACCTTTATTATTATTTATTTGCAGTGCTGAGGATCGAAACCAAGGTCTCACAAATGCTTGGCAAGCGCTCTTAACACTGAGCTACAACCCTGGCCCCCAGAACAGCATTCTTAACAACCTAAAAGTAAAAACAACTTAAGTGTATGTTGATTATCTATATTCAACATATATTTGAATATAAATTATTATTTATGGAATATTATTTGAACATAAAAGAGAAGGAGGTAGTGACACATGCTATAGCATGAATAAACCTTGAATATGTTATACTAAGTAAAAGAAGCCAGACACAAAGGCCATATATTGTATAAATCAATGTATATGAAATGTTTCAAATAGACAAGTCCATAGAGACAAAAAGTAGATTATTTTTTGTCGGAGGAGAATAGAAAGTGACTGCTAATGGGTAGGGGTGCTGAAAATGCCCTGGGATTGGATAGTAGAGATGTTCACACAATCTTGTGAATGTACTAAATTTCACTGAATTTGTACACTTTGAAAGGCAGCTGTTATGGTATGTAAACCATGTCTCAAAACTGATCACACCTGAAAGGGTCCCAAAAGACTGGGAGATAAAGGAGTGAGTCCCAGTGCCAGGTAGGTGGCTCAAACAGATTAGGCAGAAGAAGAAGGACCAAGTTCTGATCAAATCCCCTCAGCTAGATGCCTGGTCAGGTAAACTTGGGAGCCATAGCAGAAGTAGGGACTTCTGACTGGCAGGTTTTTTTGTTTGTTTGTTTGTTTATTTGTTTAATTTTTTTAAAAGAGAGAGAGAGAGAGAGAGAGAGAGAGAGAGAGAATTTTTTTAAATATTTATTTTTCAGCTTTCGGTGGACACAACATCTTTGTATGTGTCACTGAGGATCGAACCCAGGCCACATGCATGCCAGGCAGGCGCGCTACCGCTTGAGCCACATCCCCAGCCCTGACTGGCAGTTTTTATATCCTGCACAGGGAAATTCTGCCAGAGCCAAAACTTCCCATCTTTATTTAAGTTCCAGTTGCCATTATCTTTTCTACCTACCCATCTCTGGACCTTACACTCAGCAGGCAACAGGATTTCTCTGAAGGGGAAATATCCCCACCCCTCACATATTTTTATTCTGAGACTGAACCCTCTACAAGGACACAAGAAGATGTATTCATTAACATTATGTTACTACAATGAAACACTTGAGACAATTAACTTTATAAAAAGAACAGGTGTATTTCAGAGTCCTAATGAAATAGTGTGGGCTTGGTGATGATTGCCTCTTGATTTTATTACCCATGGTGCAGATGACATTGGTGGGAGGTACTTAGTGGAGCAGGAAGCATATCTTTTTTTTTTTCTTAAAGAGAGAGTGAGAGAGGAGAGAGAGAGAGAGATTTTTTAATATTTATTTATTTTTTTTTTAGTTCTCGGCGGACACAACATCTTTGTTGGTATGTGGTGCTGAGGATCGAACCTGGGCCGCACTCATTCCAAGTGAGCGCGCTACCGCTTGAGCCACATTCCCAGCCCAAAGGAAGCATATCTTGAGGCAGGAAGAAGAGAGGTGGCAGGGAAGTGGGACAGAGGACCTGCAGGTTTCCACAGTCTCTTTTGAAGGCATGTCTACAATGACCAAAGGACCTCCTATTAGGCTCCACCTTTGAAAGGTCCACAGCACCTCCCAGTGTCAACACCCTGAAGATCAAGCCTCTATAAAACCAATTTCTTATTGAAATAGTCCAGCCTTATGTTTGTAGATCTTTCCAGCTTTGTCATTTCCTGCAGCCCTGTAAGGCTCCCACTTTCCTCATAGTGACCATTCCAAGATCCTGCACTTTCATTACTCCAACCCTCTGGAGTTTACCGCTAAATAATTTAACCTATGAGAGAATTCAACCACATGGCCCATTCTGCAAGCCCACACACCCACAAATATGTCTCCTGATTCATCTCCTCCCACTCCTTAAGCCTCCACCACCCAGGGAAAGTGAGGCTTAGTCAAGAAAGCAAAACAGAGTCAGGACCTGGATATTTCTATCTTAATTTAAAAATTAACTTTTATGGCCATGCATCGTGGTGTATGCCTATAATCAAAGAACTCAAGAGGCTGAGTCAGGAAGGTTGCAAGCTCAATGCCAGCCTGAATACAAAGGACTGGGGATGTAGCTCAGTGATAGAGCACCCCCTGGGTTCAATTCCTGGTCACACTCACACACACACACACATGCTTTTTTTTGAAAATTTATAAACACACAAAATAAGTGCAATAAACCCCATCTCCAATAACTTACAATATTTTGTCATACTCATTTTGTCTATCCCTTATTATTTAGTTTGTTCATTAGATACACTCAAAAGCAAATCAAAAAATTTTAAATCAAAATTTCTTTTCTGAATACTTCAGCATCCTTGATATTTTAAACAGGTAACTTTACATTCTAACTCCAGATGGGATACTGCTGTAATTTTTTGTTACTTTGTGGACACTTGTTAAATGCCCACCATACTATGAATTTTCCATGATTGTTTCACAACTGCTTGGCCATCTTCCAACACTGTTTAGTGACCATCATTTTTAAAGCTTGGCATGACCCCATTCAGCTCTCATTTTATTTCTCTCTATTACCATATTTTTTCCTGTTTCCCTTGTTTGCCATAGTTCCTGAACTGTGGTCAAGTTCACACTACTATAGCAAAATGCCTGAGACCAGGTAATTTACAAAGAACAGAAATTTATTTCCCACAGTTCTGGGGGATGGGAAGTCCAAAATCAAGATGCTGGCCTATTAAGTTGTCTATGGAGGGCTGCTTTGCACTTCCAAGGTAGAAATTTGTTGCTACATTCTCTGGGGAGGTACATTGTATCCTCACATGGCAAAAAGCAGAAGGGTAAATTGACCAAATGCTGCATGAAGCCTCTTTTATAAAGATCTTAATCCCATTTACCAGGGAGGAGCCCTTTTGTCCTAATCACTTTTTAAAAGTCCCGTTATCACTGATAGCACTTGAATTTTGGAGGGGAGACATTCAAACCATAAGCATCCACCTTCCTGTGGACCACCCTAGACCCTTTATCTGCAATTCTGTTTGTTCTCACTTCAAAACTTTTCTCAACCGTGATTTCCTGGTTCCTAGTACAGTGGCCTTTTTATCCCTTTTTTTTTATCCTTTGTTTCATCTTTCAATTAACATGTTTCTAGCAACTTCCATCAGAAAGGCATTGGGCTGAAGGCCAGAAGAAAGAAACAGCTTTAGTCTCTGGCTACTTTTCCAGCTTCATACATAACCCTTCTCTTCCTCTCAGGACTGAACAATCTGTTATTGAACTTAATTAATTTTGGAATTCCTTCCCTATTTCAGAATGGGGATACTATATTACTGATTATGCCTTCATTAGCAGAGTCTAACAGAATCTTCTGTAATCATGGAAATGTAATATACCTGCACCACCCAACATACTAGCCATGAGAGCCCCTGTGGCTATTGAACACTTGAAACCCAACTTAAGAATTGGATATCTGATTTGATTTCCTTATAATTAATTTAAATCTAAGTAGCTACATATAATTATTGGCTATTTTTTTAACGTGGAAAGTGCTGGGGGTTTTTTTATTGATTTTTAAAAAATAAATGACAGGAGGCTGGGGATGCGGCTCAAGCAGTAGCGTGCTCGCCTGGCATGCGTGCGGCCAGGGTTCGATCCTCAGCACCACATACAAACAAAGATGTTGTGTCTGCCAAGAAGTAAAAAATAAATATTAAAAATTCTCTCTCTCTCTCTCTCTCTCCCCCCCCCTCACTCTCTCTTTAAAAAAATAAAATAAAATAAAATAAAATTCTCTCTCTCTCTCTCTCTCTCTCCCCCTCTCTTTAAAAAAATAAAAATAAAAATAAATTACAGGGGAATGCATTACAATTCTTATTACACATGTACAGCACAATTTTTCTTATCTCTGATTGTATATAAAGTGTGTTGACACCAAATCATGTCTTCATACATGTACTGGTTATTGGCTATTGTATCAGCACTGGGTTATAGAAGGATCGAACCTAGTTGAGGAGGGAAAAGAGGTAAGTAGATGTCACTAAGAAAATGATGGAGTTGAGACCTGAAGAGGAACAGGCCTCAGAGACAGATTATCCATGAAGCTGGAGAAGTGTTAGCAATTTTGTATTCATGCTGTTGGATTCTCCCCGCCCCCAGCCTTTTCTCTCTCTTTTTCCTCTCTCTCTCTGTGCTCAGGATCAAACCCAGGGTCTCACATGTGCTAAGTAAATGCTGTACCAGTGAGCTAGCTATATCTTTTCTTTTCTTTTTTTTTTTTTTTTAGGTACTAGAGGGGGACCTTACTACTGAGCCACATCCACATCCTCAGCCTTTTTTTTTTTTTAATTGCTTAGGCTGACCTTGAACTTGCGATCCTCCTGCCTCAGTCTGCCAAATTGCTAGGATTACAGTTGTACACCACCATACCTGGCTCCAGATTCTTTTTTTTTTTTCTTAAAGGGTGTCTCCAAGCTTTAGGCCCCACAAAACCTATATCTGCCCCTGAAAGGCATTAACCAAGTTAGGCGGGAAGCAGAAGGAGCATAACAGGCCCAAAGAACTGAGCAGAGAAAAGGGCGAGGAATGAGGTGATGCTCCTATGAGATCCAGTGGACCTCTGGGACCAGGTGTTTAGGCTACAGGATCCAAGACAGCGCTAGGGACCTCAGTACCAGAGCGGCAATTCTTCCCACTTATGCCATTATAGTGAGACTATGGATCCTGCTAGCTGAGACACTTAATCCTCTCTGCTCTACACATTTTTTCTTTGCTTTGTAACTTCTGCTTACTCTAGCTTTTTGATTTTCTACAGCTTCAGTTTATTGTAATCCCTTGTGACTCCAACTCAAATTTATGGTCCTTTCTATGCATACTTTGAACTTCAGCATCCCCTCCGCCATGCCTCATTCTTTGGATTGGAAGAGAGAAAGAGAATCCAATAGACAACCCCCCACATACCTTTTGGAACCAGGCTCTGTTGTAACAACAATGGATGAGCTGTGAGGATCAGGACCTCCCACTGGCCCCTTAGTGGTGATGGTTGGAGGGGGGGTGTCAGACATTACTAACACAGACACCCAGGATGATTCTTCTGTGAGGTTGGAAGTGTTGGGACCATGTGGCCATGAGTGTTTGCTTCCCCTGCCCCTTTGCATCTTTCTTTATAGCCAAGAACCTAGAAAGAATTCACTTACACTTTCTTTTTCACGTTCTCACCTTTCTCTCACACATTTTTTCCTCTTTCACTTTTTTTTGGGCCACCTTCGTATTTTTAAAAATTTTGAGGGGCTGGGGTGGTGGCTCAGTGGTAGAGTGCTTGGCACCACATAAAAACAAACTAATGTATCCACCTAAACTAATGATAGATAAATAAATTTAAAAAAAAATTCGAGCCTACCAAAATACTGGGAAAAAAAAAATGTCTAACCCTTTGCCTAGATCTGGGTTCTCAACCTTGTTACTCTCAACATTTTGGTGCTCTGATTCTTTATTGTAGGGCCACATTGTGCACTCTAGGAGCTGAGGCGCTGCTGTGCTACCACCATCTCTCCGCTCACTTGATGCTGGTAGCACATTTTGGTTCCATAACCAAATGTCTCCAGACATTGCCAAACATTCCCCAGAAGGCAAAGTCACCTGTACTTAGAGAACCATAATGAGCTAGATTTATTGTTAGGGTCTGTAAACAAGTCAGGATGGCGCCTGGCATTTTGCCAGGGGAAGTGGTTTTTGAAGTAATGCCAGCAAGCCATTAAGTGTGGAGATTGCTTATTGGTTGACTGCTGTATCTAGTTTATGTTAATTAAGATAAGCTGTGTGGAATGTATATATACCCCTCCTGTCCTACAATAAACGGCTCCCACTCCTGCTGATTCAATGTACACAAGTTGTTTGTCACCCCCTGGTTATTTTGCTGCAGCCGGACTTTGGCAATTTATGAATTAACTTTTTGTCAAAATTGTACCTGCACACTCTTTACATGTATTAATAATATAAGTACACATATGTATGTGCACATAAAGCACTTATACCAGGATTTTATATTAATATAATAGTGTATAGTCCATATTTATTTTTGTAATGATTCAACCGTGAATCATGTAATATACATTTAGCTGTCATGTCTCTTTAGAATTCATTAATCAATCTAAATAATCTAAAATAATCCCCCCCCACCTCTTTTATGGCATTGACATTTTTGAGAAGGCCAGTTCAGGTTGTTTTTTATAGTATTCTGCCTTTTCAACTCAGTATATTCAGACTCTGATAAATTTATTTATTAGCTCTAACAGTATTTTGGTGGAGGTTTTTGAATCTTCTAAGTATGGGATCATGTCATCTGCAAACAATAATAATTTGACTTCTTCCTTTCCTACTTTTATCCCCTTTATTTTTTCTCTTGCCTGATTGCACTAGCTAGAATTACTAGTACTATATTGAATAGGAGTGGTGAAAGTGGACATTCTTATCTTGTTTCAGATTTTAAAGGAAATGCTTTCAGTTTTTCTCCATTCACTATGATCTTGGCTTTGAGTTTGTAATATATAGACTTATGATGTTGATGTAAGCTTCTATCCCTAATTTCTTCAGTGTTTTTATAATGGTGCTGAATTTTTTTTTTTATTATTTTTTAGTTTTCGGCGGACACAACATCTTTGTTTGTATGTGGTGCTGAGGATCGAACCCGGGCCGCACGTGCATGCCAGGCGAGCACGCTACCGCTTGAGCCACATCCCCAGCCCCATGGTGCTGAATTTTGTTGAAGGCTTTCTCGGTATCTATTCAAAAGACACTGTGATATCTGTCCTTGATTTTATTTATGTGATCAATTACATTTATTGATTTATGAATGTTAAACCATCCTTGCAATTCTGGAATAAACCAACTTGGTCATGATATATAATACTCTTAATATGTTGTTGAATATGATTTGCTAATATTTTATTAAGGATTTTTGCATCTAAGTTCATCAGGGATATTGGTCTGTAGTTTTCTTGATATGTCCTTATCTAGTTTTGGTATAAGGGGAATACTAGCTTCATAGGGTAAATTTGGAAGAGTTTCATCCCTTTCTATTTCATGGAATACTTTGGGAGAATTAGCATTAGTACATCTTTGAAGGTCTGATAGAATTCAGCTGATAACACCTCTGGACCTGGGCTTTTCTTTATTTGAAGTCTTTTTATTACTGCTTCTATCTCACTGCTAGTTATTGGTCTGTTTAGGATTTTTAATGTTCTCTTATAATTCAATTTTGGCAGGTCACATATTTCTAAAAATAAGCCCATTTCTTCTAAGTTTTCCAATTTATTGGAGAAAAAGTTTTCAAATTAGTCTTCAATGATATTTTGGATTTCTGTGTTGTCTGCAGTGTTTCTCCTTTTTCATCTCTAATTTTATTAATTTGGGCCTTCTCTCTTTTTCTTTTGGTTAGTTTGGCTAACAGTTATCAATCTTGTTTATCTTTTTAAAGAACCAACTCTTTGTTTCATCTATCCTTTGTTTTGATTTTTATTTTCCATTTAATTGATTTTGGCTCTAATCTTAATTATTTCCTTCCTTTCGGTTTTGTAATTGGTTTGTTCTCATTTATCAAGGGTCTTAATATGCATGACATGGTTGCTTATTTGGGATCTTTCTGATTATCTTATTTAGGCACTTATGGATATAAACTTTCCTCTTAGAGCTTCCTTATAGTGTCCCAGAATTTCTGGTATGTTGTATCACAATCCTCATTTTATTCTAAGAGTTTTTAAATTTCTCCTCTAATTTCGTCTATCACATATTCCCCATTCATCATTCAAAAGTGTATTGTTTAATTTCCATGTGTTTATATGGTATCTGTAGGTTTTCTTCCTTCCTTTTTTTTTTTTAAGGGATGACATTTATTCCTTTTCCAAATGTTACAGTAAAACCAGGTGGAAGAGAATGGTTTTAGCAATTAGAAAAAAAAAAGTACAAATCTGGGGTTTGGCCATTAAAAGTTATTTACAACAATGGGAGAAAAAAGACAACAAGAAGTTGTTTCACATTACAGACCTCCCTCCCACCCCAAAGCCTAATACTTGCTTACCAAGTCAAAAAAGAGACACAGTTGATTCACAAGCTGGAGGTTTGAACTTGAGTAAGACATTTATAAAAACCCAGACCGGGGCAATGTCCTCCCCAGCCCAGGTGCCACTAGGCACAGCACAAAAGACTAAAAACTCAACAGGGGAAAGGCTGGACACTCAGGGTTTGGGAGTACAAGCACCCCACTTCTGGCTCAGGGATTGGGGAGTGGGATAAACAAAACCTACTTGGAAAAGAACTGGGAGAGAAAACCAGCAATTGCCTTCTGCAGGGCTGGGGACAGGGAAGGAGGTAGGGTCAGGAACAGGAGCATTTCACATCACTAACCTAACTTGGGAAATTGTAAGGGACCATCTTCAACTGGCCTTAAGAGAAAAACCAGATGGCTGATGGGAGAATCCACAGGAGGGAGAGGAGAAAAGGGAATGTGGCTGGGAGGGGGCAACAAGCCCCTTCCTTTCTGGGCCCAGGAAGGCAGCCAGGGCACCAGGTCCAGGCAGTGACCTCACAAGGACAGCACAGTTTTTGCAGCTTAGAGATCACCCACCTGTCCCCACCCAGCTACTCATTCTGCTCAACGCTGGCTGATGCAGGGCCACTTTCTGACCCCAAGGGAGTGGACGGCTCTGCAGCCTGGGGCCCTGCCTCTTCTTCTGTGTCTCCTCCCTTGGAGGCAGCACTGGCCTCTGCCCCTTTGACTTGGGGCTCCTGGCTCTCGGGGGTGGCAGCAGCCTTCCCTTCCTGGGCAGTGCCCTCCTCGCTGCAGGCACCGATCTCCCCCTGCTCCTGCTCTTCCTCTGTGGGTGAGGAGGCAGAAGAATCACCCCCACCCTCCTTCCGATTTCTCTTGAAGGACAGGCCACTCAATTTAAAAGGCTTCTTGAAAGAGAATTTCTTCTTCTTCTTAGGGGTCTCCTTGGGAGCGGTCTCCCCCTTGGCCTCAGCGCCCTGGCCAGGGGGTGCTGGCTCGATGGCATCACCAGTGGCCCCCGCTGCCTCATCTGTTCCGTTCATGGGGGGCGACTCCCCTTCACCCTTGGGGGATAAGTCTCCATTGCTTTTCACGTGGCCATTCTCCTGTCTGTTGGCCTTCGCGGGGGAAGCGCCTGCTGCCTCCTCGACGGTCACGTCGCCCGGGGGAGCCTTGGAGCTCTGGCTCCAAGGGGGGGGGGTCTGCTGGGGGGCGCCCAGAGCCGCCCCGGGCTTGCGCCACAGGGGATAGTCCGGCGGGGTCGGCCCGGCGGGCGGAGGGGTGTGGCTGGCGCCTGAGGGGGAGGGGTATGGGGGGGGAAGCGAGCTGCACCCCCGCTCCGCGGCCGACCCGCTAGCTGCGCCCGCAGACACCACGCTCCGCGCCAGAATGCCACCCGCCACCCGCCGAGCCGCCTATATATATCCTTCCTTTTTTTTTTTTTTTGGTGTCAATTTCTAATTTCATTCCATTAGATTAGAAAAGATTAAATTGTGTATTTGTGTATATTTGCTGAAAGTTGTTTTGTGGCTTAAAATATGTTCTATTTTGGAGATTCCTTGAGTAACTGTGAAGAAAGTGAATTTGGCTCTTGCCAGATGAAATATTGTATAGATGTCTGTTAAGTCGATTTTGATCCGTAATAATTTTTTAGGTCTGAAGAGTCTTTACTGATTTATGACTGGATGAACTATCTATTCGTGAAAGAGGAATGTTGAAATTACCCAGTAATATTATACTGAATCTTTGAGTAATATCTGTTTTATGTAATTAGGTAAATCAGAATTTGAAGCATAACTATTTACTGTTTTTATATCTTCTTGTTGGACTATTCCTTTTACCAGTATGAAATTACCTTCTTTGTCTCTTCTCATTAATTTTGGCTTGAAATCTGCTTTTTTGGATATGAAAGTAGCTAGTTCTGCTTGTTTGGGGGGCTCTGTTTGTGTGGTTTGTTCATTTTCATCCTTGTACTTTCAGCCTATGAGTATCTTTGCCAGTAAGGTGAGTCTCTCACAAACAACATATAGTTGGGTCTTGTTTTTTAATGCCAGCCTATGTCTTTTAATTGTAGAATTGAGACCATTTACATTCAATGTTATTATAGAGATATGTTTTTAATTCCTGTCATTTTGATTTATTATTTTTAACATTTAATTTGGCCCTGTTTCTCATTTGCTTAAATGAGATTTGTCCATTTGTGAATTCTTGGTGTTGTTTTTTTTTTTTTTTAGTTCCCCTGTGTGTAGTATTTATCTAAGTATTTTCTGCAGTGTAGTGGTCATGAATTCTTTTAGTTATTGCTTATCTTGGAAGGTTTTTAATTTCTTCCTCAATTCTGAAGGATAGTTTTGCTGAATATAGCAATCTTGGTTGACAGTTGGTCTCTTTCACATTATTCCAAATCTGGGTTTTAGAGTTTTGAAGTTCATGCTGAGAAATCAGAAATAGGGCTGAGGATGTGGCTCAAACAGTAGCACACTCGCCTGGCATGCACCGGGTCACTGGGTTCGATCCTTAGCACCACATAAAAATAAAATAAAAGATGTTGTGACCACCGAAAACTAAAAAATAAATATTAAAAAATTCTCTCACTCAAAAAAAAAGAAAGAAAAGAAAAGAAATCAGAAATAATTCTGATAGGCTTGCCTCTAAATATGATCTGATGTTTTTCTGAGGGCTTTTAAAATTCTATCCTTGTTTGGTATGTTAAGCATACCAAAGGTTCTTTTATAATCTTGTCTATTTGGGATTCTGAATTCTTTCTGTCTCTGGATGTCCATCTCATTCTTGTTCAAACATTATTATTATTTCCCTGAAGAGGTTATCCATGCCATTAGCCTGCCTCTTTAATTCCAATGATTCTTAAATTTGATGTTTTAATGTTGTCCCAGAGTTGTTGTATACTCTGGTCTTTGTGTGTGTGTGTGTGTGTGTGTGTGTGTGTGTGTGTGTGATGCTGGGGATTGAACACAGGGCCTTGTGCATGGCATGCTAGGTAGGCAAGCACTCTGCCAACTGAGCTATACCCTCAGCCCAATACATCTGTTTTGTTGTTGTTGTTGTTGTTGAGTTGTAGATGAACAAATACCTTTATTTTTATTTTATGTGGTGCTGAGGATTGAACCCAATGCTTCACATGTGCGAGGGAAGCACTCTACCACTGAGCCATACCCCAGCACTGTACTCTGGTCTTTGTTACCCATTTTTTTAATACTGTCTAAATTTTCAAGGGCTGCCACTTTGTCTTCCAGCTCTTAGATTTTGTCTTCATGCTGTACACTATTAAAGACTTTCAAATGAACACTTTGATTTATTTTGTATCTTTCATTTCCAAGATTATATATCTATCTCCTTATTTCTCATTCATGCCCAATACTGATTTTCATAATTCATTCAGTTGTTTTTCTTCATTCTTTTGGAATCCATTGATTGTTTTTGTAATAATTATTTTGAATTCTTTTTTAAAATTTATTTATCTTAATTTTTTCTTTCTTTTGAATTCTTTATTTGGTATTTAATCCACTTATCTTTAGAGTCAGTTGTTGGTGCATTATGAAATTTAGAAGACATCATGTTACTTTGTTTTTTATTATTTTTTAATATTCCTATATTGTGTTTTATGCATCGGTTGGGATAGATTTCTCTTCCACTGTTGTTTGTGGGCTTTTTTAAGGAATAGCCTTTTATTGCCAAAGTGTTCTGAGATATCAGGTGGTTTGAATTTTTTAGACTATTTCCAAGTGGATTTTATAGTATGGTTTCACTGCTACTTCTTTGCTGATGATTAGTGTATTTTGATATAGTGCATATTTTGTCAGAGCTTGAAGATTCTACTTGTCCTGTATGTCTCAAAAGAGTGGGGTCCTTCTTATTGATCTGGCAATTTTGTGGAATACAGGAGGGTATGTGGGGTACACTCTCTGTGATTGCTCTTCTTCACTTAACAATGATCTAAATGAATGGAAATGATCTATATTGAGACCCCTCATAGGTGTGGTACCCACAGACTTTGTGTTAATTTCTGTTTCTGCCTAGAAGTGGATGACCACAGTAGGACCTGATGGGCCCCCCTAGCCATTCCTACTTGGGGAATAGTCATTAGAAGATTTTCATCTCTTTTGTTCTTTATATTAAAGTAAAAAAAAATCATTGAAGTTTAAGCATGGTTAGTTTGCATGTGGAAGAGGTGTGTTCTCTTTTAGCTGAATTTACTCAGTAGGAGTCTATACCTTGTGAACTTGTAGTATATAACCCAGTATATTCCCAGAACCTCATAGAAAAGAGGGAAGCAAACAATAGAAACAACAGGAAAAAAAAACAATATACAGCATTAAAATAAATACCCTGTGCCTACTATGACATTTATAACACCAATTACCATAAAAACAGGAATGGTGATTCAGCACTTCACAACAGCAAAAACAATCAATAGCTATGAACTAGATTTGGCATTAAATAGCAAGTGCCAATGATGCCATCTACAGTGCTAATAACTGTAACAACATGAATAGTTGGGCAGGAGTTATATAACAAATAAAAGGTGGTAAAAATTTAATTCATTAAGACAAAAGAAAATATGATAGGAAAGTGAAAGAAAATTTAGAATGTTCAAAATGTGACCAGAGAGAAAGCAGAAGAAATGTGGTAAGTGATGTCTATAAAGAAGAAGGAAAATACGGTCTGGGGTTGTGGCTCAACGGTAGAGTGTTTGCCTCGCACGGTCAAGACCCTGGGTTTGATCCTCAGCACCACATAAAAATAAATAAGTGAAATAAAGGTATTGTGTCCAACTACAACTAAAAAATATTTTTTAAAAAGGAGGAGGAAAATTGCCACAGTCTGGCTGGGCACAATTCAGGAGCCACTTGTGAAAAGAAACAAACTTTATTTTTAGAACTAAAAACACCAAACCAAACAGCTCCTCAGGAAAAAACCCTCAGAGCCCAACTGCCACCACCTGTTTCCCACAAGCCTCTCACACCCACACAAACCTCACCACCTCCCACAATCCTCCTGCTCTTGAGGCTGATTGGCTGGGTCGCATGGGCGGAGCCAAAGAAGTCCCCCAATGAGCAGCTCCGTGGAGGAGCCAATCAGCTAGATGTTGCTGGGGCCGCTGTGAGCCAATCATCAGCTGGCAGTCTGAAGGGCAGGGAAACAGCCCAATGAACATCACCGCAGAGGAGCCAATCAGCTAGATGTTGCTGGGGCTGCTGTGAGCCAATCATCAGCCGGCAGCTGGAAGTTTGCTGGGGCCCCTTTGGCTGTGGCTCTCAACATCTCCCCCTCTCTGTTTAAACAACAAGCATGTGGCTTGGGGACCGTGCCTGCCTTAGGTTGTCCAATACTACATATGGTCCTTACCCGTCTTCGGATGAGCTGACCTCAGGGCGTCAGCCTCCTGTCTTAGGTTGGTACCATTGTAATTGGATCTTACCCATCATTGACTACTGGTCCAGTATACAGCCACACCTGTGGAGAGGTCTTTGTAAGCAGAAGGGAGGAAGATACACCAACCCAATTGATGGCTCTTGTTGGAAAAATTGTACCACCGATGACATCATCAGCAAAAATACCCCAACACTACCACAAGTCGCTGCACCAACAGATAGTTCACAATGCATACAAGTGAGTTCACAATGCATACAAGTGACACATAGTTTAGGCAAGTTCTGCAAGCAGTTCAGTGATGGCTATTGCAGAAACTGTAGATTAGTTTTATCTTTGTCTTCACCGGCACTGGGATGAAGATAGGAATTCTAGCAATAATGGCTAAAGGAAAAATTATGTAACATTCCAGAAGGCACTAAAAGAAAACAATTTTCTTAACAATTTACATTATCTTGAAGAGAAGAGGAACAATTTTCTTAACAATTTACATTATCTTGAAGAGAATTATTAAATATAATGAAAAGGAAAGGTGAAAGTAAACAAACAGATCTGTTAACCTTCTTTTTTGTTTACATATTAAAACAATTCTTAACAGTTATTTACCCAATTTAAATTAAACCATTTAAATCACGTGAATAAAAAAAAATATTTGGATCCATTTTTTCATGAGCGCTCATCATATATGATATATGGACATATGTACATTCAAACATATAACACAAAACACAAGTGTGCACACATAATATAATACATACAACACATAACATAATAGTAAAGGCCTTATAACTTTTTACAGGTGAAATCTCCATTGCAATGTTTAAAAACTCTATAGTCAAAAAAAAAAAAATAGAACTGATCAGCAAAACATTAACTTAGGTCTGTATGAGCTCAAAAACCAAAATAGAACTTCATGATATGGGAAAGGGCAATAATAAAATAGATATTGAAAAAAGCATCCTGGTTCTGTCGCAGATGTAAGGATAGCCAAATTGGAGTTTTGGATATCAGCTGTTATGGATTTGAGCCAAATCATCTTCTTTTTGGTCTGTAGAAATTGCTTTAGTTAATCTCTCTGGAATCCAAATCGGCTGCTGTTCTTTCTGTGGAAATACACAAACAGGCCCCCGACTCCAGACAATCACTGGGTCAGG
This sequence comes from Spermophilus citellus, assembly GCF_964194105.1. NCBI lineage: Eukaryota > Metazoa > Chordata > Mammalia > Rodentia > Sciuridae > Spermophilus > Spermophilus citellus. The sequence continues at coordinate 207,944,493 of NC_138184.1, forward strand.
ACTTTAGTTAATCTCTCCGGAATCCAAATCGGCTGCTGTTCTTCCTGTGGAAACACACAAACAGACCCCCGACTCCAGACAATTACTGGGTCAGGACCTTTCCATTGTCCTGTTAGAATATCTTTCCAAAGTACCTTGGGCTTATGTACATTTTTTGGACACATATGCCTTTCTGCAGCACTAAGTCCTGATGAATCCAAATTTAAAAAGTTTAGAGTAAAAAGGGTTATTTTAAGTTTACCTTTGGGGAATATATACCCCTTCCCAATTCCGTCTTTTTGCTTTAATAAGTACATTTTAACAGTTTGATGAGCTCTTTCAACTATGCCTTGTCCCTGTGGATTGTATGGGATTCCTGTTATATGAGTAATGCCAAATGATGAGCAAAATTGTTTAAAAGAGGTAGAAGTATAACCAGGGGCATTATCTGTTTTTAACTGTTTTGGAATGCCCACAGTGGCAAAATTTTGTAAGCAATGAGCTATAACATCTTTAGTTTTTTCTCCGGCATGAAGGGAGCCCATCAAAAATCTAGAAGAAGTATCAACTGTAACATGCAAATATTTTAATTTTCCAAATTCTGGCAAGTGTGTGACGTCCATCTGCCAAATATGGTTAGGTATCAATCCTCTAGGATTGACTCCAAAATTAACTTGTGGTAAAAAGGTCACACAATTTTGACATTGTTTTATTATTTGTCTAGCTTGTTCCTTAGTTATTTTAAAACGCTTTTGTAAAGTATTAGCATTGACATGGAACCTTTTATGAAAATTTGTAGCTTCTTCTAGTGTAGAGAAAATATGTATGTCATGTGTAGTTTTATCTGCTAAATCATTGCCCAAACTAAGGGCTCCAGGCAATCCTGTATGTGCCCTGATATGTCCTATAAAGAATGGATCTTTTCTGTCCCAGATTAAACTTTGTATAGTGGAAAACAAAGAGAAAACAGTAGAAGAAGGGGAAATCCTACCAGCATCTTCAAGGGATACTATAGCATTAACTATATACTGACTATCAGAAAATAAATTAAATACAGAATCTTTAAACATCACAAAAGCTTGTAATACTGCATTAAGCTCTACCTTTTGAGCTGATTGTTTGGGTACTAAAAATGTAAAAGTTTGATCAGGTGTAACTATTGCTGCTGTACCATTATTTGACCCATCAGTGAATATATTTGGAGCATTCATGATAGGTGTTTTTCTTGTCATTTTTGGAAAAATTACAGGATGCAATGACCAAAAAGACAATAAAGGATTAGATGGTAAGTGGTTATCAAATGAAACATTAGATTTGCACATGATTATTGCCCAAGTATTTAACTCATTAGCTAATTCATCAATTTGATTCATAATATATGGAGTAATAATTTTATTGGGAGAAATTCCAAATACTCCCTTTGCTGTTTTTATTCCTTTGAGTATTAATTGTCCTACAGCTTCAGGATACCTAGTAAGAATAGTGTTAGGAGAATAAGATAAATGTATCCATAATAATGGACCTTCTTGCCAAAATACTCCTGTAGGAATATTTTTTGTTGGTAGTACAATAAATAATAAAGGCAAACTTATATCAATTCTATCCAAATGCATATTTTCCATATATGTTTCATTGATTTTTAATGCCTTTCTTGCTTCAGGCGTTAACATTTGGGGTGAATTTGGATCTGATGGACCTTTTAGGATATCAAATAAAGGTCCCAATTCTCCTGTTGGAATACCTAGATAAGGCCTTATCCAATTTATGTCTCCTAATAACTTTTGAAAGTCATTAAGTGATTTGAGTTGATCTACTCGTATTTGAATTTTTGGTGGACAGACCATGGTTGAGGATAATAGAACTCCTAAATAATTAATTGGAAAATTTAATTGTACTTTATCTATTGCTGTCTCTAGATTATAATTTTTTAATAAATTTGTAAGTGTGGCATAACATTCTAACAATGTGTTTTTAGCTTTGTGTGCTAATAATACATCATCCATATAGTGAAATATTTGTAGTTCAGGATTTTGATTTCTAAGTGGCTGGATTACTTTGTTAACATAAATTTGACACATAGTTGGGCTGTTAGCCATCCCTTGAGGGAGTACTTTCCATTCATATCTCTGATCAGGACCTTCATGATTTAGTGCAGGGATAGTAAATGCAAAACGTGGACTATCCTCAGGATGAATTGGAATTGAAAAAAAACAATCTTTAATATCTATAACTAAAACATACCAAGTTTTTGGCAAAGCAGACAATTGAGGAATCCCCGATTGAGCAGGTCCCATAATGACCATTTCATTATTAATGGCTTTTAAGTCTTGCAATAATCTCCATTTACCAGATTTCTTTTTGATGACAAAAATGGGAGTATTATGGGGAGATACAGAAGGTTGTATATGTCCTTCCGCTAATTGTTGTTTGACCAGATCATGGGCTACTTGTATCTTTTCTTTAGTCAAGGGCCACTGAGGAACCCATACTGGTCTTTCTGATTTCCATGTAATTTTTATTGTCTCAGTGGCCCTTTGTGAAAATCCAACCCATGTCTGTCTGTTCCTTGATCTATTTGTATTGGTGCTGCTATACCTTGTTCTTGTTTTTCTAATATTTTTCCTTTCCTAAAACCTTGTCTAGCCATAATAGTGGGTGCATTTTGATTGATGTTATTTGTTAATGTCAAACCTAATTGATCTAAGACATCTCGTCCCCATAAATTTACGGGAAGATGATCCAATACATATGGCTGTATAGTTCCTTCACATCCTTCAAGATCCTTCCAATCTAATACCATTGCACTTCTATGGGGATTAGTCGCCACTCCTAGGCCTCGAAGCGTTTGAGTGTCTTGTTGTAATGGCCAATGTTTTGGCCATTCTTGACAAGAGATGATGCTAAGGTCTGCACCTGTATCCAGTAGCCCATTAAATTCATGTCCTTGAATATTTAGTTTTAGCATGGGGCGAGAATCTAAATTTAAAGAAAGCATAGCCCAATCTACACCTGTGGAGCCTAATTCCTTGGAACCTCTTTCTACAGCATGACTGGAAAACTTATCATGTAGGCTTGGTATTATTAGTAACTGTGCTATTCTATCTCCTGGTGAAATTATTGATATACCCTTTGGAGAACTGGCTATAATTTTTATTTCACCTTCATAATCGGGATCAATTACCCCAGGACTTATCAAAAGTCCTTTTAGAATAGAAGAGCTGCGTCCCAATAATAAGCTTACTGTTCCTTTGGGAAGAGGTCCTTTTACCCCTGTGGGAATGATTTGAACTCCCATCTCTGGAGTTAGTACTGATCTGGCGGAGGCGCAGATGTCCAACCCTGCGCTCCCTCTGGTTTGTCTGATGAGGGATCTGATGGACAATGTGTCCTGGGCACTACCCTGATGGGGTTGCTGGGTTCCTCCAGTGCTCCGTATATTTGTGGTTTGGGGCCCCGGAGCATTGGGGCCCCCTATCCATTTTTTGGCAACGGAGCCCGATGCCTTTGTCCACGATATTGTGGATAAACACCTTGTCCTTGTTCGTTTTTTGATAATGGAGTACCCTCTATGGTGGTTTGAGAACGGCATTCATTAGCCCAATGTAATGGAGTACCCTCTATGGTGGTTTGAGAATGGCATTCATTAGCCCAATGTCTCCCTCTACGGCATCGTGGGCAAATACCCGGTATTCTACTCCTTTGATACCTAGTTTTGTTAAACCCTCCTCCTATGGGGCAATTCCTTTTAAAATGTCCTGTTTGTTGACAATTGTAGCATGTTCTTGGCCTGGTATATAAAGCCTGTTTTACTGCAGCTGCCACAATTTGCCCTTGTTCATTAATGTCTCTGGCATCTAAAGCCTGTTTTACTGCAGCTGCCATGACTTGCTCTTGTTCATTAATGTCTCTACATAATTTAATATATGTGTTTAAATCTTCCTGTTTCCATGGTCTAATGATATCTCTGCACCAACGATTTGCTTGGTCATAAGCCAGTTGTTTTATTAATGGCATTGCTTGTTCTGTATTCCCAAAAATTCTGGTAGCTGTTTGAATAAGCCTATCTACAAATTCAGCGTAAGGTTCATTAGCTCCTTGTATTATCTTACATAATTGACCTTGTAAACCTCCATGTCCTTGTAAAGTCTTCCATGCCTTAACTGCATCTACAGCAATTTGTAAATATACACCAGGATCATATGCAATTTGTTGCTGCTGATCCTCATAAGGTCCCTTTCCTAACAACATATCTAGATTTCTCTGAGAATAACCAGCTGCTGCATTTCGCCTAGCCGTCTCCTTGCAAAATTCCTCATTGGCAACCTTCCATAACAGGTATTGTCCTCCATTTAGCACAGCTTTACAAATATTAGCCCAATCTGCTGGCGTCATGTTTAAGTTGGTAATGGATTCGACCAAGCTTACAGTGAAGGGTGCTTGGGGACCATAGGTTGTTACAGCCTCTTTTAGGTCTTTCACTGTTTTGAAATTTAAACCCTGGTAAATTCGCTGCCCTCCTACCTCAAATACAGGGCATACTTGAGATCCTGTCTCAGGATCCCAGCTATCAACTGTGGGGGTTGGGAGCCTCCTAGCATATGGAGGTGGTGCTGTTGATTGGACACTTATGCCCTCTGGTGATAGAATGCTATTAGTAGCAGTCTCCTGTAGAGATGGTGCTGTTGGTTGGACACTTAGGCTCTCTGATAGAAAAGTGTTATTAGCAGTCTCCTGTTGTAACTTTTCCCCTGATGGCTTTTTCTGCTCTAAACTTCCTTCCTCTGTCTCACTAGCTCGAAAGACCTTCTCTTTTACTTGAATCTTTTCCTCTTTCTGACTAATTTGAGAGACCTTCTCTTTTACTTGAATCAATATGTCTTCTCCTTCCTCTACCTTTGTCTGAATTGAAGGCTTTGGGCTAAGCAAACCAGATACGAACGTCCACAATGGCAATGTGCCAACTGGCAGAGTCCCTGGGTTGTTCTTTCCTATTCTTTTTAAATTTTCACCATGATGGTTCCATTGTGATATATATATGAATAGTTGGGCAGGAGTTATATAACAAATAAAAGGTGGTAAAAATTTAATTCATTAAGACAAAAGAAAATATGATAGGAAAGTGAAAGAAAATTTAGAATGTTCAAAATGTGACCAGAGAGAAAGCAGAAGAAATGTGGTAAGTGATGTCTATAAAGAAGAAGGAAAATACGGTCTGGGGTTGTGGCTCAACGGTAGAGTGTTTGCCTCGCACGGTCAAGACCCTGGGTTTGATCCTCAGCACCACATAAAAATAAATAAGTGAAATAAAGGTATTGTGTCCAACTACAACTAAAAAATATTTTTTAAAAAGAAGGAGGAAAATAAAAGAAATAAAGTGAGGAGAGGGAGAAAGAACAAGAGATTGGCTGTAAGGAGAAGAAAGAAGAGAATGATAAACAAAAGAAACAAACAAAAGCCCTAACCATCAAAATTCAAGAAAATAAAAATAACAATCATAAAAAAAAATGGTAAATGGGGCTGGGGTTGTAGCTCAGTGGTAGAACACTTGCCTAGCACATGTGAGGCACTGCGTTGGATCCTCAGCACCACATATAAATTAATTAAGATAAAGGTATTGTGTCTATCTACAGCAACAAAAATAAATAAATTTTAAAATAAGGTAAACAAGAAACAAATGTGTATATGTATATATCTTCATGAACCAATCAGCTCAGCAAGAACACCAAAAACAAAGGGAGAGAGATAGAGAGGGAGGGCAGGAGAGGACAAAAAGATATTTAATGAAAAATGAGCCGGGCATGGTAATGCATGCCTGTAATCCCATCAGCTCAGGAGGCTGATGCAGGAGGAGCACAAGTTTAAAGCCAGCCTCAGCAACTTAGTGAGGCCTTAAGCAACTTGGCAAGAACCTGTCTCAAAATGAAAATAAAACAGGCTGGGGATGTGACTCAGTGGTTAAACAACCCTAGATCCAATCCCTGGTATAAAAAAAAAAATTAAAGAATTGTCTCCACTGAGGTCATCAAAACTATCCATGAGGATGGATGATCACTGCTTACACCTGACTGAGCTATGTATCCCTTAGAGCAAGGGTTTGGGGTTGTTAATCCCTTCCTCTTTTTGTGTTATTCACCAAGCAGTCAGCTGGAGTGCCCTAAAACTGAAGCTGGTTGAAATAGCTTTCGGTTTCCCTTCTCACCAATATGAGGTTGGACAGAATGAGAAGTACTGTCCATTGGAATTTTCTTCGGATACACCATGAACATGCCCTCCCAGGGTGGGGCTGCTACAGAGTTTTAAGTGGAGAGTTCCTTCAGCTGGGGCTTAGCTCATCACACCTGAGCACTTCGTTGGGTGGTGTCTGCTCTGCAGAGATAGATCAACACACCCTAGGACTGGGCAGGTACAGATCTCTGCTGGGAGTCTGGATCTCAGGAGCCTCCTGAAATTCTACTGGTAAGGTAGAGAGCTGACTCTGCACATGTCTCTCACACTCCGCTGCCCATGAATAGTCTTGCCTGGCTTAGTCACCAAGAATAAACACCTGCCTGTTCCATTTCCCAACCCCCTTCAGTTAGTCAGTCACATGAGCCACCAGACTCAAAGAGAAAATGAATTGAACTCCCCTCTACATCTCTGACTTGAATTTCCTTAAGAACAATTTTCTCTGTACCTGTTTCACTCACATTCTGCTAAGTCCACCCTAGGCCATATGGTAGCTGCATGCCGGGACAGGAGAGCAACATTTGCTAGGATCTCCCAGACTCCTGCAGTAGGAAGTTGCAGCATGGCCTCCTCAAGATGTCTCCTGCCTCAGCTCTCCACTGGCCAGTTGAGAAACACAGGATACTTTTCAAATACCAGTTCACTGTGCAGCCTCTGGATCAGCAAAGTTCAGGCTGTTTTATATTCCACAAGCTTTTTGAAGGATATGGACAATAGACCCAAAAGGAACTTACTTTCCTGTTCCCCTACCTGTGCTCCCACCCCACCCTAAATCATCTTACCACCAAAACTCCTCCCATGACCTGGCCTTGCCCCCTGCCTGTCAAAAGGGCCCACGAAAGTCACTAACTCCTTCCAAGGCCTGGTTCAGCTATAAAACCCAGACCCTTGTGGCCATTTTGCCCCAAAGATGTGCCTCTCCAGTGCTGAATAAAACATCGCCAGTCCATGAGGTCTGCCTCCATTTTTCTTTTTTCTTTTTGCATTCTCTTCCATGTGCTTTCATTTTTCCATGCCAGACGAGTCTGTCGGGTGTCCTTGTGTCATTCCTCCCCTCTTTGGTGAACCAGTGCCACTGTCACTGCTGCAATTGGTTGACTCTAATCTCCTTTCTTGTCCTTTGTTCAATGCACCTGAATTTATGAGTCTCTGAGAGACTCTGACTGTCCATATTGACTTTCAGTGAATTCCCTCTTTCACCCACCTATCTGAAAAGCGGTATTCCTGCTACTTGAATACCCAGCCCAAGAACAACTAGAAATGCAGCCTCCTCTAAGCTGCCATCTTGAATCTCACCAGTTTTTCATTGACCCTGCAGCTAAGGTGGGGCACCTGAAGCTAAGGTTGGCCACGTGACTTCCCCACACAGTAAGGCTCCTGCCTCCTCAACCTGGATGTTAGACCATCTTTCTAGGCCACGTTGACATGAGGACTTTGGAATAAATTTGCTCTTCATTGAAAGTAGGTCAAAGTGGACCAGGGATGTAGCTCACTGCTACAATGCTTCCCTAGTGCACTCAAGGCCCCTGAATCAATACCTAGAACTGCAAAAAAAAAAAAAAAAAATTAATTAAATAGATGAAGGCATGGTGCAGTCACTATGGAAAACAGTTTGGTAGTTTTTAAAAAAGTTAAACATGGAAGTACTATATTCTATGGTCTGAATGTCTGCCTCCAAATTAATGTATTGGAAACTTAATCCCTAACCTAACAGTGTTGGAAATTAGAGCCTATTGGAGGTGTTTGAAGACGTTTGGACTTAAAACAGTAAAGCTGTTAAAAAAGGGTTTAAGAGAGGGAGTTTAGCCCCTTTTTTTTCCTGGAAGGGGAGAATTCTGCAAGGAGGCCCTCTACTAGATACCAAATGCCAGTGCCTTGATCTTGGACCTTTTAGCCTCTAGAACTGTAAGAAATAAATTTCTGTTCTTCTATAAATCACCCAGTCCATGATACTCAAAATGGATCAAGATGCTCTATGAGGGAGCTGAGGATGTAGCTCAAAGTTAGAGCACCTGCCTAGCATGCATAGGGCTCTGGGTTTGATTCCCAGCACCACAAAACAACAATCAAAAAGATGCTATATGCATGTATATATATAAAATATACTCTACTGTCATGTATATATAAAAAGAACCAAAAAGAAAAAATAATGCACCAAAAAAAGAGGAAAAAGAAAAGAAAAAAAATGTTTGCTATATGATTCAACAAGTCCATTTATAGGTATATACCTGAGGACTGAAAATAGAGAGCCAAACAGATGCTTGTACACCCATGTTCATAGCACCATTATTTACAATGGTAAAAGGTGGAAACAACCCAAGTGCCCATCAGTAGATGAAAGAATAAACAAAAGATGGTGTATGGGTACAATAGAATATTATTTGATCTTAAAAAACGAAAGAAATTTTAGCCAGGCATGGTGGTGCACACCTGTAATCCCAGTAGCTTGGGAGGCTAAGTTAGAAAAATTGCAAATTCAAAGCCAGTCTCAGCGATTTAACAAGACCCTATCTCAAAAAATAAAAATTGATGTGGCCCAGTGGTTAAGCATCACTGGGTTCGATCCCTGGTACAAAAAAAAAAAAAAAAAAAAAAAAAAAGAATGAAAATTCTGGTACATGCTACATCAATTCTGGTACATGCTAAATGAATCCAGACCCCAAAACAATATGTATATGTAGATTCACTTATGTAAGTAATCTAAAACCGGTAGATCTGTAGAGGTATGATGTAGAATGGTGGTCACTAGAGGTTGAGGCAAGAGCGGACTGGGAAGTTACTGTTTGATGGTACATAGTTTCAGTTTGGGAAGATGAAAAATTTCAGATGGAGGGATGGCGGGCACGTTTGCACACAATGCGAGCGTATTCAACAGTACTAAATGGCACACTTAAAAATGGTTGGAAAGGTCAATTTTATGTACATTTTACCACAATACAATTTTTTTTAAATAAAGGCTTTTCTCCCTTTGTTCTTTATCTCTAGCAGAGGTGAAGAGGGGAGGGACAGCAGAGGTAGGGGAAATACCCCCAGAGGCTTCCTCTCATGTTGGTGGGTGGAGAGGTAGATTTGAAGGAAGGAAAGTTTCTAAGGACTTTCCTCCCTCACCAACTCCCTTCCCCCTGCATGCAGCCTTACCCTGTATCTTTCTCTTGTGAGGTTGGGAAGCCAGTATTCTCACTGTCCCTACACAATTTGCCCCTGGCCTCTAAACAAGGCCACATGCCAGTGGACCACCTGACTCCCTAACCCTCCACTAGCCTCATACCCACTTTCCACGGTGCACAGTGACCTTGCTGGCCCTTCACTACTCCTGACACCTCTAGTTCTGCATCTGCATTTGCTACCCACTGATTTGCACCTTGGATCTGCTACTCTGTGAACAGCCTTCCCCAGTTATTTTAGCTTGGTGTTTTATCTCCCTACTAGGATATAAGATATGCAAATGATAAATGAGAGATCAGGCTCCAGCACAAGGACAAAGAGCAGACTTGGGGAGGCTACACAAACAGTCTTATAAGCTCTTGCATTCAGGCCACTGCCCACACCAGTGTCCCTCAAACCCCTTCTTCTCGGGCCTTCTGATCTGTGGCTTCTGGAGCACCAGTTAACTGTTATATAGACCATAGTCACATTTGCCGTAAATACATCACCAACAGAGCTATAAACAACAGTGCCTACCCACCCTTCCAGGCTAATGATGGTCTATCTATTGACCTTGTGAGTTGAATCACTTGACTTGTCTCTCTCTGTGTCCTTCACCTTTGATCTCTTCAGGCCTGGTGTTGGGTGTGTATAGCCAGTGGGCTTCTGTTTTTCTGTAAAGTGGCTGAGCTGTATGCATACTGCCAACGTCAGCCTCCAAGAACTCAACATGGCAGCAATGGGAACCTGTGCTGAGGTGTGGTCAGGCTCTTTGTATTTGTGCATCATGTGTGCACAATGCCACAGAATGGGCACCGATGAAAACCACTGTCCAATTAGGACAGAGAAGGATGTTGAAGGTTCGGTAGTGTTGACCTTGAGAGAGTGAAAGGAGGGTCACTCCGGGCATAGGAGGAAAGAGTGACTGAGGAGAAGAATTCATTCACCCATCTCTGTTTTAATGTTTCCCTTTCAGTTTCAGTCTCTGATCAAAATGAAGTGGACTGCTGACAGATCCTTCTTTCAAATGACATGTCTCTCACCTCATTGAGCCAAGAGAAGAGGTATCAGCTTGAAATCTACTAGCTGGCACCTTGATCTTGGAATTCCCAACCTCCATAGCTGAGCAGTCAATTTCTGTTGTTTAAGCCACCCCACCTGTGGTATTTTGTTATGATAGTCTGAGCTGACTATGTCCTGCTCCACCTTCAATAGAGAGCTCTTGCACCTTGGATCTGCTACTCTATAATTTTTAAAAATTATACTAACATTATTACAATAGCATTAAATAAATTATTAATGAAATTAGTAATTGGATTCACCCAAACTAATACAACAATTGATTTTTTTTTTCATTTAAAAAAGTTATCCAAAAATATTGATTGATTGAATCTTGTGTATGGTAGGCATTGTCTAGGAATCACTTGATTCCTGTTCTTTTTGCCACTTGCCATCTCCAGGCCATTTACAAACACAATCATCTATTATTTCTGTATTTATTATTAAACTAGCTCCAAAATTTTGTGCCCTCTTTTTCATATAACATCAAAAACTTTTTTTTTTTTCAGCACTGGGTCTCAAAGCCAGAGCCTCATATATATTGGTCAAGACCTCTACCACTGAACCACATCCCCAGGCCCTAAACATTTTTTTAAAAGCACTGTCACAGTCTTAGGTGAAGGGTAATTTTCAGATGCTAGACTGAATAGTGCATGTTTTTTCTTGTGTGTGTGTGTTTTAATCTTCATAGTTGTGTGTTAATGGCTGTGTGGTATTCCATTCAGTTGATATATCAGGATTTACCTAATGATCCATTATAGTGGGACATTTATATTCTTTCCAATTTTTGCTATTACATACAATGCTGAATGCCTTTTTGTGTATAGATTTATTATTTTTAATTTCTTAGAATACTCATGAGTGGGACCAGTGTGTCAAAGAGTAAAATCCCCTTTTAAAACGCCACAACTTTTTTTTAAATGTAAGATTCTTTTTATAGGACCTCGATTTTTATGGGGCATGTTGCATTCCAAAGGACCAGGAATAGAGTTACAGGACAATGATTTTATTCTCACACTTGTAGAATGATACAGTTTTGTGGAGGAGTGACAAGTGAGTCTAGGTGTTTGCTTCTGTCTGGACAGGTGTGCAAAGTGGTAATGCAGAAAGATATTACACAGAGAATGAGCAGCTAAAACAAGATCCCTGGATGGTGACTCTGTACAGATGTACAAAACCCATTCAATTAGCCTTGGATTTAGGATGTCTTTGTAAAATCTAGATTTCCCTTGGCTTGTGGGGTAAGTCAAGTGTTTCAGAACAAGATGCTTGTATCAAATCCATGTTCCACTGGATACATAGATGTGGGACCTTGGGGCACGTTGCCTAACCTATTTGTGACTCTGTTTTCTCAATCATGAAGTGGAAGAGTAAAACTACATCTTACCTCATAGGATACTGTGAAGATTAAATGAGATAATACACGTCAGATGCTTAGCATGCAGTAAACACACATGTTAATTCCATCGATATGACTAATTAAAGAATGTGTCATTGACACAGGCTGCTAGTCAGACTGTGAATTTGATTTTTTCCTACCTTCAAGTTTGTTCCCACACACAAATCCTGTGACGTTAACTAATTAAAATTGGCAGTTGAAACTTAATTCCGTACATCAGAATGGGAAGCTTGAAGTCAAAACAAGTAGGACTATGCAGGGAGTTCTGGAGAGGCACTCATGATGCCCTTGAACTCAAAGAACTTGCGTTTTTTAATCGTTCAGCTTTGAAAGAGAGAAAATGCACAGAACTTGGGTCTGAAACAGCGAGGAACACCAGGGCAGATGGTGCCACCCTGTCGTAAGCGGGTTGTGAGGTGAGGGTAGGGGAGCTCAGCAGAGCTTAGCACTCGAAACAATTACAATTTTGTGGAGGAGTGACAAGTGTCCTCAAAGCTGATGGCAGAAATATGCATTTAAAACTAATCTAATCACTGAAGAGCCAGAATGACTAGAACAACTGAATCTTTTAAAAATTAATACACAAAACATCATTTCTCCCAAACTGAATTCAAAGAACAAATAAAATGATCCCTACCGGCTTTCTCCATCCCACAAAACAGGGCTTTTCGTCATTCTGTAGTTAAGCTCTCTCAGCTCTCCTAAGGCTGTCCTTATGGATGTGGGCTTTGTTTTTTTCATAAGACACAAAGATAAGCACTGATATTCTCTTTGTGTAAAGCCATTCCTGTTCTCATGGTAACTGATGGTCCATCAGCACCCAAATATATAAAAGGCAGGAAGGCAGGATGAAGATGTTACTACGACAACTGGAATGCAGACTCTATACATTTTTAAGGGCATGTGGGAGGGTTGAATTTCACATTCTTCAAGAAAGCCTGGGTAGGATGAGTCAAGAATTTTAGAAATGGTACCACCGGGTCCTAGATTAGGAGTCACGCGATCACAGTGCTGTCTGGGAGTCAGGGTGACAAGAGTGTTGGCCACAGAATTCTGTGAAATCACTTCAGTGAAATGTTGCTTTCTCAACAGAAATTATACAAAGATATCTTTCTGTGGGGAGTAGGCAGCATTGAGGAGTGAGTATTAGCAGTGAGGAACTCTAGATTTTTAGCCTTTATGGAATCTGTAGAAATAAGGTGAATAGGAGAAACAAATTTGCTTTTAAAAATGTCCACTTTGGGCTAGGGATGTGGCTCAAGTGGTAGCATGCTCGCCTGGCATGCGTGTGGCCCGGGTTCGATCCTCAGCACCACATACCAACAAAGATGTTGTGTCCGCCGAAAACTAAAAAAAATAAACATTAAAAAAATTCTCTCTCTCTCTCTCTCTCTCTTAAAAAAAAAAAAGTCCACTTCTAGGGGCTGGGGCTGGGGCTCAGCAGTAGAGCGCTTGCCTAGCACGTATCCTCACACCTGGGTTTGATCCCCAGCACCACATAAAAAGAAATAAAATAAGGTATTGTGTCCAACTACAACTAAAAAATATTTTAAAAATAAAAATAAAAATGTCCACTTCTAAATGAACAATCCATTCTTTAGTTGGGAACACACAGGGACTACCAGCAACTTGAAAAGAACAGGATATTTCCCTCTGAGGTTGTGAATTTATTTCTTATAGGGCCTAACAGAGCTGAAAACAGTTACTGTGTGTTTACTGAACAGCCCTGATTTCAGTATTAGGGCTATAGCAGGTCTCTTGACAGGCCAAGGGGTACAGGCCTTCTGTGTGTGGAACTAGCAAGGAATTCTCATGCTCTGGGACAACTCTGTGTCCTGAGTCCTCTTAGTCCACTTCAGCTGCTGCTTGGTGATTGTCCACACTGGCCCAAACAGCCCTCAATTAATGGTGTTGATCTCTGTCTGCTTAGAGTCATGTGACAGTGCTCCAGAGCCTCTCTACTGTTACCTGAAATGTCTCCATTAGACAGTCACTCCTCTTGGTCTTGCTAACTATCTTCATTTTACTGAGTGGGGCCCAGCTACCTGCAGGTGATGATATGGAGCCATGCCACAACCTGTCCAGCTGGCTCCAGAGAGTTCTCAGAGACAGAAGTTGTATAGCCTGAGAGACAAACTAAGTAGAGAAGCTTCTGTCCAGAGATTCCTTTCATTCTTCTCTCAGGCTCAGAGAGAATTCATTTGCCCAAGGTCATACAGCAGGAACTGATGAAATGAAATTGAAGCCTAGAGAGGGTTAATGTCAGAATAGTTGTTGAGGGACTTGGGAACAGGGCTCTCACTGCCATTTCCGTCTCTTGTTCCCTAACTTGATAGGAGAAGCTTATAGAGAGGTTAGGGCCCTGCAAATACTCCCCGATCATGTGACACATGCTATAGATGTATTATGCATGTTGTGTATTTCCTGACTACCTCTGTGGCTGGGTTAACTAATCCCCAGAGATGGCAAATTACTTGCTTGCAAGCTCACCTTTCTTACGTGAACCAGCTAATCCTGAGTCCACAGTCCCCCATCTCCTTTTATCAGGCTTGATTACTATCTCCCTACCCTAATTCACCCAGGGGCACGTATCAGACAGCTAGAGACCAACCCAGAAGCCAGCGCCCACTGAAGTTACAGCCACTGCCCAATACAAAACCTTTCAGCTCATTTAGGCTGCCTTTCTTGTGCCTTCCCAAAAAAACCACAATGAAGGCTCTGGCCTCCGTTTTCCCCTCTCTCCTCCTGCCTTCTGACTTACTCTGGCACGTGGTGCAGGACACCCCCTTTCCTCTTAGGAAACAGTTACTTTTAAAAGGCAGTAGTCTCCTAATCTGTGGGCCTCACCTTCCTGAATAAAGACAAAATCCTCGTCCATTTAAAACACAAGAGAGAGGACGAGGAGAGCCAGCATGGGCTGCTGTCACCGAAGGCCACTGTCTCCATTTGCAGTAAGGTTTCTCCCTGCTTCACCGTCTTGGTCTTCTGCTCTCACCTGCCTTCCTCTCACATTTGGCTGCTTCTGCTATTCTCTACTTCCCTGTCTCTTCTTCCCTTTTCCTAAAATCTTGAGGACCAAGTCTGGGGTCATGGAGAGGCCGCATCATTTCCTCTACTTCCTGTCTACTCACATCAGTGCCTGCTCTAGTCCACCAGCACTCTGGGGAGAACACAGTTGCCTCCAGAACTTTCCTAGCAATGGAGTGTGAAAACTCCGTGCGAGGTTGACTCTGTTGCTGGCTCGGATCCCCCCTGGCCCCCGGGGCTTGGTGCCGGCCCTGGTTTCTTGTTGTGCACGTCAAAGAGGCCTACTCCAAAAGCCTTAAAGGCACTCAGGTTAATAGAGAAGGCCCTGCAAGACATGCAGGTTACCCAGATAGATTATTCTATACCCCTATCATTTATAATCCTGCCATCAAAATTAACTCCTACTGGAGTGTTTTGGCAAACAGGTCCCATTTATTGGGTCCATCTACCCGCTTCTAACTTTCGGGTGATAACTCCCTTTTATGAACTAGTGATAAATCTGATCTGGTACAAAAATTAAGGAACTTCAAGATGACTTGGAGAAAAGAAAAAGGGAGTTACTTGAAAATCCCCTTTGGACGGGACTAAATGGATTTCTGCCTTATCTCCTTCCTTTGCTTGGACCCCTGTCGGGCCTTCTCCTTATAGTTGCTATAGGCCCCTGCCTTATCAATAGAATAACACAATTTATTAAAGATCAAATTAACATTTTGACTTCTAAGCCAATACAGGTTCATTATCAACGCCTACAAACCAAGGATGATCTTGCTGAAGTTTGTCTCCGACCGATTCGAAGATGATTTTTCTACAATGATCCCTGCTTCATGCCTTCCTCCTTTTACCCCCTTTTCCTTCTTTATTTTTGTTATTCCTCTCCTCTGACTCTATGCCTTGTCGAACCGGAACCAATTAGAGACCCAATAATGACTGGCTGGATCGCTACCACTAAATGCCTTGGTAATAACGAGCTGATCTTGTAGTACCCAGAGACGGGCAACTTTCACGCTTACACTGCAACCTAAGACAGGGGAATGGGGCCTCCCCAGAGACGGGTAAGCACTGTAAGGGCAGTGAACGACCTAAGACAGGGGCTACTTGATTCCCTTTGACGTGCAACAAACAAAAGAGGGGGAACTGCTGGCTCGGATCCCCCCTGGCCCCCGGGGCTTGGTGCCGGCCCTGGTTTCTTGTTGTGCACGTCAAAGAGGCCAGCTCCCAAGGCCTTGAAAGATTTGTGGTTTCTGTTTTCATATTCAGCCTATAATGGTCATGTGGGAACGTCCTGACCTGCTTGGGTCTGATAAGGTTCCTGGTTGAAGGCTTAGTATGAGTCGACAAGGACCACCTGCCCCCCTCCGTCCTTGCTTCCGCCTACCAGTAACTTTCCATTCTGTCTGAAAGAAATATATAAGTATGAGCTGAGATAATAAAGACAGATTCCCCCTGGATGAAGGACCTCGGACTCCTGTGTCTTTTTTAATCCCGACATCTCCCGCCGGACTCGGTCCCATTCGCCGGACGCGGCACTCTGTGACATTGGGAGTCTGGCAGACTCAGCAGATTGACTCCACTAACGAGGCCTGGGAGTGCAGAGGAGACCGCACGGCCTCTCCATTGCCACATCTTTCAAATTCCCAGTCCTTATGGGAGCCTCTCAGTCCGGGGGCCACTTAGCACCAGATCCCTGTCTTCCTCTTTCTCTCACCTATACCACAGATTCATGCAAATTGAATCATCTGCTGAGTTTTGGGCATTGTATGGTCTTGCTCTTCTTAGTTGATCATTTATAGTTTGGAATGTTAGTAAAGGTAACAATATCATTTTGCAGGACTCTGGAAATCCTGACCAAACTGACAGAGCATGTGACATGGGCTGGTGTTTTTATCACAGGGTAGCCATGCAGATGAATGTTTTCCATTTTCTTTTTCTTTTTTTCTTTGATACTGGGGATTAAACCCAAAGGCTTTATCACTTATTTTGAGATAGGTTCTTGCTAAGTTGTTTAGAGCCTTGCTAAGTTGCTGAGGCTGGCCTCAAACCTGAGATCCTCCTGCCTCACTGGGATTACAGGCACCGCTACACCCCGCCTAGCAGATGAATTGAATTAGAACAGAGGAGGCAGCACTGGGGAAGAAAAGGCTGGAAGGAGAAGGAAAAGAAAGCTTTAGGCTTGACTGTGAGAACTTGGAGCACTTCTGCAGGACTGGCTCCTCCCAAAGGTCTATAAGAGTCATGGTTAGGTATGCGTTTGAGGACTTTACCATGGAGGCTGTTTGTGCAAGGACAGAAGGAAGCAGAGTCACTGTCAGAAACCAAGTGCAGGTAAGCCTAATTGAGGCCTGAGGAGCTGAAAAGAGAGGGACCCTAGCATTATAGATGGGTTGTCATCTATGAGGGGTACTTTTGCAAATTTTCCAGAAGTTGAGGGCATCATGCATTGGGTTGAGGATTCCTGGCTTCTAGGCTAAACAAGTCTTTCCCCACTCAGCAAGCAACATGGAAAGCTGTGGTTCAGGTTCTTGCTAGGGCTTTGCAGCACCTTCTGGTGTACACCTGATGACAACCCTACTGGTGGGGGGTGATCCCCTTCAAAGTAGCTGGAGGTCAGGCTTTGAGGTTGCTTGCAAATAGTCACAACTTGAACAGTATCATTTGTGACTGTCCAAAGTCAGTCCTCCTGCATTATGAGAATTTAGTGATGCAAACAGGAAGGCCATGTCAAATATTTTTGCTGGTTTTGAGCCCAGGTACTGGGGAAATGGAGGTCAAGACTAAGGGACAAAGGAGAAGGAGGAGGGTTAGAAAGAAAAAAGACAGGATTCTGCTTGGACATAATGGTCTTGAGGTTCTGAGGATGATTCAAGTGATAATACTTGCATGAATGGAGTTGAGAAGAAGACTCTGGGCACAATAGCCTCTCGGTTTCTCTTCTGCCCAGGGCTGATGGGCCAGTTTTTCCCATACATCATATTGTACATGAAGAAGCATGAAGGAGTTTGCAGAGCTCCCCTGATGCATAGTTAGAGTTACTTTCTGAGATGAAAATCAAAAATCAAAATGTGGTAGATGTTGATCAACAAGAGAAAGCAAATAATGCACAGCATTTGTAGAAAAAGGGACACCCACCAAGCAGTGAGGTGACCAACAAGAACCTGGAACAGCATGTAGGATGAGTTCCGCCTCAGAGGAGGAGAAACATGAGGCTTCCCCTTTTCCAGATGGATATCTGAAATCCTTCTGACCCTGCCAGTTGTCTAGGTATGAAAAGCTTCCTGCCAACTTCCTGCCCAGACAACCTACCCTGAACCCAGGGCCTACACCTTCAGGAAGTGTTTGTCTCTGATCAGACTAATTCCTCTCCAGCTCTTCATTGTCTTCTGTCTTCTCTCAGCCTGTACCTAGCTCTGTCATCTATTTTGTTTCTCCTCTCGATACTACCTCCTATTATTAATAAGTATTAATTCTTAGACTTTTCCCATTTAAAAACTTTTTTTCTTTACTAGAGATTGAACCCAGGGGCACTTTCCCACTGAGCTACATACCCAGATCTTTTTACTTTTTGAGACAGGGTCTCACTAAGTTGAACTTATGATCCTACTTCCTCAGTCTTCCCAGTTGCTAGAATTATAGGTGTGTGCCATTGCACCGGGCTATTTAGTAACATTTTTACCTTCATTTTCATTTGATCCCACAAGCACTCTGTGAGGCTGGCTGATTACTAGTAGAGGTTCTTTTTACAGAAAAGAGACCTAAAACCAAAGGTTCAAGGACTTGCCCAAGGTCACACAATTCAGGGCCCATATTCAAAAGTAGGTCTTCTGATCCTTTTAAGTGTCCTCAAACTCCAACATCCATGAGTAAATTAGCATCATTTCATCTAAAGTATCTTTATACTTAAGTCCTTGCTATATTTAGAACCCTGTCCGTCCACCCAACCCCCTATCCTGCTTATTGCTCACTCCTCCAACCTCCCAACTTGTTGAAATTCAACCTATTCTTCAAAGCTCAGCTTAATTATCACCACTTCCCTCCTCAATCAGGGTGAGCAGCTGTGACTTCATTCAAAGTCCAGGGCAGATGCGTCTATTCCATGTGTACCTGGGACGGGAGTCCATGCCCTAGCTGCAGGGTTGCTGGAGAGTGAATGTGTAGACTTGCTGGCTTCTGTAGAGTGGAAGGTGCACCCTGCCTGTTGCTGAGACTCTTAAGATGGCCATGGCCCCCAAATCAGAGGCAGAACATTCAGGAGCTAGACAGCTGAGAATGGCTGGTGCCCACTACAGCACACATCTCAGGTTACTTGGCAGCAGTGTAAGCAAATCTCCTCATTGTCACACTTGCAGAATGGCAATGTTGTCATGAACACAATGACACTCTCCTTTGTGTAATTAAGAGTATGTGCACCCCCGCTGGATGTTGTGGCCCATGCCTGCAATCCCAGCTACTCTGGAGGCTGAGGCAGGAGATCACAAGTTTCAGGCCAACCTTGGCAACTTAGTAAGTCCCTTTTTTAAAAAGGGGGCTGAGGCTGTGGCTCAGTGATAGAGTGTCCCTGAATTCAGTCCCCAGTACCCCAGCCCCACACACAGACATTTGTGCATCCCTCCACAAAGGGAAACAACTCAAGTCTTAACCATCACATGTACTCTGGCTCAAGATTTCTGAGTAGTGTCCACCTTCCTATAGATCCCAACTTAAATCTTCTAACCCAATGCATTGCAACTACCCTCCACCTCAAAGCCTCTTTGTAAACCAAGTATTTTGTCACATCATCCCCTTTATCACCTTGAAAATAAAATTCAGAGAGCTGGGGTTGTAGCTCAGTGGTAGAGCATTTGCCTCTAACGCGTGAGGCACTGGGTTCGATTCTCAGCACTACATAAAAATAAATAAGTAAATAAACAAAAATAAAGATACTGTGTCTATCTACATCTAAAAAATATTAAAAAAGAAAATGATCAAATATTTTAACTAGATGCATAATTTAAATATTGATCACTCTATATTTACAATTGTACAATAATGTGGAAATAATTTATAAAAAATAAATGAATGCATTTAAATGAGAAAATTCTCAGGCAAAACTTTTGGTATCATAATAATATTAATGCTTCCAATTACATGAATGGATCCTAATCAGTGTATTGATTACCCTGCAACCATGCAGCTGGCTTCCATTCTCATCTCCACTCAATAAATGTGTCAGAGCAGTATACTCAAATGTGGAATTATGTTGCCTTGAAGAACCCTGGAGGTGAATTTAGTCTTTCTTAGCAGTGGGGCTACAGAGGACAAGTGCCACTGGACAATTGGAGGATGCTGGTGTTTCTCTCACTAATGGATTTCTACATGCCTCAGTGCCTTGCTACTCAATCAGGCTGCATCAGTAGTACTGGCACCACGTGAGAGCTTATTAAAAATACTGACTCTCTTAGGACAAACCTTATGAAAGACGGCATAAAGCCCCCTCGAAAAAGCAAAAATACAACTACCTATGACTTAGTCATCCCACCACTGGGTATATGGCCAAGGAATTGAAATCGATATGTCAAAGGGATATTTGCACTCCCATGTTCTTTAGCCAAGATATGGAATCAATCTAATTGTCAATCAACAAATGAATGTTGCTATGGTTGGATATGAGGTGTCCTCAAAAGCGTGAGACAATGAAAAACTGTTCAGTATTAATTGATTAGATTAGGAGAGCTCTGACCTGATTACAGATTAATCCACCTGAATGGATTAACTGTGTGGTAACTGAGGCAGGTAGGGTGTAGTTAGAGGAAGTAGGTCACTAGAGGCGTGTGTTTGGGTTTATGTTCTTTCTCTGACAAGTGGAGCTATTTTTCTGCTTCCTGAGTGTCATGAACTCAACAGCTTTCTTCACCACACTCTTCTCTTTCACCATGATTTTTTTTTATACCAGAGAGTGAACCCAGGGATGCTTAACCACCAAATCATATCCCCTACCATATTTTTTTTAATGTTTTACTTTGAGACAGGGTTTCCCTAAGTTGCTGAAGCGGACCTTGAACTTGTAATCTTCCTGCCTCAGCCTCCTGAGCCCCTGGAGTTATAGGGGTACACCACCACGCCCAGCTTCACCATGATTTTCTACCTCACCTAAGGCCCAGTGCTATAGAGATGACCAACCATGGACTGAACCTCTGAAACCATGAGCCAAAATAAACTTTTCCTTCTCTAAGTTGTTCCTTTTGGTCACAGAGATGAAAAACCTTAATGAAACAAATGGATAAAGAAAATGTGGTACATACACCCAATGAAATATCATTTGCCTTTTAAAAAAATGAGGAAATCCTGGAATTTTCAATGTCATGTATGAACTTGAAGGACATTATGCTAAATGAAATAAGCCAGGCACAGAGAAATCTCTCTTACATTGGAATCTAAAAAAGTCAAACTCATGAAAGTAAACGGTAAAATAGTGATTGTCAGAGGCTAGGGGAAGAGAAAGAGAAGAAAGTTGTTCACCAAGGGCACAAAATTTCAGTTAGACAGGAATTTTAAATATCTATTTCACAGCAAAGTGACTATTGACAATAAAAACGTATACTTCAAAATAATTAAGAGAGTTCATTTCAAATGTCTCACCACAAAACAATAAGTGAGATATGGATATGTTAATTAGCTTAATTTAATAATTTTTTATTTTATTGACACACCAAAACATCATATTATATCCCATAAATGTATATAATTATAATGTATCAATTAAAAATAATATTAAAAAAAAAGAAATGCACTCTCAGGCCTTAACTCATACCTACTGAACTACATTTTCATACGGTCCCCAAGTTAGGGGCTGGGGTTGTGGTTCAGCAGTAGAATGCTCACCTAGCCCATGCAAGGCCCTGGGTTCGATCCTCAGCAAGACATATAAATAAATTAGATAGGGGATGGGGATGTGGCTCAAGTGGTAGCGCGCTCGCCTGGCATGCGTGCGGCCCGGGTTCGATTCTCAGCACCACATACAAACAAAGATGTTGTGTCCACCAATAACTAAAAAATAAATATTAAAATTCTCTCTCTTTCTCACTCTCCCTGTCTCACTCTCTCTTTAAAAAAAATAATAAATAAATTAGATAAAGGTATTGTGTCCAACTACAACTAAAAATTTTTAAAAAGTATCCTCAGGTTATTTGCATGTAAATTAGAGAGTTAAAAGCACCCAGCACTTCTGGGGGACATAGTATAGGAGAAGGTAAACAAATTGCACAAAATAAATCTTTGTTATGTCCATCCTGAGGTTCTATTTACTGGGATTTCCTTAGACCAAGAAGGTATCAGTTCAGGATCTAAGCAGGAAAACAGAAACCACTTAAAGTACTTTCAATGGAGAGAATTTAATACAGAGACTTGACTACTTATGTAATGGAAATGTTGGGAAGTCAATCCAGAGACTAGCAATAATATGAAGCCACTACTGCCCCTTGGCTAGAGGGACAAAAAAGATTACCCATTCCTTGGAGGCTGACTCCATGGGGAAAATCCATCTGCTGTCAGAGACGTCACCTAAGTTAGAGAGGTAGAAAGATTTCTCCCTGCTTCCTGCGTTTGAGATCCTCATTGGTGTTTCTTATTGGTTAAACCCAGTCAGAATTTAGCTAACACAGGAAGCTAGCACAAGGATGAATCCTTCTGTATTGCAGAGCAGAAGAATAGCAAGATAGGCATTTTAAGATAAAGAGACCCAGCCTGGCACATAGGCCAAGAGCTGTTCCTCAGAAGGAGAATAATTAGTAATTAATAATTAAATAGGTTAATTAAATCATTTTTTTAAAAAAATGTACTTTTTTCCCAAATCCTAAAGCTTGCTACTGTGATTGCTATGGGCTCCATGAAGTATCCCAGGAAGTCTTAGCCCCTTCAAGAAGTGTTAGAGCATCTGGGTCGTATGGGCCATGTGATAGAGCTGCTTTCCATGAGACCTGGGACAGCTAGAGGGCTTTGCTTGCATTGGGTCCCACTCAAGGCTGGCAAAATTTTGGGTTGCCAGCTAGAGTAACTTACCCAACTCTGCTATGTATTTCCTTAAAAAACCCCAAAGGCTCAACAAGCATCATGACACTTTCTTAGTGAAAGAGAAAGCAAATGACTCACTTTTTACTTTGGAGTTGTCATAATATGCCTCAGACTATTGGCTTTTATTCCCCCAATTTAAAAATTCTTGTGTGTGATGCTGAGGATCAAATCCAGGACCACACACATGGTAGGCAAGTGCTCTACCAATGAGTTATATTCCCATCCCTCCATGCCCTTATATTTCACTGAGATAGTAGTCCCCTAAATTTTTGTGGAAATTATCTCAATTTTCCATCATGCATGTATTTTACCAAAACATCTAGGGTGGCTGCTATTTCCTGGTCTTTAGGTCTGATCAGCACTGTGTCATGAAGGAAGCAGTAAAGCATAGTTCTTGTGAGACAGTGAGATATACAAAGTCCCTGAGAGTGAAATTATAGCACAGAGACAGAAAATTGACATGATCCTGAATCAGATTGTGAAGATGTACTGCTTTCCTTATCATGTAAAATAAAACAGTTCTCCATGTTCTCTACTCATCTGACTGGGAAAAAAAAGAATGGTTAAATATATAATTGCAAATAAGTGTAACAGCTTGTGTTTATTTGGTCCAGAAAAGAGACCAGATTCTGAATACCAGGTGTGAATGAAATCACCACCTTAAGCTTATGATAAGCCATTTTTATTCTACAAGATACATCTTTTTGTCTTCTGCTCAGATTCCTTCAGTCTTTCTGCTCTGCCATTCTCAAAATATCAGTAACTCCACTCATTCTGCAAGGTAGTTGCCATAGCTACAGGAATTGCCTCCTCACCATCTATATTCAGAGACAAAAAAAAAAAAAAAAAAGTTGAGTCAGTATCTGGTGTCCCTTTCTAACAATGTCTTACAAGATGGGCTCATTGTGGATGTCCACTTGAATTCATGCTGAATTTGCAATGTCCAGCTGGACTGGGTTAAGGAATAGACTTTATTAGGGAAAGGGGGTGCTTATAAGGTCAAGAGAGACCCACTACCTCACAGAGAGATGTGCTTGGACCAAGGTGCTGCTGGGCCTGTGGTATAAGTCTGTGTTGCAGTGAAAGGTCCTTTAGCCCTATGAGTATCTCTTGTGAGAAAGTAAGAAAGCCCAGAGCATGAGAAGTCCTTAGCTGGTCCAGACTGCAGGGCAAATAGCTCTGTCATTTGACCCATATGATCCAGAGGATCCAACACTTATTGAAGTATTGGCGATTGATTGAAATACTTCAAGGAGCCTGTGGCAATTAATATTCCTCCTTCCTCTATCAGGAAGGACTATACCCAAGTTCAACTTCTCCAGCTCAGTAGAGAAATCCAAAGGCTGCTTGTTTGGACGGCAGTGTGACAGTTTACAGTTCTCTGGGAATGCCAGATGCATAGCACTTAAAGAACTGAAGTCGAGGGCTGGAGTTGTAGCTCAGTGGTAAAGTGCTTGCCTCACCCACCTGAGGTCCTGGGTTCGATCCTCAGCACCACATTAATAAATAAAAATAAAGATATTGTGTCCATCTATATCTAAAAAAATTAAAAGAAATAAAGAACTGAGGTCATAGACCAGGACATTACAGTGCTGCCTCGCAGGAGAAGGGATCCACTGCTACCTGGGTGAAGCCCCCTTGTTGGGAGAAGGAGGAACCCCGGATTTCAGCTCCCTTGTTATCCAGACCACCCATAGTGAGCTCCTGCTCCACAAAGAGCGAGAGAAACTTCTCCAAAAGTCCCCGTGTAGTCTCCCTGTTCATCTTTGGACCAGGCCCTTATCTCATACTCTCTTGTAAAGCAATTTGTGGCAGGTGGGATGAAATCATCATGACAGATTAGATTAATCAGTGCCTTTTGAGGTGGAGAAGGGAGAATATATGATTCCTCCAATACCTAAACAAAATCAGTGTTCTGTTAGCAAGATAGGAGAGCAGGCCATGACTCTTATGTGGCTAATTGTGCCTGCCAACCCTCAAAGCCCTCACTCTGACTCGTGTATCAAGGAAGCATGTGGTCAGGAATTAGTGTCACCTGCAGCTAGTTGAATAACGGAGAAGTTTGGATATTTACCTTTCCCAGGACAAAGTTATCATGGTGAGTGGTCATTGGTCCTTCAGGAAAAGTTCAAAGGACTACTCCCAGAATGTATTTTTGAGGTCACTATGATGATCTCTGTGAATTGACTTAAGACTGGGAATTGGCTTTGACTTTCTATCATGATGGCTCTAGTCAACCTCGTTTCAATCTTGATGTTTTAGCACTATAATTTTTAAAATTGTATTTATGCCAGTAAGGTAAGATCTTAGTAAACTGTTTCTCTTTACATACTAGGCATTCCAAGATCAATCAGAAACCAGCAAAAATCCTAGAAGATTAGACCAGTCTGATTAGCATGCATTTCTTGCTACACATATGGTAACTCATTTTACCTTTCCAGAGAGTAAAATGCCACTACTTGACCTTGGCTACCTGGAATCCCAGGGTGCCTGTTAAGTCAAGAAACTTGTTTGAACCAATGCTGCATTTCCAGTACAGTATTCCCCACACCCACACCAGGTCAGTGTTTTCTGAAGTGGGGCTGGGGATAAGTTTGATGGTAGAACACTTGCCTAGCATGAAGGAGGCCCTGGGTTCAATCCCCTGCACTGCAAAAACAAAACAACTGAACAAAGAAGCACCAGAATACCACATGGGTGTGCACGCACATATGTGCGTGCGTGCACACACACACACACACACACACACACACACACACACACACACACCAGTGTTTGAGACAGGAGGTTTCTTTGGATAGTCTGGAAGGTCATGATTAGAAGTTGGGTTCTAGAAGTGAGTTTCCCTTAACAAATCTGCTTCTATTTCCTCTCTCCCTAAGTCTTCTGGTTCCCTCTATATCACTCCAAGAAATGCTTTGCCAACTCTACTTAGCATAAGCCACTCATTGTCTAGGTTTTCACCCACCAGTGAGTAAGCAGTGATCACCACTTACAGATGTTATACTGGCAAGCTGAAAACAGGATCGCTGGTAAGTGCATCAGTATTTATATTATCACTTGTTCTAAAACAATGCTCCTCTCTCTACTCTCAGAATCCATCCCCTCATGTCTTCTCCAAATCTTTGCCTCAGGGTTCATCCATGTTGTAGCATATGACAGAGTCGTCTTCTATTTGATGTTGAATTATATCCCACTGTATGTGCATGCCCCGTTTTGCTTAGCTGTTCTGTCAGTGCTCATATGGGTTGCTTCCATGTTTTAGCTCTTACAGATAATGCTGCTCTGATTTTGGGCATAAAAATATCTTTTAGAGGGGCTGGGATTGTGGCTCAGCAGTAGAGCTGTTGCCTATCATGTGCAGGGTGCTGCATTCAATCCTCAGCATCACATAAAAATAAATAAAATAAAGGTATTGTATTCAACTACTACTACTAAAAAATTTTTAAAAATATCTTTTAGATACCCTGTTCCCAATTCTTTTGAGTATATACCTGAAGTGAGGTTGCTGGATCATATTTTAAATTTTTTTAGGAACTGCCAGTCTTTTCCACAGCGTTTACACAATTTTACATTCCTACCAGAGAGCACAAGAATCCAGTTCCTCCATCTCCTTATCGACACTTATTGTTGTCTATTTTTGGACACTAGCATCTAATACGTATGAGGTGATAACTCATTATAGTTTTGATTTGTACTTTCTTAATTATTAGTGATATTGTGCATCTTTTCATATATTTACTGGCTATTTTATGTGGTTTTAGTTAGTTTTTTTCATCACTGTGACCAAAAGTCTGATGAGAACATTTTTAGAGAAGGAAAAGTTTATTTGGGGCCCATGGTTTCAAAGGTCTAGTCCACAGATGGCCAACTCCATCTGGGCCCAAGGTGAGGCAGAACATCATGGCATAGGAAAACAGCTCAGGACATAACAATCAGGAAGTGTAGAGAGACTTTGTGCCAGATATCCCAAAGGCACACCCCCATGACTCCTCCAGCCACACCTGACCTGCATACAGCTACCACCCAACTAATCCATTCAAATGGATCAATGTATTAATTAGATTTAGACCCAACCATTTTACCTCAAAACTTTCTTGTGTATCACCTCACATGTGAGTTTTGGGGGAACACCTCATATCTAAACCATAACATATGTCTTCTTTAGAGAGATGTCTATTCAATTCCTTTCCCACTTTTGAATCAGATTGCTTGTTTATTTCTTATTGAGTTTTAGGAGTACCCTGCATATTTTAGTTATTAATCCTTTATCAGATAATGATTTGCAAACATTTTTTTCCATCCTGTGGGTTTCCTTTTAACTCTTTATAATGTCATTTTTATGCACAAAATTATAATTCTGTAAATTCTAATTTGCCTATTTTAAAAAATTTTGTTAACTGTTCCTTTGGTATCCCATCCAAGAAATCATTGCCAAATCTAATGTCATGAACCTTGTGCTTTGTTTTCTTTCTTTCTTTCTTTCTTTCTTTCTTTCTTTCTTTCTTTCTTTCTTTCTTTCTTTCTTTCTTTCTTACAGCTATTCTCTCTCTCTCTCTCTCTCTCTCTCTCTCTCTCTCTCTCTCTCTCTCTCTCGTCTTTTAAACTGGAAATTTAACCTGGGGTGCTTTATCACTGAGCTACATCCCCGGTCATTTTTATTTTTATTTGAGACAGAGTCTCAAAAAGTTGCTGAGGGCCTTGTTAATTTGCTGAGGCTGGCTGGCCTTGACTTGTGATCCTCCTATCTCAAACCTCCCGTGTTGCTGGGTGGAATTACAGGATATGCCACCAAGCCCTGCTGTGTTTTCTTCTAAGAGTTTTATAGCCTTAGGTCTTACATTTAGGTTTTTGATCCATTTTGAGTTAATTTTTATATATGGTGATAGTTAGAGGCTCCATCTTACTCTTCTGCATATGAATATCCAGTTTTCCCAGCACCATTTGTTGATGATTTTTCTTTCTCCATTGAGTGGTCTTGGCACTGTAGTAAAAAAAAAAAAAATCTCTTGACTATATATGTAAATCTCTTGGCTATATATGTAAAGGTTTATTTCTGGGCTCTCAATTTTATTCCATTAGTCTATATTCTGTCTTTACGTCAGTAATGCATTGTTTTGATCACTGTACTCTGGTAGGAAGTTTTGATGGTGTCTTCTTATAAGGGCCCTAATACCATTCATGAGGGTTCCCCCTCCAAACACCAACACATTGGGATTAAGGTTTCAACGTATGAATTTTGGGAAAACATAAACATTTGCCAAATGAAAAATGGCCAAGTGAAGGGAAAAAGGAATAATTTTCAAAGTTTCTCCAAAATGCTTGCAAAATGGATCTTTTAGATACTCTATACCTCAGACTGCTGTTTGGCTCTTAAATCAAGAAAAAGCAGAGATGACCCTACTCCTAAACATTGCCACCTCTGTGACTCAAACCACTGCACTGTGTCTTGACATCATTGCAGTCAGATTGTGTGGACCACACAAGACCCTTCAGACCAGTGCTATGGTATCTGTCTTCCCTTCCTTCCTGGCAGCGATGTCCGTGCTCTGCTGTGGCCTCAGGGCCCATTTACTCAGCTGTAGAAATCATAAAATGTAAAAGCCACAGTGATCTCCTAAGGTCCCCTAAAAGCTCCTCACTGGTCCTTCAGGATTGGACCTGCTCTTATCTCCTTCCCAACCTAATCAAGCCTCATCTGTGGTCTCATCCATTTTGCCACCTTTCCTTTGATGTCACTCTCTCCCTTTTCCTCTTGCAATCTTATCAGAAAAGCAAGATGGGGAAAAACAATCTTTTCAACTCATCTGTCCTCTTATAATTAGGAATTTCCCGTTGGTGGCCAATAGCAGTGGGCTGTCTCACCACCCAGCACGGGTGGCGGCAACTTGGAGAAGTTATTTGCTGGCCTCAGCTGCTTTTGTTTTATAACTTGCCTTGTACCTTTGGCAGACCAACCTGATGTTTTTCTAATTATAAAAATAATAAGGCATACTTGGAAAGTATAGAAAAGCCAAAGTAGGAGAAAAAAAATGAAAGAGAAAAAAACATACCAACACCTATAATCCTATAATCCTGCCACCCAGAGGCAGTCCTTATTAACATTTTGATATATTTCCTTCCTGGATTTTAAAGGCATTTTTCTGTAGCTGAGATCATGCTGTATACATAATTTCATGTTCTAATTTTTTCACTTGTTACAGTATTTTCCCATATCAATAAAATTTGGTTGAAAACATTAATTTTTTTCCATATTAGTTTTTATTTTATTACAAAAGCAGTACATGCGCATTGTAAAGAATTAAAACAATTCAGAAATATATAAAGGAAAAAAGCAAAAATTTCTCTGTACTCTTCCTTTTTCCTCTCACACCTCAGAGGAAACCACTTTTAGCAGTTTAGCTTTTATCCTTGCAGCCTTCATACTGTTTTGTGTGAACCCTGTCCCTCATTCAAAACAGCTTTAAAAAAAAAATGCCTGTACAACTAGCTTTTTCATGTTATAATGCATCTTGGAGACATTCCCTTATCAGTATACAGGGATCCACTGCATTTCAAGAGAGCTCCAAATAGTCCATCTATTCCTCTGTTAATGGACATTTCGGATATTTCTAGTCCTTTGTCCCTCTGTCTGTATGTACATGCGGAAGCATTTCTTGTTTGTACCATTGAATTAGTTGGATTTTCCAAATAAAAAAACCAGTAGGATAGATACAGGTATATATGAAAGAAGTTATATGGGAATTGGCTTATGTAAAAATGGAGGCCAGGAAGTTCCACGTCTGCCATTTGGAAGCTGGAGACCCAGAAAAGCCAGTGGTATAGTTCAGTCTAAGTGTGAAGGCCTACAAACTTGGGGAACTGATGGTGTGAATCCCAGTCCAAAGCTAATGACTGAGGAAGAGGGGAGTCTTCTGATATAAGTCCCAAAGTCTGAAGGTTCATGACCCAGGTGCTCTGGTGTCCAAGGGCAGGAAAGGATGGATGTCTCAGCTTCAAGAGTGAGTGAAGGTGTCTCTCTTCTCTCTCTCTCTCTCTCTCTCTCTCTCTCTCTCTCTCTCTTTTAATCTGTGCCCTCAATGAATTGGATGATGCCCACACACATTCATGAGGGTAGACTTTCTTTACTCAGTCCACTGATTTAAATGCTAATCTCTTGCAGGAGCACCCTCACAGACATATCCCAAAATAAATATAGCCAGGTACTTGGGCATCCCTTAGCCCAGTCAAGTTGACCCTTAAAACCCACCACTCCAGTGTCCTAGAAATGATAATTGTGTGACAAATGATATGTGCATCTTAAAATTGTGATAAATGCTACAAAATTGCCCTTGTGTGTGTGTGTGTGTGTGTGTGTGTGTGTGTGTACACGTATGCTGGGGATGGAATCCAGGGCCTCACACACACTAGTCAAGTGCTCTACCACTTAGTTCCAACTTTAGCCCAAATTTGCCTTATTTTTTTAAAAGGATTCTTACAATTATAGCCATACCAATAATGTGAGTTGCTATGAAAATCTACCATGGTCGTATGCTGGTGTGTTACTTGATAACCTGGGGGTTAAACTTGGGTGTAGACAGCAGAACCTGGCTTAGGTTAGGATCCCAGCTCTGCCACTGGCTAGCTGCTGCTGCTGTTTTTCCTCTTCCTCTTCCTCCTCTTCCCTGTCCCTCTTTTTTGATGGTACTGAGGATTGACCCCAGGGGCGTTTTGCCACTAAGCTACAACCCCAGCCCCATTTTTCATTTTTTATTTTGAGATATGGTTTCACTAAGTTGCCCATGCTGGCCACAAATTTGGGATCCTCCTGCCTTAGCCTCCTGAGTCACTAGGATTACAGGCATGCCACTGTGCTTGGCCTGGCTAGTTATTGTCTTTGTGAGTTACTTAGTGTGTTTATGTCCTGGTCTTTTCATCTATAAAACAAAAGTGATAATGATCATAATCCTTTTCAGCTATCTTGAACAATTTTAAAAAATGAAATAATGCATATAAGTGAGTGTACAATAAATGATAATTCATTATTCCTCTAATTTATTAAATCATTCCCCTATTGTTGGCTATTTAAAATTTCTTTTGACACTTTCTTCAAAGGGCTTTAGACATTTTAAGTATACGTTGAAAATAATTTGATAGTTTTTAAAAGTTTGGCTATTTATTTCATACTTAAACAATTAACAGTAAATAACACCCATGACCTCAGTCACTTTTTATAACTAAGCACACCCTTTGTGTACATCCACACATAGACAATTTTTATAGCAATATGTGCCACCTACATGTATACCCATTGCTTCAGGCTCAATTGCATAGGTATTTAGGGGCAAAGATGAAGAAAGTTATGACAATTACATCACGGAGCAGGCCCAAGGCCACACAGAATTTGAAAAAGCAATATTAACCTGAACAGATTCCATATTGTTTCTTTGCAGTTCCAGAAGTCGACCCAATAGTCTGGGACCTAACATTGACTTCTGGCCCCTTCAGATCTCCCTGATGATTTTCCATAAGGCCAGTCAGTCTCCTGGACTCCCCCAGTGTGAGTTCCTAACCTCAGAAGAACTGAGAAAGTGCCAACAACTCTTGAATAACGAGAGTGAGTGGCACACAGGTGGCTTCCTGCATTGCCGAGGCTGTTTATGGTGTGTTCGGATTCAGCCCAGAGGTATGGGACTGGAAACAGAAAGTCAGCCTTGGCATTGGGCTGTCCCATAACAGTAACTAAATGGATTGCCAGAGTCACATGTGTAAAAAAAAATAGCCTAGTTTACAAGCACACGGGCAGCCTGGCCTCTGCTTTTTGGCATGCCTCGCCTCAGGCATACGGGTTATAGGAAACCTACCCACACATGCTTGGTAGCTGAGCAAGGGCTTCGGGACTTTACAGTTATAGGGGAAATTCTCATGCAGTGGAAACATTCTCATGTAGTGGAAATTTTGCCCAAGTAGGAGCCAGGCCAGGGCTGTACTTAACCTATAGCTCAAAAAAGGCAAAGGGCCCCATCTCTCTCCATCAGTCATTCAGATTGACACCTGTGTCCCACTGCCCCACTGTTCAGTGACTAGATCAGTTCTCCCTAAGATGCCCAAGAATTTCTTGCATAATTATTGACAGATACACCATGCAATATACAATATGCATAACTCTGCATCACTAGAATTCAGACAGATGCTTACAAATGCTTTTCTTTCCAAACTTTAATGATACTCAAAGATCCTTCTCTGAAACCATTACATGTCATTGCATTCGTAGGAAATTTCTATACTGTTAGAGCATATTTAAATAAACTAGAAAGGATTTGGGGTCATTGATGTGGAGCTTGATGGAAAAAAATAATTACATTTTCTTTTTATTAAAGTATAAAAATAAAGATAAAGTAATTATAGAACATATTAAATCCTGTATTTGTATGAAATTTTCCAAATAAAATATTTTCACATTTTTAATGAGAAACCTGATCTTGCTTCCATGAACACAACTTTTAAAAAAATTTATGATGTATTTTATTTAACCTAATGTATTTTATTTATCCCCACTATTATGATTTCAACATGTCATCAATATAAAATTTACCAATGGGATACTTTCTTGTTTTCTTGCTAAGTCTTTGACATCCAGTGTGTGACAGGGTATCCCAGTTTGGACCAGTCATAGTTCACGCACTTGGTGGCCACATGTGGCCATTGGCTGCCTGATAGGACAGCACCACTCTGCAGTGAAAATTGCAAATATAGCAGGACCATAATTTTTTAAACATTCTCTTTTTATATGCTTGGAATGGCTATAAATAGTTATCAGTAAGGATTTTTATTGATCTATTCAAGTTATTGGTAACTGTTCATCAATGAGAAATTTTGCCCAAGTAGGAGTTAAAAAATTCCAAAGCATTTTTACCCCCATTTAAAATCAGACCACAGTTGAAACTATCTAACAGCTCTTTTTGAAATTTCTTGTGATAAGGTCAAGGTTTTCAAGCCCACTTAAGTTTTTCATATGTACTCTCTTGATAATGCTACCACTCTAATTAGTGGCTCTGGCACATGCTGTTGGAGCAATCACTCCATGGCTGACTTGGATACCACACAAAGGGCACACAGGCACAGAAGGACAAAGTCCAGCATGAACAAAGACACAGATTTGGAACCACAGCCTGCTGCTGCCCCGCAGCTTGGACCTCTGACTTTCATCTAGCTAGGTACCAGCTACGAAGGCACTTGGAACATACCCCAGAATCTCCTCAAGCCTCTTCATTTCCACCTTCTACACAGCCAATTTGTAACAGCTCCTGATATGGACATTCAGGTAGTGGAGAATTTTGCCATGGGGCTTCCAGTGCCAGGTTTCACCCATTTTTCTCACTCTTGTTCCAATCTCTTTCTATCCCCACTCGGATGGGGCTACTCTCAGAGAAGCCCAGATGCTGGTGACAAACGTGGAAGTGACTGCCTGAAGGGCTTGCCCACCTCGAGACCTCATCATCTTCAAGGGCTGCCAATGAGACTGAGCCCTGTGACTTATGTGGCCCTCTCTCAGGACACCCATATTGTGAAAGATCCCTTCTTTGCTGGTTTCTTGCTAACAAAATCCACCACTTTGTAACTTTGTGATCTTGGGCAACCATTGTGATCTTTATATGTTGAGAGCCACAGCCGAGTCGGAATGGCCCCTGGCATTTTGCCAATAGTATTGGTTGAGAGGCAAGCCATTAAGATGATGCTGGATTGATTCGGTTGTATATTAGACCTTTACTGTCCGACTCAGCCTGCTACTTTGGAGTTCTACTGTTACTTTGGAGTTCTCCTGGGGATTCCTGGAGAATTCCCATTGGTTGGGGAAGTGCGGGAGGAGGGATTTCCGGTTGTTGGTTCCTGGAGGAGACGCGTGGCGTTCGGGAGAGTTCCCGGGGAGCGTGTGTGGAGTGTGCTGGTGGAGTTCAGAAATAAAGTTTGTTCCTGCTTCAGTGGCTCGTGATTTGTGCCCAGCCAGACTGCGGCATTTATACATGTTGGTTCCTCTCTCTCTCTCTCTCTCTCTCTCTCTCTCTCTCTCTCTCTCTCTCTTTCTCTTTCTCTCCTCCTTCTCTTGCCCTTTCTCTCTCTTCTCCCTCTGCTTTCTCTCTCTCTCTCTCAATGGTTTATTGAAATGCACACCATAAAATTCACCCATTTAAGGTGTACAGTTCAATGTTTTTTAGCATATTCATAAAGTTTTGCAAAAACTTCAGTTTCTTGTCAAATGAAAATAATTGTATATAACTTCATGCAATTGTTGTGAGGGAGAAATGAGATTATGAATATTTACCAGCATATGGTAAACTCTCAATAAATGATCATTAATATTTTCATGATTAGAATGACAAAGATGACAGATAAAGGGGAACAACCAGGAATTCCCGCCACAGGGGACACAGCAGTAGTCACTGGGAGTTTGCTGCATGTTTTGCGGGATTGGAGCTACCCCAACTTTTCGTGTTCCTCCCACACCCTCTGAAGCCATGGCCTGCCCTTGAGGTGCTCACAGCTACCCCTGGATTGCAGTGTGACATGACAGCTGCTCAACAGCTGCTCAGGCTGCAGCACAATTCAAGGCAGGAAGTGGAGAGAAATACCATTTCTTACAGAAAATTCATGGGGAAAGAAATTCAAGTGGGCAGCAGATTTGATCAGCTCCTACCTGGTCTCTTGGGGACCCAAAAAGATTTACTTTCAATATTATTATAACAACAATACTATTATTACTGTTTTGTAAACCTCTTTCCAGAGGTAGTATGACAAGTTTAGACTAGAAGAGATTTCTAATATCCTCACCACAAAAAAAAAAACTCCTAAACATTTTTATACTAGTTACCCTAAATAATGTACACATGTATTGAAGCATTAAACTACCCCATGCCGGTTGTGGTGGTGCACACCTGTAATCCCAGCATCTCAAGAGGCTGAGGCAGGAGGATCACAAGTTCAAAGGCAATCTCAGCAACTTAGTCAGACCCTGTCTCAAAATAAAAAATAAAAAGAGCCAGGGATATGGCTCAAGTGGTTAAGCGCCTCTGGCTTCAATCTCTGGCACCAAAAGAACAAAAAACAAAAACAAAACAAAACTGAACCCCATTAAAATATACAATTATTATGTATCAATTAAAAACATAAATACTAAAATAAATAAAATTTAGACTACAGTTTTAGATTATGTATATTTTTGTTGTTGCTGTTTTAAGAGATTAAGAGTGTTGCCATGTTGCCCAGATGGCCTCAATAGATATTTAAGTTACTTCATACTTTTTTAAGAATTATTTTGACTGTAGTGGATGTCATCCACAGTCCCCTCATTCTCCTCATGGACTGAGGCACTCATTACCCAGCTGCCAGCAATTTGTCTGCTGATGTCCCTATCTGGAATCATCCTCAGCTAGGTGGACTGTCTGATATCCAATAACTGACCCCATTAATGTGCATATGGAGTGGGAAGTTCAAATGCCTGACCCCCTTGTTTCAATGGCAAGATTCCAAAGGCCCATCCCAACTCCAGAACTTTCCATGAGATTGGGTAAAGACTCTCATTGCAAGTGCTTCACAGCTTAAATTTCTCCTAGTGTTCAGTCCCACCTGACAAGTTCAAAATCCCTCCTTACAGGTATTGATAGTATTTCCCAATAATCTTTGCACACAAGTCTCTGTCTCTGAATCTATTTTCTGAGTAACCTGATCTAATTTTTTTTGTTTTAATCTTTTTTTGTTAACAGATTTTACCAGAATTTCTTGATTCTTTTTAGGAAAGAAGTAGATCTTTGAGGAAAAGTACCTTGACAAATCTCCTGGGGTAAGATGTGTGACTCACTGGGAGGGAGTTAGCAGGTAGGACGGGGGTGGGGGTGTGGTGGGAGGGGTGGGGGTAGCCATTTTGCTTAAAGCAAAGGGAGAATTACTGGGTTTGCTCTGGACTAGGACAGACACTAGTAAGGAGAAAGAGGAGGGCAAAGGAGAAGCTAAAGATATGGAGAAGAGCCAGAGTTCTGGACAGAAGCTGGGGCTGCTGAGAAAGGGCAAAGGACATTTAAGAAATTGGGTGATATTGTGTGGCTTCCATGGAAACCTCTCCTGTCTACCCTCCACAGTTACCAGTGAACCCAGCTATGCTAACAGCAGCTCTGTGTGTGCGAAAGTCAAAGAAGGTGTTCCCTCTGAGGCGCCCTGTGCAG
Organism: Spermophilus citellus; assembly: GCF_964194105.1. Taxonomy (NCBI): domain Eukaryota; kingdom Metazoa; phylum Chordata; class Mammalia; order Rodentia; family Sciuridae; genus Spermophilus; species Spermophilus citellus. Next base: position 207,980,565 of record NC_138184.1, read on the forward strand.
CTGAGAGTGCAGATGAAGACTCAGGATCTAAAGACAGAGGTGGCGTGTGAGCAGGCCCCAGAAGGCTGGGGACTCAGTGGATGCAGGAGGCAGACACAGCCTGAGCATCATCTGCTCCCTGCAGGTGTAACTCTGGTAAGGAACGTGTCAGTGCAGGTCTGCAGGCCTAGGGGAGCCTGGGAAAGGAAACGCACTACTTTCTGTCATCTCTCTCCCTTCTGGATTCCCCAGCATGAAGGCTGAGATGCTCAAGTGGCATGAAGCACCATAACATCTAAGGGGAAAGAGTCATCCTGAAATTCAGGGAAGAGTGCTTCATTCCATGCTTCCTTTGACAACTATATTTAGAAAGAACAGCTTCCACCCCATTCACTCAAATTAGCCCCTTGCCTGGTTTGTCTGTTATAGTCATGATTGGCATGTTCCCATGGCCTCAGGTTCTGTTGTGATTATAATCCTGGTCAGTTTTATGCAATACTTCTTACCTTCCTATCTTCAGAGGTAAAATAACAAAGTAGGAAAGAGCTTGGGTCCTGAAGTTGGATGGTATTGGGTTTCAAATCTACTCTACCTGACCTTCTAAACCTTCTGAGCCTCTGCTCCAGACCTTAAAATGGGCTCTGCTATAGTTGAATCTGAAGAGTCCCCCAGCAACCAGGTGTTGAAAGATTGATCCTCTGCCCATAGCACTACTGGGAGATGGTGGAACTCTTAAGAGGTGTCACCTAGGGCTGGGGATGTGGCTCAAGCGGTAGCGCGCTCGCCTGGCATGCGTGCGGCCCGGGTTCGATCCTCAGCACCACATACCAACAAAGATGTTGTATCCGCCAAGAACTAAAAAATAAATATTAAAAATTCTCATTCTCTCTCTCTCTCTCTCTCTCTCTCTCTCTCTCTCTCTCTCTCTCCCCCCTCTCGCTCTCTCTTTAAAAAAAAAAAAAAGAGGTGTCACCTAGTTGGAAGAACGTAGGTCATTGGGAGCATGTCCTTGAAGGGGAGACTGTGACCCTTGTTCCTTTCTCGGTCTTTGCTTCTCAGCTACCATGAATGAATAGAGCTCTTTTCCATGTGTTCCTGCTGTGGTTTACTGTGCTGCCACAGGCCCAAAGTAACACAGATAAGTAACCATGGACTGAAACCTCTGAAACCATGAGATAAAACAAACCTTTTCTCCATTTAACTTGATTATTTTAGGTATTTCATCATAGTAACAGAAAACTAACAGGCTTCTAGTAGAATTTGCCTTAAAGGGCAAAGAATAAAGGAGGTAATCTATGTAAAGCATGCATGGACAATATGAACATTCAGCAAATAATGGTTATTATTATTTTTATCCTTTTTGTCTGCCTACATTCCATGGCTTTAATATTCCCTGGTGTTAGACATTTAGATAGTTTCTAGTTTGGGTCAATTAAAAATAATAACCCACTTTGTTAGGTAGAGATTGGCACATAGGATAATTCAGTACTTTGGATTATATTTTAACTTTGTACCCTTTAGCTAATTGATAACAGTCACATACCTGTTGGTGGTTATGTTAAACAAATTATTACATATAATGTGCTTAGAGGAGTGTCTGCCACATGACCCACTTTATAGAAGTGTTAGGCAGTGTTATTTTTGTAATTATTCTTCCACTGGTCTTCCTAAGCCTTCCCTCCCGCTACTGGGTCCTCTTAATTGGATTTCAATGAAATGCTGATGATCTTGCTGTCTCTGTCAAGTGTCCCTTTCCCCAAATCCTGCAGGGAAAGAATCAAATTTACATCATCTAAAACTTTGGCTAAGAGCTGGGAATATAGATCAATGTGCCTAGCATGGTCAAGGTCCTGGGTTCCACCCCTGGTACTGCAAAAAAGGAAAAAAAAAAAAAAGACACTTCATCTAATTTGGACAAGAGAAAGAAACCTCTTACAGAGTACTTAAGAGTCCTAGAGCTCCACGTTCAGCCTGAGCTCCATTTCTGCCACAACAGTTACACCTGTCATTAATATAGCCTTTGTGCCTGAGAAATAGTCTGATGGTAACTTCTCCCAGAACATTTGTTCCCTGTTCCAGGGAGGAACGTCAGGCTGGCACTGAAAAAAATGGTGAAACTAAAAACAGACCACAATCCTCTCCTATGGCTGATTCCTTCAGTTTCCCTTTGCTTCTTATCACTGGGGACATCTCAACAGAGCAGGAAGCCATAGGCTTCAAAGCCAGACAAACCTGAACTCACACCTGGTTCAGACACCTTCTGACTGGGTGGGTAGTTTGGGCAAGTTACTTAACTTTCTGAAAAAAGGGGGTAATCCTTACCACCCAAGGTGTTTTTGTTTTAAATTGTGGTAAAACATACAAGATGTTTTACCTTCGCCATTTTTAAGTGTTCAGTTCAGTGGCACTAAACACACACAGTTGTTTTGAGGATGAAATGAAATAATGTAAGTAAAACCTCCAGCTCATAAACTGGAGCATTGTGCATACTTAATGAATGTAGTCCTCTTCTCTTATGATTTCTCCCACTGAGCATGCTCCACAGGATTGTGGAAATGAGCAGGAATGCCTTGGTCAGTTTGGAGTTTAAGTTCAAACTCTCCTCCTGTCCCTTATGATAGCCCTGGTCTGCCCCATCTGTGGCGTGCTCATCCCAGAGTTGGTTCTATGTGGGAAGAAGAGGCAAAGGGGCTGACAAGCTCAGGAAATCTGTTTCCTGAGAGATCTGCCCAAAAAAACCGTTATCTTCCTGGGGAGGAGGAAGCAGTCATATCTGGGGCTTTCCAAACAGCTGAACTACGCCAAGGGGTGAAAATTAGAGAGTCAATCAGACTTCAACTTAGTAGAAGAAGGTCATTTCTATCATTTGCTTGTGAACCTATGACATGAGAGGTCACTCTTTTTTTTTTTAAGTGTTTGTTGTTTCTTCTTTTACTTTTTGGTGTAGTCAAAGCAATGTAACATGCAATTTAAAAATAAATTACACTGAGAATCTTTATAACAATAAACAACAGTCACCATTCTCTTCCCACTCAGGCAGGTTCTCTCTGAAGGGTAAATTGAAGGCTATCAATAGACATCATGGCGTGAATGTATATTGAGCCTATTGATTTACTATGCTTTAATTTAAATTTTGTATTTTTACTGTGCTGGGGATCAAAGCCAGGGGCTCATGCATGGTAGGCAAGCCCTCTACTACTGAACTATACCTCTAGCCCTTGTACTTTAATTTTATTGTTTGTGCAGTTCCCTACTCTACCCACCCTGAAGTTAATATTTATCTTGGTTTTTCATTTACTTTATCTTCTATGTAGCATATCCTCCAACATCCTTGCAAGCCAATATTTTCATATAAACTTATCAGATGATCTGCTGTGGTTAGATGCTCCTCTGAGTACAAAAGCAATAAATAATGTTAAGGAAAAAAGTATCAGTTATGAAAGAGGGGGTATCACTACATATATGATAGACATTGAAAAGATAAAAATATTATAAGCCACTTTATTCAATAAGTTGCACAACTTAGAGAAAATGGACTAATTTCTTGAGAGACACAAATATTAAAACTTAAGAAGAGGGCTGGGGTTGTGGCTCAATAGTAGAGCACTCATCTGGCATGGGTGAGGCACTGGGTTCGATCTGCAGCACCACATAAAGATAAATAAATAAAGATATTGTGTTCACCTACAACTAAAACATATTTAAAAAAAAACTTAAGAAATTGACAACCTCAAAAGCTGTATATCTATTAAAGAAATTGAACTCCTAGTTAAAACTCTTTCCATAAGGAAAACTCCAGCCTTCTCCATTTAAGATGATCTTCTGGTGAATTCTATCAAAGGTTTAAGAAATAAATAATAATAGCAAGTCTACATAAACTCTTCCAGAAAATAAAACACTTTATAATTCATTTTATGAGGGCAGCATTACCCTGAAATCAAAGTCACACAAATAATTTAAAAGAAAAAAGCAAATATTAAAGGTTAATATCTCTCATGGACATAGACATAAAAATACTTAGCCAACTATCAACAAATCAAATCCAGCAATATATAAAAAGAACACTATATCAGTATTATTTAAGCTTTCCCCCAGGAATACAAGGTGAGTTTAACATTCAAAAACCAATGTAATTTACCATACTAACAGAATAAAAAAGATTACCACATGATAATCTCAATATGTATAGAAAGAGCATGTGCTAAAATTAAAACCCCACTCATAAAAACTTTCACCAAACCTGATAACAGACGTCTACATCACACTGCAGTTTGTTAAGCAGCAATATGAATAGCTCCTGCCCCCTAACAATATGAGTTTATTACTTTTCCATATAATTTAGTGGGATTTGAGATGGGAATAGAAATAAATATACATGTTTAATCTGCCATGTTGAATCTGAACAAGATTTCACTGCCTCTGATCTTTTCCTTTCTCTACTCATGTGGTCGTGGGTTAGGCTGTCATCCCTCTTTCTGGATAGTTACAAAAATTCTCTAAACGGTTTGTCCAGTAACATCATCCTCTGATTTCTTCTCTGGCGGGGGACTGGTATTAAAATGTGAAAACCTGATTACATTGTTTCTTCTCTTTAAATCCAACAAGAACCCCTTTGCGGGGCTGGGGATGTGGCTCAAGCGGTAGCGCGCTCGCCTGGCATGCGTCTGGCCCGGGTTCGATCCTCAGCACCACATACAAACAAAGATGTTGTGTCCGCCAATAACTAAAATAAATAAATAAATATTTAAAAAAAAAAAAAAAAAAAAAAGAACCCCTTTGCTGCTTTTAGAGTAACTTCTAACAGGCTGAGCAGGGTGGAGGGAAGGAAGAGTTTAATTTTGAAGATTTCAGATCATGGATGATTTCCCAGAGATGATGTCCACGTGGCCTTCCTTCAGCATCTGGCTCTGTCTTTGCATTGCTTCACGTTACAGTCACATTTAAGACAGGTGTCTTCCTTTCCATCATTTCTGCTCTTGTTCATTTCTCAACTTGCTGAATCTGGCTTTTGACCCCACCCCACCAAAGAAACTACTCTACCAGGTTATTCATGAATACTCTTCTTTAAATTTTTAAACTTCATTTTAAAATCATTTACTATTTTTTTTTTTGAGAGAGAGAGAATTTTTAATATTTATTTTTAGTTTTCGGTGGACACAACATCTTTATTTTTATGTGATGCTGAGGATTGAACCCAGTGCCCCGGGCATGCCAGGTGAGTGTGCTACCGCTTGAGCCACATCCCCAGCCCCTCATTTACTATTTTTTAATGTTGCAAAAATAGTACAAAGAATTTCCATATACACTTTACCCAGCTTCCCCAAATGACATTATTTATAACCACCATATAAAGAACAAAACCAGAATATTAACAATGATCAAATTATGTTGACTAATCTACAAACCTTAATTCAAATTTTCTCAGTGGGCTCACCAATGGAACAGAATGCAGTCTAGGATCACGTGCTGTAGCAGATTGTCAGGTCTCCTTAGGTTCTTTCTGTCTGTAATAGTTCCCAGGCATTCATTCTTTCTGTTTGTTTGATTTGATTTTGAACATTTTTGAAGGGTACTGCCAGTTGTGTTGTCGAATATTGTTGAATGATTTGAGCTTGTCTGAATTATCCATAATTAAATCAATTACTATGGTAGGCAGGATAATGCCTCTTTTTGGAGTGGGGATACTAGGGATTGAACCCAGGCATGTTCTACCACTGTGCTATATCCCTAGTCCTTTTTATTTTTTATTTTGAGACAGTATCTCATTAAGTTGCCCAGGTTGGCCTCAAACTTGCAATTCTTCTGCTTTAGCCTCCAGAGTCACTGGGATTATAGGTATATGCCACTGTTCACATCCAAATCCCTGGAACCTGTAAATATGCTGGGTTCCACTGTAAAGGGGAATTAAGGGTGCAGATGATTAAGGATGCTAGGTATTAAAATGCAACAAAATTTGAATTAAGGTTTATAGATTAGTCAACACTATTATATCAATGTTAATATTCTGGTTCAGGATACTCTGAACTATCCAGGCAGGCCCAATAAAATCACAAGGGTCCTTATAAGTGGAAGAAGGAAGCAGAAAGGGGAGAATGAAAGTGTGAGATAAAAGTGTGAGAAGGACCCAGCCTGATATTGTTGACTTTGAGGACAGAGGAACAGGGCTATAAGCCAAGGAATATGGGAGCCAATAGAAGGTGGGAAGGGCCAGGAAATGGTTTCTCTCTTACAGCTTCTAGGAGGAACACAGTCCTGCTGACAGCTTGATTTTAGCCCAGTGAGACCCATTTCAGACTTTTGACCTTCAGCATTATAAGATAATAAATCAGCTGGGATGTAGCTCAGTGGTAGAGTGCTTTCCTGTCATGCACAAGGACCTGGGTTCAATTTCCAACATGGCAATAAATAATAGATCTAAGATAATAAGTTTGTGTTGAATTATGTTTGCATAATTTGTCACAGTGGTAAAATCAAATTGATTTTGATACCTGAAGGAGGAGTTCTGCTGTAATGAATGCCTAAACTGTGGAATTGGACAGTGGGAAGAGGCTGGAAGAATTATGAGGTGCATAATAGAAAAAACCTGGATTACCTTAAGCAGACCCTTAGTAGAAATAGTAATGATTGAGGAATCCAAAAAGTGGGGAGAACACAGGTATCTTTCAGAGAACAAGTCAGTCAGAACAAGCTGCTGTAGAAATGTGGATGTTAAAGACATTATCAATGAGGGCTTGGAAGGAAATGAGGAACATGCTATTGGAAACTGAAAGTAAGGAAATCCTTGTTATATGGTGGCAGAAAGCTGAGCAGAGCTGTGTTCTGTACTCATGTGGAGAATAGAATTTGTAGGTGATGAGATTGGCCATTTAGATGAGGTTTCTGATCTTCTTGCTATTTCTAGGAAGCTATATGGAAAGAAATCAATTGAGGAAAGAATTTTTAAACAAACAGGAATGAGAATTGGGTTGTTTGGGAATTTCTTAACCTATCCAGATTGCAAAAGATGGTAAAATTGAGAAATCTATGGTAAGCAAAGTATTCTAGAGAAAAATCCAAAGGTGTGGCTGGACAAATTTTGCTTACACCTCAAAAAGATCAAAAAGTTGGAGCACAGTGAGTGTGCATCTGCTGGACATAAAGCCTAAGTGTCAGACTTTTGATCTGACACTTGAACTTAGCATGCAGAGGGAAAGTCTGTCATAAGTCTGTCATGATTAAGTGTGTTTGCAGTGCTTAGAATTCATTAATCTAGAATTGTTTGCTGTGAATTAATTAATCTAGAAATGTTTGGTGTGAATTAATTAATCTAGAATTGTCTGCTGTGAATTGATTATGTCTATTGCAGTGCTTTGCATTAAGGATTTTCGTTTTCTTGATTGAGAACTATAGAGGGGTGGGGCTGGGGCTCAGCAGCAGAGTGCTCGGCTAGCATGTGTGAGGCGCTGGGTTCGATTCTCAGTACCACATAAAATAAATAAATAAAATAAATGTTAAAAAAACCTTAGGTGTCAACAAAGAAACCATAATAATTTTTTTAAAAGAACCTATAGAGTAAAATTTTATTGAGTGATTTGATGAATAAAACATTGAAAAGGGCAAAAAAAAAAAAAATGTTGGAGCACTTTATCCACAGAAGACCTTTTAGAGTATGTGAGGCCGTCCTGACTGCCCAGAGCTGCTGTCATGGCGGTCACTCTGTGGGGCTTCTTTTCCATCTTTGCCCAGAGTTTGGAAGTACCCAGGGCTGAAGCCAAGGGATCGAGAGAGAGTGGGGTCAGCCTAAGAGATTGTTTCGAGATTGAGGGGCGTGCAGTTGTTCCAGGGGTGAAGCCTCAGGACTGGATCTGAGTGCTTATAGACAGAGAAGAGCACATCGGCTTTCTTAAGACAGATTGGAGTTTTGGGGTTCGTGATATATCTTCTGGGTCTTATGTAGTGGAAGTTATTTCTCCAGCTTACAAGTTTGACAGAGCTGATATCACTTCAAAAAGAAAAATGAGAGCAAGATATATGAATTATATCAAAACATCAGAAGTGGTCAGACTGCCCTATCCTGTCCAGTGAAATCTTCAGGTCCACAAGGGGGTAGGAATGACGATGGGATGAGTTAGACATCATTACCCTAAGTAAAAGTATGAAGACACGAATGCTATGAAAATACTTTGTGTTCAACCAGTGACTTGAAACATTGTGCTCTATATGTGCAATATGAAATGAATTGCATTCTGCCATCATGTATAACAAACTAGAAAAATAAATAATTAAATAAAGAAAAAAAGAAATCTTCAGGTCCACCTTCTTACTTTATTAAAAGGGAATCATGGGGCTGGACAGACTTTCTTATGAATCCAATGGTTATGATGATGGTTCTTCCATTATTGATATTTGTGCTTCTGCCCAAAGTGGTCAACACAAGTGATCCTGACATGAGACAGGAGATGGAGAGTCAATGAATACGCTGAATTCCAACATGAATTGCCTGATATATCTGAGTTCATGACAAGACTCTTCTCTTCAAAATCACCTGGCAAATCTAGCAGTGGCAGCAGTAAAACGAACAAAAGTGGGGCTGGCAAAAGAAAGTAGTCCGGTAGTTCACAGCAGGCATTTGCACAAACACAGCGATACTGGGTGGCATCCAAGTTTTGAGGGAAAACCATGTGAAGCAACTGGTATAAACTTGAGTCATCCTGAAAGTTGATTTCTTATAACTGTTGTATATGCTAACTTGTTAACAGATGTTTTATACTTGGTACACAAGAAAACCCAACTTTCATTCTTTGTATGAGGTCAATATTGATGTCACAGTGTCCTATAGAAAATGACATTAATAAATTATATGAAGACTATAAAGGGAGAAAGGGAGAGGGAAAGAGAGAGGGAGAGGGAGAGGGAGAGGGAGAGAGAGAGAGAGAGAGAGAGAGAGAGAGAGAGAGAGAGAGAGAGAGAATGTGAGCCAGTCATGGTTGTACATGCCTGGAATCCAAGCAGCTCTGGAGGCTGAGGCAGGAGGATTCGAAAGTTCAAAGCCAGCCTCAGGAATGTAGGGAGGCCCTCAGCAACTTATCAAGATCCTATTTCTAAATAAAAATATAAAAAGGGCTGGAGATGTGGCTCAGTGGTTAAGCATCCCTGGGTTCAATCCCCAGTACCAAAATAAAATAAAATAATAGAAAAAAATAAAATAAAGAGTATGTAACTCATACATAAATCCTCTCAGCTATTTTGGCAAACACTAAATGTGGAGGAAAGATCAGGGAAGGACCTGTTTAATAAGCCTCTTGCCTGATGCAGTGAATCCCCAAGACATATACAAGAGATCCTCTAGCTTCTTGAGAATATTATTCCAGCAGAAATACTGCCAACTTGAATTGAAAAGGACAGAAAGGATAAAGTGTTAAGAAGGTTAGTGGATCCCCAAAATTCACTGGTAAGAAACAGGTTGATAAAACTACTCAGCTACAAACACCAGCTACGTTTCAACAAAAGGAAAGATGGACTCAGAGAGGACAGAGCTTTGAGTCCCAAGAGGGAAGCCTTGAATTACCCAGGATTATTCCCAAGTCTGAAAACTTAATGTTATTTGTCTGTAGACTTTGAAATTTTATGTGACTGGTGATTGCTCGGTTTCTTCCATTTTCTCCCCATCTTCAGTGGGAATGCCTGCACCTATGACCTGATGCCTGTGTCTCCATATTTCGGACCCAGATAAGTTGTTTTCTAGCTTCAAACATGCACAGGTGGAAAGGAATTTTGTTCCAGGATGGACTAGATCTACAGCCTCACCCATGTTTAATAGAGATGATATTATATGTGATTTCTGAGCTGATGATGCTTAGATGACATTTTGGACTTCAGTATTAGTTAAGAATTTCCGGGACCTGGGAAGTGAGTATCTTGCAGGTGGGTCAGATTGGATCTTTGGGGAACAGAGGGTGAACTCAATTTTGTTATATCAGAAAAGGAATCTAACATAAGTGTCAAATGATACCAACAGACACTTATCTTTTTATTTTTTAAAGCCAAAACATTTATTGGATGGTCAATTGCTGAAACTTCCAAGAGGAACTGGATGCTGTACAGCTGCCCTCTTGGGTTTAGGAGTTGTTCCTTCATGGAATCCACGCCTGAATCTGTGGTATACAATTTTTAGGTGCCTCATTAGACCAGTCCTGGTGGTATTTCCTCTTTCAGCCTTGGCACGCCAGTTACACTTTCTCTTGCACTTGGCAGGGTAGCCACATTTGCCACAGGTCGACTTCTAAAGGTGGTAGGCCTTAGAGCTCCAGCGGTGGCACAACGTGTGCATCTTATTATGACGTTTTCCAAATGACAAGGTTCCCATCATCATCTCACTTCTGTCACAGAAACCAAAGAATCCAATAGGTACTTTTTGACCTGCAGCCTATGATACCATTTCTAGTCTCTTCCATTGGCTCTTTAGCCCCACATATTCCTTTTTACCCTTATTTTCTTGGTACTTCTTCTCAGTCTTTATGGTAATTCCTTCCTCTATTTGTCCCTTGAATGTCAGGACAGTTCAGAATGCAGTCCTGCTCCTTCTCTTCTCAGTGAAATATCATATCTTTGGATAATTCAATCAATTCCCTCAATATCCATATGTACCTCTACCCAAGCTTGTGTCTCCATCCCAGACCACTCTCCTGACCCCTGATCCATTTAATCGTCTGCTTTTAGGATGTCTCTGTGTGGGTGTTCCAGCAGACATTGCAAACTCATCCTTTAACCACACCCTACTCCCCTGCCCACACATCCAGCTAGCTTTTGCCTTTCTTTCCTGCCTCCCTCCCTCCTCCCATACTCCTCCCACTCAGCACCTTGGCACCCTCAGTTCTCACTTCCTTGCTGAGCAAAGCCAGCATCCCCTTGCAAACTGCTACTCCGTTTAGCATGCCCTTCTTTCCGTTCTCCTTCCAGGCTGAAAGTTGATGGTCCCTCAGGATTTATTTCAAGGAACACCTACTTTGCTCCCTCCTCTTGATATTTCAACCTGGCTTCCTCTTCTGCGTTGCCTTAACAGCCTGACTACATGCATTTACTGGTATGTGCAGCCAACACAAGCATTGACTGAGCACCGCTGGTACTCCTGACACCACACTCGGCTCCAGGGTATAAAGGAGAACAGGATTCTGTCTCCATCATCACACCGAAGTTTAAAGAAGAAAATAAGGACTCAGGCAATGACACTTGGTATTGCAACTCAAGGAGGGTTGGGGAGGGGAAGGGATGTAGAAGATGGAAGTTCAGGCGGTGATGGATGAAGCTGGAGAAAGAAAGATGCTTTGGGGAACCTCAGGATTCCTCTAGAATTTAGAATGAGGTGGTTAGTGGGGGTGAAACAGGGAACAGGCTCGCAGGTGCCTGAGCAAAGGACGTGAGAGTTGATCTTGGAGAGCCTTTGCAGGCACTGAAAGGGGGCCACTGTGACTGTCATTAGGAAAACGGATTGGAGTAGTCAAGGAGGGACAGAGATAGAAGTTACAGGTACCAAGTGAGAAATGATGCCTGGTGGTGGAGATGATGAGATATTGGGGAAAATATTGTTAGGTACATATGGATATTGAGGGAATAGATTGAATTATCCAAAGAAATGATATTTCACTGAGAAGAGAAAGAGCAGGACTACATTCTGAATTGTCCTGACATTTAAGGGACAAATAGAGGAAGGAATTACCATAATAGATATTGTTAGATATTAGAAGAGAGGCAGAACTTGAGGCTGACACGCAGAGACTCAACATTTTTGTCTCTGCCACTGATCTGTCTTGTTCAACTTGGCATCCACAGCAGTAAGGAAAATGCCTGGTACCTACTAGGCCCTTGGCAAATATTTCCTGAATTCCATTTTTTAAATTGTGGCTGCATTTTCAAAATGGAAAATTCACATAACTGATCTAACTAGACAAAATTTGAAAATGAGATTGTACTGGGAAGGCCCAGGTGGCAGTGGTAGCTATACTTGGGAAATTTCCAGGAGAGTTGTGGGTCTACTATTCTCTTGGCCTCCTCTTTGATGCTACAATGAAAATTGCATTTAATCATCTTCTGTTTTACTCAGAGTGAGAAAATCCTCTTGATTTGGTGAAAACAGCTGTGGATTAGCATCAAAAGACCTTCTGAAGTAATTCTAAGAAAACTTCTCTTTTGCCTGAGAATCTTACCAGCAGAGACCTATCTGGTTTCGTGGGTTCTTGGTATTATCATGAGGAAAGTTTTGGCTCAGGATTCAGACATGGTTGGTATAGATGGGAGCTTTGCAATCTAGTAGAGGGGCCATCAACCAAGGATAACTGGCTTAGAACCCAGGTCAACTACTTATCCTATGAGCTTGAGTAGGTTATTTCATCTTTCTCAAGCTCGTCTATGCAGCAGAGTCAACTATCCCTACCTTGTACACAATACACCTCCTACACTCACTGTGGGCCCCTTGCAAGATATTCCCACCTTCCTCCAGCTTTAGGTATTGGCAAGAAGGTCAGTTGTACATTTCATCTTCAAATGTAGCTTGATAGGATTTAGTGCCTTCCTTGTGGGGCCATTACGTTTGGGGGTGCGCTTTAATGACTAAAGCTGTGGATGAAAGCACAGCTCTGAGCTAGGAAATGTTTTACATTGGTGGAGGTCCATGGGGCAGTTGTTATTCCTAAGCAATAATGACATGAAACAACCATGAATAGAGCCATCTCTCAGTATCTGCAGGGGATTGGTTCCAGGACCCCTGTGGATCCCCAAATCTGTGGATGGATGCTCAAGTCCTTTATATAAAATGATGTAGTATTTCCATAGAACCTAATACCTCCTCCCATATCCTTTGAATCATCTCTAATTTGCTTATAAAATGCAATATAAATGGTATGAAAATAGTTGTTATACTCTATTGTTTAGGGAGTAATGACAAGAAAAAAGTCTGTACACATTCAATTTTTTTTTTTTTTTTTGGTATCAGAGATTGAACTCAGGGACACTCAACCACTGAGCCACATCCCCAGCCCTATTTTGTATTTTTATTTGGAGACAGGGTCTCACTGAATTGCTTAACACCTCGAGATTGCTGAAGCTGGCTTTGAACTTGCAATCCTCCTGCCTCAGCCTCAAACCGCTGGGATTACAGACATGTGCTACTGTGCCCAGCTCACATTCAATTTTTGAATACGTAATTTTTGTTTTTCTGAAATTTTTTTAACCTATCATTGGTTCAATTTGAAGATATAGAGCCCACAGATAGAAAAGGAAACTGTACTTCCTTTCTATTCTCTAGCACAAATCCCATGGATGCTGTCCATTGACACAGCTTTAATCTCTTCCTGGTATTAGTCAGTGTGGTCAGAGAAGAAGGACTCCAACTAGGTCAAGCACCAAGTCTTAGAACTGTGAATTTGGGAGTGAGGTCTGTTTCAACTGTCCCAGGAGAGGAGCATCAGTGGTACCTTCAAAGGCAGGCAAATAGGGCAGACAAAAAAGCATATGTCACCAATGGTAATTGATGACTAATTTAATAAGCATTTATTAAACACAAAATATATGTAGCATAAAGAATTAAAGTTTTATAGTTTTTTTTTCTTTCTTTTTTCATTTTGGTTTGGTACTGGTGATTGAACCCAGGGGTGCTCTACCCTTGAGCTCCATCCTTAGCCCTTTCTTTTCTTTTCTTTTCTTTCTTTTCTTTTCTTTTTTTTCTTTTCTTTTTTCTTTTTTTCTTTTTTTTGAGACAGGGCCTCACTAGGTTTCTGAGTGTCTCATTAGGTTGCTGAGGCTGGCCTTGAACTTGGGTTCCTCCTGACTCAGCTTCCTGAGATGCTGGGATTATAGGTGTGTGCCACCACACCGGTCTATCTTCATCATAGGCACAGATCTCTTAAACAGGAGACACAAAACACCATTAAGAAAAACAATTGATTTTGTTTCTCAAAATTCACCATGAAGAAACTGAAATGACCAGCCACAGAACAATCCACATTTATACTACATATAACCCACAAAAGACACATATCTAAGAGGTATAAATAACTCCTAAAAATCAATAGGAAAAAATAAACAGTAGAAAACTGAGTAAAAGGCTTGAATAGAAACTTTGAAAAAGAAGTTATACAGGGCTGGAGTTGTGACTCAGCGGTAGTTCGCTCACCAAGCATGTGAGAGGCCCTTAGCACCAAATAAAAATAAGTAAACAAAATAAAGGTGTTGTATCCAACTACAACTAGAAGATAAATATTAACAAAAAGAAGTTGCACAAATAGTCAGTGAGGATATGGAAGCATGCTTAACCTCTTTAGTCAACATGCAAATATGAATGACAAATACAGGACACTGCACTTGCCACCAGAATGGCTATGATTAGAGACATGATAATACTAAATGTTGACAAAAATGGTGAACCGACCTCTTAGAGAACTGGAAACACTGAATATACGCATGCTTGATGATCAAGCACGTCTGCTGCTGGGTGTCTACCTAACAGAGTTGTGTGTTTGTGTACATTCAGAGGAACTAACTAGAATATGCGAGCATCCTTCATAAGCAGCCAAACTGGAAATTTCTCCAATGTTCAGAATAGAAGAAGAGATTAATTGTGGCATGTTTGTAAGCTGTAGGAATGACCAGCAGTTACATATGTTACGGTTATTCTATGTCAAACAAAAGAAACAGGACACAAAAGAATTCATCCCATAAATTTTCATTTATATAAGCTTCAAAACCAGGTAAAACCAGTCTTTGGTGATAGTGACCTTTGGGGAGGATTGGGTAGTAATGATTGGAAGGTGACCTGAGCAAGGGACTCTGGTGTGCTGGTGACATCCTACTTTTCCATCTGAGTGGTGATTATCCAGGTGTATCAATTTTGAAATTGGTTTATATCCTTACCCTAATCAGTGAGTTAATCCCTGATGGGATTAACAAATGGTAAGTGGAGTGTGACTTGAGGAAGTGGTTCATTGGGCTCATGGCTGTGGGATATACATTTTGTATCTGGAAGGTAGAGTCTCTCTCTCTCTACTTTCTGAATTTCATGTGAGCTGTTTCCTTCTGCCACACTCTTCTGCCATGATGTCCTGCCTCACCTTGAGCCCTGGCAATGGAACTGACTATGGACTGAGACCTCTGAATCTGTAAGCCTCCAAATAAACTTTTCCTTCTCTATAATTGTTTTGGTCAAATCTTTTAGTCACAGTTGTGAAAAAGCTGACTAAAACAAATATCAAACACCCAACTTAAAGTACATTTACCTCGTCTAAGAAATACTTAATGATGCTTCTCTTCCATTCCCTGCTCTCCAAACTCATTAATGACTGGCATTTAGATTTTATAAAATATTGTCTTCAGATTCATGCCTGAAAATATTTTATATAACTATATAAATAGCTGGGCATGGTGGCACATGCCACCATGCCTGTAATCCCCAACTGCTGGGGAGGCTGAGTCAGGAGCATCAGCCTTAGCAACTTAGTGAGATCTCATCTCAAAAAAAAAAAAAAAAAAAAAAAAAGAGCTGAGATGTAACTTAGTGTTAAAGCACTCCTTGGTTCCATTCCTAGTACTGAAAAAAGTACATGTAGGTTTGATGATTCTTTTCCATTTTCCTCTATTTATAACAAATCTTAAGGAATATACCTTATTAGACTGGATTGGGTTCCCCAGAAGTGGTCCTATGGGCAGGGATATAAGCCCAATATTTTATTGGAAAGTGATCTCAGGAGACAGACCCTATTGGGAAAGGGGAAGTGAGACAGGTGAGGAAAAGAAGCTAACACGGGATGTGATAGAGAACAGGGCTCTGTTGTGGACTTCGAGGATGTATTTTGCTTTGGGAAGATAGTGCAAGACATGCCTCACCTGGTCCCAGTCAGGTGGTTTTTCTCCAACTCTCTGTTGGTTGACTGAGGGCTACTCTTGGGGGTCTAAGCGTCCAAATTTCTGTCACTTCCTTAGTTAGAGCAAGGCCAAGAGGAAGCCAATACTGATATGTTATGTTATGATTTGTCTTGGAAAATTCTGTCATTATTGCTTTGAATATTTTTTCTCTTCCTTTTTTTTTTCTTCTGGTATTTCCATTCTGCACATCTGTACCTTTTGTAATTGTCCCACAATTCTTTTTTTTTAAAGAGAGAGAGAGGATTTTAATATTTATTTTTTAGTTTTTTGGCAGACACAACATCTTTGTATGTGGTGCTGAGGATCGAACCCGGGCCGCACACATGCCAGGCGAGCGCGCTACCACTTGAGCCACATCCCCAGCCCTGTCCCACAATTCTTGAATATTCTATTTTATTCTCTCTCTCTCTTCTCTTTGTTGATTTCAGTTTTGGAAGTTTCTGTTAGCATATCTTCAAGCTCACTGATTCTTTCCTTAGTTTTGTCCAATCTACTAATAAGCCCATCAAAATTACTCTGCATTATCAGTATTATCAGTATTGATTTCTATGATTTATTTTTTATTCATTTTTAGAATTTCCATTTCTCTGCTTACATTACCCATCTTCTCTTGCATGTTGTTTACTTGTACTTTTGTCATTAGATTCTTCTCATCATCATAGTTATTTTAAATTCCGGGTCTGATAATTGCAGCATCCAAGTATGGTTCCCAGGCTTAGGTGGTTAGAGGAGAAGTATGCAGAGCCCTGTGATTAGATCTCAGCCTTTGGGGGAGCCAGTGCTCCTGGGTCATGACATTTAAAAGTGCCTCTCAATGTCCATTACCTGCCTAGGTATGATAGGAGGGAGAGAGGCTGGAGGTATTTTTTCTCCACCCAGTTACGTTCTGGTTAAATGGTTTCTCTTGAGTGTGATTATCTTCAGGAAGAACAGAATGTTCTGGGCATACTTCAAAATGGCTACTTTCCCACTCCTCCCAACTGGAAGCATGAGAGAATTTCTCTTGTATTTTCGTTGTGAGAATTTTGTAGAAGTAAAACTCAGCTGGGCGAGCATGCCTGTAATCCCAGCAGCTCTGGAGGCTGAGGCAGGAGGATTGTGAATTCAAAGCCAGCCTTGGCCAAAGTGAGATGCCAAGCAACTCAGTGAGACCTTGTCTCTAAATAAAATACAAAATAAGGCTGCGGATGTGGCTCAGTGCTTGAGTGCCCCTAAGTTCAATCCCCGGTACTCCCCAAAACAAAACAACAACAAAACATTTTATGTATGAATGGATCTCAGTTTATTTATCCATTCACCTGTTGAAGGAAGCATTGGTTGCTTCCAGTTTGGAAGATTATAAATAAAGCAGCTATAAACAATTACTTGTAGGTTTTTGGGTAGACTTAAGTGTTCATGTCAGTTGGGTAAATACTTAAGAGCATGATTGCTGGAGCATATGTTAAGACTGCATTTCTGTTTTAGTTAGCTTTTTCGCTGCTGTGACCCAAATACCTCATAAGAACAATTAGTAGAGGAAAGGGGGATCACGGTTTCAGAAGTCTCAGTCCATATACAGCTGGCTTCATTCCTCAGGACTTGAGGTGAGGCAGAAAATCATAGCAGAACAGTGTGGTAAAGCAGCTCAAGACATCACACCAGGAAGCAGAGAGGGAATCCACTCGCCTGATACAAAATATATTCCCCAAAGGCATACCCTCAATGACCCACCTCCTCCCGCCACACCCTACCTGCCTTCAGTCTCCACTCAATTAATCCCTATCACTGATTGGGTTAAGGCTCTCAAAACCCAATCATTTCACCTCTAAGCTTTTTTTTCATTGTCTCATACATGAACCTTTGGGGAACACCTAATATCTAACCCATAACAGTGTAGCTTTCTAAGAAACTACAAAACTGATTTCCAAAGTGTCTGTATCATGTTACATTTCCATCAGCAGTGCATGAGAATTTCTGTTGTTCCTCAATCTTGCCAGAAATTGGTATTGTTAGGTTTATACCCATTCTAAGTATGTAGTGGTACCGCATTGTTTCTATGGTTGGTTTGTTTGATTTGGTGGTGGTACTGGGTTTGAACTCAGAGTCCTGTGCCTGCTAGGCATGAGCCATACCACCCAGCTGGATGCCTGGCCCTCATTGTTGTTTTAATTTGCAATTCCTTAATGACAAATAATGTTGAACATTGTTTCATATGTTTGTCCCCCTTTTCTAAATTCATTTTAAATATGATCACTGTTAAAGAAAAGAGGATAACGTGTGTGATGTTTATAACATATGTAGGCAAAAACCTACGACAAAATTAACATTTGAAAAGAAGGGTAGGAAGAAACTGGTTTGTATTTCAATTGAGTTCTTATATTAAATATGAAGTGATAAAATATCAACTGAAGATAGAGTGATGAACTGAAAATATACATTGGGGGCTGAGGATGTGGCTCAAGCGGTAGCGCGCCCACCTGGCATGCATGCGGCCCCAGTTCGATCCTCAGCACCACATACAAACAAAGATGTTGTGTCTGCCGAAAACTAAAAAATAATAAATATTAAAAATTCTCTCTCTCTCTCAGAAAAAAAAATTAAAAGATATAAGATGGGTGCTATGGTTTAGATATGAGGTGTCCCCAGAAGCTCAAGGGTGAGATAATTCACACAAAAAAGAAAGAAAATATACATTGGTAAAATAAATAAAAGAATAAACAAGAGGTCTCCCTAAAAGTCAATAGTAGAAATAAAGTGTAATCATAAAAGAAAAATTAATTCTCAATCCAAAAGAAGATAGGCAAGTAAGAAAAAGGAACAAGAAACACATGAAACAAATAGAAAACAACTTGTAGGGTTCAATCCTCAGTACTAGGGGGAAAGAAAGATGAAATTATCAGACTAGATGAAAAATGAAGCCTCAACTACAGGAGACACATTTTAAATATAAATACACATATAGTTGGAAAGTAAAAGGATGGAAAATGATATTCCATCCAAACCTAACTATAAAATATTAAATATTTGTTCAAGAAGTGTGATTGTGTGTAGAAGCAAATGTTTGCCGGTGTGTTCTTAAGTGCTTACTTTGCAAAAAAGAAACACCAGAAGGAGAAATAAAAACTAATATAATCAAACTGTTATCCAGAGGGGAGTGAGGGGAGGGGTGGGGTTGTGGGGATGGGAAAGACAGTAGAATGAGACAGACATTATTATCGGTTACGTGCGTATGGTTACACTACTGAAGTGATTCTGCACCATGTACAGCCAGAGGAATGAGAAGTTGTGCTCCATTTGTGTACAATGTGTCAAAATGCATTTTACTGGTGTGGCTGTGGCTCAGAGGTAAAACACTTGCTTAGCACATGCGGGGCACTGGGTTCGATCCTCAGCACCACATAAAAATAAAATAAAGTTATTGTGTCTGGCTACAACTAAGTAAGCCAAAATATTTTTTAAAATGCATTCTACTGTCATATATAACTAATTAGAACAAACAAACAACAAAAGACTAGGAATGGAACCACCATATGACCTAACTATACCGCTCCTTGGTATTAAAGGCATCATACTAAAGTGATACATGCATACCAATGTTTATAGCAGCACAATTCACAATAGCCATACTATGAAACCAGCCTAGATATACATTAATGGATAAATGGATTAGGAAATGTGGTATATTTACACAATCAAGTTTTATTCAGTCATTAAAATGAAATTATGTCATTTGCAGGAAAACGGATGGAACTTGAGATAATTATGTAAAACAAAATAAGCCAAACTCTGAAGGTTGAGGGTGTGTTTTCTCTCATATGTGGAAGCTGGAGGGGGAAAAGGAAAAGAAGGGTGGAGTCAGGATCTCATGAAAATCAAAGGAAAAAGTCTAGAGGGTGGGAAGAGGGGAGGGATGGGGGGGAGTGCTGGGGAATGATACTGGCCAAATTTTATTGTTATATTGTGTTCATGTATGAATATGTAACAACAAATTCCATCATTATGTACAATTGTAATGCACCAATACTAAATGTGGAAAGAAAAAAAAAAAAACATTATCCATGCAAGAAGGGGAAAGCACCAGGCTGGAATAACCATTACTGTGAATACACTGTTTTATTTTTCAGTTTTGCAATGTGAATGTTTTGTGTGTTCAAAATAAAACTACATAAAACCCCATGACTTTCCACAGCAGTATGCAGACATTTAATACACACTTTAAACATAACAGACATGAATGAGCCTAAACATATATCGGTAGAGCCATTACAAGAGAGGAAAAAATATTACAAGTGACCTTACATTATGGTATTTTCTTCAGAGTATGTTTTTAGTACAAAGAAATCTTTTTTTTTCTTTTCTCCTTCCTTCCTTCCTTTCTTTTTTCTTTTGGTACTTGGAATTGAGCCCTCAGGTGCTCTATCACTGAGCTACATCCCCAACTCTTTTTATTTTTTTATTTTGAGACAAGGTCTCCCTCCCTAAGTTGCTGAGACTGGCTCTGAACTTGCAATTCTCCTGCCTTAGTTTCTGCAGTCTCTGTGATTATAAGTTTGCACCACCACACCTGGCCAGAAATTTTAAATTTTATTAAATCTTACTGTAAATAGTAATATTGGCATTATTACTTGGAACTATTTTACATACATCATATAATAGAGCAAATAGATAATTGTCTTTTTTTTTTTTTTTTTGGTGTTGGGGATCAAACCCAGGGCCTTGTGCATGTAAGGCAAGCACTCTATCAACTGAGCTATGTCCCCAGCCCAATAATTGTCTTAATATTATTATGAACTAATATTTTCAGTGTAAGAGAAACGTGATATAAGCATAACATCGGTAAGTTTTTTAAAAAGTAAATAATTGTGAAATTAAATTTGAATTGGAAATATCTGTGTTTTCAAAAAATACTTCATAGCAATGTCCATTGAAATGACACCCCCAGTAGTAATGATCACTGCTAGTCTCTCGTTTGTGGTCTATAAACACCATCCCCCCACTAAAAGGAAACTTTTTACAGGAATACTGATTGCTAGTATGGGGTAGGAGTGAGCCTGAGA
Organism: Spermophilus citellus; assembly: GCF_964194105.1. Lineage (NCBI taxonomy): Eukaryota > Metazoa > Chordata > Mammalia > Rodentia > Sciuridae > Spermophilus > Spermophilus citellus. The sequence goes on from NC_138184.1 coordinate 208,001,471, forward strand.
CAATTTGTTTTCTTTTGTTACAGAAAACAAGAGAGCAAGACACATGAGCCATAATGAAGACATACAAAACCAAAAAAAAAAAAAAAAAAAAAAAAAAAAAAAATCCAATGCACTGTACAATTTAAAATGGTTAAGATGGGGCTGGGATTGTGGCTCAGGGGTAGAGTGCTTGTCTAGCACATGTGAGGCCCTAGGTTGGATCCTCAGCACCACATAAAAATAAATAAATAAAATAAAGGTATTGTTTCCAAACACTTCCAAAAAGTAAAAAAAAAAAAAAAAAAAAAAAAAAAAAGTTTAAAAATAATAAAATAAAATGGTTAAGATGGGAAATTTATGTTATGTGTGTGTTAAAGGTGGATGGTGGCCCCCTCAAATTCATATGTTGAAACCCTGACCCCTCTTGGAATGTGACTATTCAGAGATAGGGTCTTCGTCATTAGGGTGAGCCATAATCCAATATGACTGGTGTCCTTATGAAAAGAAGAAAGGTGGCCATGGAGAGACAGGGAGAGAACCAGACATGCCTGTGCAGAGAGGCATGTCACAACACAGGCTCATGCACAAGAAGATTGTGTCTATAAACCAAAGAGAGAGACCTTAGCAGAAACAGACCTTCCAGGCCCAGGGACACATGACTCTAATGCGAGCAACTCAGGATGTTGAGATAAGAGGATTGCAAGCTTCAGAACAGCTTGGACAACTTAGTGGGACCCTGTGAAGAAGAAGAAGGAGGAGGAGGAAGAGGAGGAGGAGGAGGAGAAGGAGAAAAAGAAAAGGAGAAGAAACCAAACCTATTGATGTTGACACCTTGATCACCTTGATCTTAGACCCCAGCCTCCAGAAACACGAGAAAATGAATTTCTGTTGTGTAAGCCACCCAATCTGTGGTATTTTATTATGGCAGCCCCAACAAACGAATATAGTGCATTTTTGCCACAATATCGAAAACAAATACACACACAAAAACAAACAAACAAACAAAAACCCTAAATTGACTCTTTAAAAAAGAGAGAACCCATCATCACAAGCAAACAATACTACATATTGGCCACAGAGTGTCTGGGAGCTTGTGGAAGGTGTTAGAAAGTGTGAGGCACGTCCACAGGTGACCAGCATATCCGAGTGCGTCCTAATCTCAACTGAGCCCTCAACACTGGTGGGCGGCCCTTTTGTCTATCCTTGTTTGGGGCTCTCTCCCAGAACAAGCCTTCACCTGACCAAGTCCACTGAACTATGTGGACTGCTAGGGCCTTCTCTCAGCAGATAACTTAGTGGAGAAAACAGGGACCAACCAACTTGCATTCTTCTTCCCCTCTGAGCCTTCTACAAACCCTCCCTTCCATACCCTCTCCTATCCTTTCTTCTTTCCCTCTACTTTCTCTCTCTTTACCTCCCACAAATTTGTATGTGTGTGTGTGGGAGGAGGGTGCTGGGAGTCAAACCCAGGGCCTTGTACGTGTAGCAAAGCTCTCAACCACTGAGCCATACCCCAGCTCCTCTAGCAGTGCCTCACCATGGACAGCCCCAATCTTTGTGGCTTCCTAACCTCCTTAGGATGCTTCCTCCATCAATCCCTCCCCTATTCTTTCTCTCTTTTTTTATCATAACTTCACCCTCCCTCTACTGGCTCCTTTCAGAAGTATATAAATAAGTTCAATCTCCCTCATGCCTAATTCACTCTATCTTGACCCTAAGCTTTCTCTAGCTACCTCAAACTCTCCTTTATTTTCTTTTTATACACCATTCTTAATGGAATCCTCTACTCTTACTCTCTTCTTCATTTCCTATTCACTCGGCTGTCCCATGAGTTCAGGCTTCTGCTCCCATTATTGCACAGAAATCATCTCGGTAGTTCAATGGTAGAGTGCTTGCAGAATATGTGCAAGGTCTGGGTTTGATCCCCAGCACACACACCCATATACACCCACACACACCCACACACCCACACACACACACAAACAAAATATCCCCCCAAACTGTCCAAAGCTATCAGCTAGGAATTATGGTGTTATTGGAAAACTCATTCATTCCATTATTCTCAATATGCAATCCATCTCTACACCCTAATGAAACTTTCTTCCCAACATTACTCCAATCCTTCTCTCCCCTTTATTCTATTACTCCACACAGTTTGCACTCCGGCCTGGTTATTCTGCTGCCTTCCCTACTATTCCATGCTGCTGACATTGCCAGAGTAATTTTCCCCAAACACAAGGCTTTTGTTGCCAACTATCACTCAATTTGTCTGAAACCAAACACATCCTTTATTTATATTGATTTTTCCCTTGAGCAGGTTGCGGAGGTACACACCTATGATCCCATTTACCACAGAGGTTGAGGCAGGAAGTTCAAGGCCAACCTGGGCAATTTAGCAAGACCCTGTCTCAATATAAAAAGTAAAGAGTGGCTGGGGTTGTGGCTCAGCATGTGCGAGACGCTGGGTTCGATCCTCAGCACCACATAAAAGTAAATAAATAAAATAAAAAGGTATTGTATCCAACTACAACTAAAAAAAATATTAAAAAAAGAAAAAAGAGCCGAGGATACATCTCAGTGGTAAAACAAACCTGAGTACCAAATAAATATAAAGCACTCCCATATTTCTCCATCATTTAGTCCTTAAAACCTCAGAATTGCTGGGCATGGTGGCTCAAATCTGTAATCCCAGCAATTTGGGAGACTGAGGCAGGAGATGGCAAGTTTGAGGCCAGCCTCTGAAATTTAGTGAGGCTCCAAGCAACTTACTGTAGCTCAGTGGTGAAGCATCCCTGGATTCAATCTCCAATACCGAAAAAAAAAAAAAAAAAAAAAAAAAACCCTTCCAGAATTACCTCTGAACTTTTGCCCTCTTAGTCCCTCAACTTTCTTGTTATTTAACAAGCACTGTTGAATTTTCCTTTGTTTACCTCCTTGGTTGGTCCTTTCCATTTGCATCTCTGGACTAACTCTGGTCTGTCAGGGAGTTCAGCATCTTTTTTTTTTTTTCTTTGGTGGTGCTGGGGATTGAACCCAAGGCATCGTATATGCTAGGCAAGTGCTCAACCATTGAGATATATCCCTATGCCCTCAGAGTATCTTTCAAGAACTGATATGAAGATGGTATGGAGACAATATTTGGCTGGGTGTCTGGGAATGCCCCATTCCTGCCCCACTCAGGATATGGGGAAGAATAACAAGGAACCCCATGCATCATCTCTGGGGAACCTTTTCTTTTAAAGGTGCTACCCCAGGAAAATGGAACTTACTCTGCATTCTCCAATTTCAGCAAAATTTTCTTCATGTGTGCAGCATGTGTAGAGGGGGTGAAGAGTAGCGTTTCTTGCTTACCATCCTGTGTCCATCCTGTCTCCACATTAGGGGGTGTAAGGAGGCAGAGAAGCTGGGAGCCCACTAGATAACCAGAGGCTCAACTCATATTTGTATTCCCTGGTGAGTCTACATTATCATGATCTTAGTCTTTGCTCAAAATTGTCAAAAACTATCTGTTGGACTGAGTTAAGCACCATTTTTCAGGGAGGTCATGAGGACCCATGTGCAAATTTTTTGTCATTAGTGTGGCTTTAAGACTGTGGCAGATGGAGAACAGGTCTGTCAAATTAATTGTCCAGTGACAAGATCAGTTGAATTTAATTAAGAGGTGAAGAAACCTGGGTGCAGTTTACCAGAATGTCATCAACCTCATAACCTTGTCAGTAAGTCCAGAAAGAACTAAGTAAGTAACCATAAGAATCTAATTGTAGGACAGGGTCTTAGAGAACCCTGTAGACACATCATCTATAATATAGGAGACCTGATGTCTTCACAGCAATGGCAGACCCTCTCTGATGCATTTGAGCCAAAAATCTCTGGCTGAAAGGCAGCCTCAGCCTGATGAGCTAAGAATCCCCATTCTCCTGCAGAGGTTAACCTGGTCAGTTTGGGGGCAGTAACCTCAATTTGCTTGGGAGGATAAACATCATTTAATCCTAAGGAGGTTCAAAATTAAATATAAGAATAGTGAATAAATCAAGTCCACAGTATGCATACTCTTCTTGTGTTAATCTTGGTCATATTCTGTGCAGTTTGGTATTTTCAATGTTTGTACCATTTAGAGAATTTATCATATTAGAGAATCTGACCAAGAGCCTTGTGGAGTTTGATGTTTTCTATTTTTATTTTTCTATTTCTTTTATGAAACATTGGTCATAACCAACTAAATTACTTTTGTGCTTCACGAGAGGGTACTGTTCTGCAATCTGAAAGCCCCTGGTGATGGTTAAAAGTGTAACTCTGAGGTCAAGCTGATGGCTTTCAGAATGGCTCCATCTCTTACAATCTGGGGTTGGGCAAGTAACCTCTACACGTTCTTGTTTCTCTCCCTGAGAATGAAGTGAGGAGGGTGATAATATGCCTGTTAGTGCAAGTACTGGGTGTGATGAGGAAAGGGCCAAAGAGGGAATGCTTTCTGAGAGAAATGGAATTAATGATGAGACCTGAAAGAGTAGTAGGAATTATTCAGATGAAGGTTCTAGTAGGTAAGAAAGAAGTGCAGAAGGCTGTGGGTAGAGGGAGCAGTCCTTGCAAAAGTTGTGAAGTGGCAGAATTCTTAGACTCATATGACCTGAGAGCATCTCAGTTTGATGAGAGATCTGTGGCAGATGAGGTCATCAAGGGCCCCAAAGGCACCTCAAAAGAATTCTAGAGGTTAACTTAAGTGTAATGGGATCTCATTAATCATTTTAAACAGGGAAATAACATGATTTACTTTTTTAATCATTTATGATTTTTTGTTTTGTTTGTACTGCTGGGGATCAATCCAGTCTCACCCAGGGTCTTGTGCATACCAGGCAAGGACTCTACTTCTGAGCTATACCCCAGCCTTTGATTTACTATTTTGAAAGACCATTCAAGCTATAGTGTGGAGAATGGATAGGAGAGGGCAATTCCAGAAGCAGGGGGACCAAGAAGAGTCTATCCACCAGAGAAGACAGCATCCTGAACCATGGTAAGAAGTGGTAGAGAGAAAGTTTAAAAGCTCAAATTGTCTGGGAGGACCTGAGCAAGAGAGGAAGGGATAATGGATTATTCCTAGGTTTCTGATTTGAGCATCTGGGTAGTTGATGGTGACACTCACTGTCTTAGAAAACCCAAGATAAAAGCACATTCAACTTTTAAAATTTTCTGTGCTGGGGTGAACGCAGGGTCTTGCACTTGCTAGAAGAGTATTCTACCACTGAGCTATACCCCCAGCCCAAGATATTTCATTTTGGGATGTTAGATTTTGAGGAATTGAAATCTTCTTGAAAATGTATGCTTCTTAATTTTGTTAAGCTGTTTTCTGATACCTGTAGGATGTTAAGTCCCTAATACTATGGCTCTTGCACTATGATATGCATAAAAATCACCAGGCATGGATGGCTTAGGGATGTTAAAAATGCAGGTTCTTGGCGCAGTGGCTCTTGCCTGTAATCCCAGTTACTCAGGAGGCGGAGGCAGGAGGATGACAAGTTCTAGGCCAGCCAGAGCAATTTAGCAAGACCTTGTTTTAAAATAAAAAATAAAAAGGACTGGGGATGTAGCTCAGTGGTAGAGCTACATTCGATTTCCAACGTGGGGGCGGGGGAAGGGGAAAAATGCTAGTTGGTATGCTAACGAGCCAAGATTCTAACGATACCAATTGGGGAACTACGTTTAAACCACGAGTCTGAGTGATTCTTATGGAGGTGGTCTCCTGCTTACTTTTAAAACAAACAACAAAACTACCCCTCATGTCTCCAAAATCAGGTTGTGCTCCCACTGTCTATTCATTTGTCAGGCACTTGCTTGGGGAGTCCCAATTGCTTCATATAAAACTACATGAGAGCAAGAGCAATGACGTTATTTATTTATTTATTTTTAGTATTTTGCGTTGCTAACAGGTGTATCTTAAGCGCACACAGAACAACATTCGGCACAAAAAGGGCTCCCTAGAAATGTTTGCTGAACGAATGAGTGAATACATTTCATTATCTTGCTTTGTATAAAAACTTTTGCTTTTAAAAATCTGGGTAGGGCTTGAAAAGTCACTGCGAAGAGAGGGTGAGGGTGCAAATGGCCCGACAAAGCGGAGAAAAGTGCGAGAGTGAGTGCCTTTCCGATCGTCCTGACACACTCCGGAGGTCCTAATTCCTCGGGCTGGGGGCGAGAGATGACACTCTTTTCAGATCAGCAACCATTTTATGCTTCATGCACCCCTTCTCTGCGGCGACCACGTTTTGTTCATCCAGTCGCTTTCATGGTTCCGGCCCCAGACAAACGTATGCAGTGACAGGAGACTTCAAGGAGTAGGCGGGGGGACGCCAGAAACCTAGCCGAAAGCCCCCTCCCCAACCCGCCGCGGAGGAGCAGCGCCGACCTCCCCATCATGGCGGCCGCGGGCGGGGAAGCCGAGCCGTGCGTCGCGTGCGTGCCTCCTCCCTCCCCTCCCCCTCCTCGGCGGCGGCCGCGGCGGCAGAGGCGGCAGCGCTCGCCATTGCCGCTGGTGGCAGGAGGCTGCGAGGAGCCGGCGCGGTCGCAGTCTCCACGGCGCAGGCCCACGGTAGCGCAGCCGCTCTGAGGTGAGTGCCCTACCGCGCAATCTCCAGCTATTTCAGCCCCGGCGCAGCCGCAACACGCCGCCCGCCCGCCGGCCGGCCGGCCCGCCCCGCAGCCGGCACCCTGCCGCCCCCGGCTCCGGGCCTGGGCCCCCGCTGGATTCGGCCCGCCTGGGGCTGGGGGCCCCGGCCCGGCCCAGTCAAACCGCCACCCCGAGGATGCGCAGGCCGCACTAGGCCCCAGGCGTCCTGGCGGACTCGGGAGGGAGGCGCTGCCCTCCTGATAGCTCCAGGGTTCCGGCCTGCCCTGCCGCCCGAGGCTCTCGGGGCCGCGGCCTCCTCCCGGTGGTGGAACCCAGAGCCCGGCCTTCCCGCGGGCTCGGGAGCGGGCGGCCCGGGAGAGCGCGCCGGGCCCGGGAGCGGGAGGTGGGCGGGCTGCGCGGGACCGGAGCCGCGGCTCGGCGTTCGCCCCCTGGGCCCTTCCCTGGTCTCGTTCGCGGGCGGCACGGCCCGGCGGGACCGGGCGGGGCGCGGGAGCTGCTGTCTCCTGCGGGAGAAGAGGCTGGCTGAGCTGACGACCTCCGAAGCTTCCCTCCCGCCGGGGTGGCGTGGGCTTGTTACCCAGGTGGACTGGGGGACGCTGGAATATGGCGCGTTGCCCACCTTCTTGCAAGTTGTTAGGAGGCGGCCCAGGCGGCAGTTCGAGGAGGAGGGCGCAAAGTCCTTTTGTACGCAGAAATAAGGAGCGACATTGTGTTTTTTTCCCCAGCGGAGATGTGACCATGGCGGGGTCTCAGTTCTTCCTGTCCCTGGGGTGGTGATCTCTTGGGTAAGGGAGGGGGGAGTGGCGCGCCCCTACTAAGGAACCGAATCTTTGCTACTGGAAAGACGGGGCTCGGAGATGGTCTTGTGCGTGGTATTATTACCGTATTCCCAGCCTTTTGGGGGAATTCGAGGGTTTGCCATTGCATGTTATGCACTTCACTGTACCGTGATGTCCACCACTTCTCTCACCTGTTGTGTTGTTGCTTCTGGTCCCAAAGTTTCTACTGTGCATCTAACTGTGCCCACCAAAACTTGAAGTTATTTTAAAATCTTAATGTTTTTAGGGCTTCAAATGATATCTGCCAACCAGTTGGAGGAGCTGTTGCCTGTTCACCTTCCCTTCTTCCAATCATTAAGTTAGAATACTGTATATTAATTGTTTGCTCTAGAGCTGGTGTCAGTTGTGCTGAATTCTTTTTTGTGGTCATAGCAAAATTTACATATTAAAAAAGTGTTTAAAGGATATCATTGCATTGGGAGAAAGGTAGTGTGAGTGAGCCTGTCAACCTGGACGGTGTTCAATAGTATGGGTACAGCTTTTGTAACAGGGCATCTTCTGTGCTCACAGTGGTCCTTTTCCCGTTCTATCTCAGCTTTGTCTCTTAAAAAATTCCTATTATTATTATTATTAGGCCTTGAACAGTAGGTTATTGGATTCGTCTTCACTCAGGGAAAGCTTTGGAGATGTGTGTGTGTTTTGGTTTCTTAATTCAGTAGTATCCTGACTCCCTAGAATTGTTTGAAAGTTCCTGACAAGTTATCCTATAAATTAGTGAAAATTTGACTAGCTTTATCTATGCATCTGAATGTAATTTCCTTGTGAGTGCAAAAGGCAACATACAATTACCATATGTAATGTAGTTTATTTAACTCTTGGCTCCTAAATTGTGTGCAGAATTTTTTGTCTGGGGACTCCTCCTGCCGCATTTTTCTTTGGTGCTGGGGATCATGCTCAGAGCCTTGGGGCATGCTAATGCTATACCACTGAGCTACACTCCCCAGCCCTTTTTTTCTTCTGATAGTACACTTTCTTTCAACAGGGTCTTTGACCAAAACAAACAAAACAAAAATCTGATTAGAATAACTGTTTATTTAATCCTTTGGCTCACCTTATTTGCAATATCATAGTCTCAACACTCAGCATAAAGGAGGGAAAATGACCTTTTGCTTAATAGTGAGTAGTCCATATTCTCATTTAGAGAGAAAAAGGAAAAAAAAATCTCACGCAAATAATTTTGCGTGTTTTAATGCTGTGTTTTAAGGAAATTTAGCTTCTGGAGTTAGTTACAGTCACCTAAGGGACTATAGGAGTTATGAATGTCCTTGTCCAGATACAGAGGGAATAAAAGCAGAAAGGATTTCAGTTTTTCCTCCCAATTCATGTGTAGTCCAGTGGAATCCAAAACTGGAATTTTTTTTTGTTTTATTAAAACATAGTTATGCAACCATTGCTGTTTTAGTTAGGGTGTTGAAGGCCAACTTCCTACAATTAAAATACGAGTTTACATTGCCTGTATACCAGATTTAACCAGCCCTCTGCGTTGTTTTCAAGAAGCATTGTAAATGAAGTACACAAAAATGGGTGATTGAGAAATTAAGCTTTTTATCTAGGATTAATTTTTTACAACTTTTCTTATATGTAGTAAGGCATTCAGTAAATGTTTGTTGGGGAACAATAATGATGAATGACAATTATTGAAATTAAGCCTTTTTCATAAGTATTTGAAAAGGCATGATGAATTTTTGGTTTGGTGGGAGGACTATGAACCTCAGCCTTCAGAAGCACACACTTCAGGAAGTTAATGTGTATGTCAACTTCTGTCAGATGTCTTTAGACAAGCCCTGTGCTTGATGCTGAAGCAGGCTTATTCATCTACTCCAGGTTGAAGGGTGAGGGGAAACTGTGGGTTGTTGAGTTTCACAAATACCTACTCTAACCTCAAGAGTTTATATGCATCCTTTCTGGGTCTGTAATCAAGGCCAGTCCAGGAAATGGGATATTTGAGAATTGAGATGTGTATGTGTGACTATATATGATGCTTATTAACATAGAAATAGTATTTGGAAAATCCATTTTACAAAATATCATTCTTTGGTTTTGTAAAAAACATTTCAGAAACTGTTCAATGCTAAGGACATTTTCTTTCAGCTCTTTCATGTTTTCCTTGAAAGCTAAGGCTAGTGTTTTCAGCCTAAGCTTACCCATGAATGTTGAGTAAAATAGCCATGAGAAAGAAACCCACTTGTTAAATTTCTTTTAGAAACATTTTATTTAGTCCAAGTCCAGTGTTTTTTGAGTCTCTGGATACATATTAATTTTTGTGTTATGTATCATATAGTTACGTCTTTATTAACTAGGGGGGTGCATTATCCACTTTGTTGGGTGTTCAGTTTAGTGCTTTTATCCATCAGTATTTTAAGGTGAACAGGCTAGAAGAGAAATAATAAAGGTAAAATCTATTTTGGTGTTTGCAAATTACAACCACATTGAGTTATTGGAAACTTTTAATCTCAGAGTAACAAAAATTCTTTGTTTGAGATTATTTTTTAAAATTTTTTTTAGTTGTTGATAGACGTTAGTTTATTTGTGTATTTATATGTGGTGCTAAGAATCGAACCCAGTGCCTCACACATGCCAGGCAAATGCGCTACTGCTGAGCCACAACCCAGCCCTGTTTGAGATTATTTTATGTAGCATGGACAAAACTTGAATAATGAGTTTTAGACTGCTCAAGGAAAATAATGGGATTATATATATCTTGGAATATATATATTTTTCTAAAGTGCAGTTCAGAGTTAGGCTAATGTGTTTTCAACTTCATGCAATGCAATTTAGTTGCTGAGATATTAAAAATGTTTCATCATGTGTTGTTGTTTTGTTTTTTTTTTTTTTTTTAAGCAGGTTACAGGTTTATTTTTTAGTTTTTGGCGGATACAACATCTTTGTATGTGGTGCTGAGGATCGAACCCGGGTCGCACGCATGCCAGGCGAGCGTGCTACTGCTTGGCCATATCCCCAGCCCTCATCCTGTGTTCTTTATGCCTAAAATGTTCTAAATATGTGCATTTATATGATATCAAATTAAACCTATGAACTGAAGAAATGCCAGAAATACAGCTGTTTAAGATGATTGAATATATTAAGGAACAAAATTAGTTGCAGTTGTGGCAGGCCTACTACATTTGTGATCCTTTGAGGCAAATCTGTATTCTGTCACTGATATCAGTCACTTATTTAAAAGAGATAATTTGACCATGAGGGAGACATCTGCTTTGGCCAACCTCAAATGGTTTAAAATTCCACCTGCACCAAATCATCAGGCAATTTCTTTAAGAAGCCATGTCTTGTAAAGAAGGTATGTGTGGTTGAAGAGGGAAAGGGAAAGTGACATCTGATTAAAAAAAAAAAAAATTGGTGGGGATATTTGAAAAAAAAATGTAGTTGTGGATGGACAGAATGCCTTTATTTTACTTGTTTATTTTTATGTGGTGCTAAGGCTCGAACCCAATGCCTTGTACGTACTAGGCAAGGGCTCTGCCACTGAGCTACAGCCTCAGCCTAGGGTGAAGATATTTTTAAACCTACTTTAATCATTTTGGTGATTTAGAGTATCTCTTGTTTGTGGTAATTGCATTTTTTATTATATAAGCAGTGTATTTAATTGGGGTATGCTGGTTTCTGTGGTTAGAAATGTGAAAAGTTTGATAATTTAAGTGGACATTATCTTAAGATTTCTTAAAGTGGTGCCTGTTGGATAAACTATATGGGCCTTTTTAAGGCATCTTTGTGAAGGATGAACTTCAAATGCTTGTATGTTAAGACCTTTTTTTTTTTTTTTTTTTTTTGAGAGCTTGTATTTTACTGTTGCTAGTTGTAAAGTCTTTGCTCTTTAGAACTTAGTCTGTTTTGTTGCTGCTCCTGAATGCTAATGTGGTTAGGCTGGCAGCTAAACCTACAAATAACAAGAGGAAATTAGGAAATGTCCCCATGAAACATTGCTTAAAGCTATTAAAGCAGTGGACTAGAAATGGGGAGCTAGGGATCAGGAGACCTAAGTTTTGTTTTGTGTTCAGAAGAGAGTGAGGCATACCCTCCATTGAGAAATAACCTCCTTATGTGTGTCCTTTTTTTAGAGTTTTGCCATTCATTTACCAGACATTGATTAAAGACATTGAACATTCTTGTCATGTGCTAGGTGCTAGAGTCACAAGTGAACTGGGGGCCTTGTCTAGGAAAGGATAAAGATTGGGCTCTTCTAACTATAGTATAACTTGTTGAAAACCAAAATAGAGTAAAGAAAGAGTGGTGTGGCATTGGGAAGAGAGGGAGGGATACCTTTTGGGAAGGGGTCAGTGACAGGGAAAATAGGTGAGGTTAGGGATCACTTTTTTCATGTAGGAGAGGTTTGAGGCCTCTGAAGGAAAAATAGCATTTTTACTGATAGAGAAGAGGAGGCTACAAGAAGGCCATCAACAGTATAATTTGAGAAATGGCAAGTAAAGTTTACTGTAGTTGTGAGTACTAGAAAATGGAACCAATAAAGTTGTGGCTTCATAGGAAGAGTTTGTAATGGCATGCTCAAAAGCATGGATTTTATTCTGTAGGTATTTTGGGGACTATATGAAATTTGAGTAGGAAATCTACTCTGATTTTGAATTTTTTAAAGTAATATCTTTTTTTGTGTGTGTGTGTTAATGCTGGGGATTGAATCCAGGACCTTGCTCATGCTAGGCAAATGCTCTTACTTTGAGATACACCTCCAATTCTTACTCTGTTTTTAAAAAAAGATGATGTGAAGATTGGATTGTATACCTTTGAGACTACTAAGTTGTGATTTAAGAGGAGATAAATTCTGGAGATTATTTTTAAAATTGTCAGGTTTTGGTGGTATTTGAGTACAAGATTATAATCTGGTTAAAGGATGAAAATGTATTTAAGTTAGAAATTGTGTAGGAAGAACAGAATTTGAGGAGGAAGATAATAGGGCATTATTCCAGATGTGGTCAGTTTGCGGAGGGAATGAACTGACTGAATCGAATGTAGGGATTAATTAAGAGATTTGCATTCATCAGCATAATGTCATATGGAAACTGTAAAAATAGTATAATATTAGAAGTGAGGAAAAAACTAAGGGCAGCCTTGGGAACATCAACATCTGAGGGTCAACTAGAAGAGGATCCTAGAGGGAAGTTGATGAAATTGTGAATAATTAATAGAATGATGTAGGGTTGAAGAAGCTGAGGAGAGGGATTAAGAGAATCTTAAGGGCTGGAGATATGGCTCAAGCGGTAACGCGCTTGCCTGGCATGCGTGGGGCGCTGGGTTCGATCCTCAGCACCACATAAAATAAAGAAGTTGTGTCCACCGAAAACTGAAAAATAAATATTAAAAAATATTTAAAAAGAATCTTAAGAGGGATGTTTGCCATGTGAAATACTACAGAGAACTTACTGGGATAAAAATTGGATTTGGCATTTAAGAGGTAAAAGAAATTGTATGTATGTATTATGCATGTATTTTGCCAGGCATCATGATAATTTAGACAATATATTTCTAGAGCATTACTAAATATGGGTAGAGGGCCTTTGAAACCCAATTTAATAGAAGACCCATGCTTAGAAATAGGTTTTGTTTTTCCCTTTCTCTCATGGGAATGGCAGCTTGAAAGTTTCAGGAGGTGACCCCCAGTGGGGACTTCCTAAAAATCTTTTCTCCCCATTGTTGGGCTTTTGTTGTTTAATTTTTTATTAACACCATCTTGAAAGCCTGTTTCTAATTCTGAGAATTAGAATCCATTTGAGTTGCTAGTCTCTTAAAATACAAATTCCTCTTGGAGGATTTTGAGGTTTTATGATATTAGTATGTTAAATATAGGGATTTAATACCTAAGATTTATGATTCTGGGGTTCAAGAAAATATATTTTGACTGCATGACCCTGAATCTCTTGAAACTGCATGAAAAATTTGTACGAGTACCTGTGCAATAATGTGGGGACAAGGGTTCCTTCTCACTTTTACAAGATTCTCAAGGAGCTGGGCCTCGTGGTGCACACTTGTAATCCCAGTGGTTTAGGAGACTGAGGCGGAGAATCACAAATTCAAAGCATGCCTCAGGAATTTAGCAAGGGCCTAAGCAATTTAGGGAGACCCTTTCTCAAAAATAAAACATAAAAAGGGTTAGGGATATGGCTCAGTGATTGAGTGCTCTGGTTAATCCCTGACTACCCACCACCACTACCACCACCAAAAAAAAAAAAAAAAAAAAAAAAAAAAAGATTCTCAAGGAGCTTTTGACACAAAAGTTAAGGGTCTTTTCACAAACATTAATGATTAAATAAAGTGTTGATTGTGTTAGTTGGCTGAAACCAGTTATCTTTACTAGTGGAATAAATCAAGGGAAAGAAATTTTGAGTGAGTGTCTAGGTGAGGAACTTTTGGAAGACATGAGGCACCTCTTTTTTGGGGGGGGCAAGTACCGAGAATAGGGGCACTCAATCACTGAGCCACATCTCCAGCCCTATTTTGTATTTTATTTAGAATCAGGGTCTCACTGAGTTGCTTAGTGCTTTTGTTGAGGCTGGCTTTGAGCTGGTGATGCTGCTGCCTCAGTCTCCCAAGCCTCTGGGGTTACAGGCACATGTCACCGTGCCTGCCTGATTCACCTCTTAGAGATGGGAGTAAGGACCACCAGGAGGAAGATAGGGGGAATGCTAAAATAAAGCTTAATAACCAGTTTCAGAATTTTGCCAAGTATTTTATTAGAGTCCTTATTTTTTGTTTATTTGTTTTTAATACACCAGAACTCATACTAATAGATGACTCTTTATGCTCTATTGATACAGTAGGCTTTGGGGGTGATTTAATGGTAACACATTGTAGTGTTCACATACAAGAATGATATGAATAAATGGGTAATCTTAAACTGAAAACTTGTGTTATTTAATTTGTAAGTAGCTTGTTTGTGGATTACCTGTTTTGACACATAATAATTGTATACGTGTGCTACAGTGTAATATTTTTACTTATATTTTATATTTTTACTATTGTTTTAAAGAAAAAGTGTGTTTTGAAGGAAACAGGTTACTTCATCAATTATACTGGCAGACAAAATTCATTTTTGAGTTAGAAGTTGCTTATATTTCGGAAAATTTCAAAGGTGTACAAATGTTTCAGTGATATGGGATAAGATAAAGAAAAAGGAAAAACATTTTCTTATTTAGTTTTTCTTACCATAAAATGAAAGTACTGTTGAACTATTTTGTAAGGTCTTTCAGAAATACAACAATTATGGAATACCTTGAGATCTAAGGTGATTTAATGGAAACACATTGTAGTGTTCACATTTCTAAAGTCATGAATAAAATGTAGGTATTTAAAAACATTATTTATAAAATATTCCATACTAGAACTTATTTGATTTCTACATTATTTCTTTCTGAAACTTTAGATAATTGTTCATTTTTAGTTTCTTCCTGAAGTCTTTGGATCTTTGAAATCAGATTGGGAGACAGTTTTGTCTGCTAGTCCCTAGTTGCCAGGGCAGTGATCTTCAAACTTTTTTTTTTTTCTTGAGCTACACCATTAGCACAATCTCCACATTTAAAAAAATAATAATTTTCAGTTGTCAGTGGATTTTTTATTTACTTACATGCGGTGCTGAGGATCAAACCCAGGGCCTCACACATGACAGGCAAGTGCTGTACCACTGAGTCACAACTCCAGCCGATCTCCATACTGTTAATTGCTAAACTTATAGTTAAAATAATTAATATCAGTTGGCATTGTTTTGTAGGATATCCTATGAAAGTTAGTAAAAGCAAGAATGATATGAAATAATGGATAATCTTAAACAGAAAACTGTTATAACTATAGTGACCCTACTATGCTATATAGAACACAAGAACTTAATCCTTTGATACTATTTATGTACTCATTAATTAACCTTTTTCTATCCCTTTCTTCCCAGTACTCTTCCTAGCCTCAGGTAACCACTATTATATTACCAACTTCTATGAGATCAACTTTAGCTTCCACTATGAGTGAGAACATTGGGTATTTCTGCCTGACTTATTTCATTTAACGTAATGTCCTCCAGGTTCATTCATAGTGCTACAAAATGGATTATCTTTACATTTGCTAAATCTACAAAGAGTGTCCAAATAAAACTAGAATATTTTGTCTTTTCCTTTGGGCACTTGTGTTTGTTTTGTCTTTCATTAAACAATTATGACAATTTTTGGTAATATATCTTCCATATAAAAGTGGCCCATAAGGGGCTGGGATTGTGGCTCAGCAGTAGAGTGCTCGCCTAGTGCTTGGGGGGCCCTGGGTTCGATCCTCAGCACCACATAAAAATAAATAAAAAAGGGTATTGTGTCCAACTACAACTAAAAAATAAATATTAAAAAAATAGCCCATAAGTCATAGAACCAGCCAAGGTTTGCTAAGTAAGAACAATGTCATAGAACTAGCATCTTGACCCAAAAGCTAGCTTCAGGTAATAAATCCGAAGAAAAAAATAATAATCCTGATATATCACCAATTACATGGCTTAAAATTTTTGCCTTTTAAAATTCTTGACTCTAAAGTTTCTCTTAAATAAAAATTCCTTCTAAAATCTGAGTCTCTTGTAAGACTATAGACTGTATATTTTATATAGAGACTATAACATTTTATACTATATATTTTTATATATTGTAATTTAGAAAGGCATGTAATATGTGCTCATTGTAAAACAGCAGAAGAGTAATCATGGTTTTACACAAAATTCGTATTTTAGTTGATTTATATAATTATATACCGTATGTATGCATATATAAAAATATAAAACAAAATAATACAGTGCATACTGTCTTGGACCTAAAATGTCTAAGCACATTTGATATTATCAGCCTTTTTTTATTCTGGAGATTGAGCTCAGGAACACTTTACCACTGAGCTATATCCCCAATTCCTTTTTTTTTTTTTTTTTTTTTTTTTTGAGAAAGGGGCCTACTAAGTTCCTGAGGGTCTTGATGAATTGCTGAAGCTGACTTTGAACTTTGATCCCCTTGCCTCAGCTTCCCAATTCACTGGGGTTACAGGTGTGGGCCACAGCTCCTGGCCTACGATCAATTTTTGTCCTGAAACATTAAAAAAATTTTTTTTTTTTTTATAGATAGACCTTTATTTTATTTAGTCACATGTGGTTCTGAGAATCGAACCCAGTACCTCACTCAGTGCCAGGCGTACTACCTGTGAACCCTGAAACATTCTTAATGGGGCAGTTACAAATCTATAGTTTAAAATTTTCTCTCAAATACACATTTACTTGAGAAATGCTTGCTATTTATTCCATGCTCTGTGGTTTTGCTGAGGTAAGGATAACTTTGGAGTAAGGGTGTAAAGGCTTGCTAATGAGAGCTTACTTAGTAAAGACTGAAAGCTAAATCCTGGGTTAACCTCAATTTCATTCACATATTAACTTGCTGCTTCTCCACTCTGGCATCATACTTCCTAAGCAAAGATTTATGTTTGCAGGGTAATTTCAGAAGTGAACATCTTATTTCAGTATATTGTTGGTCTTTCATGTAACCCTGGGACCTTCTGAGTTGTTATTCCCATTGATAATAAATCAAGTATTATTATTAGTGGTGGTATAATATAGTTATGTTAAAAATACCTTTTTTGGGAGGCTGGGGTTGTGGCTCAGTGGTAAGTGCTCGCCTCGCACATGTGGGACCCTGGGTTGGATCCTCAGCACCATATAAAAATAAATAAGTGAAATAAAGGTATTGTTTCCAACTACAACTGAAAAATAAATATTAAAAAAAATACCTTTTTTTAGGAAGAAAATCTTTGGAAGCTCAAAAGACTTTATAAAATATAAATATTTTTATTTCTATGAAATATGTAATTCATATTCCCCCAATGAAGTGATATATAATTTATGTGTGTATATAAAATTCTAATTTTACATATAAAGTAACTGGTCTTTCTCAAAGCTTCCTAAAGATTTTTATATAGTAGAATCCTCTTTAGAACTATTAATATAACCCAGTTTTCCTGACTACTCACTTAATTCTGTGTTTAATCCTTCTGATAGCTGTTTAGTTTTTGTACAAAGTGGTAACCAAATCTTGGGTAACATTTTTCATCTAAGTGCAGTCATACTTTGGCTTAACAATGGGGACACATTCTGAGAATTGCATTGGTAGGTGATGTTGTTGTTTAAGAATACCATAAATTGTGCTTACATAAACCTCGATGGTACAGCTTCCTTCCCACCTAGGCTATATGGTAGTGAATCTCTCCTAGGCAACAAGCCTGTACAGCATGTTACTGTACAGAATCCCAGTAGTTGATTATAATAGAATGGTGAATACCTGTATATCTAGGTGGAAAAGGGACTGTAAAAATACTACTTAAAAGAGGGTATGGGGTTGGGGTTGTGGCTTAGCGGTAGAGCGCTTGCCTAGCACGTGCAAGGTCTTGGGTTCAATCCTCAGCACCACATAAAAATAAATAAATAAAATGTATTGACAACTACAACTAAAAAAATTAAAAAAAAAAAAAAAAGGGTACATCTGTATCAAACACTAGAGAATGGAGCTATCAGGACTGGAAGTTGCTGTGGGTGAGTCAGTGACTGGTGAGTGCATGTGAAGTCCTAGGACATCACTATAGACTATTTTATAAACACTGTATACTTAGGCAACACAAAATTTGTGAATTTTTCTTCAGTAATAAATTTCTCATACCTTTCTGTAACTTTTTAATAAACTTTTTACATTTTAACTTCCTGACAGTTAACTTAAAACAAACATTGTACAACTGTACAAAAATATTTTTTCTAGGCTGGGGCTGTAGCTCAGTGGCTTGCCTAGCACCTGTGGGGCACTGGGTTCAATCCTTAGCACCACATAAAAATAAATAAAATAAAGGCATTTTGTCCGTCTAAAACTACATTTTTTTTCTTTTATAAGTTTCTATTTTTGTGGGGTGGAAGAATAATGTAAGTTGAACTCAGGAGTGCTCTACCATTGAGCTACACCCCTAGCCCTTTTTATTTTTTGTTTTGAGACATGGTCTCACTTAATTTCTCAGGCTGGCCTGGAACTTGTGGTCTTCCTGTGTAAGCCTCCCAAATTGGTGGGATTAAAGGCGTGCACTACAGCAGGCAAATAAAATTAAAAATTTTAATTTAATTTTTTGCTTCTAAAACTTGTGTTGTTATTTAAAACAAATTAAAGAAAAAAAACTTGTGTTGTTAAAAACTAAGCCACAAACACACATGTTAATCTAGGCCTATAGAGGGTCAGGATCATCAATATTACTGTCCTATCTCCACATCTTTTCCCACTGGTAGGTCTTCAGAGGCAAGAACACATGTAGAACTGCCATCTCTTAATCTTTTAAAGTGTTCTGCAGTTTCCTTTTCTCTTGCCTCTTCTTCAGCAGTGTATTCCTATTCCTTATTTATGCTTGACAAGATATTAACTCAGTGTCTTGTAGATGTAGTGGGAGGTAGAGAATCTGGGAATTAAAAAGTATTGATGTTTTGTCTCAGATTTTATTTTCATTTTTTTTATATCTGAAAAGAGTGAGAGCAGTAGCTAATTTTCACATGAGAGTCCACCAGGAGGATGGATTGTCATCTCTGAAGTTTTATAGCCAAATGTTACTCAAGGTCCTTTAAATAGATAGTCTTTGTTTAATATTAATTTAGTGCTTGTGGTACAGTAGTGATTCTTTTAGATTTGCACTGATTTGAACTTTTTAACTAGAAATAACGATGTTCTTATGAAATAATTGTTTTTCTTTAAAGATAAAAGATTGTGCAACTGTTCTGCATCAATATGCATACTCAGATTTGGCCAACCATTGGAGGTTCAGGATTCTATGTACACTGCCTATTCTTGGATACCTGGAATACACTGCATCACAAAATGAACTTCCTTTTCAAACTTGCCCTGTTCCATTCTTGGTTACCTCAGTCAATAGAGCCATTTCATCCAGTTTCTCACAGCAGACTCCTTGTCTTTCCATATTCTATAATCCTGTTCTTTTAACCTTCTAAATAAGCTTAGTCTGTCCTCTTCATTTTTACCACTACATTTCTATCTTAGCTGCTTGTTGTCTTTCTTGGACACTTGCAAGTGGTCACTTACATCCAGTGTGACCAGCCACTCGTACATTAGTGCAGCCAGAATGAACTGATTTTTCTAAATACATAGATCTGGACATGTTATCTTGGAATTTAGGATGAAGATGAAGTTGCTTAATGTGGCTGTGCTAAACTTTTGGACCATTTTGTACTAACCATTTTCCCTAACAGATTTTTTTTCTGTTTCTTGACTAGAAAGCCTTTTATTTCTTCTCTATGTAGGAAATCTTATACATTTTTTGAGTCTCTGCTCAAGCATAATTTCCAAGTTATGCTTGATTTCCCTCATTTTTTAGCTTTTTCCTTATGCATTCATTTATGCAATTTTATCTTTATTGCATATTACCCACCAGAATATAAGAGTGGATAATGTGCTTGTGTTCATCTTCAGGCACCAGACTTACCAGGAGATAGTACCTGACACATAACAAGCTGTCAGAATTATTTGAATGATTGTAGAATCCTCACAAAACTAATTTGTATTATTATACCTTATTGTTAGGCTGTTGTGGCACCATCTAACATTTTATAATTTTAGGGACTCATGGTGGAAAGAGATTCTAAGCCAGCTGTGTTGCTTAAAAGTAAAGTCATCAGTCACTCCTTGAACACATCAGTCTGACTAGTCTTTAACACATTTAGGTGGTTAGAAAGTATAATTTCAACTGAAATTTCTCCTTGGAACTTTATCTATTGATCTTGCTTCTTTTGTGGGGGTGGGGCTTCCAAAAACATAATTTCCATTTTCATTGTAAAGTCTTCTGAACTCTGTTTTAGTGTAAATATCCTTATAGCCTCCTTCAGCTTTCTGGGATAGGGTGTGCTTGAAATATGAAGTTTGGGGGCTAAATATAAATACCTTCCTTAACAAATTACAACAAATTTAGTGGTTTAAAACAAAAATATATTCTCTCACAGATCCAGAGACCCTTTGTTCAGAATCAAGGTGTTTGCAGGGCTGTGCTCCCTCAGGAAGCTCTAGGGAAGAGTCTGTCTTTTATGCTTTGTGTAGTTTTTGGTGGCTTGCCGTCACTTGTGGCTACATTAGTCAGGTGTTTGCCTCCATGGCCCCATTTTCTCCTACTCTTCTGTCTGTAATCTCCATCTGTCTGAGTTGTATGAGGACAGTTGTTGGTTTGTACCATCTTGTGACAATATAATTTCAGGATCCTTAATTCAGGGCTGGGGATATGGCTCAGTGGTAGAGTGTTTGCCTAGCATGCATGAGGCCCTGGGTTCAATCCTCAAAAAAAAACTTATTTGATTACATCTGCAAAGACACTTTTCCCAAATAAGGAAACATTCATGAATTCCAATGATTTAGAACATGGCCATGTCTTTTTGAGAGCTACCATTCAAACCATTAACAGGCTACAGGCTTAAATTATGGTAATACCACCTACTAGTTTTGCAACCTGGAACATGTTGCTTAATTTTTGAGTCTGAATCTCCTTAAAATTTTAATTCAAGGACAATAATGCTTTTATCACTAATGTGAAGATATAAAGAAAATTCATGTGAAGTACTTAGCATATGGTAGCTAATGCATTAAATGTTGCCTTCTACATGTCTAACTACCCAGATTCTACTGTGCTTGGTCAGCATCCCTGGACATCATGTGTGTCCTAGAATCTCACATGAGTTGCAAGACTGATCTGATAAATGCAGGTTTTCTGATGTTATAGACACAATTTAGCCAACTGTGATGTTGCCCAAATTTAAATTTAGGTTTATCTGTAGCTGCATCATAGGGCTTTATTGAACTTAGAATTGGTTAAAATCCCCAAGCCTTTTTCATTTATGATTAAATCTATATTGTGTAGTGGAATTTGTAGGTTCAAGTGCATATTGTCAAAAATTACATTGTATATCATGAGTGCTGATAATATCAAGTCATAGTACCTAGTGCATATTGGGAGCTAAAGCTCCCAATTTTTTAATGCTGAGTTTTTTTAAACATATTTTTTAGTTGTAGATGGACATAATGCCTTTATTTATTTTTGTTTTTTATGTGGTGCTGAGAATGGAACCTAGTGCCTCACACATGCTAGGCAAGGGCTCTACCTCTGAGCTCCAGCCCCAGCCCATGAATGCTGAATTTAATGTTGCTTGTGGTTTAAGAAATATTTAAATTTAGCTCCTTTGTGCTATTCAGAGAGTATTTTTTAAAACAAGTGCTGTGATTAATGTAAAAAGAAAAAAAAGTTACCAATGGAGTAGCAACTATATCAGTTAATGTTGGGCAGTTGAATGGCATCACTAGAGTCTCCTGTGAACAAGATGCTCTTCAGGTAATCAATGGCTGATCACTTCTGGTTAATAGACAGATTGTTCTTGATAATGTCTTCAAGTGTGAGATGTGTGTCATTACTAATGTGACAAGTGTGTATCCAGTGATTTTTCAAATCTATTTTCATACTAGCATTTTTTGGCATTTGAATTTGAGATAAAAGACTAGAGAAATCAGTGATGTAGAGATGGATTTTTGAAAATATCTAGTCCTTCCCACCACTGCCTTGGTACAAGGATTGAGCTCAGAGGTACTTCACCGCCGGGCTACCTCCCCAACCCTTTTTAAGTTTTTGTTTTGAGACAGGGTCTTACCAACTCTTTGAGGCTGGCCTTGAACTTGTGATTGCCTCAGCCTCTGGAGTCTCTGGAATTACAGTTGTGAGCCACTGTGCCTGCCTAAAAATATCAAGTTGTGAGTAAGTATTACATGCATGTGGTTAAGAAGACAATGTAAAAAGGAATACAGTGCAAAGCGACTTTCTCTTCCATACTTTCCCTTTCTGGAAACCATCACCCCTATTTTTTTTTTTTGTCCTTCTAGGTAGGCTAAACAAAAATGTTTGTATCCATCCCTTTTAAAAACAAACATGAAGCTGGGCATGGTGACACACACCTGTAATCACAGCTGTTTTGGAGTCTGAGGTAGTGAATTCAAGTTCAAGACCAGTGTTGGCAACGTAGTGAGACCCTGTCTCAAAATTTCAAATAAATAAATAAATAAATGAAAAGGGTAAATCTCTTCTTAGTTAAATTCCCAGTACTGCCATAATACAAAAATTAAACATAGAAATCATAGCATATATACATAAACAAGTGCTTTCTTAAAAAGATATAGAATTTTTTAAAAATGTAGGACCAATGTAGGATTTCAAGGGTTTTTTTTTTGCCCTTTTTTGAGAATCGGGGAACCAAATTCACTATAAATTAGGTTGTGTGGGATCCATTTCCAAGAGAATTGTGAATGAGCTAGCTCCTGTGTAAGAACTCTTTTTAAAAGGCTGACTCAAAGTTATTTATTTAGAAAAGAATAAATAAAAACTCACTAATTCAAATTGGCTTAACACAACACCTTATTATTGCTTGGGCCTTTTTCATGCTTACTAAATGAATTACTCATTTTGATTATATTGACATCAATAGGTCTAGTTTGTCTAGGAATAATTAAAATATCCAGGAATAGAAAGGCTATGGTGCACATTCTGCCTTGGATTGTTATTTGTTTTTCTCCCTCTTGTATTTTAAGCCAGTAATTCATTCATTCTTTCTTTTTTTTTGTTTGTTTTGTTTTGTTTTGTTTTGTTTTGTTTTGTTTTTGGTACCAGGGATTGAACTCAGGGGCTCTGGGCCACTGAGCCACATCCCTAACCCTATTTTGTGTTTTATTTAGAGACAGGGTCTCACTGAGTTGCTTAGTACCTTGCTTTTGCTGAAGCTGGCTTTGAACTCGCAATCCTTCTCAGTCTCCTGAGCTGCTGGGATTACAGGCGTGTGCCACCATGTCCAACTAAACCAATAATTCTTTCCTTTTCTTTCTTTTGGGGATTGAACTTGGGGGCATTCAACCACTGATCCACATTCCCAGCCTTATTTTGTATTTCATTTAGAGACAGGGTCTCACTAAGTTGCTTAGTGCCTCATATTAGCTGAGGCTATCTTTGAATTCATGAACCTCCTGACTCAGCCTCTCCAGCCACTGGGATTATAGGCTGTAAACCAGTGATTCTTAATCTTTGGTCTCAAAACCCTTTTATTCTCTTAAAAATTATTGAGGACTTTAAAGGGCTTTTGTATATGTTGACTACAGATATTAAGACTAAGAAATTTAAAAAATGTTCATTAATTGATTTTAAGAAAATAGTAAATTTTCGCATGTTGAAAGGTGTTTCTATAGCCAGTGTGGTAGTGCATGCCTATAATCCCAGTATCTCAGGAGGCTGAGGCAGGAGGATCACTATTTCAAAGTCAGCCTCAGCTATTTAGAGAGGCCTTAAGCAACTCAGCAGTCTCTTAAGTGAAATACAAAACGGCTGGGGATGTGGTGCAGTGGTTGAGGGCCCCTTAGTTAAATCCCTGGTACCAAAAAAAAAAAAAGATTTCTACAAAGAAATTTTCTGAAACAAGTTAGTGAGATTTTGTTTTCAGTTTTTACAAATCTTTTAAATGTCTGGTTTGAGAGGAAATAGGTGGATTCTCATACCTACTTTTGCACTCATTTTGTTGCAGAATGTTGATTTGGTTAAAGTAAAAAAAAGATCTTCTCATACCAAATATGTAGTTAGAAAAGAGGAGTATCTTAAGAGCCATTTTATATTTTTTTTAATATTTATTTTTTAGTTTTAGGTGGACACAATATCTTTAGAATTGAACCCAGTGCCTCACGCATGCTAGGTGAGTGTGCTACCACTTGAGCCACATCCCCAGCCCTCCATTTTAGATTTTTATGCTTCTTGTTCTTTGATGTTATGCCCAAACTCATCAAAAGTGATTTCTCTCTTTCTTTCTTCCTTTCTTAAAAAAAAATTTTTTTTTGTAGTTATAGTTGGACAGAATGTCTTTATTTATTTGTTTATTTTTTTGTGGTGCTAAGGATCGAACCCAGTGCCTCACACATGCTAGGCAAGCACTCTGCCATTGAGCCCCAGCCTCAGCAATAATTTCTTTAAAGGTGAGTTGTAATATGGAATATGAAACCATAGCTGTTCTCTGTTATGCCCAAACTTACTGGTTTGTCATGCACTTTGAATGGCTCTTTTAACCTATGCATGATTTTGTAATATTGTAGCATTGGTCATTGGAAAGTATTAGTTCACTGAGTTGTACAGATCTTCTAAATGCTGATGCAGAAATTATATTAATATTACCAACTGATTTCATAAGAAAAGCCTTTTAAGTAATGAAAAGCTATCAAGCTCACTGTGGCAGATAAGTTTTCCAGAATTCTAATTATCACTTAAAATATCAAATTTCATCATTGACAACAAATATTGCTAGTGACAGGCTGACTTTTAATTTTTGAGAAAATGTCAAATACCCAGGTCTGATCATATAATTTGTGTGACAGCCACTCTTTCAAGTAAAAATAATATTCCTTCAGGAAAAAAGTAGCTAATTTTAGTTTGATTCAGAGAATGGTGCCCATATTTTTGTGACCATCATCATACTTCCACATGTAACAGAAATACTTTGTGCATGTTCTGTTTGTTGAACAGAATAAGAAAGACATGAACTCAAGGGTGAATATTTAATAAAATTATTAATTTTTACTCATTCATTGAGCCCATTCATAAATAAAATAAACTGCCTTATCCTGCCTTTTTTTGTGAGCACATGATGGTGAAGAGTATAATAGCTACTATATTGTGGCTACTATAGTAGTTAGTAGCTGTTATCTTAAATTGTGCTGTCAGTAGTTTTACCCCACCATTGCTTTGTATCATAAGTGTAAATATAAACACTGTGGGGGGAAGGCAACTAGCTTTTAATTATTATGAAAATGATGTAGAGGTCATGGATCCCTTGAGAGTCTGAGAGACACCCAGGGTTTCATGGTTCACTTTGAGAACTGCTATTGATGTTTTCCTGCAGTTCCTGATCCAGAACGTGACATGGAAAAGGTGCTCAAAGAATATTTACTTAATGCATGTGATATGCTGGCATTTAAACATGTCAAAATTTGGTGAATGAAATTATGTAGACTGATGTCCATCCAGGCAGTTTGATTGAGCAGCTTTTCCACAGATATTGTTAGAATAAAGTGAACAAATGGAATGTAGGTGATATGTGTTGGCAATGCAAATGATGAAATAAAGAACTCAATATAAGGTGTTAGTACCTACAGAGCTAATACTTTGAGCCTTGTTAGGTTGCTATTAGTGAGTCCTCTGCTTTTTTGTCTTTAGTGGTGTAAAAGAGGATTCTAAATAGGATGGATTTAACCTGAAAAGCAAATTTCAATTTCAATAGGTCACTGCTGTGCTTGATTTTATTTTTTCAAAGTGGACTACAGAAGGTAAAATGTGAACAAATAATTTCATTTTCCCTGTGAGTTAAATAAATTTTGTTGTTCCTCTTCTAATTCATTTTTAATATGTTGGACTTGCTTTCTTCTTTCCTCTCTCTTTTTCTTTTCTTCTTGTTGGGGGAAGTTGGTTCAAGGAAACCTTTTTCTGTAACTTTTTATATTCTTTGAATTTGAGGAAATTGCTTTCCAAATAAGAAAGTCTGACCACACAAGGTAAATTGTCATATTATTTCATCCTCATGGGAATTAAAGTATAAGATTAGGTTAGGACATTGCTTTAAAACAGGGGCTATTGGTTTTCTGTTCTTTTAAAGGAAATAAATTAACAAAGGGAATGGTCACATCAAATACTTAGAATACCTTTAAAATAGTTTAACACAAAACTGTTGTAGGAATTTTGAACTTTGACCCCATTTTTGTCTTAAATGGATTTTAAATCAATATCAGGCAGGGGTGGGGGTGGGGAGGATGGTATAAACCTGTAATCCCATTTATGTGGGGAACCTGAGACTAGAGGCTCTCCGAGTTTGAGGTCAGCCTGGGCAATTTAAAGAGACCTAATCTCAGAAATTTTTAAAAAGGGATGCTGGGTTAGCTCAGTGGTAGACTGGCCCTGGGATCAATTCTGAATACTGAAGAAAAAAACCAACAATGTTAAATGCTGAGGACCAAAAATTATTCATCTTATGTTGAACAACAACAACAACAAAAATTAAATATCTTATAGTTGTCAATGGATCTTATTTATTTATTTATTTATTTATTTATTTATATGCAATGCTGAGGATTGAACCCCGGGCCTCACATTCCAGGAAAGTGCTCTCCTACTGAGCCACAACTCTAGCCCCCAAACAAATTTTTTATATTGAAATATTATCTTGAATTTGAGACAATATTTGAACTGAAGTTTTTGCCTTTATGTATAAGAGACATTTTTGTGAGCTATTTAATTTTTGTAATTTTTTTAAAAAATAAAATTGAGTGAGACTGTATAGCAAACTCATGTATATCCTAGAATATATCTGAATGTTTCTCAGAAACTTGATTTTTTAGGGAGAAACCTATTTAGTGTTTCATTGTACTTCTACCTAGTTGGCATAGCATACCACAATGATAAACAATCTGATAACCAGGAAAATAATAATTCTTTAATTATTAAAGTAAATGAATTTCTCTGAGACATCGCCAATGTAGTCATTTGTCAGTATGGACACTTTTAAGAAAAGTAAATAAAAATCCTGTGTGTTTGTAAGTTCTAGGTTGCCACATCTGATCTCATGTCACTGTCAAAACACAGGCACATTACAAAAATATTATATAAAATTAATTTCAGGCTATTTGTATAAGGAAGTATGAAACATTAATTTCATATTTAGACTTGGGTCCCACTGGGTCCCATTTCCAAGGTGTCTTGTTATGTATATGCAAATATTTCAAAATCTAAAGCACTTCTGGCCTCAAACATTTTGAACAAGAGATATCAACCTATATTTTATTCCCCTGCATTTTTACAAACTTTTAATATATATATATATATATATATATATATATATATACTAAATAATGTACATATTATGTAAACTGTATTTTCTATGGATATATATATATCCATATAAATATATATCCATAGAAAAAGTATATTGTTTTATATCTTTTAAAACTTTGTATAAGTTGTTAAACTTTATTGATACGTGTAGTTATACTCATTTTAAATGCTGTTAATATCTAATATATCGGCATGTGAAAATAATTTTGTAAGGCATCTTAAAAATAAAGTAGGAAGATGACAAAAATTTGTAAACCTACCATCCAGAAATATCACATTTGATATTTTTTTCCTTCACTTCCTCATTTCCAACTTTTGTGTGTATACTTTTGGTACCTTTTAATATCAAAGGGATCATGTTTTACGGATTACATAAAATTGTAAAACAGCCATATAAAGACTATAATCCTGGTTTAATTGATTCCTAGTTGAATAAGGATAGAATATGGATGAATACTGCATATCAGATATACATAGATATTGATGATTTATTTCTTAGTATAGAAGCACCATATAGGTGGCATCTGGGAAGAGGTGGGTCATATTGTTTAGTGTGTCTTAAAAATTAAAGATTTTTCTAATAAGCGTAGTTACCAGGTAGATGACACTTATCTCTTTAAACATTTAGAGCTGTTTTGTTTTTAACCATTTTTAATGGAAAAAAATTGGAAAAGAAGCCTATGATGAGTATCATTGTTCTGTTTAAACTGTAATACTATGTACTACTTATAATTTTATCTTTTCTTGTCAACTCAACATCACCATGAAAAGCACTGATGACTGAACTCTGTTGAGATTTCTGTTAGCCTCTTGTGCACCTTTAGTTAGATCTTTATCAGCATTCCATGCCACTGCAAGGAGGGAGTTGGAAGAGCATGATAAAATCTAAAGGCAGTTCTCACCAATGGCAGTAGTGGGAAAGGCCACCAGCAGCCTTGTCTCTTCATTGGATGAAGCTGACCCACCCTCCTGATCTCTTCAGTCTCTTCCCGCCAGTACATCCTTTATGTGCATGTGTTAAACGTTATATGATTATTAACTAAATAATGTACATATTATATGTAAATTGTATTTTAAGAATATACTTATGTATAAGCTATTATATATAAATGATGACACTATATAACTAAAAATATTCAGCATCATGGTGAAATTATTGGAAGAGTTCCTGACTGCAGTTGAAAAACCCTCTACTCGACATTTACTATGATTTCTAATGGGAACGTTTTAAAAACTCTTTTTAACTTTATATATCTTATTTTTTAAAGTAGTTTTTATATTTGTAGAAAATTTTGAATGAAAAATATGGAGAGTTCCCTTCCTATCTATTCTGCTATCTCCAGTTTCCCTTAACATCTTACTTTAATGTAAATTTGTTACAATCAATTAGCCGATATTAACTGAAACTCATAGTTTACATTGGATTTCTTTCTTTGTGTTGCTGTGTATGGGTTTTGACAAATGCATATTGATATATCTGTCATCTGTTACAGTATCATTCAGAATGGTTTCACTACCCTAAAAATCTCCTATACTCTCCTTCCCTCCTTACTTGCAAACCCTTGGCAGCTACTGATCTTGTTACTGTCTCCATAGTTTTACCTTTTCTGAAATGTCATATAGTTGGAATCATACATTTGTAACCATTTCAGATTGACTTCTTTCTCTTAGAAGTAAGTTTCTTCCATGTCTTCATGGCTTGATAGCTTATTTTCTTTTTAGTGCCGAATGTAATGTCCCATTGTATGGATGTACTATGGTTTATCCATTCACCTACTGAAGCACATCTTGGTTGCTTCCAAGTTTTTGTTTTATTTTTTGCAATTATAAATAAAGTTGCTTTGAATATTTATGTGTTGGTTTTTGTACAGATATAAGATTTCA
The DNA here is from genome assembly GCF_964194105.1 of Spermophilus citellus. NCBI lineage: Eukaryota > Metazoa > Chordata > Mammalia > Rodentia > Sciuridae > Spermophilus > Spermophilus citellus. Next base: position 208,030,739 of record NC_138184.1, read on the forward strand.
ACTCATTTGGGTAAATACCAAGGAGTGCAATTGTTGGATCATGTGATAAGAGTATATTTAGTTTTGTAAGAAACTGCCCCACTGCCTTTCAAAATGGCTGACATGCACGTTTAGCTTGCACATGCTTTTCAAAAACACATTTTTCAGGTACATAAAGGAATGATTGCCTTGTGATAGGATGTTGTTCTTCCAAGAAATTGAGGTTAGTAGGACTGGTATTTCCTACATAAATAATACTGGTTGGTTGTACTTTGTTCTTGTGTGTTTTATGTTGTATTTGTCTATCTTTTCTTTCTTCCATATTGCTCCTACTCTCTTTACTGTATTATACTGTTTCTCCTGCTTTGGAAATCAGATGACTACACTTGTTGGAATAATGTACACATTTAAAAGGCAAAGTAAGACAAAACTAAAGTCCTTCCCAAGGTTCTCTTGGCTGTGTTGTAGATATGGTTGAGATTGCAGCATTAGGTAACACATTGGATTATTAGTTTCATGATATATAATCTAAAGAAATAGAAATAAGGGAGTGGTATGTTACTAAAACCTGCTTTCCTTTGTAATTTGTTAATAATTTTTAATACTGTGATATAATAGGGTTTTCCCCCTACATTTCTCTACCCCTAAGCTTCTGTTATAGTGAGAAAGAAATCTATAGAATAGCAAAAACCTCTTTATAATTCAAAATTTAGGTTTTTTTGCTCTTTTATAATTCCTTTTGTGGGTATATTTCTCCATACCCCTAACTGTTGTAGAATTATGGCCAAATGACCTGATCCAGTTTTTCTTTCTGTTATAAGCTTGTGGATCTCATGGTTCAGAAACTCCTAGAATGAAATGACTTTGCTATCTTTGTGTATGCTAGTTGGAGCCAGGATGCATGCAAGAGCCACCTCTCCAGTGCCCCCAAGTGGTTGTCTGGTATTTGCATGAAGACATCTAGTGGTGGGAGAACTAATTCACTACTTCTGACAACTCACTATGTCTTCACACTCCTGTTAGAAAAATAATCTGTTGTTCTGAATTCAGCCCCACCTTAACTTCTCATCCATTTCTTTTTATTAGGGTCCCAAATTGTCTACTTCCTCTTCCTTGTAGTAGTATTTTAATGAGAATGATCCTTTTCAGGAAGAGTCCTTTCTCTAGATTTAAACATCTCTTTTTTCTTCCAACTATTCCTTATAATACTGGGCCTTTTCATAGTCCCAATGAAATACAATGGGTTTTTTCTACATCTTTGAAAAGTATAGTACTCAGCACTAAATACAAGTTGGTTGTTATCCACATTTTGTGTGTTGCTTGTAATGCTTCTTTCCATACTAAGTTTAGTGTGAATCAGTTCCCCCTGATTTTTTTCTTTCCGTGATGATGACATAAGCTCATCATCTATATTTTTCTGCAGAGACCAAAGTTCAGAAATGATATGTTCATGTCTATTAAAATTTATCCAGCGGCTCAGTGGTAAAACACTTGCCCAGTGTGCTCAAAGACCTGGGTTTGATCCCCAGCACTGGGAAAAAAAATTATGAGCCAGGCATGATGGCACACATGTAATCCTTGCAACTCAGAAGGCTGAGGCAGGAGGATCACAATTTTGAGCCAGCCTCAGCGACCTAGCAAAACCCTAAAAATAAAAAAGGGGGGCTGGGCTGGGGATGTGGCTCAAGCGGTAGCGCGCTCGCCTGGCATGCGTGCGGCCTGGGTTCGATCCTCAGCACCACATACAAATAAAGATGTATCTGCCGAAAACTAAAGAATAAATATTAAAAATTAAAAAAAGGGGCGGGGGCTGGGGTTGTGGCTCAGGAGTAGGGCGCTCGCCTTGCACGTGCGAGACCCTGGGTTCGATCCTCAGAGTCACATAAAAATAAATAAGTGAAATAAAGGTATTGTGTCCAATTACAACTAAAAAATAAATATTAAAAAATTTAAAAAAAAAATAAAAAAGGGCTGGGGATGTGGCTCAGTGGTTAAGCTACCTGCGTTCAATCCCCTTTACTTTGCCCCCTCCCATTATGTTAGATATTTATATTTTTCTAGGCTATTGGAGCCATTTTGAAATTGATTTTATCCCTACGGGTAGACTTTACTAGTTACCTGTCTACTTGGTGAACATACCTTCACAAACTGCCCCTTGGTACTGTTTTTTTTTTTTTTTTCCATCTACCTTTCTCAGTGGCTGCTTACATTACCTCAGCGGATACGTTTGGCTAAACATGAACGCAATAGAAAAACATACATCTACAAAGCCATCAAGGAATGTGATATGCTTGAATCATGTAGAACTTCAAAAAACCATGATTCTTTATTTTTTTACATTTAATAGTTTTTATTTATTTTAATTATGCAGTATTCTTTTGATATTTTGGAGCCAATTCATGGGTGCTTTCAGTTTTCTCTAAACTTTTTGTATGTATATGAAAAGCTCCAAGGCCCAATGTATTTGTAATTTCTAAGATAAAATGACCTTAGGCTAATCAGTAAGACAGATGTCTTAATAGTCTGGGACCCAGTTTCCCAACTGCACAAAGAAGTACTTAATTGATGTGCTCTGTGGCCTTCTAGGGAGTCTCAGCAGTACTGCAGGGGGTAAGGAAGAAGAATGGTCATTGCTCTCCATAGTCCCCATACCCCGCTCACAGGAGAAGTTCCACTTTTATTTATACTTTTGAAGTTCCATAGAGGAGTCTATTTAAAGAAAGAACTTTGTTTAAAAAGAGAAAAAAAAAGAAAGAAATTGTTTCCCAGAGGACATTGGGCCATTTTGAAGATCACTATGTCTCTGACTCCCTGAGTTTGGATACCTCAGATTTTTTATTAGGTGAAGAGAAGTGTTTATCTTTTTTTTTTTCTTTCCCAAAACTGGAAATAGCCACTATTAGGAAAGTAATTACATACTTAGATTTCTATCTCACTTTAAAATACTGAGTATGTAATTACTTTCCAAAAAAAACCTCTTTATAATCCAAAATTCTATTCTGCATAGACAAAAAAAAAGCATTCTTAACAGTTTCTGTGTATCTTTCTAGATTATTTTGTTTGTTCATAGTCATATCCATACTTAAAAAAAAGTCCATACTCATTCTAGCAGATTTTATCATTGGTTTTTCCATTTTCTAACATTGTGGATATTTTTCTATGTCAATACGCACAGGTCAACTTTATCCTTTAAGACTTCTGTAATCGTCTTTTGTTTTAATAATTTGTAGCTTTACTAAAAGCCAATATTCTGTCATACACAATACAGGGAATCTGTTATAAAGCATAACCCTAGTTTTACTTATGCATCGGTACGGGCATACTCATTGTGTTTTTCAAATGGCCACTCTTTGGGGATATTATGATACATGTTGCTTTTTCCGGTTTCTTCCCTTTCCTCTGGTTTTACTACATACCAACACCCCAGTAAATGTTATCCCAGGCAAGCTACAGATGGAGATAGCCCTTTTCTTTAGGCAATAGCTCTAATTTAATGTTCCCTTTAATAGTTACAAGTCTTTTCTGAAGAACAAAATCTTGGCAGCCTGAATTATCCGTGACACTTTTATTCTAGCATATTACTGCTGGTGAGAAAGGCAGTTGATTTGTTTTGACCCAAGTGAGCTTAGTTCTAAGAGACCTGGAAGGTGGGTGACAAGCAGCTTTTGGTTTTTTGACAGCCAGCTGCAGGATGCCCATTGTGGCCAGGCCCAAGCGGCTGCTGATAAATGTATATGGTAAATTATATTTGATGGCCTCTTTTTCCCCTTCTGTTTTTAAGAATTTCATCAAAGATCACATTGAGAAAATGGTAGTGAGAAAAAATATTTTTTATCATCATAGGATAATTATCTTCTTTCCCTTGTACAGTGCTCTATACTTTTTGAAATACATATTCTAAACCGATAAAACATTTAGTTATGGCAGTTTTTAAAATTGGAAATACAGTGTTGTAAATGGATTTAAGCAGTTTTAGTTTCTTTAGAAACCTAGGGTAACATTTTAGCAATCTATGCCTCTTTGAGTTTAGGGATATCTTTTATAGGTTAAACAAATGGAGATGTTGTTCCTTATTTTTTGGTGAAGTTGTTTTAATTTTACATTCCTAAATTTCATTCAGTCTTGAAATGTGTGCTTTTTTACTTTTCTCTTCCTTTCCTTATCTGAAAGTAAGACAGGCACCCCCCCACACACTATCCTAAATTTAATATTGTTTAATAATTCAAAATAATTTATTTTAATGAGTTACAAAGTAGATATGGAGATATTAATTTTTTTGAATGGGTACAGTTCAAATTTATATGTCTGATACTTTTCGAAGTGTTTATATCTTAAATCCTTTAGAAAGGTTTGTTATTTACATTAAAGTATTTAGGGGCTGGGACTGTAGCTCTGTGGCAGAGCACTTGTCTAGCATGTGTGAGACACTGGATTTGATCCTTAGCATCACATAAAAATAAATAAAGACACTTTGTCCATCTACAACTACGAAAAATTTTTTTAAGTATTTAGGTACTATTTATCTTTGTCTTCACATGTATTTCATATATTTGTTTTCTTGTCCAAGTAGTTTGGGATGTTATAATTTCTCGTTCCTTCAACCCTTGAATATGAGTGCTTATAGTAAGCCTTGAACAGTTCTAGGTATAGGGATAAAACACTGAATAAGAGAGAAAAATCTTTGCCACCATGAGCCTACTTTCTAGTGGAATGAGAAAGAAGATAATAAATAAACAAATTTATACTTGGTGTGATGAGTAATGAGTGCCATAGGGAAAAGGATGTCAGCTTGAGATTGTTTCCATACTGATCAGACGATTAAGCCTCTAAAGTTCCAAGGCTGCAGATGGAAACCTGGGCTGGGTGTATAAGGAACTTTTTGATTGACTTGATTATCAATTGATATGTAATTTGAATGGATTTCTCTATTGTCTGTTCTCTTTAACACTTCCAGTTTCACAATTTCACAATTGTGTTTATACCTCTTAGTCTAGTTCCATTTATTATTACATAGTACTTTACAGTTAAACATTTTCACACTTCTTTCTTTCCTTTATTCTTTTATTTTTTACAGCCCTGGGAATCAAACTCAGGGCTTTTCACAAGCTAGACAGGCGCTCTACTATTGAGCTATATCCCTAGCCCTCACATTTCATTTATTTAAAGTGGTATAGCATAATAGTCAAGGTTTAACCGTTTGAAATAGCTAATGTTTATTTTGGACCTACAAAAAGTAATTTCACATTGTTTAGTCTAATTCTGTGCTATACCAACTTTGAAAAATAAAATGTGAAAATATCTTAAAATATAAAGCACCACGCACATTGCTAAAGCTTAAAATTTTTTCTGCCATTCACTTCCAGTGTGCCCTAAAACAGTTATTTAACCTCACTGTCATGTCGTGTGTCACCATCATAATACCTCACAGAGTTGCAAATATTACATGAGATTGTATATGTAAAAGTACTTAGAATAAGTGCCTAGCACATAGTAAGGGCTCAATAAATGTAAGCTGTTACTACTATTACTACCCTGTAAGACAGGTATTATCATTCTCAGTTTCATAGATGAAACGAGCTCAGAGTTTATGTATTTTCCCAAGCTTTTATAATGAGAAATCAAGGGCTGGGGATATAGCTCAGTTGGTAGAGTGCTTGCCTTGTACACACAAGGCCCTGGGTTCAATACCCAGTACAAAAAAAATAAATAAAAAAATCTATAATGAGAAATCAAAAGCAGACATTGTTAACTCCAAGTTCTGGCATTTTCCCCCTTCTGCTTACAATACAGTTATCTCTTATAAAGAAGGAAGGGAACACCAGGTACAGTGGTGCATACCTGTAATCCCAGCAGCTCTGGAGGCTGAGTCGGGAGGATTACAAGTTTGAAACCAGCCTCAGCAACTTAGTGAGACCCTGTGTCAAAATAAACATTAGAAAGGGCTAAGGATATGGCCAGTGGTAAAGTACCCTTGGGTTCAATCTCTAGTATCCCTCCTCCCCTGCCCCAGAAAAGGATGGAGGGAGGGGGAATATTTTTATAGTAATTTGCAGAGCACATTCTTTAATATCTCCAGCATTTGTGTAGCTACCTTGTTTTGGTGGACTGTCTTGACATCCTTAAAGAAAATAGCAAACAAATAAAATATGTAATTGTGATCTAGTGTTTTTACCATTAAAAAAGTTAATAGTGCCCCCTGCATCCTGGTACTGGGCATTGAACCTAGTGCCTTACCACCAAGCTGCATCCACAGACCTTATTTTTTGAGACAGGGTCTAAGTTGCTGAACTTGGCTCAAATTTGTACTCTTCCTGCCTCACCCTCCAGAGTCACTGGGTTTTATAAGCATGCACTACTGTGTCTGGCAACAATGATAGTTCTATAAGTGATTTGAAAAACTAATGATCCTAGATAAAGTTGAACTTAACATTTTTCAAAATACAAGTATAATTCTTTTTTTTGGGGGGGGTACCAGGGATTGAACTCAGGGGCACTCAATCACTGAGCCACATCTCCAGCCCTACATTGTATTTTATTTATTTAGAGATAGGGTCTTACTGAGTTGCTTAGTACCTTGCTGTCGCAATCCTGCCTCAGCTTCCAAAGCTGGTGATTATAGTCATGCACCACTGCGCCTAACACAAGTTTAATTCTTAATTGTGTTCTTTAAAACAGGGCCTAAAAGTAGCTAGGAAAAACAAAACAAAAATAAGCCGCCAATTCACATTCTGCTCAGCATTTCCATTTAGATATAGTCATCTAGTCGGCATCTAAGCTGTTTTTCTGACAGTCATTACTATCTTGGGAAAATGATAGATATCCATCCAGTTGCTCAAATCAAAAACTCTTTGAGTCATTCTTGACTCCTCTTTTTCATTCTGCCTTTCATTCAAATCATCAGGAAATCTTGGCATCTCTATCTTCCAAACATGCAAAATATCAGTGGTTTTTACCACTTCAACTATTATTCCATGGTCCAAGCCATACTCATCTTTCCGTAGCTTTATAATTTGTGTCTGCTTCCACTTTCCACCCTCCCTTAGTCTGTTCTTATCTACCACCCTAAGTAACCCTTTAAAAATGTAAATCAGATCATATCTCTCCCCTGCTCAAAACTTTCTGAAGCCTTTCCATCTCATTCTGGGTAAAATCCAACAGTTTTAAGTGACCCTCAAGGTCCTACAAGCCTGAGTCCAGGTATTGTCTCTGACCTCACTTGCTACTCCTCTCAAGCTTAGTGCCTTCAGGCACAAGATCCATTTTGCTGTTCCTCTGTCACTTTAAGTGCACTCCTGCCTCAGTGTCTTGGCATGTGATGTTCTTGCTGCCTGCAAGAACACTTTGCCCTAGTATTTCATGCTGTCTCCCTTACTTCCTGCAGACTTGAGTTCAGATGGCTTGTCAGAAAGGCATTCTCTGACTAGTACCCTTCCCGGCCCTATCTCCCTAATACAGCTTCATTATATTTTCCCTTGGCACTTATTGCTCCTAAAAAGACTATTGTTGGTGTGTTTGTAGTTTATTTTCCACCTGGCAGATATAAAATACAAGAAGTCAGTGTTGATTTTTGTTTACTGCATCAATGTTTGACACACAGTAGGTGACTCTCATGTATGTGTTGAGTGAATGAATGAACTTCTTGGCAAGTCATTATTTCAATTCTTTTTCTTCTTTCACTGCATTTGATCTTGTTGACCTCTCCCTTTTAGCTTCAGGACACCGTTTCCTGCTCTCATCTTTCCTTTTGACATCTCCATTTTATCATACTCTTCTTGCCTTCGATATATCCCTTTGAATATTCCCCAAGTTTCCTTGCTTTTGTTATTGTCACACTTTACACATTATTCTGGTAAATTTTATTCGTGTTCTCTGCTTTCATTACCCACTTCTGTTGATGAGTGGGCAGCTCCTGTAAAGGACCATCAGGTACTATCTTCCAATGCAAATCTGCACTTTTCTTGTTTGTAGCCTGGTTAATGAACCAAAGTCAGAAGGTAGGAGTCATGCTGAACATAACCTTTCCTTACTGTTCACATCCAGTTCACCAAGTCCTTGGGGGTTTTCACCACCCAAATAAACATTTCACTGGAGCTTTCAGTTTCCATTGTGTTCTTTTAGGCCCCTATTAGTCTTCTTCATGGACCACTGAGTTAGTCACCTGACTAGTTTGACTGCCTGTAGCCTCAATCCTTCCTAAACCATTCTTCACACAGTTGGAATGTTTGCAAAACTCAAGGCAGCCATTCATCCTTAGCAATGTTTCCATCATGTAACCATGAAGGTGGCTGGGAGTTATTCAGAGGGCTTTTGTAACCTGTGGTTGTTTATAGGTGGAATAGGTGGTGCTGTCTCAAAAGCACTGCTTACTAAGTTTCAAGTTATTTGTAATATACTTTTCTCATTATTGTTTTAAATAAGTACAACTGTCTTGTAAGGTTACAAGCAGTCTTTTTTTTTTTTTTTTTTTTTTTTTGCAGGGGGTGGGGATACTAGGGATGCTTAACCTAGGAATGCTTAATCACAAAGCCACAAACCTAGTCCTATTTTCCTTTTAAAGACAGGGTCTCCATGAGTTGCTGAGGCTGGCCTTGAACTTGCGATCCTTCTGCCTTAGCCTCCCAACTGACTGGAATTATAGGCTGGTATCACTGCATCCACCTATTACAAGCAGTCTTGAAATCTTGCACTACAAGGGTTTTTTTGTTTTTGTTTTTACTTTCTTTTGTTCTTTTTGTGTCATTAGGAAGAGATCTTCATAATATTGGGTACCACTGAACTATAGGAGGAACTGCATATTACTTTACAGAGCACATAAGCCTCCACCATCCAACACCCACCTACCCCTGCCAGCTGTTGCTTTGTGTGCTCCTGTGTGGCACTGTTTTCTCTACTCAGAATGCTGCCAAACCTCAGCAGCACCTCTAACATGGCTCCTCCAGGATCTTTTCTATCAGTATTAAATCCAAATTCTTCCCAAAGCCTTACATCATTTTTCCAAGTTGTCTCTTCTCATCTCCACTTCCTCCCCCTTTTCACTGTGTTCTAGCGGTACCTTTTGCCTGGAGAACGATTCTCCCAAGCCCTTCACACGGCTGCCTTTCATCATTCAGGTTGCAAATTAAATGTGCCTAACAATTACATTGCTTTGTGGTACCTTCTGCATAGCACATACTACTTTCTGAAATTCTTGTTTATTCTTTTATATTTTTATTGTTATGGGCTCCTGCTATCAGAATGTAAGTTCCTGTAGCTCAGTGGTAGTTTGTGTAGCATGTGTGAGCCCTGGGTTTGATTCCCAGCACTGCCAAACAAAAAAACAAAACAAAATTTTTTTTTCTTTTTTTTAAGTTCCTTGAGGTTAGGGACTCTGCCTTCTTGCTCATCATTAGTGTCTCTGTCCTAGAATCTGGACCTCAATAAATTTTGTTGAATGATTTATTTACCTGACTTCTCCTTTGAGCCTTGCTCTTCCCTCCATTATCTTCCTTAGCACTTAGCACATTGTCTTACAAAGTCTTTGTTAGGGTTGCAGTCTCTGATGTTGGGTGGACTGGCAGGCATTGTAAATGAGTAGGGCAGCCCAGGAGTGAACATCCTGAAGAGAACTTGCTGGTTGATAAGGAACAAGCAGGGTCTGCTCTGTTTTGCAGTCAGTTGTTGCCAGGCTGAAATAATAATAATAATGGTTAGCATTTATTGATAGGGCACTCTGCTGAGTGCTTTACTTCATTTCATTTAATATCTTATAAGGAAGGTATTAATATATTATCACCATTTTACAAATAGAGAAAGTGAGGTACACAGGGATAGACTGGCTGCTCAGGCTGCCTCTCATCAAGTGGGAGACGAGAAGAGACAACATGGAAAAATGATATAAGGCTTTGGGCTAACAAATGACAGAATTGTTTTCCTTTATCCACTACCCACCCCAGTGCTAGGGATCAAACACATATGCTAGGGAGGCACTCTACCATTGAGCCTTATTCCTAGCTCCCAGAACTGTACACATATTTTTTTAATCCAAGAAGTCTACAGAGCAGAGCTTTATATACAGTATTGCTTCCTGATGTTCCCAACCTTCCTGAGTTTTTGGGAAAAGCCAGAAATCTGGAATTTTATATTATCTTCTAATTTTTAAATGTTTGACCATTCATTTACATTTAAACAGTGACCAAACAAAACCTATTGCAGGCCAAGCAAAACACGTATGTGGGCTTTCTGCATCCTGCAGGCTGCCATTTTGATGCTTTAGTTCACATGGTATGTCTCTGATCAGACCAGAAGCTTCCTGCATGTATTAGTCAGGATTCTCTAGAGGAACAGAATCAACAGGAAATATGATTATAAAAATAGGATTTATTAGGTTGGCTTACATGACCAGAAGCTGGATTGTCCACAGGGGCTGTCTGCAGGCAGGAACTAGTAGCTGCACAGTCCAAGTGGCTGAAGCTTCAGAACAAGAGGGATCAATGGTGTTACCCTAGTCCGAGACAGAAGCCTTCTGGAGAATCACTGGCAGAGTCCGCTTTGATGTCTTCAGGTGATTACAACAGTAATCAAGAACCTGTTGAAGAAGAATGAAGTTAGCATCTACTGTTGCTTCCTCCTTCCAAGTTTTATTCCATCCAAGCCACCATTCTATTAGACGTTGCTGCCCACTCTTAGGGAGGGTCTCCATTTTGCTATCCCACATGCCAATCATTCCCAGACACACCTTTAAGCCTCTTAATCTCCAGCCACTCTTAATTCAGTCATTCAAATTGACCATTACGCTGCCTGAAGATCTGGCACTTTGATGCTGAATGGATGGTTTCATGAATGTATGCAGCAATTGTTTGTTCCTTTGCTTCTCTTGCTTGCTCCACCGTGAGACAAAATATTGCCTTATGTTTCTATAGCATGTTACCATTACAGTGTATTTTTATATATGTTATTTGATTGTTTAAAAAGCCTCAATTGGTATTGTCACCACCAAACTTAGAAGGATTTTTAGCCCTCAGTTTCACAGTGGATCAAAGAGAGAAATAAACCAAGAAATGAATGATAGGCTGGCTGTTCAGACTGCCTCATCAAGCAATGCTGCTGTTGTTGCCCCACAGACCTTAGGCTCAGCTCATATGTGAGAAAGCTTTAAAATATTCAGTATGTTTATTTTAGATTAGTGAGTGTACTATTCATAAGTTGTGTATAATTTGTGGAAAATACAGTAGATGTTGGGGTTTTGTCATTAGATCTTCATACATTTATATGTACTTGATTTCCAGTGATTGGCCTGGCCCCCATTTTTACATGTTAATTTGTGTTTCCCTGCTCCGGAATTTATATAAATAATAATCTGTAGTGTCTTTCACACTTTAAAAATTCAAAAAATAATTTTTATAAAGTAGTATAATGATTACAAACAAAAACTTGGATGGCCAATTCCCCTTTCCTTAAAAAGTCAGCCCCTTCTGGGGATGTGGCTCAAGTGGTAGCGCGCTCGCCTGGCATGCGCACGGCCCAGGTTCAATCCTCAGCACCACATACAAAGATGTTGTGTCTACCGAAAACTAAAAAAGTAAATATTAAAATTCTCTCTCTCTCTTAAAAAAAAAAAAAGTCAGCCCCTTGTGCCACTACCATCAGTTAAAAAAAATTAGTTATAGATGGACACAATACCTTTATTTTATTTATTTGTTTGTTTATTTATGTATGTGGTGCTGAGGCTTGAACTCAGTGCCTCATATGTGATAGGTGAGCACTCTACCACTGAGCCACAGCCCCAGTCCCCCCACCACCATTTTTTAAAAATTTAAACCATTTTGTTCCATCTACTGGAAATAGAGTGGATACATAGTGAAATCATTTAATATTTGTGAAGAAGAATATGAAATCAGTTGACAGGGTGCTCACAGAGGATTTCTTTGGAAACTTTATGAATAACATTTATTTCTGTGGCTTAGAAGCATGCTATCAGGCTTCTCAGTTTGCAGGCAGCAGTCCTCAAAGTAGCTGTATCCCCTTATACGGCAGTGGTGTAGAAGGTGAGAGGAGCAGGAGGTATGTTAGAGGTACCACAATGTGGTAACTGCTGGTGCAGTTTGAACAACCACTTCAATGCAATATGCATATCATTTTTATAACATACATGATAATGTATGACAGTAGTTAGGGAACCCAAGCAAATGAAGCTCAGAGGGGCTGGGTTGTGGCTCAGAGGTAGAGTGCTCGCCTATGACGTGTGAGGCACTGGGTTTGATCCTCAGCACCACATAAAAATAAAGTAAAGGTACTGTGTCCACCTACAACTAAAAAGTAGATTTTTTTTGTTGTTGTTTTTAAATGAAGCTTAGAGACTGTACTTCAATTAAAAAGGGTGAGTCTCTGATGGAACAGATGGAACTTGATTTGGAAGCAGGAGATATGGATTTGAGTTTTGCCATCAGCTAGAAATATGACTTTGGATAATTCAACTTGGCCTTTTGGGATCATAATTTAATCTGTAAAATGAGAAGCTCAGAATACGTGATTTCCAAGATTTTAGGTCTGCATCTGGTTAAGGAATGCTCTGTGGCCAGTTGGATCTGACCATTTATCAAGATAAGAGGGCTGCAGAGGCAATGTGAATAGTTGCAGATTTTTCAGCCAGGTTTTGTATACACTGACAAATCAAATAACCATGGAGAGTTTAAGATGAATACCCTCAAGTCTCTTGTCTCTCTTTCCTTCCATTCCTAGACCTATCCCATTGTCCAGAGATAGTCTTTAAAGATGGTTTCATCATTTGTTTTTAGCTTCTCTGTGGTTATTTCCATAAGGCTAAATAATGTGTTTAAATTTCTATTCCCTCATTTATCAACCTTAGGCAATATTTTTGGCTTTTTTTAATGTGAAAAATAATAATTTAATTTTTTTCTATCCTCTCTTCATCTATCATTATTTGGTATTATCTTGAAAGTTACTTGTTAATTATCTTTATAACTTCAAAAGATAAGCCTTTTTTTTAATTCATCAATTTTTGTAGGGTTTCTTAGCTTGCCATTTTGGAAAATGGGGTTTTATGCCTCAACACTTCTTTCTTTCTTTGGGTCTTGCTGTGTTGCCCAGGATGGCCTCTATCTTCTGGGCTCAAGTGATCCTCTTGTGCTGCTGAGACTGTAGCATCAAATCATACTTTGCTTTTAAATATATGTTTAAATATAAAGTCAAGGTTAATGGGTTAATATTTTTTATCCTATCCTCTAACACCAGGTATTATCTATATATCATTATGTTTGGATTATTGTTCTTACTACATGACCTTTCTATATCTGCATTAAGAGTGTGTCCAGAATGATAACTGTATGATTACTTAAAATTTTTAATGTCCTTTTTTTTTTTTAGAGAGAGAGATAGAGAGAAAGAGATATATAGAGGGAGAATTTTAATATTTATTTTTTAGTTTTTGGCGGACACAACATCTTTGTTTTTTTGTATGTGGTGCTGAGGATCGAACCCGGGCCGCACGCATGCCAGGCGAGCGCGCTACCGCTTGAGCCACATCCCCAGCCCTTTAATGTCCTTTAAAGGTTAAAAAAAAAAAAAAAAAGGAAAAAGGCTATGTGTTTAAAACTTAGCCTAAAAAACTTTTGTTTATTCAAATAAGTATCCAATAGATATTTATTGAATACCAAAATTATCATAGCAGTGTTTTTCTTTTTTTATTTTTCTTTTTCCTTAGAGAGAGAGAGAGAGAGAATTTTTTAATATTTAGTTTTTAGTTTTCGGTGACACAACATCTTTATTTTTTATTTTTTTATTTGGTGCGCCCCGTGCATGCCAGGCGAGCATGCTACCGCTTGAGCCACATCCCCAGCCCCAGTGTTTTTCATAATAGTGAAAAATTGGAAACAATCTAAGTGACTGACTTTAAGGAATTAGGACAATACAAAGAATGCTCTGTAAACATTTTTAAATTAATGGCAAATTTTACTCCATATTAAATGAAAAATGTTTATAAACAGTTTGTACAATATAAGCTGTCTTTTGTTTAAAAGCATCAAAACAAAACCAATTGTATGAGAAACTGGAGTAGGGGTAGTGGGTGGATTCCTGAAACATGTAAACCAAATGGTTAACTTGTAATGGTGATGGTTTGAGTTTCTGTTTTCTCACAACTGTATATTTTCAATAACCTCCCCTCATAAAAAAGTGTGTGTCACTTCTTTAAGAATGTGTGTTTTTTGAACATAATATATAAAGTGAGAGTTGAAAACTCATGCTAAAATAAAATAGGAGTATCTGATAAGAATTCAGTAAAGATATGTTGAATGAATAAGATTGAATTACAGAGATTCCTAGATCTGTGTCATTGGCACTTATACTTTAATAATTTGATGCAGAAGTAAGTCTTTAGTTCAGTTATCTCAAAAGAAAAATCATGCATTGAAGTGTTCTGCAGAAGCTAGGAAACAGCTTTCACTGAATGTCAGTTGTGCAGTGACAGAACCAGCAGAATTGAGGCCCGCCACAGAAGCAGCCAGGCAACAATGCTGTGTTTCACAGTATGCAGGGTCTGAATGAAAGTGTCCTTTGTGCTGATCTCAGACTGAGGGGCGGGATTTGGGGCAATTTATGTTATTTCTCCTTAATGGAAATTGAGGCAGCCTCTAATCCTGCTATCACATGACAACTACTTATTTGATTTTTGGTAATTTGGGAGCAGCTGTGGATAAACGATTATTCTGTAATAATAGCCAGGCCAGCTGCATTCTGACCCGATCACAATTGCTTGGGCACAACCAGACTTTCCATCCACCATGTTTCTAAACCAGGTATAATTTTGTCAAGTCACCTGCTTTTTAATTGATATTTGTGGCTACTTAATAAGCACCTAAATGTTTGGGAATGCATTTTCAAATCCTTTTTATCATAGTCACCAACATTTATTAGGTACCTACTGCATTCAAGGCACTGTGCCAGACACTGGGTTATAAACCATGTGCTGTTCCACGTGCTTTCCTCTTTGATAGATGGGTCAGTGTTGGCTTTGTTTTTAGCAGACCAAGTTACAGTGTAAAGAAAGAATCTGGTGCAGAGGCAGCTGAGAGCCAGGTTTCTTTGGTCTCAGATTCTTCCTGTATTTGTAGTCTTGAGTGTTCATTGATGCCTCCTTGCCATGCCATGTGCTTTTGTAGGCTCTTGCCTCTGCCTGCAATTCCCTTCTTTCATTCCAGAGCCCGAAGAGTCTTGTCTTCCCTTTCAGGATCCTGCTCCACATCCTGGCAGTCTTCATAGTGTTCCTTTAGCCCTTGGCAGTTTGCTCTCACTATAATAGGATTTGTTCTTTTTTAAAATAGCAAAGCCTACATATTTAATTTATTGACTCAGTCTTTCAATATGTACTTTTTTTCAAAAGCTTTTTATAACCCAAGGGCTTAAGAATATGTTTGAATTAAATAACAGGGAATTCAGTAGGTAGAGTATTTGGTGAAGAGTAGAAGAAAGCTTTATTTTTGATTGTGAACACCTACAAGGTGGGGAGCAGGCAAGATAATCTTTATCTCTGAAATATTGAATTATTATTGAAGATTGGTGGGAATTATTCGATGAACCTCTTCTTTTAGAAATTCCTAGTAACAACCATATGTAGTGGTCTGTGATTAGAAATCATTTTAAAACAAAAACAGAATATAGAACTTCCCAGAGTATGGTAGTAGCCACAAGCCACATGTAAATTAATTAAATTTAAAATTAAATAGAATTAAAAATGTAATTCTTTAGTCACAATAGTTATATTTCAGTGTAGTCAGTGTCTACTGTTTTGAACAGTGCCAATTTAGAACATTTCCATCATTGCAGAAAATTCTGTTGGGTGTTGCTAATCTAGAAACTGTAAGTTGGCATTTTAAAGCATTTGGTGAAGTAGATTCACTTAACTTTTTTATTTGTTCCAGTTGATGAATGTGAGGCAACCTTAAATATCTTATGCTGTCTTTACATTTTTTGCTTTGGTTGTGGCACCCTCTAGTGTTTCATCATTGTTATAACAATACTATCATGAAATGGTCTGTATGTCATTTGAGTTAAAGAGCATTAAAATATTTTGAAAAACTCATTATGTGTATGTGTTTTTCTAGGGAAAAGTGGTGTAGCTTTTACTCATCCTCAAAAGGGTCTATGATTCAGAAAAGATTAAGAACTGTTCTCTGATAGACATCTTTGTGTAGTCAAAACTCCTTTTGTGATCTGTAAGCATTTTTTTCTTCCAGTATAAAAAAAAATCATGTAACTTTTGGCATTTCTATACTTTACCTGTCTTTGTATGTGAAATACTGTTCTGATAAGCTATACTTATACAGCACTCACTGTGTTGCATGTCCCATTTTAAGCCCTGTTACAAATAGTAGCTCATTTGATCTTTACATTAATTCTATGAAGTGGATGATATTATTCTCCCCATTTTAACTAAGTCACAGAAGCCCAATGAAAAGGTGCCAATAAGTGGCAAAGCAGAGATTCAAATTCTGTATTGTGACTCTAGAGTCTCTTCTTAACCATCCTGCTATAGCAGTGAGGATCGGGATTGAGATGGAATGGACCCTTATACACAATGGGTCCCTTGTATAATAATAATTAAATCACTTCTAGCCAGTGCTGGAAATTATAGACAGCATCCAAGCCTTATTTTCAGTACATATACATAGACCTACATATACTACCTGCTGCTTATCCACAGTTTTATTTTCCATGGTTTTCGTTATGGCCTGAAAATATCAAAAAGAAAATTCCAGAAATAAACAGTCTATAAGTTTTAAGGGTTTTATGTTTATCCATAAATGTTTGAGAGTTTTGGATAAATGTTTGTATCTCCTTCCTTTTCCGTCTGTACCCTCTTCTCACTTCTTACCTGTTTCTCTTTTTATGAGTGATTTTATACTCTTTAATTTTTTAACAATTTGAAACTGATTTTGTACTATACTTCATCAGTGTATGGAAACAGAAACAGTTTCTGGAAACAGAAGCCCTAATGGTGGTCTTCCAAAATTGGGCTTACAATCAAAATCCCAACAGCATTTCTTGTAGAAATAGATAAAACAATCATGAAATTCATATGGAATAATAAAAGACCCAGAATAGCAAAAACAATGCTAAGCAGGAAGTGTGAATCAGGCGGTATAGCGATACCAGACTTCAAACTATACTGCAGAGCAATAGTAACAAAAACAGCATGGTACTGGTACCAAAACAGGCGGGTGGACCAATGGTACAGAATAGAGGACACAGTAACCAATCCACAAAACTACAACTATCTTATATTTGATAAAGGGGCTAAAAGCACGCAATGGAGGAAGGATAGCATCTTCAACAAATGGTGCTGGGAAAACTGGAAATCTATTTGCATTAAAATGAAACTGAATCCCTTTCTCTCGCCATGCACAAAAGTTAACTCAAAATGGATCAAGGAGCTTGATATTAAATCAGAGACACGGCGTCTGATAGAAGAAAAAGTTGGCTATGATCTACATACTGTGGCGTCGGGCTCCAAATTCCTCAATAGGACACCCATAGCGCAAGAGTTAACAACTAGAATCAACAAATGGGACTTACTCAAACTAAAAAGTTTTCTCTCAGCAAAAGAAACAATAAGAGAGATAAACAGGGAGCCTACATCCTGGGAACTAATCTTTACTCCACACACTTCAGATAGAGCCCTAATATCCAGAGTATACAAAGAACTCAAAAAAAAAAATTAGACAATAAGATAACAAATAACCCAATCAACAAATGGGCCAAGGACCTGAACAGACACTTCTCAGAGGAGGACATACAATCAATCAATAAGTACATGAAAAAATGCTCACCATCTCTAGCAGTCAGAGAAATGCAAATCAAAACCACCCTAAGATACCATCTCACTCCAGTAAGATTGGCAGCCATTATGAAGTCCAACAACAACAAGTGCTGGAGAGGATGTGGGGAAAAGGGTACACTTGTTCATTGTTGGTGGGACTGCAAATTGGTGCAGCCAATTTGGAAAGCAGTATGGAGATTTCTTGGAAAGCTGGGAATGGAACCACCATTTGACCCAGCTATTCCCCTTCTCGTCTATTCCCTAAAGACCTAATAAGAGCATGCTACAGGGACACTGCTACATCGATGTTCATAGCAGCACAATTCACGATAGCAAGATTGTGGAACCAACCTAGATGCCCTTCAATAGATGAATGGATAAAAAAAAATGTGGCATTTATACACAATGGAGTATTACTCTGCATTAAAAAATGACAAAATCATAGAATTTGGAGGGAAATGGATGGCATTAGAGCAGATTATGCTAAGTGAAGCTAGCCAATCCTTAAAAAACAAATGCCAAATGACTGCTTTGATATAAGGGGAGTAACCAAGGACAGGGTAGGGACGGAGAGCTTGAGAAGAAGATTAACATTAAACAGGGATGAGAGGTGGGAGGGAAAGGGAGTGAGAAGGGAAATCGCATGGAAATGGAAGGTGATCCTCAGGGTTATACAAAATTACATATAAGAGGAAAGGAGGGGTAAGAGAAGAATAATACAAGTGGAAGAAATGATTTACAGTAGAGGGGGTAGAGCGAAAAGGGGAGGGTAGGGGAAGGGGGATAATAGAGAATAGGATAGACAGCAGAATACATCAGACACTAGAATGGCAATATGTAAATCAATGGAAGTGTAACTGATGTGATACAGCAATCTGTATACGGGGTAAAAATGGGAGTTCATAACCCACTTGAATCAAACTGTGAAATATGATATATTAAGAACTATGTAATGTTTTGAACGACCAACAATAAAAAAAAAGAAAATTTTGACCCCCAAAAATTAAATAAATAAATAAATAAATAAAATTAGGCTTAGACTCACTTCTTTATTGAGAGCATAAGAAGCCCAGATTGTTGTTTAGCAGTGTTCTAGGAGTAATTTCTGATGAGGATACATAATTTCTTTCCTTTGTATCAAGCAGTGCCTAGAAAATGTATGAGGGTATTTCAGAAAATTTAATTCCAGGTGTTGGAAGACTGAAAGAAGAATAAAGTATACACTAAGATAATCCATACAGGAAACAGCTGCCACCCCTAGGGGTAGGGGAACAAAAAGAGAAGAACCTAAGGAGCTCAGAGAGGACCCCACAAGGCTGACAGTCTGACTTCTGGGTGGGATGCTTTCCGGCTGGTGCTCAGCCACCAGGGACAAAGGAAGGACACAGCTGGAGTTGGGGGATACAGTGTCCTCTATTATTGGAGCAATGCTGATGTGAATGAAAACAGCAATGAAATACCTTCTCTCCTCTTCCAATCTCCCTGTGCAAAATTTTAAGAAAGGAAGCTGGTTGGCAAGTCTGGAAAATTTCCTTGACTGATCCATCCCCCAGCTGGGTATAGAGCCACTCAGAACAAGTATAGTTAGTTGGCCTTCCGCTTCCAAGAGTTCCACTTCCATGGAATCAACCAACAATGGA
This sequence comes from Spermophilus citellus, assembly GCF_964194105.1. Classification (NCBI taxonomy): domain Eukaryota; kingdom Metazoa; phylum Chordata; class Mammalia; order Rodentia; family Sciuridae; genus Spermophilus; species Spermophilus citellus. Next base: position 208,050,170 of record NC_138184.1, read on the forward strand.
TCAAAAATATTCAGGAAAAAAAATGTACCTGTACTGAACATATGCATACTTTTTTCCCTTATCATCATTCTTTAAACAATACAGTCTAACAATACTTTGCATATCATTTGCATTATGTTAAATATTATAAGTAATCTTGAGATGATTTAAAATATATATATGGGAGGATGTGTATAAGTCCTATGCAAATGATTCATATGTCATATAAGGGACTTGAAATCATATATTTTGGTGTCCATGCAGGGTCCTGGAACCAATCCTTCATGAAATTTTTAAAAATATAGTTGTAGAAGGACACGGTACCTTTATTTTATTTATTTTTATGTGGTGCTGAGGGTCGAATCCAGTTCCTCATACGTGCAACTGAGCTACAACCCCAGCCCCTTCATGAATATTAAAGGACAACTGTTAGAAGTCTTGAAATGGGATACACACACATACACACATCGATTATATATAATTAACAAAATTATATCTATAATTAAATATATAGAGAGAAACTGTAATTTTCTGGGTTTAGCTTTAGTAATTAAAGTGCAACCAGTCACCTCCCAATCTTTTATTAAGGGACAAATTATGACATACTTTAAGAGACCTGTGGACCCAACAGTGCCTTCAATGAGCTTACAATGTTTTGTTGTTGTTTTTGGTACCAGGGATTGAACCCAGGGCACTTAACTGCCAAGCCATATCCCTAGCCCTTTAAAAATATTTTATTAAAGACAGGGTCTTGCTCAGTTGCTTAGGGCCTCACTAATTTGCTGAGCCTGGGTTTTAACTCATGATCCTCCTGCCTCAGCTTCCTGAGTTGCTGGGATTACAGGCATGTGCCACCATGCCTGGCACAATATTGTTTTAATAAAAACCATCCACTCATCTTCAAGTCATCATGAAATTGTATGGTAAATCTTGTTCTGTAAAAGCATCATTATCGACCAGATGGTCATTGTTAATGACTGTTTACAAATTTAATCAACATTAGTATGAAAAATGTTGTGATTACAGTCATATAAAATTCTTTTAGTTTCAGATACTCCAAGTTAAATTAGTCTTATTCAAGATAAGGCAATTTCTAAACTCTAATGGGGCTGTTCTCTTGGTTCTTAGCATGAGAAGGGTTTTCCTAGCATATCATTTGATTTTAATTTTCAAAAGGATCAGTTTAGAAAGCAATATTCATTTGTTTTTAAAGATCATTTTGTTAAGGGACTGGGGTTGTGGCTCAGAGATAGAGTGCTCACTTAGCATGCGTGAGGCATGGGTTTGATCCTCAGCACCAAATAAAAATAAAATAAGGGTATTGTGTCCACCTACAACTAAAAAAAAATTTAAAAAATAAAAAAGATCATTTGTTAAAAGTCATAATTCATATGATAAAAGATCAGATAGAAGATTATAAAAGTCAATGGTCCTTTGCTACACTCTTCCTACCCCCAGTCCCTATTACAGTGGCAGTTACTTTAGTTATTTTGTTTATTAGGGTTATCAAACAGTAATACCTCTATAACTCTAAAACATCTATACTATTTTTTCTTGATTTATCACACTTGGGCATTATTGACTTCCTTCTATGAAATGTAATGATTACTTTAGAGTATTTCCTTCTATTTAAAAAAAAATTTATTAGTTATTGATGGACCTTTTTTATTTGTTTGTTTATGTGTGGTACTGAGAATTGAACCCAGTGCTTCACACATGCTAGGCAAGTGCTCTACCACTGAGCCACAACCCCAGCCCCATTCCTTCTATTTTTGATAGTTACATTGTAAATTAAATTTTCCTGTTATGATAGGATCTGCGGCTTCCTTTACTATGAAGGAAAAGACATTAATACTCCTGACCATTGCTCCACCTTTCTGCCCCTACCTCCTGATTTCTGTCAGCCTTATCTTCGCTTTTATGTCATTAACTTTTACATTGTTTGGTATCACATTTAATTGTATTTTGGTCCATACTTGGAGTTTGGAAATGGAAAGCAATAACTACACATATGACTGTGACTTTTCTTTTTCTTCCTTCCTTCCTTCCTTCCTTCCTTCCTTCCTTCCTTCCTTCCTTCCTCTCTCTCTCTCTCTCTTTCTTTCTTTCTTTCTTTCTTTTTTTTTTTGGTAAGTGCCTAGTCATAGGAGGTTGGTTTGGTTGTGTTTTTTTTTTTCCCTTCAACAATTCAGATATTACACTGTGAAAGAGAATATTCCCACTCAAGTAGATTCTTCTAGTCTTAAACTCCATTTCTACTCAGAATTAAGCCATATTTCAACTTCTGTTTCCAACTGACTTTTTTGTGCAGTTTACTTTTTTTCTGCTGTGGTGTGAGGTTTGATCCATTACTCTATGTCCTACAAGAAGCAAATTCTAGGGTTGGCTTCAGGCTTTTTTATTCTGTGGAGTGTAATTTCTGTCTTAGTGATAGTTGGAATTCTAGATGTGTCCAAGAATGTAAATTGAGCCTCTCTGGGTTTTCCTGGGTAGGCACATTGCTTGGTCTGAGATTTTTGCCTTAGGCAGTTCTTACAGTTTTTCTTTTGGTATGATAATGCTATCGATTAGACTAATGCTTTCTTTTACATTTAATTATACTTTGATTAGATTTCCTAACCTGTTCTTTGCACTTTGATTTTTAAAAATACTAATGTTATCCATTATGTGTGGATTAGACTAAATTTAGCTCCCTTGAACATGTCTCCAGACTCCAGCAGTTCCCTAGATATTATTGACCACAAGTACCAGGATTTGCTGGATTAAGAAGTCTTTTTCTGCACTCTCTTCCATTATCTTCAGTCTTACCCTACCTGGCTTAGAAGGGCAAAAGTAGATACTCATCTCTACTCGGACCTTTAGATGAAGCACATATTGTATCCCAGGTGATTATACCTCAGGCTTAGGAAGAAGTTTTAATAAACTGGTTATACCCTTTTATTTGAATCCATATGTATTACCAGTATTTTCATCTTTTCACATTGGTTCAGAAGAATCATTGACAGGTCCATCCAAGCCTCTCTTTTTTGCGGGGTGGGAATAGAGGTGGGGGTGGCACCGGGGGTCAGTGTTGGGGGATCTAACCCAGAGCCTTGTACATGCTAGGCAAGCACTGTGCCACTGAGCCACACCCCAGCCATGATCCTCCATTTTGTGAGTTATCACAAAATTATACTAGGAGTATTGGTTTCTTGTAGTTTCTTTATTTTGTGTCTAGGAGAACTGTATTTCAGTTGCTGGAGTTAATATAATATAGGGCTTTAGGGTGCAGATCTTTTGAATACAATCAAGAAAACCATCCTCAGAGATGGGTGTCTAATTTAAAGATGAAAAATTGAGGCCTGATGCTTAGGAGACTAGCCAAGGACATGAGTCAGGAAGAATAGAGTTATAAAGTCACATGGATTCTGGCATCATCATAATTAATGTTGAGTACTTGTGTGCCAGGCACTGTGTTCCTGACTTTATCTGGATCATTTCATTTAATCCTCACGTCATCTTTTTGAGGATAGGTACTGTCATTTTTTTTCCCCCTCTTAAAAAATGACAGAATTGAAGCTTAGAGGTAACTTGTCCAGGGGTTCTATATATCTGGGCAATAGTCTATGCTGGTTTTTTATTTTATTTTTTTAAAATATTTTATTTTTTAGTTATAGTTGGACACAATACCTTTATTTTATTTATCTATTTTTATGTGGTGCTGAGGATCGAAACCAAGGCCTCAAACATGCTATGTAAGTGTTCTACTGCTGAGCTACAACCCCAGCCCCTGGTTTTTAAAAATTCACATTATCTAATATATTTCAGCCTTTTAGCAATTCTCATCAGTTTTGCTAGCCAGAGAATCTGATTGCTCATGAATGAAAGCTAAATTGCTTCACTAAAATTGACTTAACTAGATGGAGTCTAATGATCTCATGTAATATGTGTATGTCAGTCATATCTGGCTTTAGACAATCTGTTTAATTTATGAAAACATTGAAAGCAACATTTACAGATATCTCACTCTGGTTCAAAGAAACCAGAACACCCTTGCCTTTGCATTTTAGAGTGTGTAGAATACAAATGGTTAGAGAGACTGAAGGCTAGGATGAGGGAGGGAGGTGGAAAGAGATGAGGCACTAGGCAGAAGTGACAAGCCTGTGGAGCAGTCAGCCCTATTGATTTATGCTGTGAACTGCATTTGGGAGCAAAGAATTGAAATCCATTATGCCAAGCACATAGCATACAAATCCCTTTGAAAAGCAGTTTGGTGCCATCTAATCCCAAATCATTTGAAAACAATTTTGAAGTACCCAGAATTCTAAAATGCCCTATGCAATTTGTCTCTTAGATTAGGAGAACAGAGAAATGGATGGAAAAATAGCACTTTATTGGTATTTTCTTCTCATACATTGTGTTTAACTGTGTGACTTAGTGTGTTCAATTACGTTTTGGATAAGTACAAATCTGGGGGCGAGGACATATTCCCTTCGATTTTCTGAAACTTGCACCAAATACAAGATATGGATGAAATCTTGGGGCAGCTTATCAAGTATATCTCTTTAAAAAAAAAAGATTTTAATAGTCCATAATGTCAGACTTTTAGAAATGTTCCAAATATGATACAAATAATTTTTGTAGACTCCTTACCCAGATTTTCCAAATGTTAACATTTTGCCCTGTTTTTCTTCCTTTTATTTCTCTATTAAATAAATATTATTTTGCCATGTTCCTCTTAAAAAGCTTCATTTGGAAAAAGGAGGGTGTGATGGCCGGGGGAGATGACCTCAACAGGAAAGGAAGAGTGAGAAGGGGATTGGTGTGATAGCTGAGTGCTTCCTAATCTTTTTGGATTTGTGGAACCCTGTGGTTGTTTTATTTTGTAATTATAGTGAACTTTATATTGAAATACAGCATACTCCTTGAGATAATTAAATAGTTCCAAAGTTAATAATTACTATGTTAGAAGGATGAATTGTCATATGTGTAGAATGTAGTTTTAAAAAAAGGCAATTAAAAGAGCAAAAAGATTTGGGAATAGTGCAAGAATTAAAACAGAATCAAGAACAAAAAATAAGAATCTGGTCATCTGCATGCAAACAGTTGACTTGAAGAAGAAAGACAGCAGGATGAAACTTAAAGTGATTACTCAGAAGAACAAAGGATTTTAGAAGTCCCCAAAGATGGAAAATGAGACTTATAATAGAGCAGAGTAAAAGTGACAAGAATTTAAATAGATTATTATGTTCCTTTTAGATGTAGCCATAAAAGTCATTTGTCTGTATCTATATGATTGCAATTTCTTTTGGTAAGTTCTAGATATACAGTGATGTATATTATCACAATAGTCAAATTTCACATTTTTGTGTGGGTTTATACACATAAGGTTGTATACTCAACTTTTCAATATGGGTGGGTCAAAATTTAAAGTATATGTCCTTTGACCAAGCAATTATATCTTCAAGAATTTATTCTTTTTGTTTTGTTTTTGTGGTTGTGGGGATCAAACCCAGGGCCTCATGAGTGGCAGGCAAGCGCTATACCACTGAGCCACATCACCAGTTCAAGAATTTATTCTTTTTTTTTTTTTTTTTTAAAGAGAGAGTGAGAGAGGAGAGAGAGAGAGAGAGAGAGAGAGAGAGTGTGTTTTTTTTTTTTAATATTTATTTTTTAGTTCTCGGCGGACACAACATCTTTGTTGGTATGTGGTGCTGAGGATCGAACCCGAGCTGCACGCATGCCAGGCAAGCGCGCTACTGCTTGAGCCACATCCCCAGCCCAAGAATTTATTCTTAAAAACAATTATCAAATAGTGTGTACAATTTTTAAATAAAGAAAATAAAGGGCTAGTTTTTAAATTCTGTTCAGAGATTAATCTCATTCTTTGTATAGAAGTTAAACTTGTATAAGGATTTTGAAATTTCAAATTGTGGTAAAATATATACAACAATAAATTTATCATCTTACTCATTTTCAGATGTCTAGTTCAGTAATGTTGGGTACATTCATATTGTGCATCCAAGCTCCAGAACTCCTTTCATCTTACAAAACTGAAATTTTGAACCCATGAAGCACCTCCTCATTCCCTCTTCCCCTCAGCCTCTGGCAACTACTTTTCCACTTTGCTTAACTGTGATTTTCACTACTCTAACTACCTCATGTAAATGAAATTATATAGTATTTATTTTTGCCACTGGCTTATTTCACTGAGCAAAATGCCTTTTCCTCAAATCTCATCCAGGTTGTAGCAATGTGTCAGAATTTCCTTTTTTTAGAAAATTAGTTTCAAATAGACTACTTTTTTTTTTCAGTAGTTCAAGTTTACAGCAAAATTGAATGGAAGATACAGAGATTGCTTTTATAATCCTTGCCCTCATACATGCATGGCTTTCCCCTCTATCAACTTACTGCACCAGAGAGGTGCATTTGTCCTGGTCGATGAGCCTGGATTTACACATCATTGTCACCAAATTCCAGAAGTATACATTAGGTGTTTACATTGGTGTTGTATGTTCTATGGGTTTGAACAAATGTATAATGATATGTATCTACTATATGGTGTCATACAGAGTAGTTTTACTGCCTTCAAAATCCTCTGTGCTTTGCCTATTCATCCCTCTATTCCCCTTAATACCTGGAAATCACTGAACCTTTTACTGTCTGCATAATTTACCCTTTCTAGAAGGTCATATGGTTGAAATCATGTGTTATATAACCCTTTCAGATTGACTCCTTTTACCTGGTAATGTTAATTTAAGGTTTTTCTATGGCCTGATAGTTAATTTCTTTTTAGTGCCAAATAATAATTTCATAGTTTGGATCAGCAACATTTTTCTATCTGTTCATTTACTGAAGGACATTGTGTTGCTTCCAAGTTTTGGCAATTGCAGATAAAACTGCTGTAAACATCAATGTGCAGATTTTGGTGTGAACTTAAGTTTTCAATTCCTTTGGGTAATACCAAGAACTATAATTGCTGGATCGTATAGTAAGAGTGTATTCAGTTTTGTAAGAAATGCCAAACTGTCTTTGAAAATGACTGTACCCAGCAATGAGTGACAATTCTTGATCCACATTCTGGATAGCATTTAGTGTTGCTAGTGATTTGGATTGTACCTATTCTAATAGGCATGTAGTGGTATCTTGTTTTAATATCCAATTCCCTATTGGCATATGATGTTGAAAATTTTTTTCTATGCTTATTTATCACTTGTATACCTTCTTTGAGATCTCTCTTCAGATTGGTTATTTTACTATTGTTGAGTTGTAAGAATTCTTTGTTTATTTTGGATAACAGTCCTTTATTAGATATGTCTTTTTACACATATTTTTCTCTAACCTGTGAGCTTACCTTCTCATTCTTTTGACAGTGTCTTACACAGAATAATTTTTTTTTTTTTATTTTTCTGGTTTTATGTTCTGTTTTGTTTTTGGTTCCAGGGATTGCATACAGGAGCACTTAACCACCGAGTCATATCCCCAGCCCTTTTTATTTTTTATTTTGAGATAGGGTCTCACTAAGTTGCTGAGAATGACTTTGAACTTTCAGTCCTCATGTCTCAGCCTCCTGAGTCACTGGGATTACAGGCATAACGCCACTGTGCCTGTCTAGAGTAAAAGTTTTTATTGTTTTGAAGTCCAGTTTCTCAATTCTTTCTTTTATGTATCCTGACTTTGGCATTGTATTTAAGAAGTCATTGCCATAAGTTATCTAGATTTTTTTCCATATTATCATCTAGTCGTTTTATACTTAGGTACATGATCTATTTTGAGCTTATTTTTGTGAAGAATAGAAGATCTGGTTGGGTACAGTGGTTGGTGTCTATAGTCCCAGCTACTCAAGAGGCTGAAGCAGGGGATTCCTTGCACCTAGAAGTTCAAGGCAGCCTGGACAAGACTCCATCTTAAATAATTAATTAGAATAAGGTCTGTGTCTTGATTAGTTTTTTGATGTGAATGTATATGTGTTCTAGCACCCATTCATTGAAAAGACTAACTTTGTTGAAACTTCATATTGACTTTGCCCCCCTATAAAAAAAATCAGCTGACTGGGACTTGGGTTGTAGCTCAGTGGTAGAGTACATATCTAGCATATGTGAGGTTCTAGGTACAATTCTCAGCACTGAATTTAATAAACAAAAAAAGTCCATCAACAACTAAAAAATATATTTTTTAAAAAATCAGTTGACTGTATTTATGCATGTCTATTTCTAGGCTCTCTGTTTTTGTTTCATTGAACCAATTGTTCTTTTGCCAGTACCATACTGTCCTGATTTCTTTTCTTAAAGTCAGATGGTGTCAGTCCTCTTACTTTCTTGTTCTTCAGTATTCTGTTGGCTCTTCTGGGTCTCCAGCCTCTCCCATAAACATTTGTATGTGTGTGTGTGTTGGTGGCAGCTCGGGGCAGGGCGGGGCAGGGCGGGGGTGAGTATTGAACCCAGGGGAACTCTACCACCAAGCTATGTCCCCAGCCTTTTTGAGATAGGGTCTCGTTAAGTTGCTTAGAGCCTCACTAAATTGCTGAGGCTGGTCTAGGATTTGTGATCCTCCTGCCTCAGCCTCTCAAATCACGGAGATTACAGGTGTGTGCCACCATGCCCAGCCTCTCAGTATAAATTTTAACAACAGTTTATTGATATCCACAATAGCTTGCTAAGATTTTGTTTGGGATTATGTTGAATTTAGAGATGAAGTTGGAAGAACTGACATGTTGATTGTCACATCCTGAGAAACAGTTTATTTACAGGTAACCAAACTGGTTGATAAGGGGATTAGGAAAAAAACAGACACAAAAGTAAAGAAAAAGCTAGGGCTTTGCGGTCCAGCCTGCTTCTGGTGGAGGAAGACTGGCCACGAGCAAGCTTGCACGTTTACTATATAGGTTTAAACTTCAGAAGGATTTATTGTGAGAAAGCTTCTTCAAGATAAACAAAACCAGGGGCCTTGTTGCGGCTCAGTGGTTGAGCACTTGCCTAGCGTGCATGAGGCACTGGGTTCCATCCCTGGCACCACGTAAAAATAAAAACAACTAAAATACAGGTATTGAGTCCATCTACAACTTAAAAAAAATTATAAGATAAACAAAACTGAAACTGAGGGTAAAAGCAGCCCAATTAGAACTCTACCTCCAGGCAGCAGACATTTGAACCCAAAGTTTTGAAATAATAAAACTCCTTGGCTAGCCAAGAATTTCCCTTTGAACAGGGCATCACTATATAACTGGGCAGTTTTCTATCAGGACCTTTGCACTGAGAAATTCCCTTGTCTCAAGAGACATGTTGCCTCTGTCTTTGGGCAGTTCAGAAACCCATAATTCATTTGTTACTCCTGATAATTGATAGTATTGAGTCTTCCTATCCATCAATATGGAATATCTATTTATTTAGTTGATTTCTTTCATCAGAGTTTTATAATTTTCCCTGTATAGATTTTGTACCTATTTTGTTAGATTCATACCTTAGGATTTCATTTTTTGTGGGTATTAATATAAATAATATCATGTTTTAACTTCAAATTCCATTTGTTCATTGCTGATGTATAGGAAAACATTGACTTTTGAATGTTCATTTTGTATCTTGCAACCTTGCTATAATTACTATTAGTTCCAGATTTTTGTTGATTGTCTTAATTTTTTTACATAGAAAAATATGCCATCCATTAACAGAAACAGTTTTGTTTCTTCCTTCCCAATCACGGTACTATTTGTTTATGTATTGTCTTATCGAATTAACTAGCATTTCTAGGACAATGTTGGAAAAAGTATTGAGAGGAGACATCCTTATTTTTTTTCTGACTTTAGTGGAAAAGCTTCTAGTTTCTCACCATTAAATATAATGTTAGCTGTAGATTTTTTGTAGATGTCTTTTAACAAGTTGAGGAAGTTCCCCTTTATTCCTAATTTGCATTTTTTTTTCCTTTTTAAGGCTGAATAATATGTGGTATGTATGTACCACATTTTGTTTCCCAATCACCCGTTGATGGACACTTGGGTAGCTTCCACCTTTTGGCTATTGTGAATAATGCTGCTATGAACATGGGTATACAAATCTCTCTTTGAGACCCTGCTTCCAATTCTTCTGGGTAAGTACCAGAAGTGGAATTGCTGAATTGTACGGTAGTTCTATTTTAAATTTTTTGAGGGACCAATATACAAAATATTATATGCAAGAATTCACGATGCTGATGTTTATAACATCAAAATTTTGGAAGCAGCCTTGCTTCATCAGTAGGTGATTGGTTACATAAATTACAGCACATCATGCAATGACGTATTCTGTAGCTCTTTAAAAACAATATGGTAGATCTATATAGTGATTTTTCAAAATTTATTTTTATTTATTTATTTATTCGTTTATGTATTATTTATTTGCGTGCCTCACATGTATTAGGAAAGTGTTCTACCACGAGCCACAACCCCAGTCCCTCTATATAGTTTTAATGTGTTAAAATGTCCAGATATATTTTAATATGAGAAAGGCAAACAATATATATAATATGCACATTTTAATTTTAAATCTATATACATATATCTTGTGCTCATTTTTTTTTTTCAAGAATAATGAACTAGAAAGGGAAAGGAGATTGTAAGTACAGCAGGAGAGCAAACTTCACTGCATTATAATTTACTGCTTCAGTTTAGGGTTTACAAGAAATGTAGCTTTGTAAGCAGAGAAGTCAATTTGAATAATCGTATGAGGGGGTTAACTCCCATTTTCTTTGAAATACAAAGAAAATGTTAAGTATTTGACTTATTTACAGTTTTTATGTCCATAATGTCAAATGCTAGTCACTGGGATATTTTGTTTTGTTTTGTGTTTTGCATTACTAGGGACAGGTCCCTAGGACTTTGCATGTGTTAGGCAAATGCTCTGTCACTGAGTTACATCCCTGGCCCTTTTTATTTTTATTTTGAGATAAGATTTCACTAAGTTGTTCATGGTGGTCTTGAACTTGTGATCCTCCTGCCTCAGCCTCCTGAATAGCTGGGATGACAGGCGGTACTATCATGCCTGGCAATTTTTGTTGTGTTCTTATATTTTTAAAATCTTTTTGTTATTTGTGTCAAGAATATTTGTTAGTTGTGACGTGAGATATAAAATTATCACAGTGAATTTCCATCAAAATGGTTTCACATAAGGAAAACGTCCCTCCATTAAAAAAAAAAAAAATAGTTGTAGATAAACACACAGTATCTATTTATTTTTATGTGGTGCTGAGGATCGAACCCAGTGCCTCGTATATGCAAGGCAAGCACTTTACCATAGCCCCAGACCCCCTCCATTTTTATGTCATATTTGAATAGTGCTTTCTGTTTCCCGTGGCTTGGTGTGATGAGGTAAGTAGTGAAATCAGGCTTGTCAAAGTCCTTTTGTTCTTTGGAGAAAGTATCAATCTTTTTCTTAGTTTAGGAATCGTGCTACATTACACACTGAATTCTGTTTTTTGTTTTGTTTTGTTTTTCTTTTATTCTGGCAGTAGATCTTCATGGAGGAACACGGAGTGACTCAAACTGAACACATGGCTACCATAGAAGCCCATGCAGTGGCCCAACAAGTACAACAGGTCCACGTGGCTACTTACACTGAACACAGTATGCTAAGTGCTGATGAAGACTCCCCTTCTTCTCCTGAGGACACCTCTTATGATGATTCAGATATTCTCAACTCGACGGCGGCTGATGAGGTTACAGCCCATCTGGCTGCTGCAGGTAATATTTGGACTGGGATTTTTTTTTTTTTTTCCTTGTGGTACCATTCTTATCTGAAAGATTTAGGATCAAGGCAGGCACTCTCACATTTATCTTCATCACAATTTTTTTTTTTAGCGGTGCTGGGGATCAAACCCAGGGCTTCACGCATGCTAGGTAAGTAGTCTACCACAATTTTTTAAGCCTTGCATATAATTACTGGGACTTGATCTACAGTCATTTACTATTAATGTATGACTTTGGTTTTATTGTCTTATCCCCTTCTGAAGGTCTTTGGTACCAGGGATTGAACCCAGGGGCGCCTAACAACCACTGAGTCACATCTCCAGCCCTTTTATTATATTTTATTTAATCAGAGTCCCACTGAGTTGCTTAAGCCCTGGATAAGTTGCTGAGGCTGGCTTTGACTTACGATCCTGTTTCTGTCTCCCAAGCCACTGGGATTACAGCTGTGTGCCACTACGCCTGGCTCTCTTTTGGCTTTTAACTGAAGTATTTATTCCATTTATATTAAATGTAAGAACTGATATATTTAGATTTAAATTTGTCATCTTGGGGCAAGGGATGTAGCTCAATGGTAGAGTGTATGCTTAACATGCTCGAGGTCCTAGGTTCAATCCCCAATACCAAATAAATAAGTAAATTTATTATTTTTTATTTAACATTAAATCTTTAATAATTTGTCTATGTAAATCTTTAAAATTTAAATATTTTCTTCACCTATTTATTTGACATATTTACTACATGTTTTATCTTTGCTCACCTGTTATATTTACCTTTCTGTTTGGCTTTCTGTTTTTTGAGTGATTGAAAAGTTTTCTTTCTTTATTTTTCTTGTTAATTTGGAAGATATATATGCTTTTACTATTGATGGTTCCCCTTGAAATTAAATCATACATCATTCATTTATCAGAGTCTTATATACTTGGTACTTTTGTCCTTCATGGGGATATAATTTCATTCCTGTGTTCCTGTCTTATGCTATTATTATCTGGTGTATTCATTCATTGAATATTTTAAACCCCACAAGATATTGTTTTATACATAGTTGATATTCACTTTTTCTATGTCTCCAGTTGCCTTATGAGATCATTTTTCTTCTGCCCCAAGGACATCATTTAGTACTTCATTTAGTATGGATCTACTAGTAGCAAATTCTGCTTTTGCTTATCTGGGAACGCTTTTATTTATTCTTCAACTTTGAAGGATATTTTCTCTAGGAATGAAATTCTAGATTGGTGGTTATATTCTTTTCTAATATTAAAGATAGCGTTCTACTGTCTTTTTTTTTTTTTGAGAAGTGTTAAATATTCTTTATTTAATATCATACATAAACCACACTAAAATGCCTTTCCATAAGGAAAGAACAGCATTTTAGATACAGGGAATTCTAATTAAATTGGCATGGTCAACAAAAATATAAAGTAGACACTGCTTCCTTATCTTCAACCACTGCCTTTAATAGGCTAATGAACACAAATTGAAACAAATGTGAATCATGCTTGGTTCTGAGAGAGTGAAGTGATTTCCCCCATATTTTAAACATATTCACATAATCAGTTCTATAAAACTAAATATAAAACCAGTTTTCAGATATCATTCACCATTTTTGTGAAATACTGAACATTACTAATTAAGTCCAACCACAACTTTAAAAACGGGAAACAGTGATAGAATTTACTGAAGTGGGAATATAACCAAAATATTAATTTAACTACAAGTCAGTTTTACTTAAATCAGGATTGTCCAACAAAAATAATTTTGTCATTCATTCATGATCTGATTTCTGGTGTATCACATCAATTAAATTATGGTGCACATAAAAAAGCCAAGAGACATTTCTGTTTTGTAATAAATAAGGCAGTAGCTATTCCTCATTAGTGGCTTTTTTGAGGTAAGCTATTAGGTCTGCCCTTTCTCCCTTCTTCTTAATGCCAGTGAAGATCATTTTTGTTCCAGGGATGTACTTTTTGGGATTCTCCAAATACTCCATCAGTGTATCCTCTCCCCAAGTGATGTCTTTGTTCTTGTTGGCATCTGTATAAGAGAATCCAGCAGCCTGACCTGTCTTCCGCCCAAAACAGTCCATGGAGATTTGGCCCAGTCTTGTGCTTGCCTCCCTTTTCCACCGTGTGTCACTGGGCACACTTCTGAACAAAAATCTTCTTGCCTTTCTCAACATCACCCATTTTTAATTCGCTAGTGCAAAGAAGGTTCCCGATCAGAAGCTGGACGTCCCACTCTCTCGAGTTCTACTGTCTTTTGGGTCCCATTGTTGCTATTGAGAATCCAACTGTTTCTAATGTCTACTAATTCTTTGAAGGTTATCTCCCATATTGGTGCCTCCCTACTAACTGTTTTTAAGATTTTCTGTCTTTAGTTTTGTGATGTATCTGGCTCTGATTTCTTCTCTTTAGGATTCTTTAGATATCTTGAATCTGTGAATTATTATCTTTCATCAATTCTGAGAAATCTGAGCCATTACATTTTGTTTATGATTCATTCCATCTCTTTCCCTTTATGACTCCAATTAAATTCGTTAGTCTTCCTCACTGAATCCTTCATGTCTCTTGCCTTTTGTTCTGTCTGTACCATTCTTTTGTCTTTTTATGCTTTATTCTGTGTAGTTTGTTCTGTCTTTTAATTTATTAATTTTTTTTCTTAGCTGTATCTAAAATGCTTTTAAATCTGTTCACTGAATAACTAATTTTGATAATTGTTAGTGGTTTGGTCTGTTTTTTTTTTTCCCCCCTCTCTCCCTAGTTTTAGATGTTTGTTTATTCACAGTGCTAGGGATCAAACCCAAGGCTTTATGCCTAGGCAAGTACTATACCACTGAGTTACATCCCGAGCCCTAGAATTTCTAGTGTGTGTTTTTCCCTTACAAATCTGCACTGTTGCAGTTTCTAGCTGTGGTGTTGGTGGTGGAGGGGAGTTCTTAAATCCCCTTGAATAAAGTAAACATGATTTTACAATTTATCTGGTAATTCAACTTTCTGCAGTACTTATGGATCTCTGTTGTATGCTATTTAATACCATTTCTTGTTTATGTTGGCTTGTCTCTTTATATACTAGTTATATTTGAATGCATGCTGGATGATGTTTTTGGAAACTTATTTTTAGAAATAAATTTTGAGTCTAGGATAATGTTAATTTCCTCTTGAGATTTTTTTTTTGGGGGGAGTGGGGGGTTGGAGTATTGGGGATTGAACCCAGGGACACTTTCCCACTGAGCCACATTCCCAGCCCTTTGAATTTTTTATTTTGAGACAGGGCCTCATTAAGTTGCTTAGGGCATTGCTAAGTTGCTGAGGATAATCTTGAATTCTCAATCCTCCTGTCTCAGCCTCCCAAGTCTCTGGGATTAGAGTCTCTGCACCCAGCTTACAATGATTTTTGTTTGCTTCTGCCAAATATCTGAGGGCAGTGGGAATCCTGGATCATCTTAATCCAATTTAAGGTTTTGAGACTTTCTAGAGTACTAAGTGACTTAAAGCTGGGCTGTATTTTATATTATTCTATTTATATTGTAATAGCACCATAAAAACTATGCCTAGATGGGTCTAGTGTTATATAAAGAATAAATACCTTAGAAGATATTTAGGAAAAGCTGGATAGGAAATCAGTGCTCAGGAGTGGCAAAAATACTATCTTTATAAATGAATGCTGTATTTAAGGAGAAGGAGACGGATACAATGAAGAATGAGTAATCTTATATTTTCAGTTATTATCTAATGTGTTAATTCTGGAATGGTGATTTAAAAATAAGGCTTAGAGCTGGGGATATAGCTCAGTGGTAAAGCACTTGCCCAGTATGCATGAGGCCCTGGATTTGAACCCTGGCACTCCCACCCCCGCCCCCAAAAGGCTTAGTGGTATAACAGATGAGATGTTTAACATATGTTTTGTGAAATTCATACACTTCCCAGAAGAGGGCATCCTAACACAGTGAATTTAAGTCAATGTTTTTCCTATAAAGGAAGATACTGCATTGTCATAGTGTTAAGATCAGAAAAGGTGGCTGGCATGTAGCTCAGTGGGCATGCTTATCTAGCATGCATATTCCCTAAGTTCAATTCCTAGCACTACATTAAAAAAAAAAAAAAAACTTAGGATAAGTACTGTAGTTTAACCCTTTCACGTGACATGTGTGGAAACTGAGGGAGAAAATATTTAGTGTTAACAATAATTATTGAGGAACTATTACTAGAAGACAGGCAAGAACTTGCTCCCAAGGAAGCTCTCAGTCTAGTGGTAGAGGAGGGATACAAATAGTAAAGTGATATAATTTCAGTGAACATTGAATGCTCTGAAGAAAATAACAAGGTAAAGTAATGGTGAGAGAAGGTGGGCTAGTGAGTGGTTGGAGAACGTTCTCTGGAGATGGTTGTCATTGACAGGCAGTTAAGTATCAACAAAGGAAAGGGCATTTCAGACTGAGGAAATAACCAGAGCAAGAACTCACTAATGGGAAATAGGAAGGAGGACGCGGTGGTTGGAGCTTTGTAAGCCAGAAGAGAAAATGGTGCAAGAGGGCAGGTGTGAGTCAAACCACACAGGGTTTAGGAGCTGTGTAAGGTAAAGAATTTGTAGAGACTGCAGAGGCCATGGTTAATTGCCTGGGCTTGCATTTGAATCCTAACTCCACTTAATGCTAGCTAGAAGATCTTTCTGAGGAGTGAGTCTGTAGCATGCATCATATTTGAAGGAAACCCAGAAAAGGTAAATGACCATCCATCTTACCACATTGTACCTCAAAAATGCTTCTAATTCTCAGCAGCCCATTTTAATGCTGATAGCCCCTAATTAGTGTTGATTTTCAAGGCAGAAAGTTTAGAAGTAGTACAACAAAATGAAGTCAGTAGGTAATAAAAACATTAATATCTCAAGATAGTCAAATGTTTTGGTGTCAGTCACCAATGTGAATTTTAGAGGACTTCTTTTTTTAAGAAAAATTGAATTTATTTTATTTTCTTCAAAGTGATAAGGGAGGGCTGGGGATGTGGCTCAAGCGGTAGCGCGCTCGCCTGGCATGCGTGCGGCCCGGGTTCGATCCTCAGCACCACATACCAACAAAGATGTTGTGTCTGCCGAGAACTAAAAAAAAAAATAAAATAAATAAATATTAAAAATTCTCTCTCTCTCTCACTCTCTATCCTCTCTCACTCTCTCTTTAAAAAAAACAAAAAAAACAAAAAAAAAAACCAAAGTGATAAGGGATAGGGTAACAGATTATGTCACATGGTCTTAGACATAATTAGTACCTTCAATGTGATGTTTGGAAAAGTTGCCTCATACTAAAGTATAAAATACTTGAATATTTGAATATAGAAACATTCAAGATTGATATGACAAACACATGCACTCACTACCCAGCTTTGTCAATTATGGCTGCTATTTTGACATGTTTACTTCAGTTTTTTTTTTTTTTTAATAAGAATTACAGATGTGGTTGAAACTTCCAGTGTTCCTCTTTCTAATCTTGTTCTTCTCCCTAAGAAACCATTATTCTGGATTTGGTCTTTCTTATTGTCTTGCATTTCTTTATATTTTTGTTCTGTGTACATGTATCATTAAATAATACCTGGCATTGTTTTACATATTTTAAATTACATATTAATGAAATTACTCTTTTTTTTTTTTTGTACTGTGGATTGAACTCAGCAGGTACTTGACCACTGAGCCACATCCCCATCCCTTTTTTGTATTTTTTTTATTGATTATTTAAAACATTACATAGCTCATAATATATCATCTTTCATACATTTGACTCAAATTGGGTTTTGAACTCCCATTTTCACCCCAAATACAGATTGCAGAATCACATCTGTTACATATTCACATTTTTACATAATGCCATATTAGTGACTGTTGTATTCTGCTACCTTTCCTATCCCCTACTATCCCCCTTCCCCTCCCCTCCCCTCCCATCTTCCCTCTCTACCTCCTCTGCTGTCCTTTTTTGAATTTTATTTAGAGACAGGATCTCACTGAGTTGCTTAGTGCCTCACGCCATTGCTGAGGCTGGCTTTGAACTTGCAATTCTCCTGTCTTAGCCTCCTGAGCTGCTGGGATTATAGACATGCACCACTGCGCCTGGCTATATTATATTATATTTCTATAATACTATGTTTAATTGATTTAGCATTATTCTCTGAGATTTATTCATGGCAATAATATGGCTGTGTATTCATTTCAACTTTTATTTGGGATTGCATTCATTACCTGAACATTTCATTCATAGATACTTAGGTGGTTTATAATTTTTTGCCATCATAGTTGATGCAAATGAAAGTCATTTTACATATATTCTTATACATATGTGTGATAGTTTCTCTAAATATGGCTTTCAAACTCTTTATAATGTCTCACATTAATATATTTTAAATTGTGATCCAGAATAAATAAACAGTCAAACCACACAAGGTTTAGGAGCTGTGCAAGGTAAAGAATAAAGCTGGGGGTGTAGCTCAGTGCACATATAACAGAAATAACAATTTTTCATGAAATAATACTTATCCCTATTACAAGTGATATTACTCTGTAATATTTTCTAGTCTGTTCTGTTTTATTCTATTTTAGTGGGGGAAAAAACTGCTCACAAGCCACCAAATGGTCATAATCTACAATTTTAAAAATACTACTTGAGGGTATATGCAAGAGGGGAGCTAGAGGGCCAAAGATAGACTAAATATTGTCTTTCCAAATCAGTGTATTAACTTAAATTTTCATAAACAGTGGTAGAGCAAAATGGGAACTTTAGCAATTTAAGAGCTGACAGGCTGTGGTTTTGCATGCTGACACCAAGCATCTCTGCTTACTGACATTTAACCATAGGGGCTTGTTGCCGCTGACAGGTACCTTACAGATAACAGCAGTAGTGGAAGCAGGAAACAGTAACAGGGACAGAACAATTCCCTTTTAGGCTTAGTGCAATAAAAGTCCTTAAACTATATGAGCTACAAGTCCCTGGGCTGTTGACAAGCTTCATCCATATAAGAAATGAAGAATGCACCCTCCAAGAAAATGACACCAACTTTCTTGCCTGTGTGTACCCAAAACTTGCTTATGCATAAAAGTTAAAACCCTACTTTGATCAGGGTTCAGACTTTGGACTGTGCTGCTGCTAATAAAGTGTTGCTTCCAGATCTCGGGGTCCTGACCCTTAATTCCCACCACACTAGAGTACCCGTTGATTCTCATCCTCATATTTGGTATTATTAGTCTTTTTCATTGTTCCCAATCTAGAAGGTATAAAATAATATCTCGATGTTGGTGTTTTTTTAGTTTAATTTAATATAATTTTTTTGCAGTTTTGGGGATTGAATCCAGAGCCTCAAGCTCACTTTGGCACCTTTTCTACCACAGAGCTGTGTCCTCAGTCTTCAGTGTTGGTTTAATTTGCATTTCTCCAAGATAGAGTCTGTTTTTCCACACAGACAATTAGCACCATATTTTTGATAGTCTATTCTTTTCTTACCCATCTGCTCATATGGTAGAATGTTTATGAACTTTTCAATTCATTTTTATTGGCTTGTCTATCCCTGAGCCAGTTCTACACTTAATAACTATAGCTTTATAGTGACTATTTAATTATAGTTATTATTTAATATGTGATAGAATGAGTGTCCTCTCTTCTTAATATCTTTTAAATTGCCTATTCTTGGCCATTACACTTCCATTTAAATAATAGATTCAATTATCAAGTTCCCCAGAAGCCCTTACTGGGATTTTCATTTGAATTGTGTTGAATTTATAGATTGATCAAATTAAGCAACTTTATTCATAAAACTGGAAATAGCCCAAGTGCCATGGATTAATTAAACTAGTTTATTCTTACACTGGAATACTACTCAACAAGCAAAAAGGAACAAATGACTGAATGGATGAATTCTAAAAACATTTTTCTAAGTAAAAGAACTTTACTAAAGAGGATATATGTTGTATAATTCTGTTTATTGAAGTTCTAGAATAAGTAACACCAAAGTAGCGTGAAAAAAAATCAGAAAATAGTAGTACCTTTGGGAGGATTAGAAAGGGGCATGAAATAACCTTTTTTATTTATATATATACACACATACACTATATGCTTGAGTTTGTGTATTTCATTATGTGTAGATTTTACCTCATGAAAAAATGCAAAAAAAAAAAATATTGAATTGTAGCTAATGATATGTCTGCTGAAGTATTTAGGGCTATCATTGACATTTGCATTTTACTTTGAAATGCCTTAAAAGAATTTGGATTGGTGAGTGGATAAATGTATGTAGTAAAATGTTAAAATTCTTTTAACTTTGCTTAATGTGTGGAAGTATTCATGATAAAATGTTGGATTCCTATAACTCAATAGAAAAATGAAGAAGCTGATTTAAAAATGGGCAAAGGACTTGAATAAATGTTTCTCTAAAGAGTTAAATAGATGGCCAGCAGCTATATGAAACGATGCTTAATGTCGTGGTGGTAGAACATCAAGAGATGCAAATCAAAACCACAATAAAGTAGCACCACACACTTGTTAGGATGGCTGTTATCAAAAATATGAAAGATAACTAATTTTGACAAGGTTACAGAGTAATTGGAACCCTTTTTTGGAGTTTCCTCAAAAAATTTAAAATAGAAACTGTTGGATATTTACCCAAAATATTTTAAATCAGGATCCCAAAGAGGTATCCCACGTTCATTGATGCCTTATACACAATAACCATGATGTGAGAACAATCTACATGTCCAGTGATGGATGAATGACTAAAGAAGATACAGCATATATGTACACAAAATGGAATATTCAGCCATATAAAATGAAGGAAATCCTGCTGTGTGACAACGTGGATGCATCTTGAGGACATTTTGCTGATTGAAATAAGCCAGTCACAAAAGGACAAATACTGCATGATTCTACTTATGAAGTATCTGAATAATCAGACTCGTAAAAGCAGAGAGTAGGATGGTGGGACTAAGGGGAAGGATATCTGGGGACTTTATGTTCAGCAGAGTTTCAGGGCTGAAGGATGTAGCCTAGTGGTAGTTTTTGCTTAGGGTGTGCAAGGCCTTAGGTTTGATCGTTAGCACCGCACATGTGCATGCATGCACACACACAAAGATAGCTTCACTTGTGCAAGAGGAATAAGTTCTTGATATCTGCTTGTACAAAATTATGCTTATAGTTAATTAATATTATACATACTTAAAAGTTTTATTAAGGTAGATTTCAGTAATGTTAAGTATGCTTACTATAATTTTGTAAAATAAAACATTGGGAAAGAATGCATCAATAAGATTTCTTTCTGTACCAACTGAAAGAAAGCAGTCAGCAGCTTGCTTTTGGGAATCAAGTTTGGCTGATTGGGCTACTAAACAACATCACAGAAGCTCATCTGGGTTTTCCTGAAAGCTTCTTTTAATTCAGTCACTTAGAATATACATGCTGGTATCATTGTTAGCAATTCAATTTAGATTTATTTAACCCTTCTAGAGGGTTCACTAATTAGGATAAAGGTAGAACACCTTTTTAAAAAGAAAAAGAAATGTATTTGATATATTGAGAGTGCAAGTATCAGAGACTCTCATTGTTCATTAGGGTTACCTTTCATCCACCCTGCAAAACACACACACACACACACACACACACACACACACACACACACACAAAATACATGAGTTTTAGGGCAAGCCAGACCAGATTTTATTCTGATTTCCTCCTTAGAGCAGGGAAGTTTTCATCTCTTTTCTGCCAGGATGCTTTCATCAACTTGACCTAATGGCCAACATCTCCCCTTTTTGGCAAAATTCCCAGAGATAACAAGAAAAGTTTTCAATTAAGATGGTATTCTTTTACATATTCCTCTTATAGGTGATGTTGTTGCAGTTTCGGGTGTGAGTGTTTTCTCTTAGTACCTTAACTTGGCTGAGTGCAAATGAAAGTAATTTGTCTCGGTTTTGACAAACCTTCATCTTAATGCCACAGTTTGTCCTAGCACCTCTGAGAATATTGCCATTACAGACCAGGCATGCTGGCAAAACAGCTTTATACAAACTTCAAGCTGGTGTGTGGTGGGGAGGTATAAGTCATTTGTGCTGTAAAAAGATTCATTGTAAGTTTTAGTAGTAAATCACAGTATGATTCATGTTAAACAATAGTGAAGTATATTGTTAGTATCAGAAACATTCCATTTTCCCTGACAATATATTAGGAAAGAAATGCTAAGTTTTTTGTGAATCTTTCATTGCTTTCTGTCTTATACAGTTGCAGGCTTCAATCTCAGCACATACTTACTATTTCAGGTCCTGTGGGAATGGCTGCTGCTGCTGCTGTGGCAACAGGGAAGAAAAGGAAACGGCCTCATGTGTTTGAGTCTAATCCATCTATCCGGAAGAGACAGCAAACACGTTTGCTTCGGTGAGGGATCCCTTATCCCTATTATTACCCTCCCTCAAATGCTTCATGAATAGATGACAGGGTTCCTCAAGGACATCAAGAGTCCTTAATGACAGATTTACTCTAAAGTACTATTATAAAATTAAAGAAATGAAAATCTAGAAATATGATTTAAAAGATGTGTTATATTCCATTAATTCATTCAGAGAAAATTTGTATGCTTTCTGTGTGCCAGGCATTATTCTAGGCATTGAGAATATATCAATGAACAAAAAATTCCCTTAAAGAGCTTATATTCTGATAGAGGGGGAAAGAAGAGAAACAAATCATGTCAGATTGACTATAAATGTAGTGGAAAAAAATAAAGTGGAGTAAGAAAAATTACTGTAAGAAAGGAGGTGGGGAGATATAGTAGTTTTTCTCTTATAGGGATGATCTGAGAAATCTTTTTGATAAGTCAGTCTTTGAACAGAGACCTGAAGGAACTGAAAGAGCAACCATGTTGAAGTATAGGGGAAGAGCATTTCGGGCAGAAGGAATATCAAGATCCAAGGCTCTGAGGTGGGGACTCGCAGTCATGTTGAGGGACAGTTGGGGAGAACAAGAGAGGAGAGATGGTAGCATGCTGGAAGAGAGCCCAATCATGAGGTCTTACCTTCTTATATCAGTGTTTTAACTCAGAGTGAGGTGGGAAGTCAGTGAAGGCTTTTGACCAGAGCAAAGATACAATCTGATGTGAGTGCTTAAAAAAAATCACTCAAACTACATTCAATAAACTGAATAGACTGAAAATAGACTGGGTTGCAAGGATGGAAACAGGTTATTGTAGTAATATATATAGGTCAGAAATTATAGTCTTAAAACCAGTGTTGTAAGTTGGGCACAGTAGCACACATCTGTAATCCCAGAGACTTTGGAAGTTGAGGCAGGAGGAGCACAAGTTTGAGGTCAGCCTCAGCAGCTTAGTTAGACACTGTCTCAAAATTTTAAAAAAATTTTTAAAAATTAAAAAAGGGCTGGAGACATAGCTCAGTGGTAGAGAACCCCTGGGTTCAATGCCCATTACAACAACAAACAAACAAAACAGACAACCCAATGTCAGAGCAGCAGAGGTAATAAGAAGTGGTCAGGTTCTGGATGTATTTCAGAAGTCAGCTCAGCATGATTCCTTGATGGATTGGATGTGGAGAATGAGAGAGAAAAAGAAGTGAAGAGTAACCTCAAGATTTTTGGTTTGATTACTGGAACCAATAGAGATGGCATTTGCTGGAGGAGGAGCAGGTATGGGAGTGAAGGCAGGGCAGAATCAGTCCTTTTGATTTGTTAAGTTTGCATATCTCTTAACCATTCAATGGTGATACAGAAGAAGCAATTGGATATATGAGTCTGGAATTTAAAAGAGAGTTCTTGACTGAGCATTATATACATATAGATAGTGTTTAAAACACAGAGACTAGGAGTTGTGTGTACCGAGACCTGACCTACTCTACCCTTTTAAGATTGTAGAGATAAATTGAAGCATCAAAGAAGTCTAAGAAGCAACCAGCAAGTCAGGAGAAAAAACCAAAGAGTGGTATCCCAAAGGCCAAGTTCAAAAAGTGTTTCAAAAGGATAACCTATGTCAGCCCTGTCAAATGTGATTGAATAAGATGCAAATTGACCATTAGATTGATCATCATAGACCTCATGATTAAATTTGTTGACTGTTTTTCATAGGAATGAGGGAAAAAGGTTTGAGGAGAACAGAAAGATAGGAATTGAATACAGTGAATATAAACCATTCCTTCAAGGAATGCTGCCAGATTTCTTGCTGAGTATGTGGTCTTTGCTTACTAGTACCTTGAAAGGGTAGACTAGAACCCAGAAGAATTATGAAATGTAGGACTTTAGAATAATCTGCCCAGGCTTCTATTTCATCCATTGTTGCTATACTGTAGTCTTATCTGTGGGTTTATTTTCTAAGGTTTGTTACCTGTTGTCAACCATGGTCCAAAAAATAGTAAGTGGAAAATTCCAGAATAAATAATCGTTGAGTTGGAAATAACTTTTACTTTATAGTGTATTTTTATAATTGTTTTATTTTATGATGACCGTTGTTAATCTCTTAATTGTGCCTAATTTATAAACTTTATCATAGGTAAGTATGTATTAAAAAATATATTTAAAAACTATATATATATGTGATTTGATACTATCTGATGTTTTAGGCATCCAGTGGGGGTTCTGGAACATATCCCCCACAGAGAAGGGAGGAATACTATATTTGCAAAGAGAAGGAGGGGGAACTATTATATTTGTAAAAGTTCTTACTCCATCAAGTTGTAAATTCTGGAAAGACTAAGAGTTATTGTTTATATCACAATGGAAATCTGACACTACAGTGTTTTTTAAATAGTATTTTTGGATAAAATTATGTCTGTGAGAAATAAAAAATGACTGTCAATAAAAGAAATTAGAAGCAAGTCATTTAAACCCCTTCATTAAGCATAGACATGATATAATAACATTTGTAAGAGGAGATCTCAGCCATAATCCTTGAAAGTAGCAATAGATGGTATTGGTTAAGATTAAGAAGAATACTGCTGTGTTCAAAATCATCCAAGGCAGGGGCTGGGGATGTGACTCAAGCGGTAGTGCGCTCGCCTGGCATGCACAGGGAGCTGGGTTCAATCCTCAGCACCACATAAAAATAAAATAAAGATGTTGTGTCCACCGAAAACTAAAAAATAAATATTTAAAAAAATTCTCCCTCTCTCTCTCTTAAAAAAAAAAAAAATCATCCAAGGCAAAATTTTTGTATCACTGGGCTCATTTTTGTTCTTTAGGAGAATGGTCTAAAGAGGCTATCACACCTCACACTCCTTTTTTCACATTTAGGTAAAACAATGAATATCTGATCAGAATTACTTACCAAGTAAGTTTGATTTTTCTTTGTGTCACTATAATTTCTTTTCTTTAACTGCTTTTGTTCTCTTTTCATTCTGATTCAGGAAACTTCGAGCCACATTAGATGAATATACAACTCGAGTGGGACAGCAAGCTATTGTCCTTTGTATCTCACCCTCCAAACCCAACCCCGTTTTTAAAGTGTTTGGTGCAGCACCTTTGGAGAATGTGGTAAGTCAGAACTAAGCTGTGTGCTCAGATGCCCTTTGCTTTGTGTGGGTGTTGTCTTTTGATCTTCTTTCCAGTACAATAGTTAGCACTTCTGTATTCTTCTCGTCTAGGGATAGAAGATGGGAACCGGTTTTCAAACCTTTTAATGCAGATTAAAACAAAAAGGATTATTAGTGTTTCTACTTTCTATAACAAGGTATTTTATCTCCTCAGATGCAATAGGAAAAAGGTAATGTTTTGTTTATTAAGAAACCAATGCAAGACTTTGTAAGAAAATGAGTGATTTATGTCTGAAACAAATGCTAGATAGTTCTAAGGTGTCAACTTTTTAAGGAAAACCTGGGAGGTTTTTGTTTTTGACCAGGGATTGAACTTGGGGGCACTGGACCACTGAGCCACATTCCCAGCCCTTTTTTGTATTTTAATTAGAGATAGGGTCTCACTAAGTAGCTTAGCGACTTGCTTTTTGCTGAGGCTGGCTTTGAACTCATGATCCTCCTGCCTCAGCCTCACAAGCTGATGGGATTACAGGTGTGTCCGGCCGGGAGCATTTTATTGACCAGATAGCTGAGTTACATTTTTGCATTTCTTCAAAGAATTAATTTAATACTCTGCTTCAATTGAGAAATACATTTGAAAAATACGTTGCTCAGACTGGTCTCAAACTTGTGGCCTCAAGCAGTCCTCTGCCTCAGGCTCCTAATGCTGATACTAAATGCATGTGCCAACTCACCCACCTTGAGTATTTTTATTTTATAACTATCCATAGTTAATTTTCTAAAAATAGTATTTTGCCTTTCCATACACATACAACATCAACTACTCTTTCTGTGGTCTTTAATCATTAATAGAATAATAATCTGACAGGATTTAAATTACATTTGTTTCTGTGACCCTAGTATTAAGATGCAATTAGGACTTTTCCTTAGAAGAATATGATAGAAGCCATCTAGTTCAAATGATGCCTGACAAGCATTCCTTACCATCACACTTTTAATAAATAAGAAATTTGGACATGGCTTTTCCTCTTCAGTATTTAAAATCTTAAACAGTGCTACTACTAATAAAAGTGATAATGTGATCTATGAAAAAGACTCATCTGGAAGACCCAGAACAACATTTCTGAAAATTAGTCACTGAAAAATCTAAAAAAAAAAAAAAAGTTTTAGGAAATTGTTGGCCTCCTCCATAGAATACAAAAAGAATACTGTCTGTATAAACAAGATGGACCAGACTAAGATTAAAAAGCAGTGTTTGATAAAATATAGGTTAAAAATGCAAATACCAGCAAAATTAGAAGTAGTATGCAGGAATTAATAAAATGTGGTTTATCTATGTATCTAGTTTTCCAGACAACTAAAGAAAATTAAAAACAAAAAGCTAAGTCAGTATGCAAAAAATAGAGAACAAGGGAAGAAATTTAAAACAAGAAAGACAAAAACACAAAATATAGAGCAAGGTAATATTAGCAAGGCCAACTAATTCTGTTTTAAGCCATAAATATGAGTGGTTTAAACTGCTTTGTTAAAAACAAAGATTTTCCTTCAGATTAGAACAACAATCCAAATCAAAACTATAATCAATTTATATGAAATGATTATAGCCAATCAAAAATATCAAAAGTAACTGCAAATGATACTACTAATGATTATACCAAGAAAGTATAATCATTCGTTATTAGGGAAATGTCAGAATCACAATGAAATAACACTTTATACCCACTAGGATAAGAGTAAACAATAATGAGTGTTGGTGAGGATATGGAGAAACTGGTGAAAATGTAAAATGGCACAGTTGCTCTAGAAGTCAGTTTCACAGTTTCTCAAAATGTTAAAAGCAGACTTATCATGTGCTCTAGAAATTCTACTCCTAAATTATACCCAAGAGAACTGAAAATATGTTTATAAACAAGCTTGTATACAATGTTCATTATTTATAGTAGCCTAAAAGTGGTAACAAAATATTTACCAACTGATGAATAGATAAATAAAATTGGTGTATCTATACAGTGGAATATAGAAGTGGATATGTTGGTGGAAGCCAAGAGGTTGGGTATCTACAGGGAAGGGGTCAGGAACCAGGGAATATAAGCTAGGCAGAAGCTAAATAAGGCAAAGAAATGGAGGCTCCAGCCTGCTGACAACCTTGACTTTATCCCAGAGGAACCAAGAAAATCAATTTGTGTGATTTTAAGCCATTAAGTTTGTGGTAGCCATAGGAAACAAATATGTATGGTGTGAATTATATCTTTATAAAGCTGTTTTAAATGTCAAAAGTAAAACCAGGCAAAAATGTGTCAAACATCTATAAATCATGGCTGGGTATGATGGCTCATGCCTGTAATCCCAATGGCTAAGAGAGGCTGAGGCAAGAGGATCGAAAATTCAAAGCCAGCCTCAGCAACTTAGCAAGGCCTTAAACATCTCAGTGAGACTCTGTCTCTAAATGAAATACAAAAAAAGGGCTGGGAATGTGGCTCA
The DNA here is from genome assembly GCF_964194105.1 of Spermophilus citellus. Lineage (NCBI taxonomy): Eukaryota > Metazoa > Chordata > Mammalia > Rodentia > Sciuridae > Spermophilus > Spermophilus citellus. Next base: position 208,077,810 of record NC_138184.1, read on the forward strand.
GTGGTTGAACACACCTGGATTCAATCCCTGGGACCAAAAACAAACAAATAAACAAATAAATAAATCATGGATCACGGTACTAACAGCAGACAAAGCCAGATTCTCAAGGCAAAAATGTATTAACTGAGAACCAGAGGTTATTTAGTATTGATAAACAGTATAAAATTATAATGAACTTTTTATTTTTATGCCTCAGGTACCATTAGAGTAAAACAAGTAAATCAAAAAGTTAAAAATGTAATAAATGAAAAAAGGGAAAATTCCAAAAATGGTAGTAAGAGCTTTTATTATCTTTGCCAGAACAAAGACACAAAATATAAATGAGAATATAAAAATTAGAACAATAGAACTGGTAAGGTCGTTATAAAAAATACATATAAGAATAAACAAACACATGGAAGAAATTAATGAGTTAACAAACAGAAAAAAGTATAAGAGGGAGACAAAAGGAAATTGATGTAGAAATTCAAGAATTAAACTCAAGAATTGGTTCTGTGAAAGGTCTAATAAGATAGAAAAACTTCTTGTATATTAAGGAAGAAAAAGGGAGAAGAAAAATTTGCAGCCTTAGAGATGAGGTATAGACAGTTAATGCAGGCAGCCTCCAACTTCAGATGGTTGGTTTTACCAATTTTTTGGCTTTACTAATGGTGCAAAAAGCATATACAACCATTCTCTGTCTTTTAGACACTATTCAGCTTATGATGGGCTTATTAGAATGTAACTTCATTGTTAAGTCAAGGAACTTAAATCAGTAAACTTAATAAATACTGATAAGAAAAAAAGGAAGTTATAAGAAATACAGTAAGGACATTCTATATATATTAATCCTGTTCTTTAAAAAAAAATTTTTGTAGTTATAAATGGACAGAATGCCTTTATTTTATTTGTTTATTTTTATGTGGTACTAAAGATCAAACCTAGTGCCTCACACAAGCTAGGCAAGTGCTCTGCCACTGAGCTACAGCCCCAATCCTTAATCCTGTTCTTATAAATTAAAAACTCCAGCTAAGCAGCAAAATGTGATAAGAAAAAATAGCCAAAACATATCCAAACCTCAGCAGAATAATAAAAATATTAACTGAAACTTCAATAGAGCAATAAACATATAAAATTGGAAAAGTAACTAAAGAACTATATTCCTCAAAGAACTACTAGGCCCTAATTATTTTGGTTGACTTTTTGTTAAACCTTTTTGTTATTGTTGTTGTTGTTTTGTTTTGGTAGCAGGAATTGAACCCAGAGGTACTTGACCACTAAGCCACATCCCCAGCCCTTTTTATTTGGAGACAGGGTCTTGCTAAATTGCTTAGGGCCTCACTAAGTTGCTGAGGCTGGCCTCAAACATGCAATTCTTCTGTCTCAGCCTCTTTTTTTTTTCTTTTTAAATTTTTTTTTTTTTTTTTTTTAGTTGTCAATGAATCTTTTGTTTTATTTATTTATATGTGGTGCTGAGTATCAAACCCAGGGCCTCACACATGCCAGGCAAGTGTTTTACCACTTAGCCACAATACAGCCCTGCCTCAGCCTCATGAGTCACTGGGATTACAGGTGTGCTGCATCACCTCAGAAGATTTCTGTTAAACTATTAAGTTATGAGTAATTCTCTGCTATGTTCAGTGGTCCTGGTATTCCAATGGTGTTAAAGAACTAGAGCCCATTATTTACGGTAATCAATTATGCAGCATATTTTGTCATATAATTTCACATTAATAATAGTTAAAAGAAATTATTTAGATTTTAGATCTTATAATATTAATAGCTAGCAATTATAGAGTGCTTACTGTGTTCAAAGTATAATTATAAACACTTTGTGTTATTCATTTAATAATTTGAAAACCGGGTTGTTTGCATTTTGTTCCTCTGCCTAAACTCATCATAAATTTTTCTTTTGCTCTTCTAGCTGGAGGCTAATCAAAGTTATAGAAAAATTAAAATGCAATAGACCTGTTTATTTTTGGAATATAGACTTCAGATTCGAAACTGCTTTTTTTTTTTAAATACTTTTTTTTTTTTTTAGGTGTAGATGGACACAACACAATACCTTTATTTTTATGTGGTGCTGAGGATCGAACCCAAGCCCTGCCCATGCTAGGCAAGCGCTCTACCGCTAAGCCACAATCCCAGCCCCTCGAGACTGCTTTAAGTATTTGTTAAGAAGAGACTGAAAGATGTACTAAGCCTTATAATAATATTGGATTTTTAAAAAAAAATTTTTTGTAGTTTTAGATGGATACATTACCTTTATTTTATTGATCTTTATGTGGTGCTGAGGATCAAACCCAGGGCCTCACATGTGCTAGGCAAGTGCTGTATCACTGAGCTGCAACCCCAGCCCAATAGTATTGGATTTTTAAAATTTCTTTTCTAGAGTGTTATTTATTTCTACATATTGTACTTTGCCCATATTACCTCCTTGCCCACAGTTGGAGTGTGTATTAAGCCACTGGGAACAAAATTAAATGGCTTACAACAACTGAAAAAAAAATTTTTTTTTAAAATAATAATAGCGGGGCTGGGGTTGAGGCTCAGTGCTTGCCTAGCATATGTGAGGACAGAGTTCCATCCTCAGTACCACATAAAAATAAATAAAATAAAGGTTAAAAAAATAAGAATTCTTTAAAAAAATAACAATTGTAATTTATTGTTTATATAACACATACCTGTTTTATTCTGAGCACTTTTTAAGTGTATGATTTTTTTTATCATTAAAATAACTATATGATATATATATATCTGATATTATCTGTGCTTTATAGTAGAAATTTAGGGTTTGATACCTAAATATTTTAGCCAAGCTAATGATTAGTATTCTTAATATAAAAAGAGCTCTCAAAACTCAATAAAAGAACTGGTGTAGTGGCACACACCTATAATCCCAGTGGCTCAGGAGGCTGAGGCAGAATGATTGCAAGTTCAAAGCCAGTCTCAGCAACTTAGCGAGGCCCTAAACAACTTAGCAAGCCACTGTCTCAAAATAAAATATAAAAAGAGCTGGAGATGTGGCTTAGTGGTCAAGTGCCCGTGGGTTCAATCCCCTTCATTGTATTGTATTTATATATGATAATACTATTTTCCAGGATGCGTGCTCAAGTGTTTAAGTATCACAATGTCTGTAAAATCCACCTTAAATGGCCACACAAAATATTGTGTTCCAGAAATAATTGTGTATATGCATGTAGATGGTAGGTAAAATAATTGTGGACAATTATTGAGTCTTGGTAGCAGATACAGAGCCACTAATTTTTACCATTCTTTCTACCTTTGTGCTTACAAATTTTCATTTAGAAATTATTTTGAAAAAATAACACCATCTACTCAGGAGACTGAGGCAGGAGGATCACAAGTTCCAGGCCAAGTTGGGCAGTTTGGCAAGATCTCTCTCATAAAATTTAAAAAGGGACTGGGGACATAGCTTAGTGGTAGTCTCTCTGGGCTCAATCCCCAGTAAGGGTGTGTGGGGATGTGGGTGGAGGGCAAAGATAAAAGGAAAAAGGGCCTAAACCAAAAGGGAAAATACAAATGACTAGACATAAAATTCCAAAGAAATGTGAATTAAAACAAAAAGCCGTCTTGCTTGATTCATGTTACCAAACATAGAAAAGATGTTTAACCTACAGTACTGTCATGTCAAACATTTTACATTGTTATAATTTTTTAGAGGGAAGGTTGGCAAGATAAAGTACCCCAAATGCCACTTTTAGCTGAGTTTTGTTTTTATAATTGTTTTAATTTGTTCTTTTTAGTTATACATGACAGTAGAATGTATCTTGACATGTTACTCACATATGAAGTATAACTTCCATAATTGTGGTTGTACATGATGTGGAGTTACACCGGTCATATATTCATATTAGAACATAAGCAAGTTATGTCTGAGTCATTTTATTCTTTTCTATTTCCATCCCCCCTCCCTTCCCCTCATTCCCCTTCGTCTAATCCAATGAACTTCTGTTTTTCCCTACCCGCCCCGCCATTGTGTGTTAGCATCCACATATCAGAGAGAACACTCAGCCTTTAGTTTTTGGAGAGTGGCTTGTTTCGCTTGTAGTATGATAGTCTCCAGTTCTATACATTTACTGGCAAATGCCATACTTTCATTCTTTTTTTTTTAATTTTTTTAAATTTTAATTTGTTATATATGACAACAGAATGCATTGCAATTCATATTATACATATAGAGCACGATTTTTCATATCTCTGGTTGTATACAAAGTAGAGTCGCATCCTTCGTGTCTTCATACATGTACTTAGGGTAATTATGACCATTGCATTCCACTGTCTTTCCTACTCCTATGCCCCCTCCCTTCCCCTCCCTACTCTTTTCCTCTTTCTAGAGTTCATTTAATCTTCTCATCCCCATCCCAGCATATTATGAATCAGCATCCTTAAATCAGAGAAATCATTCAGCACTTTATGGCTGAGTAATATTCCATTGTGTATATATACCACGTTTTCTCTATCCATTCATCTGTTGAAGCGCACCTAGGTTGGTTCCATAGCTTAGCTATTGTGAATTGAGCTGCTATAAACATTGATGTGGCCACATCATTATAGTATGCTGATTTTAAGTCCTTTGGTATATATCGAGGAGTAGGAAAACTGGATCAAATGGTGGTTCCATTCCAAGTTTTCTGAGGAATCTCCATATTGCTTTCCAGAGTGGTTGCACCAGTTTGCAATTCCCACAAGCAATGTATGATTATACCTTTTCCCCACATACACACCAACATTTATTGTTCTCGATAATTCTGATTAGATTGAGATGAAATCTCAGTGTAGTTTTAATTTGCATTTCTCTAATTGCTAGAGATGTTGATGTTGTTGTTATATAACCTTTAAAAATGTTTTCATTTACATAAAATGTAGAAGCATTTAAAAAGTAATAAAATCCCATTGCTCATGTACTTACTTATTCAACAAATAACTGTTTAACACTGTTAGGTACAAAGTATGAGATAAGGAGTCCATCTAAATCCTTTGAAGTTTCCAGGTTCAAAACTAGGAACCCTCAGGTCTAGGGAGAAACTAGAGGGAAGGACTGAAGCAGGAGAGGAAAGGAGTCTGTCACTGGGGCTAGAAGGAGAACAGGATGAAGCTGGCATAAATTCATGGACACAACCCAGTCCTGGCTCAAGACCAGGTATGCTCAGAATCACTAGTTTGAGGGCATCTTTGTAGTAGGGCAGCTCTTAGTTTTATACCCCCAATGACAATGTATTTTTAATGTCATGGGAGTTTGTAGATAAACTTTTTATAAAATATATATGACTTCTTCAAGACTCCTCTTGTATCCAGAAAAGCTTCAGAAATACAAAAGAATTTTGATGTCTTTTCTGGGTCTGTTTCAATAAGCACATGCTGTGCCCAGAACTATGTGTCTAACTACGTGAAACATGTTGCTAGAGATGTTGATGTTGTTGTTATATAACCTTTAAAAATGTTAGACCTAGTCTCTGGGCTTAATAAAATCATGCACTCGTTGTATATAGTATATTCTGGAAACAACATTATAAGCGACACATGATTATTTAGACTATGGAAATTTAAAGGAGGAAGAGTTATGGCAGTAACACTGCCATAATTGGAATGCTTTTCAGAGAACATGGGAATGGAGTTAGGCCTTGAAGATGGGTAATATTTGAATAAGAAGCATAATTAAAGACCCAAAGGTAAGAACTTGCTAGATGTAAAAAGATTAATGAGGAGACTGGCCAGCTAAAGTGGGAAAAGGAAAGTGGGTTGTATATAACAGGCCCTAGTTGTCTATGGGGTGGGGGATACACCCTGAGATCCCCAGTGGATGCCTGAACCACAGGTAGTATTGAACACTATGTATACTATGTCTTTTCCTATATATATACACACCTATGATAAAGTATAATTTATAAATTAGGCACAGTAAGGGTTGGGGTTGTGGCTCAATGGTAGAGCGCTTGCCTTGCACACGTGAGACATTGGGTTTAATCCTCAGCACCACATATAAATAAATAAAGATATTGTGTCCATCTATGACTTTTTTAAAAAATTAATAAATAAATAATTAGGTATAATAAGAGTTTAACACCAATGATAAAAATCATAATTTTAACAATATATTGTCATAAAAGTTATGTGAATATGATCTTTCTTTCTTGAAAGAATCAAGAGAAATAGTAATATTTTAGAGCACATTTGACTATAGGAACCGAAACCATAGATAAGGGGGACTATTGTACTGGGAACTCAGGAATGCTATTCACATAGTCTGTGCAGGTGAATTTGGTGGCAAAGTAAGTACTAGAAAAGTGGAAAATGACTGAAAAAGTTGAAGTACTGGAATGAGAAGCTTAAACTTCATCCTATAAGAAGCAGGGACTTGTAGGAGTTTTTTTGAGAAAAAAGATAATTGATAGTAAAGTAGCTGAATATTCAGGTATTAGAGCTAGATAAACAGTTTGATTTTCAACAATACTCCTTATTAACTGCACGATATGGAGAAAGTTATTTTATTAAGCCTCAATTTTATTATCTGTAAAGTGGACATAACACTATTTTCTTTTCAGAATTATTGTGAGAATTGAGACAACATATGTAGTGCTTAGTAAGTGTTCAGTAGATGGTATTTTATGATGATACATGTTTAGGAAATTTTAAATATCATTAGTATATAAGATGAATTGGAGAAAGAAAGATTGGTACCTGATTTTGATTTTAAGTGTTTTTTAATTGTAATTGTAAAACCAGTTAGTTATTACATTGTTCAGTGTCCTGAGTTATCTGTCCTCTGATATTGGGATACATCTTAATATTGCTGTGGCCCAGGCAATATGGAGGCACAGTTGTCACTCCTGCACATACATGACTGTTATATCTGGTCACATACTGCAACACCTTACCTTTTTAGTCAGCAAATCATTTAGTTCCATCTGAGAAAGGAATGCGAGTCTTGATTGTGATATGATAACCTTCCGAATCACAATTTCTGCAAAGATCAAGAAGTACCTGACTCTTACTTGTGGTGACTTGGGAAAAGAAAATCTGAGATAATCTTAGAGAACTTTTAAAGAAATACAGTAATGTCCATGCTATTGATGGCACAGAAAACAATATTGCACGAAAAAGCACAGACAACAATGACTAAAGTAAGAAAACTTACTAAAGTAAATTTTTCTTTCATCCTCTTAGTTATAGACCTATTTGAAGGATCCTTTAACTCCAGAAGGATTGAGACAACATATGTAGTGCTTATATTATGGACCACACAGCCAATAATATTTACTTTTCCAGGTACTTGGGATAGAGTATGGAAATCTTTCTTTTTTAATCCTCATAATGAGGTATCAATAGGGAATTATATCCTGACTCAGAGTCCTGTTTACTTAGCAAAAAATCAAGGACTGAAACATTATCAGAACTTCTGGGAAAATCTCATTTTCTCTTTATTTTATATCCTAAGATAATATCTTGAGGCTTGAAAGCAAGTTCATTTTGTCTCCCATCTTGTCACATTTCCACAATTCCTTTGCTTCTTTGTTATTCCCAGAGTTGTCCCCCAGCCAGTCCCATGGGTATTCTTCTAAGTGAATGAACCAATCACTGGTGGTTGTAGGATCCAGTGTCTGTCTCCCCTTCTGTTGGTGTACATGTTTGTACATTGTGCTGTTGCAAGGTTCTCTGTCCTTTGAGAGATGTTTCATTGGCAATGGTGAGAAATGGAGTCAAAGACCAATGCTAATTCAGACTGAGGCTAGAGCTAGATGGTTTTGAAGTTCACCTTGCTCACCAGTATAAAACAGAGTAACAAAAGGGAGGAAGGTTTGACCACTGGGGTTCTCTCTAGTCCTAAGCTTTATTGGTAATGGCATTTTTGACATTCTGCTGTAATATATGCCTCTGTTTTTTGTTTGTTTGTTTGTTTCCTGATTCTCTTCAGTCCGACCTCTTATGCCCTTGAGTCTCCTGTTTGGTAATCTGGTTTTGCAGGAAAATAGCAGCAGTTTCTTAGCAGGTTACTTAAGAGTTTTAGAAACATAAGTCTTCAAAGATCTTGAAAGTGATTTTGCAATTAACTACTACAGGTAGGTGTTTATCAACTGGCCTGAGAAATGCAGAATAATGAATACTATTCCTGTTAGATCTGGAACAGGTGATGGGCCTGTGTTGACTGCAAAAACATAATTTTTTTCTGAGAAGCAGTCTTTTTGTAAAACTTTTCCCACTGGTTCCTTTCCACTGTTGTTACCTGTAATTTCATCATCTTTTCATTTAATTCTGTTTAGTATGATGTCTTTAGGGCCAGCGAGTATTTTTACCTGCTAGTTGTAGGCGTGTTTGTTTGTAGGGCTCTGAAGTAGCTTGGGGAAGTCTGCCTCACCCACTTGCTTGTTGCTTGGCACAAGTCCTCTGTGGTTGTTGGGCATCTTGTTTACTTCTGCTGTTAATTCCCTACAGGTGCGAAAGTACAAGAGCATGATCCTGGAAGACTTGGAGTCTGCTCTGGCAGAACACGCCCCTGCACCACAGGAGGTTAACTCAGAACTGCCGCCTCTCACCATCGATGGGATCCCAGTCTCTGTGGACAAAATGACCCAGGTAAGGGGCGGGAAGTGAAGAGGAGATGCAAAGGCAAGAGGCACTCATGTGGGCGGGCCTCTGATCACTTTTCCTTGGTGATTCAGAGACTGGAGTGTGATGGTGAGGCAGTATCAGCCTTGGAGAAGACATGGTAGTGCCAGAAGTATGCTCCCAAACAAGGGCATCATGTGCTCTCCTCCTTTTGTTGGCAGTTCTCTCCTTTCATTGGGACCTTTAGGTTGATAAAGAAACTTAGCTTGGGGCTGGGGATATAGCCCAGTTGGTAGAGTGCTTGCCTCACATGCACAAGGCCCTGGGTTCAATCCCCAGCACCACACACACACACACACAAAAAAAAAAAAAAAAAAAAAAAGAAAAAAACCTTAGCTTGGAGTTGGTTTGAACAGGTGAATGTGAGATTGTTCAGAGTGTGATCACAATCAGTTGGGACAAGTTTAGTCTCAAGCTGAGCTTCTTTCCGTGAAAATTCTGAATACCACCACATTATTGCCAAGTAAAGCTCCCCTCCCCAGAGAATAAGAACACAAAGCTTCCAGGCAGAGTGTCATACACTTGTAATCCCAGCTACTCAGGAGGCTGAGGCAGGAAAATTGTAAAGTTTAAGGCCATCCTGGGCAACTTAGGGAGATCCTGTCTCAAAATGGAAAGGGCTAGAGATGTAGTTCAGTTTAGTGGTAGAACACTTGAGGCCTTTGTTTCAAACCCTAAGGATTGCGGTTCAATCCTCAATACCATATTAAAATAAACAATATTGCCAAAACAAACAAAAAAACCCACAAAACTCGGAAGGACACCTACTTGACTCATTCATTCTTTCCCTCTTCCTCTGAGACATCAGTATACCTCATTAACTTTGTCGAAGGCTATCCCTTTTGTGGTTTTCTAGTTTTAAAAGTGATAGGTTAAGATCAACATTTTTTATAACATTTTCCAGTCTATTTCTTTATTAATGTATTTCTGTCTTGCTAAATCTAGTCTTCAGTTTTCTTCCCTTGACTGAGTCTCCAGCAGTATTTAACTGAGTTGATTTCACCTTCCTTCTTAAGTAGCTGCTTCTCTCAGTCTCTATGACTCCTCACTGAATATCCTCCTGCCTCACTGGCTGCTACCTACCAGCTCTTTTGCTGGCTCTTCTCCTCTCCTCTCCTGATCACTGTTTTTGTGTCCCAGAGCTAAGGCCTGTGTATACTCTAGTTTATGATCACTGAAATGTCTAGTACCTAACATGCTCAGAACAGGACCTTTGGTTGCCCTCATTCTCCACTCCGAACCTGTTCCTTCCCTATGTTACCTCTATCAGTTAATAACACCACCATCCATCTGGTTGTTAAAGTCCCAGGGTAAGAATAATCCTTTGAGCTGAGGTGGTAAAACACATGTGAGGCAACAGGTTCAATCCTCAGCACCATATTAAAATAAACAAATAAAGATATTGTGTGTCCATTTATTAAAAATAAAAAAAGAATAATCCTTATTTTCCTGTTCTACTTTCTACCCCTACCCCATTAATTTATTGGTAAATGTCAATTCACTTTTTTTTTTTTGTATTACAGATTGAACCCAGAGGTTCTTTATCACTGAGCTACATCCCCAGTTTTTTTAAATTTTTATTTTAAGGCAGGATCTCACTAAGTTGGTTAGGGCCTTGCTAAATTGCTGAAGCTGGCCTCAAATTTGTGATTCTCTTGCCTTAGCCTCCCAAGCTGCTGGAATTTCAGGCATGTATCACCATGCCCAGCTCAGTTCATTTCTGAATCACATCCCAAATCTGATTGTTTTTCTCAATTCCCATCGGCACCCAGGCCAAGCCGCTAGCATCCCTCATGTCAGCTTTTTCAGTTATCACTGATCCTCCTACTGCTACCTTTGTTCTGCAATTCATTCTCATGTAGTCAACATAGAGATTTTATTTTTAAACTTACTTGTTTCAGTCCTTTAGTGGCTTTCCACTGTTCCTAGAATCAAATTCAAAGGTTTGAAGGCCCTTTTTAATTTTACCTCTTCCAAATTGTCCTTATCCCCTCAGTCAAGCCTGCAGCCACAGTGGCTGTCTTCCTCAGATATCCCAAAGCCATACTTTTGCTTTTGCTACTCCCTTTGCCTGAAGCATTGTCCTCCTAGATCACTGCAGGATTGACTTTTCCTTATGCAAATCCCTGAGACAACATTCCTTGATTATCCCATATAATCAAAGTTTCTCCTCCCTCCCTCCAAGTCACTGGCAAATACATTCCTGGTAGTGTTGTCTTGGTAGCACTTGCACTGCCCAAAATATCTTATTCATGAATTTTCACACTAGTTTGTGGTCTGTCTCTCCAGCTAAAATTTGAGAGTGAGGACTTAAAGTTCTTGTTCTTTATTGCTCTTTATTACAGCTGCCCAGCACCTTAAATAACACACCATCTAAACACTAGTATCTATTTAGTAAATAACCTAAGGATCAGAGCAAAAATGTATTCAGTGCAGTGACAGGTAACTGTATGGTGAGACCCCTGAGTAGAAGTGTACATTCAGTACAGACACTGATGATGATGCTCACAAAATGACACTTTGCTTCCTTAGGTTTGAAACAGCAACTCTGAAGTAAGACCACATTTTATAAAAATGAAGCTAAATTGTATTTTTGATTGTTGGGTTTATAGACCTTTCTATGGACACTTGAAGGATCTCTAAATAATGGTTTGGTTTGGTTTTTTTAAACTGTCCTTTCGTTGGTTGTTATTACTCTATCCTAGGGCCACTCTGATAGGTTAAAGTAAAGAACACCAAAGGCAAATTTTTTTGCCTGATGTGAAGAATCAACTCTGTACCTCAGATGTAAATTTAGCTAACTTTAAAGCTGACTGAGCCTCTGCTTTAGAATACTGTTAGGTAGACTGTTTCCTCTGAGGGGTGCTTTTTTCTGTCATGGTTATATTTGATGTTTAAAGTTGAAGAAGTCCAAAGTTTTGATTATACTAAATCATCACAGATACTGATTTTTATGAAAACTGGTTGATGACCACAGAAGACAGAACATTCAGTTTAGTTATCATTTTGGAGGTAAAACGTTGGAGTCTTGGTTGTTTTCCATTTCTGTGAACTGCACTCAGTAGAGTATGGTGCTCTGGTGGATCTAAGGGGCTCTGGTATTTGGTGTCATCAGTCACAACAGAGAGACACTGTTGGAGGTTTCTTGTCATCATACATTCATTTTCCTTTCTCTTCTCACCATATGTGATGACTAAGAAATGAAACAAACAGTGAGGAGGGGTGAGCAGAAAAAATTTAAAAACCAGCCTGAAATTTTCCTCTTCAACCTTTGTTATCATTGTTTGCTTTGTTTTCCTAAAATACTTCTTCTTAACCTAAGCTAAATACCTCTCTATTCTAATTGATCCTAAAGCTTTTTACTATTAATAGTAGTGAACCTAGACAGGCAAGGGTATGGGGAGGTAAGTGCTTCGTTACACTGTTGATAGAATTGTAAACAGGTACACTTTCTAGAGGGCAGGTTGGCATTGCATAGCAAACTCTAAAATGTGCATGTTGTGCCCTCCAATTAAGCAAGATGCTTGATGTCTGTTTTTCCACAGCAATTATTTACAATAGGGAAATCTAGGAGCAATGTGTTTAGTTTAATTATAATAGTGGTGTTCAGTATTTACATGGAAGGAAGAACAATACAGCTCAAAAAAGACTAGAGGTTTACTATTCACCAAATTATTAGATACTGAAAATGATAATTTGCTTTCTGTTACAGTAGAATAATACTTGTAATACCTTAGATTAACAAACTGGCTATAAAATAGCATTTTTTACATACTGCAATTTTAGAGGGTTAAGACTCTTTTTATTTCTTTTGAATGGCTAGATTTTTATTTATTTATTTATTTATTTTTTGTACCAGGGATTGAACTCAGGGGCACTCAACCACTGATCCACACCCCCAGCCCTATTTTGTATTTATTTAGAGACAGGGTCTCACTGAGTTCTTAGTACCTCACTTTTGCTGAGGCTGGCTTTGAACTCTCGATCTTCCTGCCTCAGCCTCCCAAGCTGCTGGGATTACAGGTGTGCACCACTGCGCCCAGCTAGATTTTTTTTTTTTTTAAGCTCAGGGTACCCAGAATTAAACTAATTAATTTCATTTTCTAAAATATGTTCATAAAATGTATTCAGGTGTGTGTATGTGTTAAACTTTTGAAGAGATATACACCAAAATATTTATAGTGATTATTTATACTTGGTGGTGTTATGGATGATTTTCCCTTTCTTTAGTGAGCATAAATTACTTTTATAATCACAGAAATGCAAAACAGTATTTTAATATTTTGTATTAAACTTGCATTTTGGGGGCAGGTACCCAGGATTGAACTCTGGAGCATTCGACCACTGAGCCATACCCCAGGGCTATTTTGTATTTTATTTAGAGACAGGGTCTCACTGAGTTGCCTAGTGTCTCACCATTGCTGAGGCTGGCTTTGAACTTTCGATCCTCCTGCCTCAGCCTGCCCAGCCACTGAGATTACAGGCAGTAGCTAAACTTGTATTTTTTTTAAGTGTAAGTTTGATGATGTTTCTGTTTTCTTTTACCGAAAGATTACTTTTCTTAATATTAGGGTAAAAATCCCAACATCTCTTTTTCCCACCTTGCTTTTCTCTTAAATAGCTGCCGTATGTTTGAAGGCACATTCCTCAATTCTTTACTGGGCATATAATTTAATCTACCCTCCAGGGGATATTTATGTGTGTATGGTGTGTGTGTGTGTGTGTGTGTGTGTGTGTGTGTGTGTGTATGTATGTGTTCGTTCGTTGATTCAAGGAAGCAGAACTCAGTTATGAGCTATACCCAGAAAGAACAAAATAACTATAACTAGACCTAATTCTAGATTTCAGACCATTTTGGTAATTCGTGATTTCCTTAACATGATCAAATCCTAGAATTGTCAAACTGGACTGTAATAGAGGTAGACTTGGTTTAACCAGACATCTCTGTTAATTTTCTTATCTGCACTTAATGCTATGGGATGACTGATGTTTATGCTGATAACCCTAACTTATAAATATAATTCTATATATATATGATCATGTGATGTGTTCTGAATCATTCAGAGAGTAAACTATAGTTGATATTGTTCCCATGTTAGGTGGTTCATTAATTCTTCACAAATTAGAAAGTTTGCTTGTTTATTGGAAAGAATCATATACTAACTTAGAGTCAAAAGATCTAGTCTACAGTCCAAATTTTACTGTGTTAGCCCAGATTCTCACTTTTATCTTCTGAGAAGTAATGCATACCTTCCTACATTTATGAAGTCAGTGGAAGAAAAAAAGTGAGATTTTGTAAGGAAAAATGCATCACTCAACTATTATTATTAACTTTTGGATAACCTGAACCATCTCTCACCCATGTTATATTAGGGAAAGTTAAGGAACTAAGAATTTTTATTTTTCTAAGCAATGAAGTTGGTCAATATAGGTGATAACATATATTGCAGGTTTAAAATTGAGGCATAAATAGAAAAAGCTATTTATTTATTTGTTTGTTTGTTTGTTTGTTTGTTTGTTTTTTGTTTTGGGGAGGGAGGTACTGGGGATTGAACTCAGGACCACCCAACCACTGAGCCACATCCCCAGCCCTATTTTGTATTTTATTTAGAGACAGGGTCTCACTGAGTTTCTTAGCGCCTTGGTTTTTGCTGAGGCTAGCTTTGAATTCACCATCCTCCTGTCTCAGCCTCCTGAGCCACTGTATTTTACAGGCATGTCCCATTGCACCCAGCCAAAAGCAATTTATGAAACAAATTAAAACTAAAACAGGAATAGAACTTAGAGTTCATATTGCCAATGATTTTTTTCTTTTGTTCTATAAAACTATATGTGATCACCGCCCAGGTTGAATGTTTCAGCTAATGCTATAAACATTCACTGTTTTAAAAGAGTTTCCGGACTTGCTTCAGAGACTCTCAAAACCATCTCCTCCATGGATAGAAATTACGTAGAACAGAGTATCAGAACTTCTGTCAGAACTAACTGTCCTTCTTTTAGGAAGTAGCTCTCTATGGATTGGGGTGTTTTGTCTTTTTTTTTTTTTTTCTTTTTTGATAAAAGTATAATTCTTCATTGGTGAATAGAACATGTTTCCTGAAAAACTTTACTCTTATGTCTTAATTCTGATAATAGTCTTGGTTAACACACACAAATATACACACATGCAGAGCTTTGTAATATTCTTTGTGATAAAACGAAAACTTAAGGCACCTTTAAAAATAGTGGCTGGAACTCAGCCCCTATCTCCTATCTTTCTGACCATCCTGTGTAAGAATTGGAGGAGGTTGAAATAAATCTTATTAGTTTAGGGTAGGTCCTATAACTCCTGAATTCATCAACAATGAAATAATGAAGTCACCATTTTTAGAGATTTTGAAAGTCAGGTCAGCAAATTTTTCTAAAATCATTCAGATCAGTCAGGGCCTAGAGCTTGAGCTAACTGGAGCTTCTCAGATGTCGTTGTGCATAGGAATCATTGGAGAGTCTTCTTTAAATGCAAATTGGCCAGGCGATGTGATGCACACCTGTAATCCCAGTGACTCAGGACACTGAGGTAGGAGGAGGATGGCGAGTTTGAGACCAACCTCAGCAAATTAGTGAGACTCTGTCTCAAAACAAAAAATTAACTGTGGATATAATTCAGTGGTAAAGTGCCCCTGGGTTCAATTCCCAGTACCAAACAAATAAATAAACAAAGGAGTCATAGGTATGGAGTGGGACCTGACATTCTGCAGTTGCACCAAGTTCCCAGATGATGCCAACAGTGCTGATTCTCAGGCTGTTTTGAGTTCAAGGAATTGATATTGCTAATGAAAAATCAGTTCTGTTCTCTCCCACACTTGAATATTATAGGATTCTTTTGTTCTTGGGAATCTATAAATCTTGGGATCTGTATTTCAAGAGATCCAGGCAAAGATTATTTTATAAAAGAATCATCTCTGGAAATACCTGCTCAGTGTTGCTGGCTAAAATCCATTCATCTATCCCTTCTCCCTTCCTTGTGTAACCCCCCCACCCCCTTGAACTTTCTGTCCTCCTCTTACTCTCACTGGGCAGTCTTTGTTCTTTAATATTCCCTTGGAGTGATGATGCAACAGTATAGTAATTCTTCACCAGTTTCAGAGAAACCTTCAGAAACAGCACAGCGATTTTCTTCATTAGGAAGAAGTTATCCACCAGACTTGACCTATTTTACTTAGGAAACATTCAGCCAGTTATCATTTTAGGTCTTTTGAGGGTCTGGTTTGGTTTTGAAAAAGCTTACATATGGCATAGCTCTTCTGACAAAAAAGTAAAAAATATTATGCTAAGTGAAATAAATGAGACACAAAAAGAAAATGCAGTCTGGGGGCTAGAGTTGTGGCTCAGCGGTAGAGTGTTCACCTAGCATAGGCGAGGCCCTGGGTTTGATCCTCAGCACCACATAAAAGTAAATTAAGTAATTAACAATATTGTATCCAACTACAATTAAAAAATAAATATTAAAAAAAAGAAAATGCAGTCTGATTCCACGTGTATAGGGTATCTAGAATTGGCAAATTGTAAACACAGAAAGTAGGATAGTGGTTACAGGGGCTGAGGTGAGTAGAAAAGAGGAGTTAATATTTTAATGGGTTTAGAGTTTCAGTTTGGGATGACAATGAAAAAATTCTGGAAATAGATAATGAGGATGGTTATATAACAATGATCGAAATTAATGTCACTGAATTGTATGTGTTACAACAGTAAATTTTATGTTTATGTTATATGTATTTTACCACAATTAAAAAGAGTTTATTAAAAGAAGAGTTAGATAAGAAGTATTTGAGTTTAATTGTCCTCCAAGGTGGCTACACAATAGAATCACCTGTGAATTTAAAGTCCTGGTGCCTAGACCATACTCCAGACCAGTTAAATCAGAATCTTTGAGGATGGGATACAAGTATGTCTGATGTTTAAACTCTTCAGGTTTCATGTTATCTATTGTGGATAACAATGCTAAATCACCTCCCCGTGCTACAGTGTCAGAAAAGAGGTGTTTTTTTTTTGTTTGTTTGTTTGTTTGTTTTTTGTTTTTTTGCTGTCTGATATTATCAGAAAGTGTTTTTGTACATGACACCATGCCACATGCAGGATGAGATTTAAAATATATAGGTAACAAATGAAAACATAGGATGTATTCCTAAATAGAACATAGAATATGTTAAACAGAGAAGAATTAAGCTATATTCAGTAATACTAAAAGATGGTAATAGTCATATAGATTACATATTCAGGATACAACCAGACTAGGGATATATTTACAGTTTATATGGCAAAGAATTAGTATCCAGGACAGATTAATATTTCCTTCAAATTAATAAAAAGATAATTAGAAAAAATATGCAAAGCATTATAAGCAGTGCACAGAAAGAAAAAATAGTAAACATATAAAAATATTCTCAATTCACTAGCAATGGAAATTTAAAAAAACTATTTCCCCCACATCAGATGAACCAAAATAAGAATGCTTAGTAATAGCCAGGTACGGGGCACCTGCCTATAATCTCTAGATACTCAGGAGACTAAGGCAAGAGAACCGCAAGTCCTAGGTCAGCCGGGACAACTTAGAAAGACAGAGTTTCAAAATAAAAACTTAAAAGGACTGGGGAGGGGTTGGGGTTGTGGCTCAGTGGTAGAGTGCTTGCCTAGCATGTATGAGGCACTGGGTTCAATTCTCAGCACCACATATAAGTAAATAAATAAAATAAAGGCATTGTGTTCACCTACAAATAAAAAAGATATTGGGGGTGGGGGAAGGATGTGGGATATAGCTCAGTGGTAGGAACACTTGCAAAAGGTCCTGGGTTCAATCCCCAGTATAGGAAGGGAGAGGGGGATCTAGGTAATGGCAAAAAAAAAAAAAAAAAAAAAAATGGGATGGAGGGTGTGAAACAATGGGTATGGTGGGAATGGGATTGGCTAAGTCTTTCTGGAGGACAGTCTGGCAGTAGTTATTAAAGCCCTCAACCAGTGAGTCCAGTTTCTGAATTTCTCCTCAGGAAATGTACATGTGCACAAAGAGACATGGTCAAGCACTATTTGTAAGAGCAAAAACCATAACTATCAATAGAGGAATGATGAAACAAAATGGAAAACCTATACCATGGATACTAAGCAACTGTTACAAAGAAACCATTTGACCTATTTATCCCACTCCTTAGCATATACCCAAAGACTTAAAATCAGCATACTGTAGTAATGCAGCCACATTAATGTTCATAGCAGCTCAATTCACAGTAGCTAAGATATGGAACCAACCTCGGTGCCCTTCAGCAGATGAAAAGATAAAGAAAATGTGGTATATATACACAATGGAATATTACTCAGCCATAAAGAAGAATGAAATTATGGCATTTGTGGGTAAATGGATGGAACTGGAGACTATCATGCTAAGTGAAGTAAGCCACTCCCAAAAAACTAAAGGCTGAGTGTTCTCACTGACACGTGGATGCTAACACACAATAAGCAAGGCAGGGAGTGGAGGTTCACTGAATTGACAAGGGGGAGTGGGGAGAAGGGAGGAGGATTGGGAAAGACAGTAGAATGAATCAGACATAACTTTCCTATGTTCATATATAAATATATGACCAGTGTAATTTCATATCATGTACAATCACAAGAATGAAAAATTATACTTCATGTGTATATGATATGTCAAAATACATTCTACTATCATGAATAACTAAAAAGAACAAATAAAAAATTTTTTAAAAAGAGATCATTATAGTTGTACTATGAGAAGATCTCTAGGACAAAATATGGAGGGGAAAAAGCAAGTTTTAAAATTTGTACACTATGGTACCATTGTGTTTTTCTTTAATCACATAACTCTGCCTTTTCAGCATATATTTATGTAAATGTATAGAATTTGGCTATCAGGAAGGCTATTGATCAACCTAATAATGCCTCTGGCAGGAGACTGAACTGGGGAGGGTGAATGGCATGAACGCCTGTGCCTTCATCGGTATCATTTTTGTACAAAATCGTGCTACTCCCGCACATGATAACAGAAACTGACCAATCTGAGATTCTTTTTGAAAGAGAAGGTAGGACTTTAAGAGCATTTTGATTACCAAGAGGGAGTACTTTAATAGGTGGATAAGGTGTAAAGATAAGCGGCAGACATTTTGACCTGAGAGAAGTCTGAAGTCTCTAAAGGAGAGTGTCTCCTTTGGCTGGCCCTGAATTTACTCATTCTGAAGTTACACTTCTCTTTCTTTCCAAACTGGCTCTTCCTGTATATTCTATGGGAATGTGTTTTGTGGGACAATGAGATTGAGAGAAGCCAATGTGTCTGTTGGCAAATCTAGGGAAACAGTGCATCAGAGAAGGATATCCACCTTTGTCATTTCTATGAACAGAGACTAATAGTACAAATATAAGTCCAGAGAATGAGCTAAGAAATTCTTTATAATGCCCTAAAAATGCTTATTTGAGTATAATTAGGTTTATCAACCTGGAAGTTCATAATTTTAAAATTAAAAAAATAACAATATTGTCTGAAATTTTTTTAGTTTTCCTTCTCTTTCTTCATATTCCTGTTTTCCTGTAAGCTATAGAAAACTTAACCTTTCAACTTTGTTTGATTTGCATTGTGTTCTCTTTAAAAATTTATTATGCTTTTGTCCCTCGGTATCCATGTGGGATTTGTTCCAGGACCCAAAGTTGACTAATATTTACATCTCTTTTATCAAACGGCATAGTATTTGCATAGAACCTACGTACATTCTCCCATGTACTTTAAATCATCTCTTGATTACTTATAAGTAGGACAATGTAAATGCTATATAAATAGTTGTCTGTATATTATATACTACATTTATACTGTAGTCTGAATAATGACAAGAAAAAAAGTCAGAACAGACAGATGAAATTTTTCTTCCTGAAAATTTTTGATCCATAATTGCTTGAATCCATGGATACTTAATTCAGATGTGGAAGAGCACAGACCTCTTCAATAGAGAAAGAGTTGGGACACATTTTGCTTTGAAAGTCCTTTTCTTGGTAATTGAACCTAAAATGGACTTGAGGAGCCTTAAAATCCCAGGACTTGGGGGTAATAGAGCAAAGATAGAGGGTATGAGAGGAGAAGCAAAGAATTAACTGAATTTGCAAGTGGCAGATTTCTAACATAGTAATAATTGTTAGGCTTTTCTTTTTTCTTTTGGTTCTAGGGATAGAACCCTGGACCTACCACATGCTAGGCAAGCTATACTGCCAGGCTTTTAGAGTTTTAGGAAATCTTATTTTAAAACATTTATAGTCCCCACATAATCTTTGCTATTGACTGCCAGTCACATGAATTTGATATCCTTTTCTTTTCTGATTGTGCCCTTAGAAAGAGTAGTATTTTCTACTTTTTACTGGTTTGGGTTGGTTTATTAACCAGACTGGGGCACTTTAGGCCTATATAGAGCTCTAAATTAGAGTGAAAGCACCCAGAAAAGCTTGTTCCAGCCCAATTAAAGGACAATGGGAGAGGTTAGGCTTTATCTTGGCTGTTCCTGTTGATTGTCTCCCTGTGGATTAAAGACAAACCTTCCTTAACAAGCACATTGAGGAGCTTTGGTTTCCAAAACTCTAGGACAAATAATTAATCCAACTGGTAATGAGGACATAATGCTGAATTCTAAAAAGAAATCACTTAACTCTTTCTATACTAGACAGCTCATTTTTCCCTTATAATAGTCTCTTTAGACCTAACAATATTTATTTGGGACAGTGTAAAAATGGTCTGTTAGAGCCAGGCACACAGTGACACATACCTGCAACCCCAGAGACTCTGGAGCCTGAGGCAGAAGGACCACAAGTTCAAAGCCAGCATCAGCAACTCAGCAAGACTATCTCAAAATTAAAAAGGGTTGAAGATGTGGCTCGGTGGTAAAGTACCCATGTGTTCAATTCCTAGTAGCAGAAGAAAATAATAATAATAATAAAAAGTTTAATAGAAAATAGTCTTTTCCAATGAAGTCAGATTATCTTTAAAAGTAAAAGAATCTACCAGGCATGTTGGCACATGCCTGTATTCCCAGCCTCTAAGGAGGCTGAGGCAGGAGGATTACAAGTTTGAGGCCAGCCTAAGCAATTTGGTGGGATACGATCAAAATAAAAAAATAAAAAGGGCTGGGGATATACCTCAGTGGTAGAGCACCTGTGGGTTCAATTCCTGGTACTAAAACAGTAACCAAAAAAGATCAAAGAATCCTCCATCCCCAAAATGCATAACTTGAAAAGTGAAATTCTATAGTAAAAAATGCTTTTAACTCCTGTTTTAATATAGGGACAAATTTTGTATATTTGGTAATTGGTACTTGGAAAAGTTATGTCTGTCTCCAAATTAGAACTTGTAAGCTAGCAGATAATTTAACTCTGGTTCCTTTGTTTTACTTGTTGCGGTTCTCCCTGAGGAAGTCACCTTCCCTTCCTGCTGCTTCCATTTCTCCTGCCTTTCATATTAGCTTATGCTTAGAATTTTGAAACGTTTCTCATCCAGGAATTTATAGCATATAAAATGTTTTTGAGAAATTTTCTAGTCTGTCTTTTCTCTAATTACCCTCAAGTCACATTTTCTAAACTTTTCATTAGTAATGAACATTGTAGGGGCTGGGGATGTGGCTCAAGCGGTAGCGCGCTCGCCTGGCGTGCGTGCGACCCGGGTTCGATCCTCAGCACCACATACCAACAAAGATGTTGTGTCCGCCGAGAACTAAAAAAAAAAATAAATGTTAAAAATTCTCTCTCTCTCTCTCTCTCTCTCTCTCTCTCTCTCTCTCTCTCCCCTCTCTCACTCTCTCTTAAAAAAAAAAAAAAAAGTAATGAACATTGTACATTTTTTAATGCTGAAGGATCCAGCAAAACAAGTCACCTAAACTACCTATGTATTGAGGGTAGGTTGGTGACAACTTGTTTCCTTAATGCAAAGGACTGATGCACATGGTTAATTCAGTTCCTCCTTGGTTCTAGCATTCTTTCTTTCTTTTGTTTTATGGTGGAGGTAAGGATTGAACCAAGGACCTTATGCATGCTAGGCAAGCATTCAACTACTGAGCTACCCTCCCAATCCTTGATTCTAGCTTTTTTTTTTTTTTTTTTTGTAGTTGTAGATGGACAGAATGCCTTTATTTTGAAGTGATAGAAGTGATAAAGTGCTTGCCTAGCATGCTCAAGGCCCTGGGTTTGAACCCTAATACTGCAAAAGAAAAAAAAATTGTGTTGGATTAGCATCATGATGTCTCTCAACCTTATATGTTTTGCATACAAAGTTTGAAGAGTTGCTGTTTAAGACATCTTTTGGTTAAAAAAAATAGAACATTTGTTTTCCTCTTCATAAAATTAGAAATATTAGTCAATTGCCAGATAGCTATGATCTATCTATGTGGAGGATAAATGGTGTCTAAAAGACTTAATATGTCAAGTTCTAAATTTTATGACAGAGTTTTGAATGCCATAGGAGTTGTTGAGGACAATGACATGACTGAAGTGATAATAAAACTGCTATTAATTCTGTGCACTATATCTACATATTTGTTATCATTGATCCTTGCAATTGACCCTGTATGTTTGTCAATATCATTACTATTTCACAGATGAGAACATTAAGATTTAGAAAGAGTTGGGATTCAGAGCCAACTCTCTGAGTTTGTGCTGATAAAAAGAGCTGATTTGAAAATTTGTATATATCTCATGAAGAATGTAGGACTTGTTGGGCATTAAAAATTGAGTGTTGGCATTGGAAAAGTAGCATGAGGAAATAGTCCAGCAAAGGAGCAAATCAAAAGGCAAAGAAGCAGGAGTGAGCTCAATAGCTCATAAGACAGTATGGATACTTGCCTAGAGGACCAGAGCTACTGTGGGAATGAGTTTAACGTGAGGCCATATTGTGGTGGGCAAGAGGAGCTGGACAGAGGGGTAGTTGCTAGTAGTTTAAAGCCATATGAAAAAGTTTTTTTAAGTGTTGAATCTGTGTAGCATTAAGGAAAACTGTCTGTCAAGGATATGTAGGATGAGAGAGAGACATGGGAGAACTTGAGTTGCACAAGAAAGTCAACTTTCTGGTTACATTATCCTTGGGGTAGGAATTGGGGAGTGAAGGTGAAACCAGAGAAAAAGGAATGGGCACCACAGACATTTCGAAAATAAAAGAATTGGACTTGCACTTGGCATCTAAGTGAGTATTAAAAATAAGATAACAATAAAGATAACCTTCAGGTTTTGAGCTTGGATGGCTTGGGGAAGGGGGTTTTCTACTGGCAAAAACAGAGAAGTTGAGAAGACAAGTAGTTGGAGAAAAGGTAGAGTAGGGTTTAAGTGAGGAGGCATAGGTCTATATGTCAAGGAACCAGTGGGTTACCAAAATTCTGTGGAAAGCCTGTTAGGAGGACCAAAGCAAGACTGAGTATGAAAGACCTCTATAGCCAGGTGTCAGAGTCACCAAGATCTTCAGAGCATAGAGGAGTAATGTGAGGGATCAGGAGCAGAGAGATCATCATATTAGAGAATGTATGGGCTCCAGTTGTATTTGAGCAGGTTGTCAACCTTCTGTCCTCCACAACACATTCTTTCTGAAAACTTTAGAATTTTATTAATTTAGATTTAGTTATCCTTCACTTTTCATTTTCTCCAGACTCACCTAGGTATGATATAAAGGATTCTCCTTTTTGAAGCCTAGTAATAGGATTAAAATAAAGGGGAACTTTTAAAAATCTGTGGTATCAGTTTATTTAATTTATGCATTTGAGAAAGCTGTTCTTTTGTATATGAAGAAATAAAACTATAGTATATAAGGACTAAGCCTTTTTCTGCACTGTGTATCTAAAGCTAAAAAAGGAACACTCCCAAGAAATCAGGATAAGGGAAAAATGACTTTGAGATGCACTTTCTTAAAATAACTGGGTAAATGACCTCATGAGCCAGCTGATAGCATGGGTTTGCAAATGGATACTTTTCTATTAGCCTGCTGCCCAATGCTGCAGAGCCAAATATATATGGAGTATATGATATCATATCCTGTAGGCAGGAGACTATCTAGGAGGGAATGAAATGGCAAGCTCCGTAGAGGAATTTACAGTATAAATACTGCCCATTAGACCTGTCTTTATTAGATAAATATTACTGATTTGGTTCATGGTTCATCCCTATTACATAACAATTTGTGTCATGTTCTTAGTAAAATAATACATGGTATTTGTTATAAGAACATAGAATAGTTAAATAAGATCTTCAATATTAAAGGCTACCATACTCCTCTCTCATTAATACTTAAGTATTATTGTTCATTTGTTTGTTTATTTTTTGGTTTTATAGCTATAGCCAAGTCCTTGAGTCTGACTCATTGTTCAGAATGTCCTTTCTCTTTGGTTCTGTGCTGCAGAGATAGTGCAGACATGTCTTTGGAAGATGTAGGATGCTACTTCTCTGTGCAGTGCTGTAGACCACCGGGTCAAAAGGGGAACAGTAGGTCTTGGAGGAATTCTAAGCTCATAACTTGAGGAACTGCTTTTCTTGCCAAAACTCATTATCAATTATGAATAATATTTACAAAGCAGACCCCCCTCCTCAGCACACACCCAGAGTGTATTCAGAGTGCAAGAAATAAAGAAGAATGACAGGACTGGGGTTGTGGCTCAGTGGTAGAGTGCTTGCCTAGGTATATGTGAGGCACTGGGTTCGATTCTCAGCACTACATATGAATAAATAAAGTAAAGGCCCATTGGCAATTTTAAAAATATTTTTTAAAACAAAGAAGAAGAATGGCAGTTGTCTCTGTGGTTTAAAACCTGTTTGGTCTGAATTCAATTGTAAAATAAAATCTTAATGGGTCTAGAGGTATAGCTTGGTGGTAAAGAAATTGCCTAGAATACACAAGACCCTGGGTTCATTCCTCAGCACTGAAAAAACAAAAATTTTAAAAATCTGATTGATGTCCATAATGTATTTAAAAATCATCCAAGCAACTGGGTGTGGTGGCACACATATATGATCCCAAGGATTCAGAGACTGAGACAGGAGAATAGCAAAAGGAGGGCTGGCCTGTACAAC
The DNA here is from genome assembly GCF_964194105.1 of Spermophilus citellus. Taxonomy (NCBI): domain Eukaryota; kingdom Metazoa; phylum Chordata; class Mammalia; order Rodentia; family Sciuridae; genus Spermophilus; species Spermophilus citellus. The sequence goes on from NC_138184.1 coordinate 208,102,479, forward strand.
TTAGCAAGACCCTGTCTTAAAATAAAAAAATTAAAAGGGCTGGGAATGTAGCTCAGTGATAGAACACCTCTGGGTTCAATCCCCAGTACCACAAAAACAAAAGAAAGAAAGAAAAAATCATGCAAGCTTCATTGTATCTATAGATAAGACTCACAGACAGTGGCCTAGCTTTTTAGAACAGTTTTAGGGTATTTTCCCCCCTTTATTAAGTAGAAAGTCTGTTTATTTTCATGTGTTTTATAATCAACTACCAAACTGAATTCTCTGATATTTGTAGTAGTTTTTCATTTGATTCTCTGGAGTGATTGAGTCATTTCATCTACAAATAATGATGATTTGATCTGCTCCTCACTTCTAACTCCTCTCATATCTAATTGTGTTAATTACCAACTCCAGAACAATGTTTAAAACAGCTTGACTTGGACATCTTCAAGTACATGGAAACTACAGAAGGGAAATTTGCTGTAGTGCCAGTGGTATCCTAGGAGGCAAAAATCAAACTTGGGGGTAGATGTGCTAGTTTTTGTAGGAACAGGTCTACAAAAAGAAAAGGGGCCCTTTACCAGCAAATCTACACTTCTCCATCACCCATGAAACGTAGTAACCTGTGGAAAACAGGGTGTTCTCAGCACTAACATTAGGAATTATTTGGAACCTTGGAGGAAGGTTTCATAATCTTAGAATTTGTTAGGGGACATGGACATACCTGAGATGTCTTTCATGAATACTAATGATTACACTCTTCTCTTTCAGGCCCAGCTTCGGGCATTTATCCCAGAGATGCTCAAGTACTCCACAGGTCGGGGAAAACCAGGCTGGGGGAAAGAAAGCTGCAAGCCTATCTGGTGGCCTGAAGATATCCCATGGGCAAATGTCCGGAGTGACGTCCGCACAGAAGAGCAAAAGCAGAGGGTGAGCATTCCTCAGCCTGAGTTACCCATTGCTTTTCCATTCTGAATTAATCACCTCAAATTTTGTCATTACTATTTCTAAAACGTCTAAAAACATTTGTGTAATAGACCTATCCCTCCCAAGAAGTTCACTGGTCACTGATTTTATAACATTTCTCATTTGTCATTTCTTCCCTATAAAAAGACCAGGATGGGTCCATGAATTAATATTCTGTCTTCTTAGTTGCCTTTTGAAGCAGCTTTAATTTTATGAGGTGCTTGGGAAAACCCAAGAAACTTAAAGTGAAAATATTAATCACTTGGAGACATAGAAATATTAGTAAGAATCACTGTTGAAAAATACAAGTATGAATTAGAGAGAGATGAACTTTTCCAAGTGAGCCTACTAATAACAAAACTTTGAGAAGAAAGACTAAACTAGATAATAGATAACGTCCCTATTTTTCTGCATTTTTTTTTTTTATTTAGCTTGGAAGTTTACTGAGATTCTTGATATATGATTCTTGACTAGAATAATGTTTCTTTGTCAGAAGTTTAATAAGAGTTTTGCCTTAGTTTGGAGTAGGGTATAAAACCCAAAAGCTAAACTAGACTTTCACCAGGAAGGAAATCATTGGGAAACCTCCTTTAATATTTGGTGCTCAGTTTGCTTATTCCAGAATCAGTCTGTGGGAAATAATCCTAAAACAGTTTACTCTGCATAAAGTTTGATTTGGCTTGAAACATAAGCAGCTGCATTATTGGGTTTAGATACTATGGTACTTTGTGGTTTAATGTGCTTTTCTGGTCTTTTGGTGACAGGTTTCATGGACACAAGCACTACGGACCATAGTTAAAAACTGTTATAAACAGCATGGGCGGGAGGATCTTTTATATGCTTTTGAAGATCAACAAACACAGGCTACTACCACACACAGTATAGCCCATCTTGTACCATCACAGACTGTAGTGCAGACCTTTAGCAACCCTGATGGCACTGTCTCACTCATCCAGGTGAGTAAACCTAATGGTTACCAGAGAGGTGGGTCACTGGACACCTTCCCCAGACTGCAGGAAGTTTTCTTGTGCAAACTCTTGTATAAGCTTCATACACCTCCCCTAGATCTCTCTCCTGGCTAAAATTGACTTTTAAACAGTATTTTAAATTGTTTTCATTTTACTCAGTTCAGAGCTATGAGTAGCTTTCCTGGACATTTCCAAAATAAAACCCTTGGAAGTGGCTTCTTTTTTACTGATTCACTGTCAGTAGCCAGGGAATATTCCTTCTGAATTACCTCTTCTGTGGCAAACCCAATTTATTGACAGGAAGGGAACTTCTAAATTTCGGGTTGGGATGAGAGTAAGAAACCAGTTGACTAGCTCTGGCCACTGATGGACATGTAATAGCTCTTCTAATACTGATCTATTTGGTTGAAATAAATTTCTGAAACTCATATGAGTCTCTGAGAAATAGTTTAGTAGCTGATTTTACATCACAATTACATATTAATCATTATCTGCTGAATTTGGGGTTCAGTGCATCTTAGTTCCTGAGGAGAGACAAGGCAGAGAGTCTAATCACTGATATCAGTTCCCGTGTTTTTCCTTAGGTTGGTACAGGGGCAACAGTGGCCACATTGGCTGATGCTTCAGAACTGCCAACCACAGTCACTGTTGCCCAAGTGAATTATTCTGCTGTGGCTGATGGAGAGGTAAGAAAGAGGATTCTGTCTATATCTGTTTAAATACCTAGATGACTAGGTGAGGGAGAGCTGAGGATTCAGAAGATGAAGAAGTAGCCTCTATGTCTATAACATTGTATTAAGTGTTTTTAACATCATGCTTTGACAATTTGGGGGGGTATCTTATGCTGTGCTCTTTTTTTAATATTTATTTTTTAGTTGTAGTTGGACACAACACCCTTATTTTATTTATTTATGTGTATGTGGTGCTGAGGATCCAACCCAGGGCTAAATGAGCGCTAAGCAAGCGCTCTACCATTGAGCCACAACCCCAGCCCTTATACTGTGTATTTTAATTGTAACAATTAAAATCCACAGGGCTAGGGATATGACTCAGAGTTGACCGCTTGCCTGTAGGGTGCGTGAAGTCCTGGGTTCAATCCACAGCACCTCAAAAAAAAAAAAAGTGAAAATTCATGGATCATTATGAACTGAACCTAGCTGTTAGAAATGTGTAATTTTGCATTTACAATGTAGCATTTTATATAATACACAGTAAAAGAGATTGTCTCTTTAATACTTTCATGAGAAGGACCATTTGGGAGCCTGGTATGCAAAGAGTATGCAATAATCTGATAGTTATGAAGAAATTAAAATTCTGTAGCTTTAAGCAATATAAAATTAATTAGAGACAGGTACAAATTGCAAAGATATTTAGAATTGACTAAAGAAAGAATTTCAAAAAATATGAACATTGCTTATGGACATACATGTTGATTTTAAAATATACACTAACTGAGTGTGGTATTCCATTCCTGTAGTCACAGCTACTTGGGAAGCTAAGGCAGGAGGATTACTTGAATTTATGAGTTCCAGACCAACTTAGGCAACATGGTGAGAACCCTATCTCAAAAGACAAAAACAAAACAAATTAAACTGTACCTCAGTGGTAGAGCACTTGTCTAGCATCTGTAAGGCCCTGAGTTTAATCCCTAATACTGAAAATAATAATAATAATAATAAAAAATTAAATAAATAATTTTATGCTGATGGCATATGTAAAAATGCAAATGGTTTTAAGAATTTATTCCATTGTGTGATGGGACCAACAGTTGGTATTGGTGATATTAACAGCCATAGGTGTCAAAAAAATCAAAATGGAATATCCAGTGATAAAGATCTATGATTCTGCTGGAAGAAGGAAAAAACACCAACGTTCAAAGACATTAGAGACATGAATTTTAAATGGAACTATCAGTACATATATTCATTTTGAAATTGCACAACTCATTTTAGTGAGTTTTTATTTTAATGAATGTCAGTTTAACTGAAATAGGGATAAGCTGGATAATAAGTAGGAAAATGTAAATAAATGAGTATATTCTCTATCCAGACATTCAGCAAACACTTTTGGCGCCCTGTGCCAGGTGCAGGACAGTAAAGACTGTCCTTGCTGGTAAGGAGCACTAGGCAGATGATAGGAAAAGTCCATGCAGAACCATGGCAGTGAGCTAGATCAGGTGAGCCCAGGATGCTATGGAACTCAGAGGAGAGAGCCTGACTTTGAACCATAGGCTGCTGGGTTTTCTCAGGAAATACTTCCTGGGGGGAGTAGAACCTGAGCTCAGACTAGGAGCATAACTAGCAAAACAAAAGACTCAAGGATGGGAGTTGGGTTCATGTTGAAGGCAGCAACACATTCTATGCACTGCATTGTGAAAGCATGAAGAAGCCACAATTCAAAGGGCCCCAGTGCAGTGGATCTTTCAGACATAGAAACTCATAGGCCTTCTCTGAATATCTTTTGTCTTCAGGCTTGTAGCCCTTTCTTTAGGTCATAGTGACATCTAGGCATAGACTATCATATACTGGCTCCCCCCAACAGATGGGAGCAGAGAGCAACAAGGGTTCAAGCAAAGTACTAAGACTCTAGGATAGGAAATTCCAAAGAGATCGTAGCACAAAAGCTAATTTGTTCCTTACCTGCCATATTTCTGATTAGAAAATTCCCATTTTCTCTCCACATTTTGCTGTCATCCCTGTAAATCTTGTGCCATATAATTTAACTTCTTTAAATTATGTTGTCTATGGCTACATCCTAAAACTATTTTTACCACAATGCACTTGTAACTGAATGAGTCTATGCTGAATTGCTGCCACTGGAGAATGGAGATTTGGAAGTTGCCCCAGACCAAGCTCAGATAAGAGCAGCAGCAACAGGATCACTAAAAGAGAGGGCTGGATCAGGACAAAGGAAGACTTGTGTAAGGGCCGTAGGTGACAGTGCTGCCAGCTTCAACAGCTATTTTTTTTAAATAACTTTATTTTTATTTATTTATTTTTATGTGGTGCTGAGGATCAAACCAAGGGCCTCTTGTGTTCAAGGCAAGCGTTCTACCACTGAGCTACAACCCCAACCCTCAGCAGCTATTTTGATTGGAATCACGAACCATCTAAGAATTGACAATGTAGCTTGCCATCTAAAGTGGCATTATTGGTAACAATGCTCGTTAGAGAAATGAGATCAAAGTGATCCTACCTGGGGAAGCAAGAGTTTTTTAAGTTTCTGAGTAGGCAGCTTTGCAGCTCTAGGATATCTCTTCCTTTGTAGTGAGGAGCCATGAAGGCTTGCTGGCACAGCCATCTGCCCAAGAGAACCAAGAACACACACTAAGGAGCTAAGGAATGTCTCCTCTGGGAGGCCTTTGAGAAACATGCTGAGAAGCACTGTCCTAATCTTAGGATGTAATTTTATGATTCACAGGACCAAACCAGGTTATTTTAAACATTTCTCCTAGAGCTATGGCACTTTCTATGGATCTAGCAATGTGAAGCAGGAACAACAAGAACCCTTTGAAGCACAGCTAACATCCTAAGGTCTAGGAGTTCAAGGAGGTTTTAGGCCTGAACTGATTTATCACCACCACCCCCATATCTCTGCCCTGTTCTTTTTTGGTTTTGGGGGGATGGTGATAATTAATCAACCAGTATTTATTGAGCCAAATGAATTAAAGTAACTAGATATTGATATCCAGAAGAAGAAGTCTTTCCATAGAAGGTATGTTACTAAAATCAGTGGTTCTTAACCCAGAACCAGAAGGGACATTTTGACAGTATCCGGAGACATTTCTGATTGTCATGACTGGTGAGGATACTGTCGGTAGAGTGCTTGCCTTGTTTGCACAAGGCCCTAGGTTCATCCCCAGAACCACACACAGACATACACACACACACACTCACACACACAAAAAAAGATATTCCACAGCATTGTTGGTAATAGCAAAAGACTAGAACCTAAATGTCCATTAAAAAATGGCTGCTATAAAATACAACAGTCATTAATATGGTATTATGCAAAAATGTGGATGTGTAACCGATGTGATTCTGCAACTTGTATTTGGGGTAAAAAGGGGGAGTTCATAACCCACTTGAATCAAATGTATGGAAGATGATATGTCATGAGCTTTGTAATGTTTTGAACAACCAATAAAAAAAAAAAAGAAAAAAAAGTTAAAAAAAAAATGGCTGCTATGTCAGTCATGGTATTTCTATATAGTACAGTGCCCTGCAACCATTATTATGAATTCTGAATCATGAATGAATGAGGAAGTTTTCTGTGTTCTAAAGTGGAATCATTTCAGAGACGTATTGTTTGTGGGGGAAAAAAGCAAGGTATAAAGGGTATGTAAAATAATCTGTCATTTTTTAAAAAGAAGGAATAGGGGTAGGGCTTGGTGGCACACTCCTGTAATCCCAGTGACTTGGGAGGCCGGGGCAGGAGGATGAAGAGTTCAAAGCCCAGCCTCAGCAATTTATCGAGACCCTGCCTTTAAAACAAAACATAAAAAGGGTTATGGATATGGCATAGTGATTAAGCACTCCTGGGTACAACCCCTGTATGTATGTATGTATAGATAAATAAATAAACAAGAAGGAATAGGGACAAGAAGGATAGGGACGTAGCTCAGCACAGGAAGAAGGAAATAGATGTGTGTATATGAGAGAGAATGTGCTTGCATATAAAGAGAATACCTCTGCAAAGATACATAGGAAAACGAACAACAGTAATCAATGCCTAGAGTACTGGCATTTCCTCTGACACAGTTTGAATTTATCAAACACAGCATGATGTTTTGAAGTATATATACATTATGGGGTATAGTGAGAACACTTGAAATCTCTCTTAACAGTTTTCCAGAATTCAATACAATGCTTTAAATAAAAATTTTTGTAACTACATTTATTGTTTATTTTTTAAAATTACCTTAATTTTTGAATAGATAATATATTGATATGGTCCAAATTTTTAAAACAATATTTAAAAGTAAGCAGTGGAAAGTCTTGCTTTCTGTTACATATTCAACCCTGAGGAAGTATTCTCAGTGTGATCCTCCACATTGAGAATATGTATGTTTTCTAGAATTTCTTTATGCAAACTTCAAAAGAATTTAAATATTTATTCTGAAACCCTCCTTTTTATACAAAAGACAACACACTAAAAAACACTGTCTGTACATAGTAGGTCCTTTGCTTTAAAAGTATATATTTGGCTTGAAAATAGCTATTTATTATAAAAATTACTTTTTAAACTCATAACTTTTTCATGGCTTTAATTTTTGATTGTCTTGTCCTTTTTGCCTCAGGTGGAACAAAATTGGGCCACATTACAGGGAGGAGAAATGACCATCCAGACGACACAAGCATCAGAGGCAACACAGGCGGTAGCGTCGTTGGCAGAGGCCGCAGTGGCAGCTTCACAGGAAATGCAACAGGGAGCTACTGTCACCATGGCACTCAACAGGTGGAGGCAGGGGTAGGGGAATAAGTGGGAATGGCAGGGCTTTGTCTTTAAAGAGAAGTGCTATACCTCAGTTTGTCAGAATTGGCAGTTGGGCCTAAGATACCATGGGTTGGTTTCTAATAAGCCCTCACCAAAAACATTGAACTTTTTTTCTTCAGGAATGTTTAGGAAGGATGCTATGGAATGAGACCCTAGTGAGAGGTGGTTTCTTCCTGAATTGTGTTGTTCCTTTCTTGGTTCTTTCTACTGGTTGTTGAAAGGAAAGATTATCCCTATATTAGTCTCTTTTTCATTCTTGACAGAATTTTAATTTCAACAGATCCAGACATTTTAATTAATGGTTAAGCATATGGTCTTAGAGCAAAACTACATGGGTTTGAAGCCTAGCCCTGTCACCTACTAGCTGGTTGTCCTAGGACAGTTTAATTGAACTCTCAGTGTCCAGGCTTTTCTCTTCTATAAAATGAGGGTAATAACTGTACTTATGATAGTGTTATGAGAGAAGTTACTGCAAGTGAAATTCTCGGATGAGCGCCTGGCATGTAGTAAGGGCTGCAACTGTTGTCACTGTGGGCAGCCGCTATTAGTCTTATATAATCATTTAACTCTGCCATGCCAGCACTCTGCTAGAGAAGGCTGAAAATAGGGTGATCCAGCACAGAATCTTTGCTCTTGAAGAAATCATACTCTTATTGAAGAAACTGATTTCACTAAAACAATCAGCTAGCCTACAGTATTAGACAGTAGTTCACTATTGAATTGGGTAGTACAGACTATGCACATTGTAAAATTCAGAGGGGGAGTCACCTCCCCAAAAATATAAAAATCAGTCAAAATTTAGATTGGTTGGAACAGATGGAGAGCCTTGATGCGTTTGTATAAAAACAGTGCATTGTATGAGGCTCTTCATGGTGGTAGTTGAGAAGAGGTCACGTAGATTTGATCCAGATCCCAGCTCCTCCACTTACTAGCCATAAGCTCTTAAGAAATTTCACCCCTGAGCCTTGTTTCCTTCTCATTGTTATGAGGATAATATTCATCAAATAGATTCAATGATTCAATGAGATGATATATATAAAACTCTCATCAGGGTGTCCAACTCATTAGCACTTAGGAATTAATACCTATTGACATTTAAAATGTATTTTGAGATTTGTTTAGCATTGTTTATGGTGATTAGAAGATCAGTTAGGAAGAGGCAGTCTAAGTGTGCCTTGTTAAATCTGGAAAACTAAAGTAGTAAGAATGGGACTGCATTGAATTGCAATGCAGTAATGGCCAGGTGGATCAGGAATAAGACTGAAATACACACATACACACACACACACATACACATACATATTCTCTCTCTCTCTCTCTCTCTCTCTCTCTCTCTCTCTCTCTTTCTCCCCCTCCCCCCACTCTCAGTGTTACCCAGGAGTCTCTCAGTGACCTGGAATTGAAGCTTTTTTCTCAGCCCATTGAACCATGTCACTCTTCAGGAACATGAAAGTCTTCTTTGGTTCCTTAGACATTGGCTCATTCTTACTCCTTCCTTTAAAAGAGTTCACCCAGATAAACTTCCTGAAAGGCACAGCCAGAGTGAGAACCATCCTCCCCAGTAACCCTTCACTGCAACTTCCGGTCTAACAGGCAGCATTAAAGACCAGGAAAACCTGAGCCTTCCACTCACACCCTGGATATTCCAGTGAAGTGTAGTGTCCTGGGAACTCTGTATTCTTAGTGGAAAATCTGAGGCATGTTCTGCTCCCTTTGCTGTGAGGACTAGAGCTTATTTCTAAAGGCTAAGGGGGTTAATGGTATCCCCTGAGGGCTTGTTAACAAACTAGGATGCAGCTGAGGTGGCTACAGTGTTTACTCCAAAGGAAGGAGAATGTGGTTCACTCTGGCATGAAGGAGGAGTAAAGAGATGTTGAAATCTGTTTGCAATCAGATAGTCCAATGCCCCAGTGAGTCTAGGGGGTTGCAGGGGTGAAGAAACCAAACCTGGCAGCAAACACTATAACCCATGGTCTAACGTCTTAGGATGGTTGGATTTAAGGCAGGCTCTTGGTGATTGTTTCTCTGTGGATGAGACACAGTGGAATCCTTCATGCTCTGCACTTGTAGCCTCTCCATAGTTTGTTGTTGGAAGTTATCTTAGTGAAAAAACACACAGAGAAATCTGGTCTTTGTTCCTATGGTTACAAAGTGATTTCATAATCTGCCCCCTTCCAGCCTGTCTCAGTTTCAGGTGCAGATGGAATAAGCATGGTTCTCTAATAACCACCTGCACCTCTGCTGCACGGTAAACAGCAGATGCGGGCACAGAGTAAGAAGGGAGAGGCAAGCTGCATGTAATGGCAGGTGGCAGACTAAGAAGGCAGAAGGACTCCTTCATCCGTTAGAGGGGAAGGGGATCAGGACAGATGCAGGACAGACCTGTTTTTCAACCATGTGTTGAAATAGTTTTGTGTAGCAAGTCAGAACAAGGGCCTAGGGCTCCACAGCTGCAGCCCACCCTGGCTTCATCACAATCCAAAGGGGCTGTGGAAAAATTATCACAAAAACTGAAGACTAAGTTAATTTAAAATTTCAAAATAAAGAATAAAACAGCACTTTTAGGAAGGAGGTAGGGAGGGGAATCAAGGTAAACAAATGAAAAGCAAAACATCACAGCCCAAACAACCAGAGAAGAAAGAAGTGATATCTTTTAATTATTGCCATACGGTGGTAAATTTGAAGTTTCATTACTTCGCATAGCTATCTGAGACTTATGAGTTGTGTCCGCCTTCCTCTTCCTCCTCTTCCTGTTCCCCTTCCACTTCTTTTTGTGTATGGGTGTGCACACTGGGGATTGAACCCAGAAGCATTCTACCTCTAAGTTCCATCCTTCCAGCCCTTTCTAAAATACTATGGGGTGGGGACAGTACTGGGAATTGAACTCAGGGGCACTCAACCACTGAGCCATCCTCAGCCCTATTTTGTATTTTATTTAGAGGCAAGGTCTCATTGAATTGCTTAGCGCCTTGATTTTGCTAAGGCTGACTTTGAACTCCTGTCTCAGCCTCCTGAACTGCTGGGATTATAGACATGCACCACTGCACCTGGCTCTAAAATATTGTTTTGAAACAGGGTCTAACTAAGTTGCAAAGACTGAGCTTAAACTTGTGGTACTCCTGCATCTTCAATCTCCTGAGTAACTGGGATTACAGATGTGTACCACCACACCTGATTTATAATCCCCCTTAAACAGGACTTCCTGCAGAGTCAATTCTTGTGTATGACCAATTTAGCCCTTGCATGTAGAGATTCATGATATGGATTCATAGACTGGCCTACATTACCCTGGTAGACATGATGTCAATACTGAGAGAGTATTTATTGTGTGTCTACTGTGCATAGTGCTGAGACTCAGGGTTGTAGGGAAACAGATGTTTAGATCACTTTCACTTCTCAAGGAATTTAGAACTTGCCTTTCTTTAGCTATAGAGATGTGACTTAATAAAGAAATGAACTATATTTTTAAATAAAAGTTTACTCTTTTATTTTGGATTGATACATAAAAATTGTACTTATCTATGGGGTACTCTATGATATTTCAATACATGTGTACACTCTTTGTTAAGATGAAAATATTGACTTAAAGTTAGAGACATTATTAAAATATGGCTTTACCATATAGACTGATAGTAATCCATAAAATGGAATGGATAGTATAGATCACAAATTCTTTATGCAAACAGTGGGCAAAGACTACATAACTGCTTTTCTTTCCTGTAGATAAAGGTTGGAAACTTAAAAAGATGATGGAGCCAGGCCTGATGGCACACACCTGTGATTCCAATCACTTTGGAGGCCAAGGCAGGAGGATTGCAAGTTCAAGTCCAGCCTTGGCAACTTAGTGAGACCTTGTCTCGAAATAAAAGGGCTGAAGATATAGCTCAGAGTTTGAGTGCTGGCCTGGCCCTGGGTTCAATCCCAGTGCCTAGGGGGAAAAAAGGAAAGAAAGAAAATGACTTTTGTCTAAAAACTGTAAAGTGGTAGCTTAAGGAAATATTAATCTCTGTTCACCTTTAAGTAAAGGTAATCTTTTTCTTCTACTTATGTTTGATCATTTCCCATTAGATCTAGTATAAATGAGTAGAACCAATGTGGAAATGATAGGCCTGCTAACCACGAGAAGTCATTGCTGTCTTTATGTCCTATGCTTTTTCTCTGGCTCCTGACCAGGGAAATAACTAACTTCACCCACCTGTCAGTGCATCGACCCCTATCAGACCACTCATCCTTAGTCATCACAAATTGTTTTTGGTTATTGCTGGGTTTTAATTTTTTTTATATTTGTTTGATTGTTTTGTTGCTGGTTTTAGATCTTCTTCTTCCATACCATATTTTAGAAAGAATTAAAGAAAATAACTTCAAATTCATAGAGCTTTAGGAAGACTAAAGGGCATGCTTAGGTACAGACATGCCGAGTCAGGCCTGGGAGCTGCCTCCCTTCACTGCCCCTGCCTTGCCCTGCAGCATGTGTCTAGGTTGGATACTTTCCATAAAGTCTCAGGTCAGAATTGTTTTTATTTTGAGACAGGATCTCATTAAGTTGATGAGGCTGGCCTCAAATTTGCCATCCTCCATGCCTCAACCTCCAGAGTACCTGGGATTATAGGTGTGGGCCACTGTATCCAGTCTGAATATAAAAGTTTCTTTAAAAAAATATTTAGGACTGGGAATGTATCTCAGTTGGTAGAGTGCTTCCCTTGCATGTACAAGGCCCTGGATTCAATTCCCAGTACCTCAAAACAAAAAATTTTTTAAAACTATGTGAGGACTGGGGGTGTAGCTCAGTGGTAGCATGTTTGTCTTAGCATATGCAAGACCTTAGGTTCATTCCCCACTACTGGTGGGGGGAGAGGAGGTCTGGCTGGTCATGGTGGTACTGGTCTGTAATCCCAGCTACTAGGATGGCTGAATCAGGAGGATCACAAGTTTGAGACCAGCCTGGGCAACTTAATGAGACTTTGTTGCAAAATTTGAAAAAATAAAAAGGACTAGAGATATAGCCCAGTGGTGGAGTTCCCCTGAGTTCAATCCCCAGTACAATACAATACAATAAATAACTGTATTGCAGTATGATCCTGATTATCTGATTAACATTTAAGATTAGAAAAAATAATTGCCATCTTTATATGAGATTTAAACTTTTCTACTTACTAAAATGTTCCCAATTTTTGCATATGTATTGCTTTATTGTCAGAAAAAAATTAACTCTTCAATAGAGACATAAAAATTAAAAAGCAAGGGCTGGAGTTGCCTAGCATGTGTGAGGCACTGGATTTGATCCTCAGCACTACATAAAGATAAATAAATAAACTATTGTGTCAATCTACAACTAAAAATATTTTAAAAAAGAAAAAAGAAAGGCCTTTCTTTCTTCTTTTTTAAAATATTTTTAGTTGTAAGTTAGTAAGTTAAGTTAGTAAGAAGGAGAGAATTTTCTACTTAGAATTTTTTCTGCCCACTGAGTTTCTTTTACTGCTCCCTAAAATCCTGTAGTAATCAAGAAGTCCTTCTGAGGGGAATTACTATGTCTGTTACCTTATTTATCTGCTGAGTTTCTTAGGATAAAGAGAGACAGTGAATTTTGTGCTTTGCACAGTCATAACATGTTTGCACCAACAAAACCCTGTCCACTCACACACCCCCACCTAGAGCCTGTGACTGCAAGATGCCTGCCTCTATGGCAGGAAAGCCTATAACTTCAGGATAAGCTGAGTCCTCTGGCTTATTTGGGAATCAAACCAGGTCTTGGCCCACCTCTGCAAAACTAAATAATACCACCTTTTCTGCTACCTGCCCACTTCTGATATTCCCTCAATAACTGCAAATTGATACTTTCTATTTTACTATGAAGAATACTGAATTTATGGTTTTTTTTTCACATTTTAACATCTCTGATATTTGTGAGGGTTTTTTTTGTAATTTTATTTTAGAGAGTGAGAGAGAGGGAGAGAGAATTTTTAATATTTATTTTTTAGTTTTCGGTGGACACAACATTGTTGTTTGTATGTGGGCTGAGGATCGAACCCGGGCCGCACGCATGCCAGGCGAGCGCGCTACTGCTTGAGCCACATCCCCAGCCCCTGTAATTTTATTTTTTTTATTCTAATTTGTTTTATATGATAGCAGAATGAATTACACATAGAGCACATTTTTTCATATCTCTGGTTGTATACAAAGTATGTTCACACCACTCATGTCTTCATACATGTACTCAGGGAAATGATGTCCATCTCATTCCCCATCTTTTTTACGCCCCTTACCTCCCTTTCCCTCCCTCCCCTTTGCCCTATCTAGAGTTCATCTAATCTTCACATGCTTCCCCTCCCAACCCCACTATGAATCAGCCTCCTTATATCAGAGAAAACATTCAGCATTTGTTTTTTTGGGATTGGCTAACTTCACTTAGCATTGTCTTCTCCAGCTCCATCTACATACCTGCAAATGCCATTAACATCTCTGATATTTGGATAACAAATTTTAATCTTATAATTTCCCCCAATTTTTCTTTTATTCTTTACTGGCACATAAAATAATAGTACATCTTATAGTTTGTAGCATCATAGACTCAAGAAAAGTGTATACTTATGCTCATAGTTAAAGCATACAACAAGGAAATGAAAGAAAAATGAGAAATAGGATATAAACTGCTAAAATACTGCTCCATCGAAACAGATGGTTAATGTCTTTCTATTCTACACAGGGTTTGCTTTACAATGAAAGGGAGTTTATTATTTCCTTGTATTTATAGAGGCAAGAAACTTAGGCATATAGTGATAATTTTAAGCCTTCATTTTTAGCCCTATCTATATATACAGAGAGGCAAAAAGAAGAGTTGGACTTTTCAGGGTATCAGTCACCATTTATTGTATTAAAAATCATGGAGAGAGGGGCTGGGATTGTGGCTCAGTGGTAGAGCGCTCGCCTAGCATGTGCGAAGCCCTGGGTTCGATCGTCCTCAGCACCACATAAAAATAAAATAAAGATATTGTGTCCAACTACAACTAAAAAAAAAAAAAAAAAAAAAAAAAAAAAAGCTGGGGCTGTAGCTCCGCGGCAGAGCGCTTGCTTAGCATGCCTGGGGCATTGGGTTTGATCCTCAGCACCACATAAAAAGAAACAAATAAAATAAAGGTATTCTGTCCATACACAACTACAAAAAAAATTTTTTTTTTTTTTTTTAAAAAAAGGCATGGAGAGCCAGGTGCAGTGGCACAACTAGGGAGGCTAAGGCAGGAGGATCACAAGTTCAAAGCCAGCCTCAGCAACTTAGTGAGGCCCTAGGTAACAGCAAGACTCTCAAAATAAAAAAGAGAGAGAAAAAGAGCTTGGGATGTGGCTCTGGTTAAATGCCCCTGGGTTCAATCCCTGGTACCAAAAAATAAATAAAAGGCATGGAAAACTGGGTGCAGTGGCATACCTCTGTAATCCCAGTGACTCAAGAGGCTGAAGCAGGAGGATTAAAGGTTCAAATTTAGCCTCAGCAATTTAATGAGACCCTATCTCCAAGTAAAAACTAACCAGAGCTAGGGATGTTGCTCAGTGGTTAGGTGCCCCTGAGTTCAATCCCCAGTACCTAATAATAATAATAATAATAAATAAGTGAAATGAATGGATATAGCCAGGCAGTATAGCACACACCTGTAATGCAGCTACCCCTGAGGCTGAGGCAGGAGGATTGCAAGTTCAAGGCCAGCCTTAGTGAGACTCATCTCAAAAATAAAAAGGCTGGAGATACAGCTCACTGGTAGAGCACTTGCCTACCTTGTGCAAGGCCCTGGCTTCAATTTTCAGCTTTAAAAAAAAAAAAAAAAGTATAGATATAAACTAAATTGTTTTTATTTAGTTAAATAGCAAGTTCAGATTGCTGATTCTTCATATTATCTTCCATTCTTGGCTTAAAAAATAGTGTCAGTTGGTCAGCCCTGTGTTACCATAAAGAGGAAGAGAAAACCTGTGATTGCCAATCAAAATGGCTTTTGCATTGTGAATATGGATCACACCTTCCATTATGGCTTACAAGCACTCAGTTGATATTGATAAGAAGAGACACATAATGAACATCTTCTGTCCTCAAACACTCATTACCTGGGTTAAAAGAAAATTTCAAATTAGTTTTATAAATATATGGCTTGAGATTTTTCTAGCTTTTTATTATCATTTTAGAATTACTCCTGGCTCTGTCTGTTGCTCTGACTGGCATCAAGGATTTTCTAGTAGGCTTGCAGCCATGAAGTCAGTAGAAAGATCCACAGTGGGATGGATTGTCTTGCTGTGGTGCTGTACCTTTATCTACTTGCATATCCCTCTCTCCTGTTTCCTTACCCACAGTGAAGCTGCCGCTCATGCTGTCGCCACCCTGGCTGAAGCCACCTTACAAGGCGGGGGACAGATCGTCCTGTCTGGGGAAACCGCAGCAGCCGTTGGAGCACTTACTGGAGTCCAAGATGCTAATGGTAAGAGAGCATAAATATTTTATTGAATTTCTTCCCTGTTTCCACTTAAATCTTCCTGACATGACTAATAACAAACCCTTCAGAAAGAGGTTGAGCTTGGTTTAATTTTTTCTTTACGGGTAGGTATTCAATGCCTAGGAAAATTCTGGGAGCTCCTAATTCCTTTACAAGTAAGAGACTTGGGGTTTCCTGAAGGAAAACACCATGGTAATGGCTACCTATTTGAATTGTGTATTTAAAAGTGACTATTTTGCTGTGACAAGACTTGCTGGGAGGCACTTTAGAATTTGCTGTGGGGCACATTTTGTCCTTTACTCTCCTGTTGAGTAGAATAGATCAGTGTACTTTACTGCAGCAGAGACTCTCCCGTGGGCAGGTGGAATGTTCTGACTCCCTCCAGAAAGGCGCCATCATTTCACCTGCCCCAGGGTCAGGCAGCAGGCTGTGACAAAGGCATTTTTCTGGTTGGTACTGTGGGTTCTGCTTCCTGTTATATGTGGCCTCACTAAGGACATCTGGATTTAGCCAGTAACATGCCACCACCCTGCCCTTCTTTCCCAGCTCTTTGTCTTACTGGATATTGGTGAATATCCTGAATAAACAAAAAGGACAAAGTTCATAGAACTATGGTGGCAAAAACTTACAACTCCTATCCAGCTCTTTGGATCCACTTCGGCAGGCTCTGGGAGTCAGTGGCCAAGACTTGGGCTGCCCAGAGAAGTGCCTCAAAAGTCTGGATCAAAGAGGAGGACCAGCCCCAATCTGTGAGACTCTGTGCTTGTTTCTTAAACTGTAAAAGTATATAATTAAGCAGAAAATTAAGTACTCTTTGGTTTGGGGAAAATTGCTGCTTTACATCCTGGAAATGAAATAGATAAATAATATACTTTTATTTAGGCAGAAAGTTCCTTAACGTCATTAGAGGCTGACAGAGAAGTTCCTGGCCCCATTTTTATGGTGGGTTTCTAAGATCTGAATACCCCATTAGTTGTTGGGAAAGTCTTTGAAGAAAGACAATACTGTATCCTCCTTTGGAACTGGGAAGATATAAAGTACTCTGTCTCTCTATAGAAGAAAAACATAGGAAGTACAGGGCATTTATGGCTTCTGAGAATCATTTTTGGAAGAAAATCCAATACTACAACTACAACTTTCTTTTTCCAGGGGCCTAGGTACTTTCTTGAACTGACCTAAATGGGGCTGATCTTAGCCACAATACTGCAAGATAAAGCGTTCAGAATGAAATAGACCTTAGATGGAATTAAGGGAACATTCCTCTGTAGCTAGAATCCTACACCTATATTCTTGCTTTTTTTGTACCTCCTCTGAGTCCTAATCTATCCTGAATAAAGGTAGGACAACTAGCTGTGTGCATCCTTCTGAAGTTGTTGCTATTCACAATAGAACTGTTAAAAACACTTCCCTGTGTGGGCTTGGTAAGAGACTTTGTTACCCATTCTAATGGACTTGACCCGTCTGGGAGACAACAGACTGCTTTATAATTCTGGCTGATCTCCAGCCTCACCCTTTCAGATGTGTAAATTCATGGTTAAGTCTAAGGACCCTCTGGGGTTCCAGCCAAGTACACCTGTTCAGCCATACAATGAGATTGAACCACACTTATTACCATTGATTACTGGAAGCTGCCTCTTTTCAGTAGCATTGGGTTATGTGAATCTGTAGGTGTTGATTTCGTGTTGTTGGCTGAATTTATAAGAGAAAATTCTGGTCTACATCCTAAATGCCAGTAGAAGTTCCATTTAGGCATGGTAGCACATGCGTAAAGTCCCAGCTACTCAGGAGGCAACAGAGTGAGACACCCTCAAACCCCCAAAAAAGGCCAGTAGTTCCCCTGAAGCAGGCTATACTGTTTGTGACTGCCAGCACTCGCCAAACTTGAACCTTAAGAGTTGGTCTTATCCCTTTCTCAACATAGCTTCTCTGAATTAAATCAGATTGCTACCTCCCGCTTTACCCCAACAGTGTCAGGCAAAGGCCAATAATTTTATATACCCGTGTGAATCCATAGAATTAATACAATGTTGGAGATAAGCCAGATAATTCTGATACTCCTTCTGTCTTCTAACATTTTCACCCAGAGTGCCACAGTATTTTCTCTAGAACTAGAATCGTTTTTTCTACTTAATTTGTTATCTGGCTATCATTTTTTTCATATTGTGTCCTGTTTCCCATCTTTGTCACTTCTGTAATGACAAACTTATAAAATCTGTCCATAAGGTTTTTCTTATTAGGAAGAATGAGATGATGAAAGAACAAGGTACTAATTGTAGACATAGAACTTAGAAAAAGACATGCCTAGAAAAAATGCACCGCAGATTCTAGAGTATGGTTAAATAACAAACCAATTAGCAGATGACTCTTAAGAGCAATATGAGTATGATTTGGACCTGAAGCAGAAAGAGTTTGTGGGATACAACTAGGAGCAATGGAGGACAACTGCATGTGGAGCTTGATAGAGTCCCGTAACCAGAGAATGGTGGGTGAGGGTATGAAATTGTATCCTATAGTGTAGCATTAAAAGAATATGACTCTTAGCATGGGAGAGGCCCTGGGTTTGATCCCCAGTACCACAAAAATAAAATAACTCATGGCAGATGTTTAAACTTCTGGTACCAAGGCAAACCTGACAAAAACTATACTCTGTATCTGAAGACACCCTTTTTTCTGGACCCCAGCCTCACTCCAACACTGAAGAAACTACTTAACTCAAGCACTAACATTACTTCATTTCATTTACATTCTTTGTCTTTTTCAATAGAGATAAATAAGTCTTTTGGTGTCTTAGGATGGCATTTCTAGGCTAGGTTTGGTTCAGTTTAAAGATTTTCACAGGTGTCTTTTCTTTGAAATAGAGATCAAATTGCCAGAGACTAGGAAAGACCCCTATATGGGTACCTTCCTTTACTTATTTATTTTTTAACATAATTTTCTCCATATTTTTCTTCCCTTAACATGCCTTAATATAAGAGGTTAGACTCTTTAGCCTGTTCATCCCCTTTCACTGTACCATCCTCTCTTCAGGGACTCACGACCAACAAATATAGGTATTTACTGTGGGGGCCTTTCACCACTCACCCAGACTGGGCCACCCACTGTGAGCATGCCTCAGAGAACAGGCCTGTAGACCTATTCTCCCTCTTATTGCAGCAAAAATAAATGTAAGAATTATATATGTACTTGGTCACTTCAGAAAGCCGCTTTTATTTCTGAGATCTTATTGCAGATTCATCCGGCTGTCTTTTCTTCCCTAAAAATGAGATGGGGCAAGGGGCTGGGGCTGTAGCTCAGTGGTAAAGTGCTTGCCTCGAATGTGTGAGGCACTGGGTTTGATCCTCAGCACCACATAAAAATAAAGAAAGATACTGTGTGTTCACTTACAACTAAATATTTAAAAAAAAACAGATGAGAATCAACATTATTTTTTAAAAATGGGGTAAAACAAAAAAGATGACCAAAGTTCATAAGTAATCAAGTCTCTTACCAAAGCTGCTAAAAAAGTCTCAGCATTTTCTAAAGTAGCTGATATTCTTTCTTATGATGCTATAAGAAAAAAGAAGGGGGCTGGGGATGTGGCTCAAGCGGTAGCGTGCTGGCCTGGCATGCGTGCGGCCCGGGTTCGATCCTCAGCACCACATACAAAACAAAGATGTTGTGTCCGCCGATAACTAAAAAATAAATATTAAAAATTCTCTCTGTCTCTCCCTTCCCTCTCTCACTCTCTCTTTAAAAAAAAAAAAAAAAAGAAGGGACATGGACAGCATTTGCTTTGGACTTTTTATTTTTGGTCTTGATTATAAAAATCATTCATAATTTCACCTGATAGAATGCTTTTGTTTTGTTTTGTTTTGTTGGTACTGGAGATTGAACTCGGGCACTCAACCACTGAGCCATCTCTCCAGCCCTATTTAGAGACAGGGTCTCACTGAGTTGCTTAGTGCCTGGCCATTGCTGAGGCTGGCTTTGATCTCGCTGGCCTTTAGCCTCAGCCTCTGTGCTACTGGGATTACAGGCAAGCACCACTGTACCTGGCTTGTTTTATTCTTAATTTTTATTTATTTATTTATTTATTTTTAGTTGTAGTTGGACACGATACCTTTATTTTATTTATTTATTTTTTAATGTGGTGTTGAGGCTTGAACCCAGTGCCTCGCACATACTAGGCAAGTGCTCTAGCACTGAGCCACAAACCCAGCCCCTGTATCTTGTTTAATTTGTATGTTTATTTATATATATATATATATAAATATATATATATATATATATATATATATATATATTAGTGATCTGTGTTTTCATTTTTTTATGTGTTTGTCTACACTTATATGTTTCAGTATTTGCCTACAGATTTTTTTTTACCTGTTTTTCTGTTGGCAATCTTATATTGGAAAAACTCTTTACATATTAAGGTTGTAACTTTTATGGTGCATGTTACAAATGAGTTTTCCCAGGTGTGTGTGTGTGTGTGTGTGTGTGTGTGTGTGTGTGTGTGTATTTGTTGTTGTTGTTGTGGATGAACCTATTTTTAAGTTTATTTATATGCAGTGCTGACCCAGTGCTTCACACATTCTAGGCAAGTGCTCTATCACTGAGCCACAACCCCAGCCCCTCCCAGTTTATTTTTATTTTACTTGTTACTTTCATATTATTTCCCAAATTATTTGTCTTTTGCTTGTATATTATGTTACATCTTTCCTACCCTCAAAATTAGATAACTAATTATAATTTCTATCAGTTCTAGGGTGGTCTTAATTTTTATTTTGAATACTATAAAATACCTGCAATTTCTTTTAGTATATGACATTAGGTAGTAATCTAAGTTGGTATTTTTTCCCTGCACAGCCCAGTTTTACCAGCACTATTCTCCATTAAGAAGGTTGAAGTCAGTTGGGATGCTGTGGGACACTCCTGTAATCCCAGCAGCTCAGGAGGCTGAGGCAGGAAAATCGCAAATTTGCCTCAGTAATTTAGCAAGGCCCTAATCAACTTGGTGAGACCCTGTCTTTAAGTAGAAATTCTTAATGAAGGGCTGGGAATACAGTTCAGTGGCAAAGTACCTCTGGGTTAAATCCCCAGTACCCCACCACCATACACACACACACAAAAAGTTGAAATTCATTCTTTTTACATTGATTTGAAACATCATTAATATCATATGCAAAATACACACACACACAAAGAATTAAGCCTAGGGCTGGGGATGTGGCTCAAGCGGTAGCGTGCTTGCCTGGCATGCGTGCGGCCCGGGTTCGATCCTCAGCACCACATACAAACAAAGATGTTGTGTCCGCCGAAAACTAAAAAATAAATATTAAAAAATTCTCTCTTCTCTTCTCTTCTCTTCTCTTCTCTTCTCTTCTCTTCTCTCTCTCTCTCTCTCTCTCTCTCTCTCTCTCATCTCTCTCTAAAAAAAAAAAAAAAAAGAATTAAGCCTAGAGGCCCTCTGCCACCAAACAACACCCCCCAGCTCTTTATCTATTAAGTCTGTTCTTTGTACCATAATATTTTATCATTGTGATGTTAGTATTAGCAATTAGTGACAGACTCATCTTTAAATTTGGAGGGAAAAAAATATTAAAATTCCAAAGTGTTGGGCTGTGGCTGTGGCTTAGCAGTAGTGCACTTACCTGGTATGTGTGAATCACTGGGTTTGATTCTCAGCACTGCATATAAATAAATAAAGGTCTATTAACAACTAAGAAAAAATATTTTTTAAAAAATTCCAGGAATTGGGGTTGTGGCTCAGCAATAGGGAACCCGCCTAAGTGCATGTGAGGTGCTGGATTAGATCCTCAGCACCACATATAAATAAATAAAAAATAAAGGTATTCTCCAACTAAAAAAAAAATTCCAAAGTGTGTTTTGGAGGAGTGAACTTCACATTAATTTGGAAGTTCATTTAGAGGAATATAGCCCTGTGTAACCATTTTTATCCTCACAAGCCTTTTAGCAGCACTACCTATACTGTCCTGGTTTTGATCTGGGGTCTCAGTCTGTCTTCATGCCCTAAAGGAAGGGAAATGGAGGGCTGTTTAAAAATTAAAACAAATAACAAGGCATTAACACCACACTTACAAAAAGGTCAGCCCTTCTCATTTATCTTCAAAGCAGCAGGTCCCTCTTTGTTCAGGGCAGACGCTGGCAAGTCGTCTACTGAGATTCTCCTATGAGACTCTTCAACCTAAAATTTCCCACAACCAAGAAGCCCAACTAGTCTTGCTGTACTGTAAAACAAATGTACATTTTACTACCCATCCCACTGCCAAATTAAACTAAATGAATTTAGAGATTCCTTTAGAAAACATATCTCTTCTTCACAGTAAACATGTCATCACCTTTTCCCATCCGTGTTTTTCTTTGAGCTTATTAAAACTTTTAAAAATATGTATGTTTAATCTCAACTCTGCACCATAGAATACCTTTTTTAAATGTTCTCTTTTTAGCAAAAGGGTAACAGAGAAGATGGGTCAGAACAAACATGAGATTTATGGAAGGGAGCAGGATTCTTGGGTTGGGTCCTCACATGAGATTAGAATATACATTCCTATTGTTTGTATTTCTCTAGAATCCATAACTTTGATCACATGTTAAGTAGATAAAATACACTTTAACACACACAAAAAAAAGATTATAAGCCTCTGTCAGTGGGGCTAGAATTGTATTTCAGTTGTTAGAGCAGTTGCCTTGCATATGTGAGGCACTGGGTTCTATCCTCAGCATCACAAAAAAACCTCTGTCAAAGAAATTTGTGATGAGGCTGGGGATGTAGCTCAGCAGTAGCTCAGTGCCAGGCCCTGGGTTCAATATCCCTACAATGTAAAAACAAAAACAAAAAATAGAATTTAAAAAAAAAGTGGTGAGGGTCTTTTAACTTGTATATGTCTGGCAAGATGTTGAGAATAGGAGGAACAAGAGCTGGGTGCTCTTAACACTGCACAACTAATAAACTCTGTGATCATGGGAAAGAAAATTAACCTCTCTGAGCCTTAGCTATAAAATTAGGATAATGATAATTCTTTCATCATAAGGTAGGGTGAGCATTGACCAAAATGATTCCTGTCAAGGGCTTAGCATAGTGCCTGGTCCATAGATATGCTGCAAACAGGAAATTCTCATTTGCTATCCACGTATCCTGTATTCTTTGAAGTAGTTTAAGTTACAAAGAGTGCGCAGTACTGTTGTAGGTCCTGCTTTCCCTAAGACAAATCCAAATGCCTCTCTATGCAACTGAAGGATCTGTGCTCCAAAAGTAGATACTGTGGGAATAGGCCAGAAATCTTTTCTGCAATCTTGACTAAAGGAAATACAAAGTGACATTGCTTGAAGTCTCCAACTTTGGGTTCTATCACTGTCCTTGGTCTAGGGTTGCTGTTCTCTTCCAGTACATAGTTTCCTGTAGTTAGTTGGCTTTTTTTACTTCTGAAGTGGTGACATCTGTCTGTAGATCTCAATGACTGCATTGAACTCTACCTTCCTTTGGGAAGACTGATTTGTTTTTTAACATTTTTCTTACTACCACCACTATCATCCATTATTATTATTATTATTACATGTCCTTGCCCAGCTTTTTTATAATAATAAAAAATAAAATGCCAGCCCTTATTTTGATATACTATAAAATACATCTCTCATTCTACCTTTTCTGCTCCTCATTCTCAAGACATGACAGAATATGAAATTGTTTCCAAAGGAGTCAGTGGAGATGTATTAAATTAATTTAGGAAATAGATCCATCCATGTTGTTCACCAACAGGGTGCTGATGTGCTGAATTTCCAGTGTGCACTACATCACTTTTTGCCTTGGTATTTTAGTAGAATTTTAAATAAATAAAGTTTTATTTTATTAAATAAAGTCTTATTGTAAGAGAACATTTTCAGTCCATAACAGCCTTAAAAATGCTGTTGCATTTTATGATACTGTTTGTACCTTTAATCCAAAGGTATTAAGTTTAGTGCCTCCAAAGCTTAAAGCATGCAGCCTCTGATCATCAGGTTTTTGCATGAGCTGAGTACCAGCATATGCACCCCCCTCTTGAAGGTCCTCAAAAAGAGCAGCATATGTGGAGCTCTTAGCTCCCCTTTTCGACTGACTCCCTTGTTGGTAGATGACTTGAAAGAAAACAAAGACACTAAGGTGGTCTCAATCAAATCAAGCTGACACATTGCCTATGTGCAGGAAAAAGCAAACCCTGATCTCCAGTGCTCTCTCCACTGCCCAATATGAGCTGCCTTCTTTCCCCTTCACTGCTTCTTGCCAGCCTACCCAATCTAGGAAGTAAAAGAAGATGGAAAACAAATGAAAGATGTGGTCTTTGTTATTCATCTAATTAAACTTGTACTTAGTATGGTGGCTATTTTGCAAGATTATTTTATGAAACTATACCCTTATTTATTCATTTGAGAAGTCAGAGTCATGCTAAATGTTAGAGAAGCAAATAAATACAAGATATAAAAACTTAAGATTTAACCGGGTAAAGATCATTGTATTGTCTTGAGCAACTAATTAAAAAAAAAAAAAAAAAAAAGATTTAACCGGGTATGGTGGTGCATACCTATAATCCCAGTGACCCAGGAGGCTGAGGCAGTAGGATCACAAATTCTAAGCCAGCTTCAGCAACTTAGTGAGGCTCTAAGCAATTTAGGGAGGCCCTGTCTCTAAATAAATAAATGAATGAATAAATAAATAAATAAATAAATAGGGCTGGGAATATGCTTCAGTGGTATTTAAAAAATAAAATTAAATAAAAACTCCATTTGTGGTAGTGCATACCTGTAATCCCAGCAACTCAAGAGGCTGAGGCAGGAGGATTTGCAAGTTTAAGAACAACCACTGAAACAGCAAGAACCTGTCTCAAAAAAATAAAAACAGCTGAATCGCACTGTACAGTATGTTAGCTACTAGTTACATGTGGCTATTTGAATTTAAATGCAAGTAAATTAAAATTAAATTAAATGTAAAAGGTAATTATTTAGTCACATTAATCAGTCACATATGGCCTGAGGTACTAAATTTTTTTATTATATACATACATGCACACGCACGCACACACACACACACAAATACAAATATATACACACTTTTTTTTTTTTTTTTTTTTGGTACTGGGGACTGAACCCAGATGTTCTACCACTGAGATATATCCCCAGCCCTTTTGTTTTAAAGCAGGGTTTGGCTAAGTTGCACAGGCTGGCCTCAAACTTGCAATCCCCTGCTTTGGCTTCCAAAGTCACTGACTGGGATTATCGGTGTGCCCCACCATGCCTGGCTATTAATTATGATTTATTCACATTTAAATTTAAGTTGATGCATGTACCTAGTGGCTACTGTAGTAGACTAAGCAGCTACAGATTATTTCCATCATTGCAGGAAGTTCTCTTGGATAGTGTTGATCTAATAGCTACAGCAGGTAGCCCTCTGAAAAGTTGTGTCCCTTCAGTGCAGGTTAGGGCCACACGAATCCTTCATGAGCCTTGTCTCCTAGTGACCTTCTCAGCATGGCTTTGCTTTGGGGGGAAAAAAAGCTACCCATGTGACTGCAGTAATCCGCAGCCAGTAAACAGCAGACAGCAGGGTTGCAAGAGGAACTGGACTATTTTTATGCCCTGCAGAGTCCTGAGCAAGAAAACCTGAGACAGGAGGCAGTGGCGACACCAAAACTCCCTTCCTAGTCTTTTTATTCATGACACAGGCCATTTGCATATTTTCATTTAAGATTTCTCACAAATTCAAGAAAACCTGAGACAGGAGGCAGTGGCGACACCAAAACTCCCTTCCTAGTCTTTTTATTCATGACACAGGCCATTTGCATATTTTCATTTAAGATTTCTCACAAATTCAAATTTCTCCTCATGATTATAGGTGACTGTAGCTAGGTGCTCTAATGGATTTATAATGGCCCCCCAAAATCAAATATCTAAAGCCTGCTGGGTCACAGACTGAAAGGAGCCGTTACTATTGGATGAATTCCAAATTTCCCAGTGAAACACAGCTGCTGCTGCTGAAAAATGGGAACACAGAGATGTATAATCGTGCTCTCTATTCCAGAACACTCAAAGAGCTTACCCTCTTCACAGCACTGAGGGGAAGAAGGGCCAGCTGGGTGGTCATTCTTCACTCCTGAAACTTGTCCTCCTTCCCTTATTCCCTTCATAATGAATGACCTCCCAAAATCCAAAATGCCTTCCAGAATAGATCTTAAAAGGAAGTGGCAGTTCTCCTGATTCCCCAGTCTCTCCCATTCAGGGAGATGTAATTGTGGCACTAATTTGGGGGTAGCAGACTATTTGTTGCTACTCTGTTTAGTGCCTGAGCATGCAATAACTATTAACTATCAGCCCTACTATTATTACTGTTGTTATTGCCATTATCATTATTATTAAAACTCATACTGAAGGGGAAGGGAAGGAAATCAGTCTTCAGAGGGTTCAGTCTTCACATTTCTGGGGAACCATTCTTAAGACCTGGGCCTGTAAGTTTTTGTTTGTGGGGAGGACATAATGAATTTCACACTGAGAATCTCTACTTCAGGAATTCTCTGATGAAAGTGTAGTATATCTCTCAGTCACATGAGACTCAGAATTTCCAGGCCTTTCCTGTCATTCTATAGGCATGACCCCACAGCTAAAGGGGCTTCCAGTTGGAGGATTCTTTGTTTCTCCTCCTACAAAGGTGCTAGACTGTGAACCTTCAGAAGGAGCAGCACTGCCCGGTGAGAAATCTCCTGTCCCTCAGCATAGGCTTAGCCCATTTTCTCCTTGCACAGTCTGCAAGTCCCAAGGAGATGTGTCATTCTTCCTCTGTCTTTATAAACTGGTGTGGTCTCGAACATTCATTATCTGTACACCAGGAATTGCTAATCTAGGCTCCACTGCTCAAAGATTTAAAAACTATAGAACAAAAGGGGCATAGGGGGCCTTCACAATGAAATGGTAGGCCACTAGACCTTAGTCACTATTCTGAGTATTCATCTGAGCCATGGCCATGGCCTTCAAATGTAGATTTGAAGTACTGTCCATATTAAAGGCTGGATGTCTCCAGTTGACTCCTCAGGGTCTCAGAAGGAATTAGTACCTATTGACAAGCCAACCTGGCATGCCTTCATCTGCTCTACAGACTTTCATATATTTCCAGCTTGGGGAACATTCTATGAACAGGACACCAATCTGAGCTAGGGACATTCTGAGCAGAAGACTTGAATCAGGGCTGCTAGGCAGAGTTTCCTAGAAGGTTTCTGCCATCTGGCACTTGGACACCAAGTTGAATGCTTCCGTATCTCATTCACCTTCCTCTTAGGTCTTCAGATCTTTCTGAGACTTAATGTATAAAAAAGTCTAGAATGATTCCAGCTCCTTTAGCTGGGGGTCATGCCTACAGAATGACAGGAAACCAAGACAGACAGAATCTCAGTGCCTGTCATCAGCATTCTCTAAGGGACTTTGTATGTGTACACTAAATCCAGAGCCATAATTGGACAAGTTTAATTGGAGTCACTTTTGTGTAATTCATGGATGAAAAAGTAAGTTTTAATTGAGTGTGTAAAGGAGGCACTTGTCACTGTTCACACAGGAACTAGAATATCATAGTAGGACATTCTTACAGAATTAAATTTTTAAGGTTCTTGAGTAGAGGAGACTTTCCTCTTTTTGTTTTCATTTCCATTAGGATTTTGATGGAATGTCAGTGCACTGTTATTAACTCTAATAGCTTGCACATCGCAGCCAGGATGGTGTGGGGCCCTCTGGCTCTCAGGTTACCTGTATAAATATAAGGATTCACTTCCCACAGCCCAGTTCTGCCATTTGCTTTAATAAAGCGCAAATGTGCAGAACCCAACAGCAACAGCCTGACAGAAGTAGTAATCTGAACAGGATAAACACGCTTCCTCTTTGTGTGATGCTCTCTCTCCATCCTCCTGCCAGGAGCAGGATATCAAATGAAGGGGGTTGTGGTTGGAGTCAGTAAAGTGAATATCTAAGTGGCACCTGCTTCATTCAACAGATCTACTTTCCCGGGGCCTCCCACTGCACATCTGTTCCTGACAAAGCCTCTTTTCTCCTCCTGTTGGTCAGACTGAGAGCAAAGGCCCAGCAAGGAGACATGTTGGTTTTGCTTTGTCATCACAATTGCCTGTGACATTATAATTACACCAAGTCTTCTATTAGTAAGACCCCAATTTAGAGATTTTTCAGAGCCTAAGTGGGGTTTTCAAAATGAAATTGATAAAAACATCTTTGCCATTGTAAAGCCAGCAATTAGATCTGAGAATCATTGAAGGGGTCTCAATATGGAAACTGAGACACTGCTCTGAGCAAGACTACAAAGGCGTTGCTATCAGATTGGCTCACTAAAGAGGTGTCCAGCAATTCTTCTGACTTTGCCTGGTCCAGCACCTCCTTACTGCTTACAGCTACACTGAATTGTTCTTAAATGCTGATAAAGTTTCTCACATATGGGCCTAAGGGGCTGGAGAGCATTTAAAAGTTGAGGAAGTAAGCAATATAGGAAAGAACCATGATATAAATAAGGGAAATGTCTGGGAAATACAAAGTATCCAAGTTCAGACTGAGTTTCCATCCAAACAAAGGCAACTCTTATAGTGTTATACTGTGTGTGTGTGTGTGTGTGTGTGTCTGTCTGTCTGTCTGATGCACATTCATGATGTGGAGTCTGGCATAGTAGAAACTTGAAAGATTTAGATCATTATAATTTTTAAACTTGAATTAATTAAAATAAATAAAATTAAAAATTTAGTTCCTCAGTCACATCAGTCATCTTCAGTTGCTGTGTAGCCACAATGTTGTACAGCACACAATAGAATGTGTTCGTTGTTAACAGGAAATTCTAGTGGATGGTGCTTTTAGAGATTGGTCTGAACCTCTTGAAATGTGTTGACTGCTTCAGGAGGTCTTGGAATTTCTATTTATCTTGGTGGAGGGGTGAAAAGAAATTTGAATGTTTCTGAACAACTCCTTCCAGCCATGTTACTACCTAGCCTGTTCTTCGTTTTTTCATGTTTTAAAATGTTTTTCATCCAAGACTATCATCCTTAGATGAGTTAAGTGGCAAACACCTATAATTGGGAAACTAAAACAGAAAGATCAAAAGTTCTGGAGCAGACTTGGCAACTTAGGAAGCTCCTATCTCAAAAAAAAAAAAAAAAATTTAAATAATAATTTTTAAAAAGGACTAGTAGTATAACTCAATGGTAGAAAGCTTGCTTAGCATGCTTCTGGCTCTGGGCTCAAGTCCTAGCTCTGCCCAAAAAAAAAAAAAAAAAAAATTTTTTTTTTTTTTTTGCATCCTTTCCCTACCCTACATCTCATAAAAAGAAATAAGAAATTCTGAATTATAGCAAATGAGAAAGGAATCTAATTTTAGGAATGTCCAATTTGAACTCTCTCCCTGATTTTTTCTTCCTTAAGTTTTAGTCACTCCATCACTGTGCTTTTGGACCAGAGAGTTCTTTTCTCCTTAAACAGGACACGTAAATACTACATATATGAATTGTTCATTGAGTAGACAAAATGGTGTGTGGACACACTTCTGGGAGTAGAGCAGCGGGCTGCTAGCACCTGCCCTTCTTTGCAGCCCTTGGAACCAAGATGTGCCTTTATTCTTGCTTCCTCCTAAAGTCTGCCTCTAGTAGCCATTATATAGTTGCTGTGACTCCTGGGAGAAAGTCCATATTATTATTATTATTACCTCAAATTTGGACTGGATTTTTTCTCTCGGTAACTTAAATCTTATAAACATAATGTTACATATGCTCATAGGAGCCCTAAGAAATCAAAAGTGTGGTATACCAGTAATACCAGCTTCTTGGGAGGTTGAGGCAGGAAGATTGCAAGTTCAAGGCCAGCTTGGACAACTTAGCAAGACCCTGTCTCAGATTTTATAAACAAAAAGGGCTGGGAATGTAATTCAATGGTAAATGCCCTAGTTTCTAACCTACTACCACAAATCCCGATGTACCACAAAAAAAAAAAAAGAAAGAGGCCAAAGTGGCCTGTGGGTTTTATAAATGTAAATATAGACAAATCTTAGTCGTCACATACAGATTATCTGCATGCAGATTACTCGTGACACATTTTAAATCCTTGGACAGTTTCTCTAAGCAAGCCAGTGTAAGCCAGGACCATCTCCTCCACCCCCAACCCAGCTGCTGGGTACTTAGGGAATACCAATTAGTCTTCATATTAGCTTAGGGAAGGCATAATTAGGAAGGTAAGTCTGCTACAAGAAAACCACATCACAAATATGAGTTTAGAGGGGGAAGTAAGGGGAACTGACCTACTCTTGCTTCAGCTCATCCAAGTTGACTGTAAGATATGTTTTATAAACATGTGCACTGTAAGCACTCATCAAGCTGACATGTTTACCAAAGGATTTGTTAAACACCCCATGGGTGGACATCAGACATGCCATGCGAATGCCCTGTGATATGGGGTATGTGGGAGGCTGCGGAGCCGCAGCAGTTTCTGGTAGCCCAAGTTGCCCGGTGCCTTTTAACAGTTCTGTGTTCTTGTCAGGCCTCTTTATGGCAGACTGTGGAGGTTGCAAGTGGATCCTGACAAGAAGGCCGCAGGTGGGTTCATCTTTGGGGAAAAGAGGAAGCAGCTGAGGGTGGAGTAACTTCAAGGCTACCACTCCAGGCTCTGCTTCCTACGTGGATGATGTAATTCCTCTACAATGCAGTCCCCGTCGTCCGTCACCTAGCTTTAGTAACCATTGAAAATTGGATATTTCTAATGTTATCATTCCTTTTTCACTGATTAGCTGGGGTTCTTTCATAAAGAATTTGTCCCCAGTGACAATTTGGCTTTGCCAAGTACATTCAGATAGGAGAGGGAGAATAAGTACTTGAGCAAGATGAATTTACTAGCTTCAGTGGACACCCAAATTCCAAGATGGCATCAGTCATAATAGCAAAGAAGAAACTCATGGATGTCAAGCTAGGGCAGCTGCCAAGCTGGACATTGATGTGGGATTTCACCCCTAGAGGCGTGGTTGGAGCCGTTCAAAGAGGTTACTGCCGTGTCACAACAATACGTCAGCGTGAAGAAAAAGCATCGCTGGAATTAACATGGTGCTGGCAGCTTACTGCTTTTCAACTACTGCCTTTCTTACAAGGAACACAAATGTGAGCAGTGACTCAGATACCACTGAAGAGGGGCCAGTGCGCAGGGTACTCTGGACTCCTAACCATGACTGCCTTGCTCCAGTTCCCTCTGAGAACTTAATCATTGCTGTATCTTTTCACATCCTGAGAATCAACGCCCAATAAAAGGGACTGGTTTAAAAAAAAAAATGAGGAAGCTTACTGGGATAGGCTTCTGTGTGACTCTCAAACCCCATAACTGTCCACATATTTCCACTTTACTATCTGTCTTTAGGTATTGTACTACCTATAGCAAATGTCATTCTGCCCTTGGTATGCTCTTAGAAAGTTTGAGATTAATAAATAATGCTTTACAGATTATGCCAAGTGAAGGGATTGAAAACCAAGAGTACATCATTGGAAGCTTCCTTGCCT
This sequence comes from Spermophilus citellus, assembly GCF_964194105.1. NCBI lineage: Eukaryota > Metazoa > Chordata > Mammalia > Rodentia > Sciuridae > Spermophilus > Spermophilus citellus. Next base: position 208,133,898 of record NC_138184.1, read on the forward strand.
TGTCTATCCCTGGTCAGATAGAAGAGGCAGGGCTGTGTAATGGGCACAGGAGAATTCGTTGTACCATTCTTGCTCATGCCTATTTGAAATTTTTCATAATAAAAAGTTTGAAAGTAATAACAGAAAAATAAATCTCCATCCCTAACTTCTGGGTAACTCTTGTGTGGGCCTATTCTTCATTTTTGTACCTTACTGTTACGAGCCCTTATATAGTGTGATGGTTTTCTTCTGAAGTCCCATCATCTCCACTCTGCTTTCTCCTTAAAAGTCCTGGTACACACTTTGAACCCATTGTACCATCACTGGTACATGGGCTTTGGAGGCCTCAGATGCTGATCTTACCCTTCCACCCAGAAATCGCTTGTTGGAATTTACTGGGCACACCCTGCCCTTCTCTGTGCAGTCAGATCAGATGTCCTGAGCAGCTGCATATTCCACAAGCTTTAGTGGAATGCTTTTCTTTCCCACCATTTTCAGTTTAAAGCTTTCCTGGTCAGGTCAGTTGGCCTAGAAGTTAGCTAGTTCAGCCCCAGCCCCACACTGAGAGCTCAGTCTCCAGGATAATAAACCACAATTTCTCTTTCTTTCTTTCTTTCTTTCTTTCTTTCTTTCTTTCTTTCTTTCTTTTTTTTTTTTTTTTTTTTTTTTTGTGTGTGTGTGTGTGTGTGTGGTGCTGGGAATTGATTGAATCTAGGGCCTTGTGCATGCAGGGCAGACACTCTACCAACTGAGGTATATCCCCAGCCCAACCACAGTGGTTTTAAGTTTTAAGGGTCAAAACTATGATTTCATAATGTTTCTGGGCATCTGCAGTAATTTCAAGAGGAAAATTATATCATAAAAATGTGTTTTGAGGGCTGGGGATATAATTCAATTGATAGAATGCTTGCTTTGCATGCACAAGGCCCTGGGTTCAATCCCCAGCACCAAATACACACACACACACACACACACACACACACACACACACACACATATTTTGAGGTACATTTACTAATGAAGTAAAAATGAATTCAATTTTGACATTTGGCTTATAGGATGGCATGTTGAGGGGTGGGGGAACACCAAGGAGTTCCTAGTAGTCTGCAAAAAGCAGGTAAAGGACAGAGTGACACTTTCCTAACTAGACAGAGTCACTTCTGTGAATGTTACCAACACCCCAACCTGCCCCCAACAGTTTTTCTAAATGTGTCTCTAGATTATCTAGCAAGATCAGGTGCTCAAAAGTGTCCAGCATGGCAGGGCACCTGTGAGGCTGCTCTTGGTTTCATGAGAATATTCAGTATTGCCAGATGTAAGGCATATTTTAATCCATAAATCCCCCAAATGCAGCCAAAAGCCTTGGACTTAGAAAGCACGGAAAAGGAAGATTAAATGTCCCAAAAGCAGCTGATATAACAGAAGCACAGGGAGGAAATGCTTTCTCTCTTTCTCTCTTGTCTTACTATGATAAGGGTTACCTGGACCTCCTTTTGATTTGATATTAACATTCTTTTTCTTTCCTCCCTGTTCTTGCCCTACATCTATCTGTTTTCCCTCTGGTCCTGATTCGTTACTCTCAGCCTGTCTACTGCCTGTTTCCTGGACTAGTTTCTGTATCTGTTTTCCTTCTCTCTTCTTCCACTTCTGTACCAGTATCTCCTTGAGATCAGCCACTGATGAAAATATTTCCCAAGCCTTCAAATGAAAAATTTCAAAGGACTTTCCTCCTGCCTGTCACCCCTGGAAAACACTTGTAGATATCCTTGATGGCTCTTAAAAACTTTAGAAGTTACTTAATATAATTTTTGGTATCATTCCTTGCTTGTTTATTCTTATACTTTCCAGTCACAGTCTTCTAGTTCCCCATTTAAACCAGCGTTTTCCTGATGTATATAGTTAGCTTTCATCTCAATAAGCTACAGGAGGCATTTTACCATAAATTTTCCTTTTGGTTTTAAGAATTATTTCTGTTACACCAATTGTTGTGTATATTATTTGTTTAGCTTTCTGTTTTTCTCTCACAACATCAGTATTTTTCTCCCAACTAAAAATGTTTCCATGGCCAACACAGAAGGCCTTCTGACTGAAAGAGTCAGTTACAGCAAACAATTCCCAAAGGTTCCCCAGCGTGGGAGAACACATGAAAGGTCCATTCTTTCACAGGTTGCCTGTCCTGCCCTATGGGGAGGATGGGAAGAGGGTAAGCCATGGTGCTGGGTAACCAACCAGACCTGTAGCCTGTACCATTTGGCTTACACCTATGCAGTTAGTTTCTGGAATTTAGAAATTTGTCAGTGGTGACATCATGTCATATTGCCCCTGATATTGTGTGTGTGTGTGTGTGTGTGTGAGAGAGAGAGAGAGAGAGAGAGAGAGAGAAGCATTCTACCACTGAGCTACACTCCCAGCTCCTGATTATATTTTTAACATTCTTAATATTGATGGGTGCTTTAGCCTTGATTAGTCACTTACCAGTGCACGGAATTAGCAACTACTTCGTCTCCATTATGATGCAGTTCCAGTGCCAGTTGTGACCACTGGCTTCATTTCAGAGAAGAAGCTGCCTGCTGGTCCATCTGCCTGATTCCATGGTTTTAGCTCTAATCTTTACTTCTTCAAAGGCCTTTGGTGAATGATGTGCTTCCTCTGCAAGTCACTCTTGCAAAATACATGCTACCTCTGCTTCTCTTCTGTTTCCTGAGAGAACATCGATGACCTCAACTAGATTTCCTCACACCTCTCATTCAAAATCATCTTTGAAAAGCAGCTGATACTTACTGTAGACCTGCTGTATTCCAGGCACTATAGCAAACTTGACCTGTGTTGACAAATCTGGTTCGACAGCCCCGTGAGATTTGTAATTACCGTTTTAAACATCAGAAAACAGAGGCTCACAAGGTATTAAATGGCAAAATCAAGATTCACATGTAGGTCTTTCTGACGAGGAAGGCTTCGATGGAAATAAAACAGTCTATTTTACTCAACCATGAAAAGAACTTCCATACAGGATTTGACTACAGCACCTTAAGAAATGTTGTCATGGGGCCGGATACAGTGGCACACTCCTAGGATCCCAACTACTTGGGAGGCTGAGGTAGGAGGATCACAAGTTCAAGGCCAGTCTATGTAACTTAGTGAGACTATCAAAAATAAAATTTTTAAAAAGGACTGGGGATGTAGCTTAGTTGGTAGAGTGCTTGCCTTGCATGCAGAAGGCCTTGAGTTCAATCCCTAGCACCACAAAATAAAGGGTCGGGGTTGCTGGAGGTATAACTGAGTGATAGAGTGCTTGCCTAGCACTCTATGTGAAGCCCTGGGTTTGATCCCCAGTACCACCAAAAAAAAAAAAAAAAAAAAAAAAAAAGTTCTTGTGGAGAAGTCAGACTTTACTCTGAAGCACAGTGAAAGGCTTCAAGGCTCTTCAGTTTGTGGAGGGCCAGGCCAGAGGGATTGTAGTTCAGTTACTGAAAATTGTGATCAATTGTAAGTTATATCAGGGCCTCAATAGTGCCAAAATTGCTCAGTATTTAACAACATAGTCCTACTGGCAGCTTAAGTAAACAGAGTTATAGAAAGAAAAGCAGTAACTACTTGGAAGCAGATCAGTACAGAGCTGGTGCCAGTGAATGGTGGAAACAGTAAAATCACAGGGTCATGGGGCTGTGAGAAGATGTGGAAACTGTTGCAAGTGTAGGACTTAGTTTGGCAGGAGATAAATGTAGGCTAAGGTACTTGTACTGCCTAAGTATACGTGGTGTTTGGAGTACATTGAGGGATAAATAATGGTTGTAATGAAGGGAAATGGAGGATGTTTATGGGAAAGGCTTAGGTAAACTTGCTCAACTAAACAGTGTTTCGAGATTCAGCTGACTGATTTGTAGGTTTTAAAAATTTGATTAAAATCAAATCAGAATACTAAAAGGTTAAGTCTTAGGAAAATAAGTTCCTCCAAATAATAAATGCCACACATACATACATACATACATACATACATACATACATACACACACACACACACACACACACACGAAAGAAAATTTCATTACACAGCAGGCAGATGACGAAACTCATCATCTCAGGAGAGGTCACAAACAGAGTAGATCAGCTCATGAATGATAAATACACAGAGTGTGCAAGGCTGTGACCCTAACCTTTATAGTTATGCACATTGGCGTCTACGGTCTACCACAGTGCTCCCTTGGTGCTACCATCCTGTACCACAGTAAAACCTCACAACCCCATTTTGCAGAACACAAGGCCCAAGCCCCTTGAGGTGAGCAAATGATAACTTATATTAGAAGATAAGCCTGGGCTTATGAGTACATAGCACACTCTGCCTCCCATGTAATATGACTAGAGAGGTCCAAAGATTATCCACTGTCCAAAAGTATATTCCCTATCACTTAAAATGCTTTAAGTCTCAAATCCCACTATTAGAGATAGAGAGACTGACCAACACCTCATAAGGAATAATCACCCTGATGAGAAGAGCCAGAAGACAAAGCAGAAACTTGTCTTGCTATCAGTCTCCCTGTAGGTTCTCCCCTGAAATGCAGGATTTGAAGAGAGGAAAGGTGTTGCATACACAGTGTGGGAGTTGTGTCCAGAGCTGGCCTGGCCTGGGAATTTTCACATAAAATCAATCACTCTCTCTCTCTCTCTCTCTCTCTCTCTCTCTCTCTCTCTCTCTCACACACACACACACACACACACACACACACACACACACACACAATCTATCAGTTTGTACGGAAGTTTTGGAAGATCCCTCCTCAGGCTAAACCAGGTCAATCTCAAAGGAAGCAAAGATGCAATCCAGGTGATTGTGCCTGTCCAGGGGGGCAGTCGCACAAGTGTTGAGTTCTGAGTTTACATTTTAAGGGAGAATTGAAGGATTTACTGCTGTATTGAATGTGAAGTCAAGGATGACTTCTGAGTTTCTCAAGCAACGGGAAGGATGTAATTGCCACTTACTGAGGTAAGGAGATAAGGGAAGACTGGGAGGAGTGTGTTTCACCATTTGGGCTCAAGAATGATACCCAACAGGTTTTTTTTAAAAAAAAAAAAGATCATTCAGGGTCATTGTCCTTTGCAGGGAAGCATGGCTCTGGAGCCTGCAGTTCTCCCAGAGAGTTTGGAATGGCTGCAAGAAAATTCTTGTGCTGGGATCTGAAGTTTCTAAGTCACTTTTAACCTCTTTTTTTCCATTTTTGCCAATTTCATATGCCTCATCATGAAGCCTGAGATGAGAGGCAGCAGTGAGCCAAAGACGATGGTCCTCTCCCTTCTGGGTCCACTGACCTGAATGTTAGATGTCAGAGGCACTCTGGGGCATAGAAAGGCTCCCAGATCCAAGGCCTAGACACCTAGATTTACTATAAATTTAGTTTGTTTTTGTTGTTGTTTGAAAAGGGGTCTTGCTATGTCTCCCAAACTGGCCTCAAATTCCTGGGCTCAGGCAATTCTCCTGCCTCAGTCTCCCAAGCAGCTGAGACTATAGGTGTATGTCACTGCACCCAGCTACTTTTATTTCTTTATTTATTTATTTAATTTATTTTAGGTGCTGAGGATTGAACCCAGAGGGGCTTTACCACTGAGTGATATCCTGAGCCCTTTTTATTTTTTATTTTGAGACAGGATCTCACTAAGTTGCTCTGGGCCTTACTAAGTTGATGAGGCTGTCTTGAACTTGTGATTTGTGATCCTCCTGTCTCAGCCTTCCAAGTTGCTGGGATTATAGGCGTGTACCACCACTCCCCGGCCCAGCTACTTTTTTTTTTTTTTTTAAAGGGGGGGGGGAGAGAGAGAGAGAATTTATTTATTTATTTTTTAGTTCTCGGCGGACACAACATCTTTGTTTGTATGTGGTGCTGAGGATCGAACCCGGGCCGCACGCATGCCAGGCGAGCGCGCTACCGCTTGAGCCACATCCCCAGCCCCCCAGCTACTTTTTAAAAAATAAAACTTATATGTTTACTTTTTTAATTTAAAAAAATGGATGGGGGTGCTGGAGTCATGACTCAGTGGTAGAGTGCTTGCCTGGCATGTGTGAGGCCCTGGTTTTGATCCTCATCATTGCATATAAGTAAATAAAAGATTTGGGCTGAGGTTGTGGCTCAGTGGTAGAGCACTCACCTAGCATGTGCAAGGCGCTGGGTTCCATCCTCAGCACCACATAAAAATAAATAAAACAAAGGTATTGTGTCCAACTACAACTAAAAACATATTTTTTAAAAAAATCCATTGACAACCAAAAAATATTTTTTAAAAAAAATGTATGGGATTTACTAAACTGAATGAATGCTAAAGTTCCATTGTAGCTTTGAAAAACTGGGATGCTGGGGCTGTGGATGTAGCTCATTGGTAGAGCACTTGCCTAACGTGTATAAGCCCTGAGTTCAATCCCCAGCACCAAAAAAAAAAAAAGAAGAAGAAGAAGAAAGTAAGTAAGTATTAGGGTGCTAAGTCTTAAGGACATTACAAATCTTCATGATGAGCCCAGGGTTCTGCCAAAGGAGCTTGCTTTTGATTTGTAAAAGGCAAGGACACCCACCTTTCTCAAGGTCCTAGCAGAAATCAAGGGATAAGTGGCCGTGTGAGGGGGCTTTGAGGAGTGCCACACACGTGCCAAGGGAGTCATTTCTAGAATTGTATAAGGTCTCCCTGAAAAGGAAAAAGGATAACTCCAAACCTTTAAAGTGGAACATGAAGGGCTTCCTGTTGCATTATCAATCGAAATGACCCAGAATACAATCTCGGATTAACATGCGCCTTTAGATTAGGGCTAATCAGGGACAGGCTGAGCAGATGCAGGGACAATCCCAGCCTGATTACTGTACCTCAGCATTTAATCATCTCTCTTCCAAGGGCAGCCACCCGACTTAGTGCATACTGGGTTTCAAAGCCTCCAGTCCCACCCCCTTTCCCTTGCTGTGGCCATAAAGGCTGCTAGGTCAGAGACACTGAGGCGATTTAATCTAATCCCATGTCAAAATGTCTCTGTGTGAGAAAGGGAGGGAGATCTTAGAATCCCCACAGTAGAATGGTAATGTGTTTATTTAAGGTGGAGGGGGACTGAAACTGCATGTGGAAAACAGTGGAATGGAATTTCAAGACATTTGAGGTTGTGCAGTGACTTTGTGTATGGAATTTCTGAAAAGCTTTTAAGATGTGTAATGCTGTCACCAATTTCTCACCCTGAGACAGCTTTGTATGAGACTCGTTTTATCACCCAGTTACAGAGACCAAATTTTCCCCTTCCCTGATGTATGTAATACATAAAATGGAATCTATAAGAAATTATTTTATTTGGATGAGTCCCAAATGTAGTATTTTTTGCACTTATATCTGAGTTGGGATCTCTTATTGTAACACAGCCTCATTCCCTTAAAACTCCCCTATCCTAATTACCCAGTCCCTAGAAGGGAACAAATTAAATCGAAGAAGTCAAGTTTCATTTATGAGCCTAGAAGACATTTATTGAGCACCTGCTAATTGTTAGGGACTCAGAGATCAATATCTTCCTTAAGGAATTTAGTCTGCTTGGCAACAAGAAATGCAAATAGTGATAATGAATGTGACCATTGCCTCCATGGAGGTCTGTACAAAGTGCCATTGGGCCACAGAGGAAGAGGCCACAAGCCAGAGGAGGGCAGAGACTGGAGCTGACTATTGGAGGAAGAGTAGGAAACCTCTCAGGGAATAAGCTGAGGACAGTCACTCCAGGCAGAAGCTACAGTGTATGCAGTGTTTGGAGGACTTCAGCTAGTTCACCTGGTTGGCGTGTGTGGAGTGGGGATTAGTGGGCTTAACAGAGCAAGAGGAGCCAACATAAAGAGATGAATGCAACCCTACAAAAGGGTTTAGACTTACAGCCCATGGGCCATTAGAAACCACTAAAGAATTGTAAAGGGTAGCAACAAAATCAGTGTGTTGTATTTGAAAGATCATTCTGATTACAGCAGTACTAGCCAATATCTATGTTTGCATTCAAACCTTTTGAAACATCTTTTCTGGAGTATATCTTCTGCGACACTAAAAACCATCTTTACAGCATGAACCCATATGCTAGAAAACCCAAAAACATCTTAAGCCAAGATGGAGAAGCTTTAACTTCAATAGTTCTTTAGATTTTGAACCATCTTGGCTCTAACCCACAAGGTTGCTCACAGAAAAGATCTTGCTCACTACATCAAGTTGGAAGCTTTTGGGACTGAATCAAGCCCAGTGGCAAGAATGACATGAGACATCCTTGCTTCTCTTTTTGGTTGCTGTTTGCTAGCATTTGAGTTCTTTGGAAGATGACACAGTTATCCTGGATTTGCTGCTAGGTGTTTAGGGTCTTTGCATTAACTGCCTGTTTAGATCAGAGGAGAGTTTAAAAGTGATGATGGTCAAGATATATTGGGATGAGGTGGGAGAGCAAGGAGCCATGTGGTCCTAACATTTACTTAGGCGCATGTGACTGGGGACTAGGGCCTAGCTGTATATTGGTTGATGCCAGCAGTTGGCTCCCTTTGTCTGTTGCCCTCAAGGCTATCTTGTTGCCAATTTGTGGCACACATGTACTTCATACTATGGGGAATGTGGAACAAACCAGAGACAGACCTGGGCTTGACCAGACCCAGGTGGAAAGACCCATGTACATGCCATAAGTGTCCACTATACTGTCCTGGTACCTAATGAGGAGGACACTAGGAGTATGGGCTGGGGTGGGGCAGGCCTCCAAGAGGAAGGACAACTGGACTGAGTTTTAATCTGAGGGTGTAGCTCAGTGGTAAAGTGCTTGCCTACCATGCATGAGGCCCTGGATTTGATCCCTAGCACTGCAAAATAGTAAATAAAGGAAAAGGAGTCAGAGTAAGAATTCCATAGAGCGAACAACTTGTGCAAAGACCCAGAGAAAGGAGTGTAACTAACATTGCGGAACTGAGAATAGGCCGGGGGTTGGGAAATGCCGTGAGCACAGAATACCTGTGAGAGGATAGGAAATGACACAATAGAGACAATGAAGATAGACCAAGGACACTCTCCAAGCGTACCTGTAGTCCCAGCACTCAGGAGGCTGAGGCAGAAGGATCACTTGAGCTCAGAAGTTCAAAACCAGCCTGGGCAACATAGTGAGACTCTGTCTCAAAACAACAGAAAGACCAAGGCAATTCTGAGCAGCCTTAACACCATGCCAAAACATTTGAACTATATTTTAGGCTTTGGGAATTTCATTAACATCATAGAGCTCGAAAGGTTGAGATTGGGGGAGTGATGTGTTATGGGAAGAGAATTTGGCTGGGAGGGGTAAATTCAAAGGGTGATTGGTCAAACTCATTTTAGCTGGTACAGTGGTACATGCCTATAAACCCAGCCTTGGGAGGCTGAAGCAGGAGGATTGCAAGCTCCAGGCCAGCATGGATAACTTAGCAAGAAAGACCTTGTCTCAAAATCAAATTTAAAGATTCCAGGTGCGATGGCACACCAGTGGCTTGGGAGGCTGAGGCAGGGGGATTACAAATTCAAGGCCAGTCTAGGCAATTTAGCAAGGCCTTACACAACTTAGCAAGACTTGTCTCTAAATAAAATATTTTAAAAGGACCTGGGGATGTGGCTCAGTGGTAGAGTATCCCTGGGTAAAGTAACCCAGAACTAGAAGAAAAACATTTTCATCGAAGTAGCATATGGTTTAAATGTCAAAAGTGCTAGAAATAATTTCCCTGGTAGTGGATAGAGCTCCTCTATCCAGCAATTGTTTCCCTAGGCCCACTATTAAAAAGATTCATTATACTGTCTGTATACTGGTGTAGCATGGGTTCCGCACAGTAAAACACTAAAGGACTCAAATTTGTAGCAAATTCTGAGGCAGATTTAAAGTTGAGCTGCTGGCTGCTGTATAGTGAATTCCTGGGCATTCTCAGAAATTGAAAATGGAATGGGACAGAAGTACCATCACACCTTATAAGCACTATATTGTAAGTGGAAGATGCATCATCTTAAAACTATATTTTAGGGGCTAGAGTTGTAACTTAGTGGTAGAGTGCTTGCCTAGCACATGTGAGGCCCTGGGTTCGATCCTCAGCACCACATATAAATAAATAAAATAAAAGTATGTGTCCACCTACAACTTAATTTTTTTAAAAAAACTATATTTTAAATTGACATACACCCCCCAAAAAAGGACTAAAAGACTTTTATTTTTTAAAAAAAAGGTCTGTAGGTCAGAGGTAATATTTTGGTTTTTTTTTTCTTTTCCTGGTATGTATTCTCTCTACTCTAAAAAATAGTCTTATAATTTTTTTAGATGAGACATTTTCATAATTTTTGGATGACTTGGTATCTATACTATAATAACATAAAAATTGTTCATTGCCAAGATGAATGTACTATAATTATGATTACATTTCCCTTTTTCTTTAACTTATATTTTTCCTTCAAGTTAATGCTTATTATGGGGGTGGGGTGAGGGGAGGAGGAGGGTTTTTTCTTTCTAACCAGTAATCACCAGTTGTATCCAGGTCTGCTGTGAACCCCTGGGTATTCTTTCCAGGGTCACTCCATCTTCGCCATCCTCCACAGCACTCTGTACCCACCAGGTTCCTGTCACAAGTTCTTCATATATGACTTTTTTTTTTTCCTTTCTAGAAACTTTTAGGAGCTTTACTATCCCTGGTGTGTCTTAGTGTTTGAACCTTTTTTTTTTTTTTTATTCTATTGTGTTTTGCATCAAGTGCCTTTTCAATGTGAAATGCCTGTTTGTTCAGTTCTAGAAATTTACTTATGTGTCTAATAATTTCCTACCTTTTTTATTTTTTCTGTTTTATCAGAAATTTGATCTCATGATTTCTCCCCTATTTTCCATCTTTTAATCTGTTCTACTCTCTGTAAGATTTCCTTGACTTATTTTTTTTACCTTCTTTTGAAGGTCTGTTTGATTTTTTTAATTCAATTTTTTTTCCTATTCATTTTTCATAGCATCTTTTTTTTTTCCTTTCTTTCTTTTGATTGCTGAGATTGAACCCAGGGCTTTGCATATGCTAGGCAAGAACTCTACTACTGAGCTATACCTCAATCTCTAGTATCCTATTTTTTTTATGATACAGATCTCTTATCTCTGAAGTAGAGTTTGAGGGCATGTTTTGCTTTCTCCTGCTCCCCACATTTCTCTGCTATTCCTGTATACTTCTGTGTCCCTTAAGAGTGACACACGGAAATGCCATTTGTTGTGATGTGCAGGGAAAAAATGAGATGAACTACAGGACTTAGGGTTAGTAATAGGACAGCAGGCCTACCTCCACCCACCAAATGTAACTGTAGGTCTTTTCTTGGGGCCTCCCAGGTCAGTTCCTCAAGACAATGGTTGAACCTCAAATGTCCTGTCACAAAGGCCTGAGCTTTAGAGTTAGGGGTACTTACTGGTCCAGTCAGTCAGATACAAACTTTACACCAGTTCCTGTTTTTAGCCTCCTCCACCCTTTCTGCAGGAGCCTGCCTCCAGGTCATGAGTTCATCCCAAAGAGGTTGCAACTTCTACTTTCAAAAAAAAATCAGAACAACTTTATATATGCCCTGCATCTTGAAAACTATGTTAATATCCCTCTTATATGCTTACCCCATTTACTGTACTTCTAGTTTCAGAAGGAAGAAAAGGTCTGCCTCTGCACGTACTCAGCCTTAGTTAACTGGAATAGACTACCCTTCTCTGACATTGCATGCTGCTTTCTTGTTTCTTGTCTTTTTTTTTTTTTTTTTTTTTTTTTTTTTTTTTTTTTTTTTTGGTAGTAGGGATTAAACTCAGGGGCATTTTACCACTGAGCTTAATCCTCAGCCCCACCCACCCACCCCACCCCCCTTTTTTTTTTTTTTTTTTTTTTTGAGACACAGCCTCCAAGTGCTAATAAATTGCTGAGCTTGGCCTTGAACTTTCAATGCTCCCACCTCAGCCTCCTGAGTCACTGGGGTTATATGTGCATCACCATGCCTGGGCACTACTTTCTTTATAAACTGTTCTCTCAGCTCTAAGTAATAGGATGATAGTTGAGGTTTGGGGTTTTTTGTTTGTTTGGTTTTTGGTTGAGTTGACCCCAAATGTATTTTAAAATTTTATTGGTCTGTGAAATCTAAAACTCCGCAGCAGAGGCTGGGGTTGTAGCTTAGTGGTAGAATGTTTGTTATAGCCCTGGGTCCATCTCTAGTACCACTAAACATACAGACAGATAAGTAAAATAAAGCATATATATATATCTACATACACACACATTCATACATACATACATACATACTTGACTTTGAAGGGAGGGACATAGATGGGACAGAGGCCAGATGACATAGGAGAGGGAAAAGTTTTTTTGTTTGTTTGTTTATTTGTTTGTTTTTTCTTACCAAGCTCAGAGAAACTTGAGATCAGGCAGGAAAAGTGGTGTATTAGACAGGTAGTATAGCAGAATATCAAAGAAGAGTAACGGTGGCCTGTTCCCAGAAGAAGGTGGTAGTGGGAGGAGAGAGGGCCAGCAAGTGGGGAGGATGTACACCTGATGGGCCTATACTTCCTAAAGATGGAGGCAGACACAGTTCTCAGGGCAAGTTGTAGAGGCCCCGCCCTGAGGCATGTTTCCACAATTTCTCCAGACTTTTCTTTCCAGAGAGTCTGTTTTGGAAAATTAAAGTGGAGTGAGAAAAGAGATTATCTGTGCCTGAAAATTGGGTGATTACCTGAAGCCATCAGACAGTGACACTCTGGAGGACTAGCGTCCGTTGCTCACCCATCCGGCCAGCGTCTGGGAACCTAAGCATGAGCCCCACCAATGGTTTTGCCTTTGTCTCTCCAGGCCTGGTCCAGATCCCTGTGAGTATGTACCAGACTGTGGTAACCAGCCTCGCCCAGGGCAACGGACCAGTGCAGGTGGCCATGGCACCTGTGACCACCAGGATATCGGACAGCACAGTCACCATGGACGGCCAGGCTGTGGAGGTGGTGACATTGGAACAGTGACATGCAGCCGTATCATGGCATCATTTTCTAGTCTACTTCAAAATTTTTTACACGTTTGCAGAGGTGCAATCAAATGGAATTAAGTCTCACGACTTTGGAAGAAAAGTTTTGTTAACCTTTTTTTTTAAAAAGGAAGAAAGGCAGCAGATTTTGGAATTGCATTTTTTTAAAGCACCACTCTTGATTTTCTGGGATTGGTGGAGTAAGAAACTGCATTGTCAATTTCACTGTCCCAAAAAAGCCAAATTGTGGCAGGACTTCTTTCTGCGGAAACGTGTGTATACTTATGTGTGTGTATGTGTGAGTGTGAATATATGTATATGTGTACATATGGACATACACATTTACATATATATATATATATATAAAGTATATATATACATACATATATATGTATATATATGTATGAAACCTGCATGGAATTATCTGTATGAAATCAAGGTGAGCTGTGGAAACAATTATCCACCCAGTTTAGTGGGTGGTAGGGTACGTGGCCAGATACAGTCACCTGGTTTTTGTTCATACCAGGGTTATGCGTTGAGCTACTGACAAACTCAGGCAGAGGTGACCATGCCCTTCACCAAAGCTGCCTCCCAGTGGCTGCTCAGAACTTCCCTGCTGGACTCACTTGAGGAAGGAGGTTCCAAGATGCAGTGGGATCCAGAAAGTACTTGCAAGGTCCAGGGATCTCATGGTCCGCCAGCTGAGACACTCCTCGGGCTGGCCCAGGTGCTGACCTTGCCATAGGCAGGTGAATGTCCTGAAGCTCCCACCAGGGACATAAGGGTTTTCCTCAGCGTCCCATCTCCTCCATATCCCAGGAATCCTCCTTGATCTTATGACCATTAAAGAGTTGCTTTGGTCTTAAGGTCAGTCCTGAATTGGTCATGTATATGAACTGAAGGTAACAGAAGTATTAAGGGTCTGAGGAGTGCGTGCTAAGCGTGCTTGTGGGTGTGCGCGTGCATAGTAGGGGAGAGAATGGGAAGAGGTGGAGGAGCTAGAAGGGAAAGGAGGAAGGGAGAAAGTCTTCACAGACCAGGGTACACCAATGGGAGCCATTTCTTTTCCTCTAGTTGTCATTTCTCTGCAATGAAAAGGGACACCTGGCCATCACAATGGGATGTGTCAGAAGAGAAAGGGTCTTCATACCTGGATCTGGCCCTGCTCTGGGAGTGGTTCTAAGAGGCCCATTTTCCCAGCTGCATTCTAGTGGCCCAGGCCCTGTGTGGCCCTCCTGCTCACAAGTGTGGATTGGTCTGGATGTTATTTGTCAGTTAAATTCTGTGCTTCCCTAGCTGCAAGCCCTGAGTCTCCTGTGGCTACATTCACCTGACTTTTTGACAGGCCAAATCCCTGCTCCTTGAGTATAGGGACAACTCTTCCTTCCCCCTCCCATGTCCCCCCATGTGTGATAGTGTATTTAATGTTTTTTTTTAAAGCAACATTAAAAGATTCTTCATGTCTTGCTCAGCCTTTGAGAAAAGTTTCAGATTCTTGTATTTGCTTGTTTTATATAAAACTATCCAATGTTCTTTGTATGTTCTTTTCTGTACGTAATGGGTGGGAGGGAGGGAAGGGAAATTTACATATGAACGGTCCTAGTTCTAATTTGTTATTTTTTTAATTATTATTTTTTATCATCATTGTGAAGCTGTCCAGGGGCTTTAAAGTCCGTGTACCTTTGTGGTGAGATAACTTCCTAATAGTTTGAAAAATTGCCAAGAAGAAAAAAGCAAAACCCCAGTAGCAGAGCATGGATTCTGTGTTGTTTTCCATTCTGTCTATACTGCCTCATTCAATAAATAGTTAAAAATGTGGCAACAGGAAGTGGAACTGTTCATCTCTCTAGGAGCCCTTGACCTCTTGGGCAAAAGACTTGGCTTATGCTTCTCAAAAGGTGCTTGTACTCAGAGTCAGTGGTCTTTGTTCTACATGGCACTAGAGTTCCAGGAGGTGGTCAAGGCCGGATCAGGGGCTTCTGCCTCCCCAGCCCTAGCTCAGCTCCATTTCATTTAATGTGTTTTCTATATAATGATGTTCTGGAAGAAAAATCTAGTTTGAAAAATACTAAAGATGGTTTGAAAGTCTTTATTCTGGAGTTCTTTTTATTTTTAGGGGTTAATTTGATATCCACGTTAAAAACCAAACCTCCATCTTGGGAGGCTCTCTCACCACGAGCTCTAATACCTGAGTGGATTATCTTTCCCCAGCAGAAGCCCCAAGTCATGAATTATTTTCTTCCATCCTTCCTACTCCGTTTCTCACACAGTTGACTAACTTAATTTGGCAATTGCTGCCTTTCAGTTGTGTGTCCTGCCCCATCCCCAGCTCAGGCCCAAGTCTCTACACCTCCCTGACTGTACTCATGGTGCCTCAGTCTGGAATGCCCTGTCCTGCCATCCCTCTTTTTGCTATTGGATGTCTTGGTCAGTTTCCTGGTGATAATGATTAGAATAATTAAATGGGAAGGTCAAGAAGTATTTTCCTTGAAGCCTGACAGTTGTTCAGTAAAGCCAAGTACCCTCCTCACCACCTTCTTGCACAAATGGCATAGTGCCACCTATTTTCACCAGAGAGGATGGACCAGAAGGAGGAGTGATTGCAGCCACCCAGGGAACAGCAAGGTTACCAATACACCTTCCTCTTCGGCCTGAGCCAGGCACTGCTTTTGTCACAAGCATTGTTAAAACTGTCTTTGGTGGATCTGAAGGAGACCTCCTCTTCCATTAGTGCCTAAGTCACCTACAGATGCTACAAACTGAGCTGCTCGGGCAGTCAGGTAAGTAGGTAAGTGCAATGGATGCAACAGCAGCAGTTCAGATGGCAAAGGAGTGATGACACAGGCAGAGTGGAGAGCAGCCATGTTCGGTTTCATTTGGCAGTGCTGGCATTGAACCCAGGGCTTTGTGCATGCAAGGCAAGCAAAATGTACCACTGAGCCTCATCCCAGCCTGAAAGCATCTATCTAGAGTGGCAGACTCTCCTAAGTGCTGGCAGATCTTCCCTTCACAGGAAGGTGGGCCCTGCTGCCACATCTTCACAATTTTCCAGAGAATCTAAGGAACCCAGGTTTTTATATGAAATCTCTTGATTTCATCAACAATCAAAAATACTTTACATGCTCTTCAGGTAAAATAAAGCCCATCTAGAGATCAGATCTAGCCTGAGGGTCAGTTTGCTTGACATCATAAATGCCTAGCTCGTGCCAGGTGAATGAAGCATTTCAGTGGCCATAAAACAAGACAAGGAGACATCCGTATGAGCAAATTGCTGCCGCCCAGGGAGATGAGGGGACATCTGGACAGGGTGCCACAGAAGAAAGAATTCTATTGCCTCGTATCTCCTTCAGGGCCCTGTGAGTGAGGTCATCACCCAGGCTGCAAGCACAGGTGATGGTGGTGACCACTGGAGTCATCCAATCTTGAATGAATGAAAGAGGAAGGATACCATGCTGAGAAGAAGAGCTCAGGCTGCAGTGCACCCTGGGCCTCACTCAGGCCCAGCAGAGTGCTCTTCCTTTGTAAGACCCCTGAAGCCTCAGCTGCTAGCATGGCAGAATGGATCAGGCTCATGGTGGGCCCTTTGGTGTTAGTACCCAAACTCATCAGAACAAATTGAGGGCTGGGGTTGTAGCTCAGTGGTAGAGCGCTTGCTTAGCATGTGTGAGGCAATCTGGTTCCAGCACTGTGCCACTTGATATGCTTTTCTTATGGTCTGTGATGGATGAAAGCAGAGGATATAAGAGCATTCGTTTATATTTCTTTTTCTTTTCACTTTTTCTTTATTGGTGCATTATAGTTGTACGTAATGGTGGGATTTGTTACATATTCATACATGCACACAATATAACAATATAATTTGGCCAATATCTCTCTCCAACACTCAGCTATATTTTTAAAATACTTAATCAATATTGGGAGAAAAAGCTAAGAAACCCCCTGTCCCATTTTAATGCACTTGCAAGTAAAACTGTTAACAGGGATAAGGATGTGGCTCAGTGGTAGAGGGTAGAGTGCCTAGCATGTGCAAGATTCCATTCCCCAGCACCAAAAAAAAAAAAAAAAAGTGTTAAAATTTAAATTAACTGTCTCAACTAAAAATTCTTCTGAATTTATTCACAAACTAACAGTTATAGCTTCCCATTGCTAAATGGCTGCTCTGCCTTTTACTATGCAAAATGTTTTATCTCCTTATTTCTAATCCTTTACAAAATCCTGTAAGGAGAGAGATTCCATCTTGCAGATGTGGGAATTCACACTCAGAATCATCCCCAAGTGCACAACTAGCAAATGGAGGACTGGAATCATAACCTCAGGTGTCTGCCCTGGCAGCTCTACTCTTTGTGCCAATCACTCAGGCAGATCACAGAAAACAAACTGCACATCAGCATTCTAAGTAAGCCTCCAGGTATATCTTGAGCTCAGCCCAGGTGCAGCCCCTCCCAAGGTCAGTGTGTTCTGGGACAGTCCTAGGGTTGTGCCACGGTCCTTGCCCAGGGCTTGCCAAACCCACAGCAGCAGCTGCTGCTGTTGCTTCTTCTTTTTTCTTTTTTAATATATTTTTAGTTATACATGGACACAGTATCTTTTTTTTTTTTTAATGTGTTTCTGAGGATCAAACCCAGTGCATCACATTGTACAAGGCAAGTGCTCTGCCACTGAGCCACAACCCCAGCCCATAGCAGCTGCTTATGAGCTAGGCCTTTTCATATCTGTATCTCCCCCATCCCCCGCCCCTCCCCCCCACACATACAGCAGTTATGGTGGCAGGCACACACCTATAATCCCAGCAATTTAGGAGATTGAGATGGGAGGATTGCAAGTTCAAGGCCAGCCTCTACAACTTAGAGAAACCCTGTCTCAAAATACAAAATTAAAAGGCTGGGGTAATAGGGGCTGAGGTTGTGGCTCAGCAGTAGAGTGCTTGCCTAGAACATGGGAGGCCCTGGGTTCAATCCTCAGCACCACATAAAAATAAATAAAAGCATTGTGACCGTCTACAACTAAAATAAATAAATATATATATATATATATATATATTTTTTTTTTTTTAAAGGCTGAGGTAATAGCTCAGTGGCAGAACACACCTGGGTTCATTCCCCAGTACCAACACACATATACACAGACTTGAATGTAGCAGGAGCTCAACACATGAATGAGTAAACTAGTTTAGTGATGGTTCCTTAATCAGAAAATTCAGGGAGCCTAAAACTTATATTCCCACACATTTCCATTACTCAAGACCTCCACAAAAATCCACTCTTGGCAATCATTAAATAATTTGATGTAAAAATAATGTTTGTTTATTTGTTTTTTGACTGCTGAGATGGAATCCAGGGTCTTGGGCATGCCAGGCGTGCACTCCACTACTGAGCTATACCCCAACTTCAATAAACTGGCCAGGTGCTATCCTACCAGGGGTGAAAGGTAAAAAATGTTGATGCCTGAATGTTACCTTATGTTGGTCTTTAAAAACCCCATGGCCCAAATAAGATTGGTTAATGATGAGTAGCACTGGGCAAAGTTGTTGGATTGTGTAATGGTCAGTTAGGTCTAAGACCTAAACAGCCTTGCTACTTTCTTGTGTCCTTTTGTAGAAGAAAACTCTAAAGCTAAGGAGAATAATGAAATGATGGCATTTGCCAGTACATGGATGGAGCTGAAGAATATTCTGCTAAGCAAAATAAGGCGATCCCAAAAAACCAAGACTAAATGTTTTCTGATATCAGGATGCTAATTCACAATGACGAGGGGGAGCCTAGGGAAAAATAGAGCTACTTTCAATTGGGTAGAGGAGTGTAACAGGAGGGAAGGGGGTAGGAAGAAGAGTAGAATGAATCTGACATTACTACCCTATGTGCATATATGACTACATGACTGGTGGGATTCTACATCATATACAACCAGAAAAATGAGAAATCACACTCCATTTATGTATGATGTGTCAAAGTGCATTCTGTTGTCATGTATAACTAATTAGAACAAATTTCTTTAAAAAGTTTAACTCAAAAAAAAGTGATGTCCAATTGAAAAACAAGCTTTAGGGCTGAGGATATAGTTCAGTTGGTAGTGCTTACTTTGCATGCACTAGGCCCTGGGTTCAATCCCTAGCACCACAAAAAAGAAAAAACAAAAAAACTTTAAAGCTGGAAGGATGTTAGCCTGCATCCGCTCATTCAGGCTGTGAAGGTTAAAACATGGAGACATGGACCGGCCCAAGGCCACCTGGCTCTGCTCTCGCTCCTACTGGTCTTCTCCCCTTGCCTGAATATTTTAACTCACACCTTAAGTATCCTTACCAGAGCTATTTTTAGAGATACCAATGTTTAAGCCAAAGAAATCAATCTATAATTTACGAGAATTTCCTGAAATGGGTGCAGAAAGCAGAAAACTGTGCCCCTCCCACACACACACTCAGTGCCAAGGATTGAACCCAGGGCCTCAAACTACAAAGCGCAAGTGTTCTAGCACAGAGCCCCTCCTTTCCCAACGTCCACATCACCCCCTTTTTAGACCAAAAAATAAAGAAAAAATTAACTCACAAAAGGGATCCGGCTGGGGATGTAGCTCAGTTGGTAGAGTGCTCGCCTAGCATGCACAAGGCCCTGGGTTCAATCCCCAGCACCACCAAAAAAAAAAAATTAAGGGATCCTATCACACTATTATAGGATTCAATACGGCAGTCTTAAGGTATATGTCTGTTCAGAAGCAGTTTCGCCACAAGGAAAGTTCGTGGTGTGCTATCTGTGTGATGACCTGGGTTAGGCTGTTTGCCACGTGTGAGTTCCTGGCCTCAGTTTCCCTTTGTCCACACCTGCCCCAACACTCCTGCAGGTCCCCCCTGCCCGCCTGCTGAGACGGGAGGATGCCGGGCACAGCGAGACCCCGCCACGTGGCCTGGGCAAACACGGTTTCACTCGCCGCTGACAGGGCGGGCAGTGGGGTCTTAGCAAAGCGTAGCCAGTATCCGCCGCTGCCAGCCCCCCCCCATCTCGGTCACATGTCCTTCCACAGTCCAATCAGCAATGGCCGACGGACTGAGCCACTAGATCCAAACCCCAGGGTCCAGCAGCCTTGCAACATTGGAGCAGGGATCCTAAGGTCTTTCCCAAAGGGGCGCTCTGCCTTTGTGTAGTGGCCAAAATCCGTCCCGGGTCATCAGAATGACTGACTGCTGCATCCCTCCTAGTCCACCATCCCCAATAACCTTGTTTGTTTTTAAGTTTTATTGATATAATTTACATACCGTTAATTTGTTTGAAGTGTACCATTCAATGTTTTTTACTGTATTTACAAAATTGTACAACAATCACCATACTAATTTTAGAACATTTTTTATTATCTCCAAAAAAATCAGGCATTTTAAACTTTAAAAACAATGAAGCAGGTTACATAAAAGATTTTATACAATGAAGTTTAAAAAAAAAAAAAACAAGAATGAGAAGTCAGACCAAAGGAAGTCCCACATTGCCAACTCGAAGTCAACAGTGAAATGATGAAGGTTTCCACTTAGCTCTGGCCTAGCAAAGTGTCTGGGTTCCTAGAAAGGGAATAAAGAACAAAGCACCAAGTACTCCTTTAAAAGCTTAAGATAATTCTAAGTTATTTTATATTCAAGTAACTTTTTTTTTTTTTTTTTGGTACTGGAGATTGAACTCTGGCTTGACCACTGAGCCACATTCCCAGCCCTGTTTTGTATTTTAGAGACAGGATCTCACTGAATTACTTAGTGCCTTGCTTTTACTGAGACTGGCTTTGAATCTGCTATCCTCCTGCCTCAGCCTCCTGAGCCACTGGGATTACAGGCATGCGCCACTGTGCCCAGCTTGAAAAATAACTTTGATTATTTCCTTAGGCTTTGAAAGCCATAAGTATTACATATATATATATATATAATTACTTTAAAACATCTCAATTGCAAAGATATTCTGAGAGTTAGAATAATAAGGCATCTAAATGTTTATGTGCAGATCATTATCTGTGGGATGGGTGGTAAGCAAGTCAATTGGTGTAGCAAGAAATTGCCTGGACTTTTCCCTTCCCTGGGATTGGTGACCAGAGCCACAACTGACATTGGAACATGCTTTAGAAAACCGCCAACCATAGGAGCATGAAGCTGCAAAATGGGCCCACTTCTGGAGAGCTCCCAGGTCCATTTGAGACTGCAAGGAAATGGGAGAGGCTGTTAGGGCACTTCATCTTGGGGAAGCACTTGAGAATTTCTGCCTTCCCTTCCTGTCCTCCAAGATGTGTCCACCACCCTCCCAGATCCCCAATCCTGGAGGATTGGACCACAAGGAAAGAAAGAAAAGGTTCAGGAGGCAGACAATCCTAACACCCAATTCCCTGGGACTTGCCTTCCTCAGAGACTGAAGCTTCCATGTAGATGACTTAATGGTGGGATATGTTCACAGAATTATGGAATTCACCCAAAACGTCCTTAAGGGTCCAGCAAGGAGTCAACAGAAGATGGTAAAGTAGTGACTGTAAAAAATAAAACCATTTTGTGTTAAGAACCAAAGCATTCCATTTGCTCACAAAAAAAAAAAAAAAAAAAAAAATCTGTTCTTGGGCTGGTGATATGGCTCAGTTGGTAGAGTACTTACCTTGCATGCACAAGGCCCTGGGTTCAATCCCCAGCACCACCTAAATAAATAAATAATCTGTTCTCATAAAAGTTTGAGACCCATCCACTCAACCTCCTTGAGAACATGGGGAATGGGCAGGCACCTCTGCCTGCAGCAACCCACACACACCATTCCAAGGGAAGCTGTCCTTTCTCTACATGTCCTCAAGGTATTCTGCCCCCACCCTGCCCCAGTCCACTTTTTCATAAGTGTGTAGGAGGCAGCAGGTTGGCTCAGATGACAGGGACCTCCAGGACAGGGCAGGAGTTGAGGCTGATTGACCACATGCAGGAGACCCTCCAGAAACATCATTTGATGGATCTAGGCAGAGGCTCTGGCTGGGAAGAGGAAGCCTTAACTGTCATCTCCGCTGTCATCTCCCCATGGCCTGCTGCCTGCTTTTCCAACTGTCCTCTCACCTAGGAAACCCCAGCAGGGCCAGTGCAGGGGGAGGCCTCCATCCCTTGAAGTTCCAGCTCATGCCTGGGCCGACACCTGGAGAAGAGCCTTGAGAACCTGTATCCAGTAGTGCCTACCTCCCACTGCAGGACCAGCTCAGCAGAACCTGCAGATCCAGAAAAGGTACAACCACGATGAGCACAAGGTTCAGTGCAGTTTTTTCATCACCCTGGCACTCACACACAAGAGCTGGGATCAGTGACAGCCGAATGATGCCCAGCACACAGCTAGGGGCCTAGGGATAGAGACCCCCCACACTTGGGTGAGGAACCAGCCAAAATGCAAACTTGTGGTTGTCATGATGACCAGGTTCTCTGTTCCAGTTCCCCACCTAACCCACCACAGACCCCAACACTTTGCTTGATCATCTCCAGAGATGAAGAAGCCACCAAGTCACTCACCACTGGCTAAGGAGCTCTGGGAGGCTGACAGCCAGGCTCCTCTAGCCTCTGCCCTTTGCTTCAGCTCCTGTTGAGGCCCAAATCCTCACCTCCTCCAAATGCTAACATCCTCATTCCCACCCAGACCTTTCCTATGTAAAATCACCAGTTTCAGCTTTTCCTGGAGATAGCTGAGTTGTTTCCAGTAATGGAATGGACTAGATTTCCTGAATGGCTTTCCCCATGAAAACCAAATAAACTGGATCAAGGGATTTTTTGTTTTGTTTTGTTTTGTTCTTTTCAGTGTTAAAAATTAAACCCAAGGTCTGGCACATGATAGGTACTCTACCACTGAGCTACACCCCCAGGCCCCAAAAGATGTATTTTTATTTTATTTATTGTACCAGGGATTGAACCCAGGGGCACTTAACCACTGAGCCACATCCCCAGCCCTATTTATTTTTTATTTTGAGACAGAGTCTCACTAAGTTGCTTAAGGCCTCACTTAGTTGCTGAGGCTGGCTTTGAACTTGCAATGCTCCTGACTCAGCCTCCTAAGCCACTAAGATTGCAGGCATGCACCACAGCACCCTGCAAAAGATGTATTTTTAAGTATCTCTTTAAATGTACAATAATAATCTACAAAATGAACCTGGGTATCCAGGCTGCCAATGATCTGGTCCAGTTCAGAGGCAGACCTTTCTGAAGAAGGTGTCAGAAGCTGACCAAGGCACAGGGATGTTCTTCTCCCTCTCGTGAGGCACAAGCTGTGCCTCCTCCAGGTACATCCCAGGTGAAGAGTTGCTGAACTGAAGTCGCCAAATCTTTCCTTCCACCTTCATTTCAGTTCACCCTGCTCTCCTGTTCTTGTACAGTTGATTTTCTTCTAACCTAAAGAAGATGTTACACTTGTTCTTCTTGGATGTCAACTTGTTGGTTCAACCCTATCGCTGTGCCAGCATTTCTCACCCTCAGCTCTACTGACACTTGGAGTCAGATAATTCATTGTTGAAAGGGGCCATCCCGTGCACTGTAGGATGTTGAGTGGCCTCCACCCACCAGATGCCTGCAGCACCTTCTCTCCAGCTGTGACAATCAAAAATGTTTCCAGGTTTTGCCAATCATCCCCAGAAGGGGCAAAAAACAAAATCACTTCCCATGGAGACCCACTGTCCTGTGCTGACCTGGATGTTAACCACAATCTCTGCTATACTGGTGGCAAATGCCTGAGGTGGGGACAGGACACATCACAGCATTGATGTGCAGACTAAGCCCACAGCCTAAAGGGCAGTGCCCCGGGCTTCATCTCATGATACCCTCTTGTGAATCTCCTGCCATCACGTGGCTATGGCTTGTTCCTTCTAAGCGCCATACTTGGCCACTCATTCCTCCTCCTGCAGCCACTTCTTCCTTCTTTTCTTGAGACTCACTTTAGGTGCTACCTGCCCTCAAAGCCAGCTGCTCCAACCCAGTCCTGGGCTATTCCTTTCTCCAGTGCCAGTACCTGTCTGTACCATCCACCTGCCTCCTTCCTCAGTCCTCACTGCTCAGCAGGGCTGTCCCCAGGAGGCCTACCTCCCTAGCCCCTTTGTTTGTAGCAGAGGTCAGCTCATCTCTCTTGATGGCCTTGCCTCCAGCAGCACACCAGCCCTTTGCTGGCTGGCCTATCTGTGGACTCACTGCAGCTGCGCAAGGGTTGGGTTTCGCAGGAGCCTCTCATAGGTGGTTTGAAAGACACTTTCAAGGACACAGTCTGTGTTCTAAAAGGTGCTCAGATCTCCAGCTGCCTGCCCTGGAAGGCTGCTGTGTGGAGCCTCCTCAGCCCTCCCGCTGGAGCCAGCTACCAGCACTGACCCCAGGACAAGTACCTCCCTTTATCCACGTCAAAGCCAGAGAGTCCATTTCATGACCTCAGGGGCCCATGGACTACCTGCACATGAGAGTCCCTTGCACTGTGGGAACCAGGACTCTGGGGAACCAGCCTCCTAGAAAGGCCTTTGGTCAAGATCATAGCGTATGAGGAGCTGGGATGAATTCCCAGGCCTGAGGGACCCAACCCTCCCTGCTGCAGGGCCTGCATCATACCAGGCATGAAAATGGGAGTGAAATCACATGCTCTTTAGAGCTCCAGGTGGGGTGCAGAACCCTTCACAGGTGACTTCAACGAGGTCAGGGTGAGGGAGAAGCTGCCTGACTGCAGCTGGGGAGCACCGAGGCAGAGAGGGCAGGAGCATGACCAGGGTGAAGGGCAAGATGCCCGCAGTTTCCTCCTAGCCAGCATGAAGGGAAGTGGGTGGAGAGCGCCAGACTGCAAGTCAGGGCCAGGTCACACCAGTTCATAACCCAGGTAAGGAGCTTGGGCTTATCCCTGGGGAAGGGGTGGGGGGACCATGGCAGATTAGCCTGGAGGACAGTCAGTGGAGCAGGACAAGAGGCCCAGAGGGGAGGTAGTGGTGCTGGTGGTGGTGATGGTGCTAGTTTTCCCCCTATCCCCATGGGGCCACCCCACTTGACAGTCCTGCCTTCCTAGCATCTGGTTCTACACTTGCCCCCGGCCCCAAGCAACCATGACTCCCAGAGGAGGGCAGGAGTCCCTTCAGGGGCTAAAGGGAACACCCAAAGAAGGCCAGCGTCTATGGGCCACAGTGCCCCAGCTCCTGGCTACGCGGCAGAGAACACAGAGATCACAGCCTCTGGGGGCAGCTGCCAGGGCTCAGGGTCCTGAATACCACTCTCCTTGGCTAAAGTGCTTCAGCTTCCGGATCCTGTTTGCTCATCTGTGCTCTGTCCATAATTGTGAAGATTAGTTGAAATCATGAAAATACAGCATACACCAAGTGCTCCCAAACAATCTATCCAAACTTTCCCCCATCTCTCAATGGTTTCTTTAGCATCAACCTGGGGAGGCTTCAGAATAATCTCAGCCCTGTCTGCTCCTCCAGGTCCCAAACCAGCCTGTCCCCTCAGCTGTACCAGCAAGTGAGGTGAGGCCAGTGGAGCTGGAGGAGGGGGACAGACGCCTCCATGCTTTGACTGTGAAATGCACTCTTGCTCTCATTACCGTGTCCATTCGGTTTTGCAGAAGTCCTCAGCACTGTGATTAGGCACATCATTAACAATCAAGTCTCCTGTGGTTTATTACCACACTAAACCCTGCATCCCAAGCCTCCTTGTTTTGTTTTCAGGTTTAAGGACAAAGACCTTTAAGGGATTAGTCTCTGGTCCCCTTCCTGGGAAGTGTTTTCCAAGGACTTTCTCCAATCCAGCTGCTGTCCCTGCTGCCCCTGACCCATCTGCCCACCGTCCCCACCACCCTCCTTCCATTCTCCACTTAACCACAGTGAGACTTACCAAACACACACCTAATTGTATGCCCTTCTACCCTGCTCAGGCTGCTTTTAGATTCAAGAACAATTATGGCCTAAAAATTGGTCTTCCTTTCAGCCTGGCATGGTCTCCAAACATCCATGCTTTCTCAACAGTCTCCTTCCTCTTCCTTAGTCTCACTCATCCCCCAGGGACCCCCAGCCATGCCCTTGACACACACAGCCCTCCTCCCTCCACCTCAGCACAGCCCAGCATGTGCCTGGCTGCTTCCCCAGTGTGCTCCCTGGGAGGGCAGTCCCCTTCTCTGGGGTGCTCCTGTCTCCCCACTCCTTACTCAGCCCACTCTTCCTGGGAGGTGCTTCTGAGCTACACAGGGCTAGGCCTGCCTGGAACGGTGATGGACATCTGCCCCGTCTGCCCAGCTCAGATGCTGGAACCACTAATGACCCTCTAAGGGCAGGGAAGGGAGGAAGTGGGGGAGGCAGATAGAAGTTGGGGTGACAAAACCTCCCTGGAGAAAGGTTGATTGGGCCTGGGAAGCAGTAGAAAGGCCTTTATATTTACATCTGTACTGTTCGCTGTTGGTCAAACTACACACACACACACACACCCCTCCCAATCTGGCTCCTCTGAGCCTGCTGTAGGCACAGGAAAGAGACCCCAGGGCCCAGATTCCATAATAGGTCTGCCCAAGCTTGACCCTCTGCACACTGTCACTCATGCTCACCCTGGAGCTGGGTCCCAGGAACTTCCTGCAAACACGGACTCTGAAAAGGTGGAAGGAACTCACTGGGTTCAGAGGTGGCAGAGCTGGAGTGGGTGGCACAGAGGTCCAGCCCATGGGCCACCAGTGCCCCAGGAGGCTAGCCCTGCCTTTATACAAGTGACTTTAACCCATATCCCCATCATATTTCTGGAGCCTTCGTCCCATCCCTCTCTAGTTTGAGCAAATTACCCAGTGTTTGTGGGTATATGTGTGTCCTCTCTGGTTGCCTCCATCCTCCCAGCCAGCAGTCCAAAGAACAGACCTACTCTCAAGTGTGTGGAACAGAAGACCCTCCTTCCTGGCCTCGGAGCCCACCTTGAGCAGGGCCTTCCCAGGAAGAGGTGAGAAGGCACATCCCCCAGAAGACCTGGGCGAGGACACTTGAACTCCACACTCCCTCCTCCCCAAGCCCAGGCTCCCCTACCCCCAGTTACCTCACCTGCCTGGCCTTCTGATTCCTTTAGATCTGAGGGCAGCCTGCATCAGGGCTGATGCCGCAGTCTTGGCTGGGCACAAAATCACGAGCCACTCACAGCTTTGTAGATTCAAACAGCAATTCTTTATTCCCGAACTCACACCGGCCTCTACACACACGTTCTGGGGAAATCCAAGTTCTGCCGCACAATTCACGTCCCAAATACTTTCTCAATTCCACGAACTCAATGGGAACTCAGGCAGCAGGATACGCCCTATTCCCAGCAGCAATAACCTTAAACCTGGAACTGCCTTAAATCCAGATTGTCCTAAACCGGGATACTTCCTAAAACCTGCAGGATACACCCTAAATCTGGATCCACCCTCGTCCTAGAGCAGGGTCACCTTTCTCAAACACACATGCAATGTCACAGCGAATTTCCAAGGCAAGTCCATTTAACATGGGGTACGCTGGCAAGGAAATTTCGATGCGTCATTCGTACTTGGCAATGGCCCTCAGCAGGCTGAACCCCAACCCCTCTTGGTAGCACCATCGAAAGGCCAAAAGGATGGCATCCCAGCTGACTCAGAGACCTGTGACCTCAGGGGGGTGCAGGGAAACACAGTGTCACTTCCAACTGCACCTGCCCTCTGCCACTGCCCAGTGGTCTGGGGATTACAGTCCCCTCCTTCCTGGTGAGCTGCATGTTCCAGTATGTGGGGAACCCTCCCTCTCTCCCTCAGCAGCTGAGCCCTCCACCATAGTTGGCAAGTCTAGAACCACCGGATCCCATTACCTCACCAGTGTGAGTTCTACCATTGCCAAAAATGGTGGGAGGCAAGCGACAGCAGGACCAGACTGGGAAGCTGGGGAGGCCTATGCTGAATAAGAGATGGGCGTTAGGGCGGACCAGGCAGGGCCAGGAGGTGTCCACCTCCACAGCTAGGACAAGTCACATCTGTGGTTCTTCCTGCTCAGCTGCGTGGTATGGAAATCCATCCCCACAGTCGTCCACCTCTCCAGAGAGCATCTCCACTCTCCAGGCTCCTGATGGCAGGGGTCGGGGAACAGGTGCATCCTAGGCCAGGGACTTCTCTGCCTGGGCTCCGAGTACCCCATGGCAGTGCCCCAGTTCATCCAGGAAAACCGTTACTGTGACATCCCCAAAGCCTGAAGCTCCCCAGCTGCCCTATCCCATGGGGGAAGGGCAGGTAGTTTCTGCACATAACTTCCCTCTTCTCTGTCAAACCCAAGGGAAAACCATTCCACTACCTGAGGTCTCCCTTCTGGGAGAGGTCTGGGCAGCCATGATCTTGCCCCCCCCCCCCCCCGCCTTCCCGTGGGACTGGGCATGGCAGGAAAGGACCAAGCTAAAACTAGCTGCACATCCTACTCACACAGCATGCTCAAAACAGCACAGCCCACCTCCCACCCCCCTGCCCCCAGCACCGTGCACCCCCACCCCCCCTCCTAGGGTTGGCTGCAATCTGATTCCCAGAGAGGAAACTCCTCAGTGCTCCAGGAACTTACTCCAAGGATAGTACATTTCTGTGTCCCCCCCAAAAAAGGGGACTCTTTTGTAAAGCTGAAGGCCAAGCTGGGAGAGCAGCTGGCCCACAGGGACCCTGAGATAGCAATGTCATCACCCCTTTGGTCCTTCCTGCCGCGTAAGGCAGAGAGAGAATGGGGGACCATGGCTTGTAAAGAGCAGAGCTAAAACAGATCCAGGTTGTTCCTGAGCTGGGCAGGACCAGCTGCCTGGGGTTGAGTACTGGGGTGACTCCTCTGCCCAGAAAGAAATCTGCTTAGTGGGGAAGGTCATAAGCCAGCAAGGGCAGAGCCCCTGAAGCCGCTCCCTATGGTGAGTAGGCCTGTTGGCGGATATCAGCAGGAAATGGGCTTTCTTGGTCCCATATTATCCCCAAAGCCTGAAGATGTGGTCAGGATGCTACTCCCCCTCCTCAGAGTGTGTGTAGGGGGTCCTTCCCTTGTCCCCACCAGTGGCCTTGCCATCTTGGGCCTCACCAGCCAGCCTCAGGCAGGCAGCCCCGCCCGCTGGTGATCAATGGAGCCAGATCACATTTCCAGGAGCCTGAGGCCAGCAGAGCTGGGGCAGGGACTGGGATAATGGCCTGGATTGAATAAGCAAATGGAGTGGTGGGGGATGGGTGGGAGTCCGGAAAATCCACTCTGTCAGGGGCCCTGGGGATCCGCCAGCCCCAGCAGCTCCAACACTGGAGAGCAGAGCAGGGGGCCCAGAGGGGAGTCCTTACTCAGGCACCTGGGAGTGGCTGTTCTACAAAAATATGGAAAAACAGGGCAAAGTGCTTCCCAGATAAACCTCTCCAACAAGCCCTGGTAAGGCTGGATGGATAAATCCTTCAGCCATATCACAGACTGCAAGCGAGGATTGGGCCCCCTCCCACCCCAGCACGGTGGTTGGCAGGAAGGTGCCTCTATGGGGAGAGCAACCCAGCTGCGGTGGCCTCTACTCACATACTTTCACCCAGAGCTCGCCTGAAATCAGCAAAAAAGAGAAGAACCAGAAAGTGGTTATGGCCTGGGATGCTAGGTGCTGGGACAGGCCCTAGAGGTAGCAGGGCTGGGAGGCACGGAACTGGCTCTTTGCTAGAGCCCACACCAGCACCAGCTAGTCAGGGCTCCACAGAGGTACTAACCTGCGCAGAGGCAAAGCCACGGGACAAGCCACAGGGTGGGGGGATGGGAAATGGGAGCCTGTGGGGGACCACCCAGGGGCTGAGGGTGGCTGAGGTCTAAGGATGGAGCCCCCTGGAAGAAATACCCTTCCCAGTCAGGCAGAAAGGGTCAGAAATGTGGCCAGACCTTCCAGAAGTTCCAGGGATGCTCCAGATACTGCCAGGGCCCCTCTCCTCAGGGGCAGCTCTCTGTCTAGACCAGCCACCATGGGTAGGAGCAGGAGTAGATAGAACCAGACCCTGGATATGGGGGACGGGGGGCTGGACCAGAAGGGAGACCCAGCTGCCAAGGCATGGCCCCCTTCTCTTCCCATCCTGAAATAAGCAAGCAGCTCCTTTTTCCTGGAGGTATTTTTGCAAAGGGACACCAGAAGACACCCTAGGAGACTGAGGTGAGGCTTCTCCTGTTTGGTAGCAGCAGAAATAAATGGCCTGACTCATCTACGGTGATGTCTAGAGCACCCAGGCAGATGATACTGGTAGCTCAACCATGTTCCTGCTGAGCAGCCAATTGGACCCTGTCATCCAATTGCCAGGCTCAACCACACAAGTCCCTCTGCCCCATCACCTGCACCCACTAGCTCAGCAACCTAAAAATGACTCTTAATGATTAAAGTAAGTTGCCAGCTCTTGCCTGAAGCTCACCAAGGAGCAGCAGCTCCATCAGGGGCTGGCCCAGTGACTTCAGTGTCCCAGGTCAGCTTGCTGACATCTTGCTGAATGCCAGTCACCAGGGCTTCACATGGGGACAGCCAGGCTTGTAGGCTTTCTCTAGCTTTGAGGGACCAGGTCCAGGCCTCCCAGCCTCAACCTCTGCCATCAGGGGCAGCCTTCGCACCCAATGTCAGCCCTAACGGTGGGGTGTGTGCTTGCAGCACAAAGCCCACCAAGAAGGCCAACTCCATACAAGGTGTGTTATGGTGACAAGAGTCACCTGTCCCTGTTCTACATCTCACCAATGTCTTTAGCCAGGTTCTCTTCGCAGAGCCTCAGATTCTCCATTTATAAGATGTTTTACAAATGGTACACCCCATAGGGTGGTAGAGAGCCATAAGATTACATATATAATGTCACCATAAGATTACATATATAATGTCACATGGATAGCAGTGCAGGCTCAGTGAGACATAGCCCAGATCCAGGGACACAGGAAAATATCTAGTGTGTGGATGTGAAGGAACACTCCCCCTGCCCCAGAACACTCCAATCCAGCCCCACCAAATCCCCCCTTCTCTGAGGGCCATCTAGAGATAATCCATTCCATGAGAGCCTCCAGGGACAGCGACCTCACAAAACATGGAGGTTGACTATAAGGATACCCCCACTGCCTAGAGCTACCTCCCTCAGAACATGCAGCAGAAGGCCAGGACCAGTGTTGTCACCCAAGGTCTCACCCCAAGGGTGTTCTGGGAGCCAAGCTGGGCCTCCCCAACCTATGGCATCACTCAGGTCGGCCCTACAGATGGCGATCCCCACCCCCACCCGGCCTGGGCAGCTCCATCTGCTGGCCTAGCTCAGATTGCCCTACTCCTACTCCACTGTGGCCCCAGGCAGTGTAAGACGATCTGGCTGCCCACGGGGCTGGGGCTGCCTCACCCAGCAGCAGGACCAGATGGGCCATGGAGGCTTGAAGACACACATCAGGCCCGACAAGGGTGCAGAAGGAGGCGGCCGCTGCAACACCTGCTTTTCCCATATTGGCACTGCACATGATTGCTCAGAGCGGAGAGACACAAGCAAAAATGTGCTAGTGCCAAAATCGGCCAAGCAGATGGGACTGGCACAAGCCCTCTGGGGACACACTGGGCAAGGTCTTTGCATCCCTGCACCCCTTGAATCAGCGTCGTCCAGGCCCTCTCGGAAGCAGAAGGTGAGGCACTCGCGGATCTGTCTCTGCTCTGTTTATGGCCCTTCGGTAATTCACTGACTGAGACTGTTCACAGTGAATTCTACCAGTGCCATACACAGAACAGGAGTCAACTCTCCAGCCCGCTGACCCTGAGGAGAGGCCAGCTGCCCCCAACTCCGGCTCCCAGTTCCCAGCAGCCTGAAGCAGAAGGTCCAGCTCCAGGCCTCCCAGCCTGTCTACCCACTTGGGCCCCCACCAGCTCTGCAACTGTGCCCCCACCACTGCCACCAACCACAGCTCAGCAGCCCTCCTCACCAGCTTCTTTACCATCCTGACATGCCTTCTCAACCCAAGGTGACCTTCAAGGACACAGACAGAGGAGTGGAGAAAGGCAGATATGGCTTCACAAAGGGTGGAGCAAGAAAGAAAGCCTATCAAGGCATTCCCATCTCAACCCAAAGGCCTGCGACCATCCACCCTCACCTAGGTGGGGGTGGAGGTGGGTCCAGACAGTTCATCTTTTTGTCAGTCAGTCCAGCCCCGAGTAGCAAGCAGTTGCCAGATCTTCTCTCTACCTATCATGACAGGCCCCACCCGGCCCCAAATGAGCAGTGACAAGGAGGACATCTAAGATGCCTCTCCTGCCTCTGAGGCCAGACACCAGCAGCCCCAGCTCCAAAAGCTTTGGTCTCCAGCAGCCCCCATCCTCAGCCGGCCCTGCAGAGCCCCGGGGGTACATCCAACCTGCTGCTCATCCTACCCTTCATCCCAAACCTGGCTGGGCTGAGCATCACGGCTGCCTGGCTCGGATCACAGCAGAAGGCCAGCAAGAGGGCAGGAGGGTGAGAGGCCTTCGTCAAGGAGGAAGCTTGGAGGAGCTGGAGACTTGCTGCCCTCTGGCAAGGGGAGCAGCTTCTGGCTGGCTGAGGGGACTGCAGAGGAAGGCAGAGGCCAGGGAGTCAGGGGAGGGGCAGGAGAGGTTGCATCAGTGGTTGCCAGAGTGGCTGCCTCCAGAGAAGTCACCGTGGAGGCTCCTGCCTCTGGTGCCAAACACCCTGGGGAAGGAAGGGAGAGGAGGGGAGAGGGAGGATGGTTCTCCAGGGAACAGGCGCCCAGGACAGGAGGGCTAGGTATTCTACAGAGCAGCCACTACAGTCTCAGCCTGTTCCACACCAGCCTGGAGCCCAGGGGCAGAATGGCTAGAAAAACACCTTGGAAGGGTCAGAGTGAAAGTTCCTTGATCCAGAAACTATGTAAACTTCTTGGTGACACAACCCCCAGGAACATTTTCCCAATGACCTCAGGCTGCCCTTAGGCAAAACCCTCACCTGCAGCCCTCAACTCAGGACTCCACCCTCCCACTCCAGGGCCTCCGGGTCCTGCTTCAACACAGGCCTACTGCAGGACTCTGATCCTCCAGCCCAAACATCTCCCCAGGGGCCAATCTGGCTTGATAAAAGTGGTGGTCCCAGGAAGTCACTTCCTGATCTTCTGCTTCAGTTTTTCTCATTAAGTCTTTGAACTCTGCCTAAGAAAACGGGGACATCACCTCCCAGCCTGGAAGTCATAGGGGTGTAGCAAAGAATGTGGATTAAGTGGAGGTAGGTAGTTGTGAACAGGGCTTAGGGTATGACCCAGGAAATCACTCAATGGACCCCTTGAAATGTAGATGTGGGCACACCCAGAAATCTGCATTTCAGAAGAAACCCAAACAATGCTCCAACAAGGAAATGAGAATCCATTTTGAGCAAATGTCTTGGAAATTCCCAGGAAGTCTCAAAACAGGGGACCTAAGGAAACAGAATCCTGAATTCCTTTCTTTTTTTTTTTTTTTTTTTTTTTGGGGGGGGGGTGTTGGTGCCAAGGTGGGGAGAGGTGATTTGAGGAAGAAAAAACAGAGATGCTTTGCAATCAAGAAGCAGGTCTCTGCCTGAAAACAGAGGACTGGATTCTGCTGTCCGGGCTCACTCCCAGTAGAAACCATAGGAAGAGAAGAGCCCTATAATAGAAAGTGGCCCGACAGGCCTGCTCCCTCTCACCCACTGTGGCATCTCTCTGGAGAACCTCGGTCCCCTTCCCTCATCTTTACAACTGATGAGGGTGGAGGGACAGCAAACAGCTTACAAAGCCAAATCCCCTCCAGCCTCCCGTTCTAACCAGCAGGACGAGGCTCCTCCCCTGCGCGGCCTCGCCCCTCCAAACACAAATGCCGCAGAGATCAGTGCCGCAGTGCACCGGCAGCGCCACACCCGCCTCTGAAGCCCCGGTCCACCCAAGAGGCAAGCAGTAACTCTTGGACCTCAGTGGGGTGGCCTTGGGCCCTAATGAAGCAGGATCTCATAGCTCTCCCGGAACCGGGCATAAGGGAAGCTTGGGGACATAAGCAACAAAAGCCCCAATGGAAATCTCAAAAAGGAAAGCAGGCCCAAGATTTAGGGCCAGTCCTTAGAGCAGCCTCTCCTGTCCTCCCTGCAGGCCACAACCCTGACCTTGAGATCAAAGAGACAAAAATCCACTTCTGGCAGTGGAAGACAGTAGTCTCCTAGTTCTGCGGGACATGAGCTCCTGACAATGAAAATAACGTCATAGCTGATGTGCCAGGGAGATTTGCAGGTCGGATGGGAAGGCTGGGGTCTGCCCAGGATGAGGGTGCTAGCACACCCTCAGCCCACTTAAGTTGGGCTCAGCCCCACCCTCCCGAACTCCACTTGGACCTTCTGACGCTTCTCAGAGTCCTCCTTTCCCTAAAGGTTTCTCTCCCCTGGCACGCACACCCAGGCGCAATGGGCTGGCCCCATGCGCGTTTTCTGTGCTGGTGGCTCCCCGGACTCAAAAGTCACAAGGCAGTGGGAATTCAGGTCTCCTTCTCTATCATGCAGCTCTGTACCTAGATAGCTCTCTGCATGGCTTCCACCTAACGAATATGGAGCCCAAGTTCGCCACCCACAACCACCTGGGGCCTGTAACCCTGGGTCTCCATCGAATGCGCTGGGGCCCAAAGGGCTGCGGGAAGCCAGGTCCTCACACAAGCCCAGGGCGTGCCCCAGCCAATTTGTCTTCCTAAGGAGGTCCCCCGCAGAGCCCCAAGTGGCTTTCAGCTCAGCTCAGACAACCAGCGCCTCATTAATAATCTGGATTTTTGGAGTTGCGCGGGCTAGCTTCAAGAGCCACTGAGCCACGTTAACCCGCCTATGAAGAAAAGGAATAAACGAAATTCTCACAATGACACTAGCACACTGAAATTTTTTCTTCTTTGCGTAACGCCGACTCCAGAAATTCCTCTATGCCACCCCCAGGAGCTTGAAGGGGCGGCCATGAGCTGTGAAGAAAGTGGTGGCTGCAATTCCACAGCAGGAGTCCAAACCAAGGGCCTCCTGGACACCCGCCTGAGGCTGAGAGGTGGGCTCATCCACAGTGAGACCACACCCGCACAGCACAGAGGCCTCCCGACTCCAGCCCAACTGGCTTACTGAGGGACAGGTGAAAGGTGAAGCACTCTCGGCAGAGCTGAATGACCCGGAGCGAGGACCAGGGTCTTTGTGCAGGCATCCTCCACCTACCCCGCAGAAGGGAAATCGGGTTCCTTTAGTCCTCTGGAGTCTTGCAAAGGCAGTGGGGTGAGGGTAGGGGCGGGGTGGGAGGTTGATTAGGGCACTTCCCTCTCTCAGACCCTAATCTCTCAGCCGGCATTACCCGTTCGGCCACCGCAGGTATTTCTAAGTACAGAGTAGGGACACTAAGACTGGAGAAAGGGAAAGCGAATGACTCAGCCCCGGAAGGCTCGACGGAATTGGGCGATCCCTGACTGCACTGACCCCTAGGATGCTCTGGCCGGCGAGGCGCCCAGGCGCGCCAGACGGCAGCGAACCCCTGAGCAGGGTTCAGGGGCCGCAGGTGCTGACCCAGCCCTAACAAGAATGGGAGCGGGTACAGGAGGGGGCGTCTCGGCCGCGCGCTCCCAGACTCCCAGGACTGATGGCCGACGAGTGGAAACGAGCTGGAGGTCAGAGACCTGCTTTCCCCAGGGACAGGGCGGGGCTGGCCCGGGGCCACGGAAGCAGTAACTAACCTGCCACGAAACCCCGAAAACGAGCCGAAGAAAGGAGCTCTCGCGCCGGAACGCTCGCAGCAGCCGGCGTCGCGGCCCGCCTCCTAGCCTTGCGCTTCCACCGGGGCCCACCAGGGCGGCGAAACGCCAGCGCGACCCCAGTCAGATTCCTCAGGGAGGCGGCGCTTGGGCCCGCGCCCATAACGCACGTCGCCAAACACAATCCGCACCCCCAAACTGTCGCTGCCCGGATCCTGGGTAACAGGGCTGAGCTCAGGGCACAAGCAACTGGGAACCCTAACCCCTGGATCTTCGCCCCGTGGACACCTCTGCCGTAGGAGCCCGAAAGGGCTAGAAGTCCG
Organism: Spermophilus citellus; assembly: GCF_964194105.1. Classification (NCBI taxonomy): domain Eukaryota; kingdom Metazoa; phylum Chordata; class Mammalia; order Rodentia; family Sciuridae; genus Spermophilus; species Spermophilus citellus. The sequence continues at coordinate 208,169,811 of NC_138184.1, forward strand.
CACTGCCGCGTCATCCCCGAAGGCCGGCCGCGCAGAACTGCCTCCGCTGGCCCGGCCGCCCGCCCCCAACCCAGGTTCTAGCACTGCTGGCCCCGGGGCACCCGCCTCCACCTTCTCTTCCTTGCTTAGAGCAGGCTCCGCCCGGCCCCGCCCAGAACACTCACCTGCGCCGGCTCGGGGCTGGGCGCACTGCCGCCTCCCAGCTCCGCGCGGAGTCCACACGGGAAGAACAAGAAAAAAAAGGGCCCTCGTTTGGAGCGGGCCGGATGGATGGAACTTGAGGCGCGCCGGGTTGGGCCAGGGCGGCGCCCCTAATCTCCACTGCCCGGGCAGGAGGAGGCGGCGCCCCAGCGCGGAGCCCAGAAGGGGAACAAAGAGGAGCCGGGATGGGGCCGCGCGCTTCCTGGGTGTCGGGTGACAGGTCTGCAGGGAAAGGCCCCGGCCGGGCCACCTGAGGAGCAGACGCCTTCGCGCGGCAGGCAGAAGGCACCCTGGTACTAGGGCCCTAGAGGCCGTAGAACAGGGTGCACCGGCCTGCCTCCGACCGCGCAGACGGAAGGAGGCCTGCGGTCTTCGGCGCGGAGGCGCTGGGACTCGACCGAGTGCAGAGATAATGACTCCAAGAGGGTTTTACCGCCCCCTGTGCCCCGCCCGCCCCCCGCGCCGTGCCATTGGCTCAGGTGCCGAGAGGCGGGGGAGGGACAGGAGGCGGGCCAGGGATGATTCACCTTGAATGTGGCTTGGGTTGGTGCGCCACGCAGGGCACGCCCGACGGGGACTGCAGAGACGCTAGGAGCCCCGCCTGCTCGTCCAACCCCTCTGGGTTTGGCCTCAAGAGGTCCCATCGCCCACCTTTTATCCCTGCCTCCTACCTTCGGGCTGGGGTTCCACTAGCCGAGGTGCGCCCTGACGCCCTGCCACTCCACCACCCTCCGAGCCCGAAGCTAGCCGAGGTGTGTGTAATTTAGCATGCTTGGAAATTCGATTCTGGGCTGGGGGGAGGGGAGGGGAGTTTGGCGGCGGGGCCACTGTGGGACCACTAGACGGATCTCCACAGTCTCCCAGCAGAAGGAGGCTCAAGGCTGACCAATCTCAGAGGACGCGCCCAGACCTGGGGGTCCAGGACTGGAGTGGGAACTAGAAGCTCTCCACTATGTCCTCACCCACCTTTGCCCAGTTCTGCTACCTCACAGGTGTCTGGCCATCGCCGCTGGCGGGAACAAAGGCTGCTTGTCCCGGAAGGGGGAGGGGAAGGGAAGCCGCCCCCAGACCCGTTCCCATCTCCCTTTCTCCCCCCCACCACTGCGGCAATGGCTCCCCCGGGAGGGGGCGGGGCCGAGCGGGGCTGGGGCGCGGACACCGATTAGATCCTTCTCGACCACTGTTGCTCAGTTACCACCCGGAGTATTTGAAAAGGGGCTCGGGTCGGATGCTCCCAAACTGTCAGCATTGGGGTCACCTCTTCCAACATCCTGATCACCGGAGCGCCCCCCCCCTCGCCGCTGCTTTGGGCGTCCTTCCCAGTCGCTGCCGCGCCCGGCCGCCCAGACGACAGTTCAAAACCAGATTAAAATAAAACGCTAATCCGCCTTCCTCCCTTTTAGCTCCTAGTTGTTCCAATGGACCCCGGCAGATCTGGTGGCCTAGAAACCTCTAAAAAGGCACGTCAGGGACTGGGGGGCCTTAGCGGATTCCTCCGCCAAACCTAAAGGCCGTTTGCGCTGAGATTGAAAACCGTTAGCACCCTGTCTTTGGCTCGCGCGAAGGAAGGGGTTAAGTGAAGGGAGAGTCAGTCTCCCCGCCCCCCCCACCCCCCGCCCCTGCTGAGCCGCGGGGGCCCGAGAGTGACCACGCAGATACTAACCCTTCTATACTCCCGATTCCTGGGCAGGGCCTGCTCCAGCCATCGATGTTGCGGATAGATGGGTCAGGAGGCAAGACCCACCCCAGGTGGGATGGCCAGGCGAGTCTCGGTACCGGAGTGTCCCTCTCCCCACACAGCCGAGAATGAGAGGTGATGCGCCAGAACCCCGGCAGAGAAGATAATGAAAAGGGCACAATCCAACAGACCAAAAGAGGGGCGGTCCCATATTAACCCCTCCATGACCCACTCACCCTCTCCCATCCCCATCGCCCTGAGCCTTCCTAGCGGAGCCCCCACCCGCGCCCTACCTGATCCCCAGACCCTTAGGGTACTGGGCGGCCTAGGCTCTGTAAGCTCCAGAACACTGGCCACACTGGCTGCAAGCGGCCTCGGCTGCCTGCTGAGCCCCTTTATAGCGTGGGCCCCGCCCTCGGGGCCCCTCCCTTAGCCCATTCACCTGCTGTTGAGAACCAGACACCGCACAGCGGAAAGGTAGCCTCTGGCCTGCGCGGTCCGGCCGTCGAGGCTGCCTGCACGGGGGCGCAGCCGAGACGGATCTAATTTCCACCTTTTCTTAAATGCGCTGCTGAAAGTCGAGACGGTCTCGGCCTAGGAGCCAGCGACGCTTCCTCCCCCCGCAGCTCTCTGCGCACCCGAGCCCCCAGCCTCACTCTGGGAGGGGCCGGGAAACTGCACCCGCAAGGGTCTCATGCATATTTTAGGGAGCAGGCTCGGTGGGTAACTGGAGCTGGACCCGGACGGTGAGAGGGCGGCCCCCGGGGACCCGATACCCAGGATCTCTTACGGCTCGGGGCTCAAGTAGGGGAAGAGGTGGCTCTGGCCGACCTTGGGTCCTCAACTTTCTTGGCCTGTGAAGCACACTTAACGCCCACAAGCAACCTACCCTCCTCCTGCAGTCTGATGTCTGCCTGCCAGCTGCGGCATTTTCCTCCTCCTAAAGAGATCCCTTTCCCCTACGACCCACTCTGCTGGGAGTCGTGCTCCCCGGGATGCGTAGTTTGGGGTTTTCTGACCCTCTCGCCAGTTTTAGGAAAGGTTTGCCTTTCCTTCCGGCACGCAGAAGACTCAGCGCCTTGCCCTGGGACCTCAAACACGGCCCTTCTTTCTTGCTGAGTGTCTTGTCCTCAGGCTCTCCTTCCTAATTCCTAACCCCAGCGCCTCGCCCTCTACATGGCAGTCCCCTGGTGTTGAAGGTGTTGGGCGAAGAAGTAACCAACTCACTTTCCTCTCTGCGTGCGCCAGAGCTGGGCAGAAGGGTGTCTGGGATACAAGCCTCCTCTCAGGCCTCTAGAGGTAGTTCTGAGGGCGGGGTGTGTGTCTCGGTGGCCTAGCATACGCGAGGCCCCGGATTCAATCCCTAGTACCGACCCACACCCACAAAAGTCAGGTAATTCTGATATTGGCCTCTGGAATGGTGAGGTCCTCGTGCTAACCTGGGACCATATTGCACTAGTAACATAACTCCAGTGAAAAGAACCCCGAATTTTGTCCTTTTCTTTAGCCACGTTTTTGCTTTGTCTTTCTGGACTATTTGAAGTGAGTGTGTGTTTTTTACCATACGTGCCATTTCGAGCGATTCACTTCACCTCTCTGTGCCTCAGTTTCTCCTTTTGCAAAATGGTTGGAAGAACCCCGACCTCTCAGGGAGAAGAAAATACACGCGTGAGCATGCGATTACTTGGTGACCCTGAGATCCCTGCACCCTCGACATGCGACCATCAGCGGGTGCCCACCCCCCGCCGCGGTATTCCAGGTCCCTGGAGCTGCCCCCTCCTAGACGTCGTCCACTTTGGTAGCCAGGACCACGGATGCTGGCCTTTTGATTTTGGCAGAGCCCCAGGCCTCGGGAATCTAGATGCGTGTGGGTCGACACTTCCAGGGGTATTTGAAACCCAGCTAATATTCTAGTTTTTTTTAAAAAACGGTGTGTCTGCATCTGTGCGTTTTTCTCCAGGCGGCAAAGGGCCCTGTAGGATTCTATTTGCCTGAGCCCGGGGGGTACTGTTCGAGCTGCCAGGGAGTGGAGTGGGATTTGGGGAAAGAATGAGAAATAGAAAGAAGACCGACAAAAGAAAGGCGATTCTGTCTTAAGGAATCGACCCAACTCTTCAAAAGAATGAGGAAAATATAAATGATCGTTATATATCCTGGAAAATATCCCGGGTGTTTAGTGAAAAGCGCAAAGGGCACGTGGGCTCCTGATTGTGTAAAAATATAAATGGGGCAAGGGTTTAAGCATGAGGTTTGTTATGCACAAAAGGGCTCCTCCCCGAGGATTGAAGACTTTTTTTTTTTTAAGGACTTCGTTTTATGGCCTTCTGGACTGTTCGAAGCGACTGTGTGTTTATTATATGCTTGTATTAAATTTTCGATTTAAAAAAAAATGTTTTGGGATGTCGAAGCCAGGACGGGTGGAGTCCGAGGGCGAGGCGCAGAGTGAGTGAAGGGACTGAGGCTGCAGGAGGAGGGAGCCGCCCGGGCTCTGGCTCCTGGGGGAAGTGCTTCCAGAACCCCAGTCCAGTGAAAGCTCGAAGTGGGAGTGAAGAAGGGCACCTTGCGGTTTCTCAGCTCTAGGTCTTTTCCCTTTCCCTATATGGGGACCCCCGGACTGAATTCGATCCTGCGCCTCCGAGGCTCGAGAGTCCACTGCAGAGGATCCCCAACCGGAGTAGGACTGGCGGGAGAGAGGGATGCATCCAACCCCAGTCGCCTCATTTCTAAAATAAAGCTAAAAACGCCCGCCGCTCATTTTTCTGGAGAAGTTGGAGAGGATGCGCTAGAGAAGGTGCACTAGGAGCCCGGCGTGCCCACCGCGTGGCCCCGCTTCTGCTTGGGTCCCTCCGATGCTGGAAGCGTAGTTTCCCCACCCGCGACCAGCTGGGACCCGGGAAGTGGCCCCCACCCTCCCGCATTCATGGTACTCAGACTCCAGAGCCCGCCTACCAGCCCTGAGGCCCGGGGATGGCGTCAGGGATCAGAAACACCGAGGTTCTAACCAGATTGTGTCTGCAGTTGGGGGATTGGCCCCCACAGCCTTCAGCAGATTATCCAAAGGTCGGTGACCCAAATATGGTTTTGGCCACAGGCCATGTTTCACTCCCTGTGTCCAAAGCAGAATTTAGCAGACTAATTCTGCCCCCAAACCAGGCAAATGCTTTTTCGGGCTGGGGATGCCTGGAGGAGTTAGGTCTTAAATATTTCAAATTAGAATGATCTTCGTTATTCACCTTCCAACAAGGATTCGTTCAGTGCCTGGTGCCTGCCTGAGCTTTAGTTTCTTCTGTGGAGTGGGAGCTCGCGCACATCAGAGAACTACTGGGGGAATCAGTCGAAATTGTGTTCTTCCCAGCGTCTTGTGGCCGCAAAGCGCTTCTTCAGGGGACAGTTCTTTTTAGTCTTGCCAGAATGAAGTTGCCGCCTTTCTAGAATGAGAACGTGCTCCTGCCCCAAGGGTTCTGTGGAGGGGACTAGCGTTCCGTCCACGGCCGTCGGGTTCTTTCCTCCCCATCCCCACAACCCGGCTTTTCCCCTTGCGCATGCCCTCGGCGTCCAGCATCGTCGGCGCGGACACCTCCTCCACGCCCTGCAGCTGCCAGCGCTCCTGTAGTTCTCAGCCCCGAAGTCTTGGGCTTTGGTTTTGACTAACTGCCTTAGCATCCCTCCCGGTTGCCCCCAGACCCTCAAACTCTCCCAGGGCCCCATGACCCAAATATGGTCATGCTCATTTGTGGTGGCCGCTGACCGAGAGTAAAGCGGGCTAAACTGTTTTCTTAGGTGAGAGATCCGAAGCCCAGCTAGGCCCCAAATTCTGGGCAGAGCCGCACCAGAGCCCAATTCTCTGGATGTCAGCTCCGGAGTCTTTCCACAGATCCACAGAGAACTCTCTTGGAGCCGGACAGGAGGAAACACTGCGGGCCTATAATCCCAGAGACTCTGGAGACTGAGGCAGGAGGATGGTAAATTGAAAGCCAGCCTCAGCAATTTAGCGAGGCTCTGTCTCAAAATAAAAATTATAGAGGGCTGGTGATGTAGCTTAGTGGTGAAACCCTACTGGGTTCATTTCCAGTACGGCAAAAATATTTTTAAAGTTAAAAATTAAAAATGATGGGGCTAGGGATATAGCTCAGTTGGTAGAGTGCTTGCCTCGAGTGCAAAAAGCCCTGGGTTCAATCCCCTGTATCACAAAATAAAATAAAATAAAAATTTTTTAAAAACTTTTTTAAAAATGGTGAGGGACCTGCTTGGGTGGAGCCCGGCAGGTTCCCTGGGTAGCCTCTAGCTAAGGGGTCCACAGGAACCTTAGGAACTGCAGGGATGTTCTTGGGGACACACCTGAGGGGAGCATTGCCTAGAAAGAGGATTATCCTGGGGATGCTGCTTGCAGGCTGACAGCCCCTCCTGCCTGGAGAGGATGCGCTGTTGTGGGTGGGAAATAGTCCTTCACAGAAGACAGGGGCAGGATCGAGGACCACTGCCAGTTGGGAGAGGTGAGGGGCTGGTAGCATTTGTAGCATTTAATCAAGAGCAATCAAGAATTTCTGAAGCTCTTTGATCTCTCTTTGATCTGCTCTTCTGGAACCTCCAACAATAATGGGAATCCAGCAGTTGGTAATCGTACCCTCGCTTCGCCCAGTGGGAACCTGCTTGATAAGCCCTCCCAAGACCCAGGGCCAATGAAGCAGGTGGGGAAGCTCCCTCAGCAGCTGCCAGGCTGCTAGCCATTCAGAGTAGAGGCTGGGTGGACCCTGGCCCCGGCCTCCAAGGTGGGCGGCTTGGGAAACACCTGCCCATTCCTTCAGCATGAGTCCCCAGTGGTGCCCTATCTGTCTCCATCACTGTATCCCATGCCTTCCTATAGGAAGGTGCTGGGTGAGTCAGGGAACGCCAGGGTCCTGCTGTGAAGAGCCACAAGAAGAGTGAGACCGGTTCTCCCGGCCTCCAAGGTGGGCGGCTTGGGAAACACCTGCCCATTCCTTCAGCATGAGTCCCCAGTGGTGCCCTATCTGTCTCCATCACTGTATCCCATGCCTTCCTATAGGAAGGTGCTGGGTGAGTCAGGGAACGCCAGGGTCCTGCTGTGAAGAGCCACAAGAAGAGTGAGACCGGTTCTCCCTGCCACACTGAGAGGAGGCACAGACTACAGGCAGAAAAGGGGCCAGCGCTGTCTCTGGTCTGTTCCTCTCCACCACAGCCTCCTGCTCTGTGTTACCCGCCTTGGCCAGCAATGTCCAGCCTGGGTTTTGTCTTGGTAGATCATTTCCAGGGAGTCGGAGACTCTTCCGTGAACTTCTGGGCATGGGGGGCATCTTCTTCTCATTCTCCCTTCTCACAGGCATGAGCCTGGGAAGAGCTGATTCTCTGGCTGCGCTCCCAGCAGGTTCATCTGTGCAGTGAGGACCAGAAGGAAGCCCTGGAATTAGATCTGTTTAGCAGCACTGGTCTGAAAGTGCTCCTCCTGTCTTCCTTCATCCTTTCATTTTTCTTTTCCCACTCACACTGGGGAAGTATGCTATAGCCATAGAAGTGGAGGCAGAGAAGCTGGCCATACTTGGACTTTACACTAAAGCCCAGCTGGGCCACACACGGGGCTTCCACTATGCACCAAGGGGCATGGGGTCGCGGATGTCTCCTGCTGGTTAAATTAGCACATGAGGATACTCCAGAAGCCAAATGATCCAATCTTAGAATTCTGGATCACAAAATGGAGACTGTATGGGCCTTCAGGGGGCTGACATTCTCCTTGAGATATGAAGATGTGTGTAGCTCCAGCTGCATTGAGAGGAACCAACACTGGCGAGGGGTTCTCTTTCCAGCAGGAGCTGGGTGGGGTGGTCTGTGATTGAAGGGCCACCAGACTCGGCAACCTTGACAACGACCCTCTCCTTGGGTCCTACTCCCCTTCAGAGCCCTGCTGGGAACGGACACAGAAGCTCCCTACAGGTGGCAGGCAGGGCCTGGGGGTCTTCCTTCACCATGGGCCTCCCTTGGGCCCAGGCCTTGGGTCCCCTCCATTTTCTGCTGGAGAGTCCAGGAGCTATCCCCCCCTCCGGCCTCGCCTTCTCCACTTTGTTGTGTCCCCATCACACACGCAAGCCTCACCCCTAGGCCACCTGCCAGCTGATGGGGTCTCTGTAAGGAATTGATTTCTACAAGTCCCTAAAGTGTTTCCTTAGCAGTAAATCTCCTGCCACCCAGGCTCTCTGCTCCATGAATGATTTAGCACCTCGGAGGGATTGGAACCATCTTCCTGAGAGTCGGATGGAGGCCTGCAGCTGCCTCCAATAGCACCAGCCCCCCCTGCCATGGTGATGGATGGTCTCTTCTGCCCTAATGGGGAGAGGAGTGCAAGGGCTGCCTGCGAGGGGATCTGGCCATGAAAGTAAGTACCCATCTGGCTCCACGGACTCCTGGTTTGGGGTCTCACTGATGGGCCAGCTAGCTAATTGCCCTCAGAGGTACCTAGCAAAAGAGCCTAAGTCTACCCCTTTGTCCTCAGCCCAGAGGGACTCAGGCTTGTTTCAGAGCAAGGTTTGTCTTTCCAGTTCCTAAAGTGCTTCAGAGAAAGGCATTATTTCAAGTGCCCTCTTCCCTTGCTCTGGTTACAACACACACACACACACACACACACACACACACACACACACGTACCATGTTCACTTTTTTTTTTTTTTAGTTGTAGTTGGACACAATACCTTTATTTTATTTATTTATTTTTATGTGGTGCTGAGGATCGAACCCAGCGCCTTGCACATGCTAGGCAAGCACTCCACCACAGCCCTACCATGTTCACTTTTTTCAAGATCCTTCTCAGGAAGTTCATCATTATATCCCACCATCACCTTTCCTGCTACACAGAAAGCCCATTTTTCTCAGAATCCATCTGGAACTGACAGAGAACAGCTGGTCATTACTGGCCATATGCTAACCCTCCAAGCACACATGGGAATGATAGCTGGGTCTTGGTCCCTCCTGGTCTTCAGATTCCTCCCCACCCCCATCATCCTTCCTCTAAGCTTTAATGACCCTGGTTCTCTCAAGTCCACCCCTTTTGGGAAAAAAAAAAAGACGGGGACTTGCCAGTCAGCATCCCGAGGTCACCCACTTCTTCAATGGATGAGGAAGAAATGAAGAGGGTGCCCCCCAAAGAGGGAGTGGCCTCTGCCTGTCTGCATCCCTGACTCGGGAGGATGCAGCCGGCTTCAGAACAGCTTCCCTGCCCCTTTCTCCTCCAGAGACAGCCGCTGGAGACTGTGGTGGAGTGAGCCTGAGTCTTCCACAGAGGGTGGGGCGCAGCATGGTAAGGGGTGGGTTCTGGTTTGTTTGGACAGCTTTGTTGAATTATGATTTACATAGAATAAAATGAATCAATCTAAACTCACAATTAAATGAGCTTTGTATCTACCTTTATCTGATCCACGTGAGCAGTACTGCACCAGCAAAGGGAACATTTCCATTTCTCCAGGACTTCCCTCCTGCCTTTTGTGGTGATCCCCTCCCCCTACCACAACCCACACTATCACTCCAACCCCAGCAACTACTAGTCTGCCTTCTATCACTGCAGTTTTGCCCAGATTCCATTTATATACAAGCATGGAGCATGTGACCTTTTGAATCGGGCTCCTTTTACTTATTTTTTAATTTATTATTTTGGTGGTACTAGGGATTAAACTCAGGGGCATTCTACCACTGAGCTACACCCCTGCCCTTTTTTTTTATCTTTCCTGAGATAGGGACTCACTAAGTTGCTGCAGGTCTTGCTCAGTTGCTGAGGCTGACCTTAAACTTGCAACCCTCCTGCCTTCTCCTCCCAAGATGCTTGGATTACAGGTATATGCCACTGAGTCCAACTAATCCGTTCCTTTTTCACTGCTTGGTAACAGTCCATCATAGGGAAGTACCACAGTCTCTTTGACCATTCCTCAGTTGATCAACATTTGGAATGTTTGCACTTTTTGGTTATTTTTTAAATTTATTAGTTATTGATGGATCTTTATTTTATTTATTTATTTATATACGGTGCTGAGAATTGAACCCAGTGCCTCACACATGCTAGGCAAGCGCTCTACCACTGAGCCACAACCCCAGTTCCATTTTTTTGGTTATTATGAATAAAGTTACTATGAACATTCATGTACAAGTCTCTGTGTACATGTTTCCAACAGAGGTGGCACTGATAAGTGTTTAACAACTGGCTGTCTGGAATGGGGAAGCTCTAACTTGTAGTATTTGGGGGTTTCTGGGATGTAAATACTCCCATTATACCAATTCACAGCTGTGGATGATACTGCTGATCCCATTTCCCTTGGCCCAGGAGAGAATTGAGATCCACCTCCTCACCGAGGCTAGCTTCACCCATGTTTTAATTTTAGCATTCTAGTTGGGTGTGGTGATATCTCTTTTTTTTAAATTTTTATTTTTCTTTTAGTTCTCCGCGGACACAACATCTTTGTATGTGGTGCTGAGGATCGAACCCGGGCCACACGCATGCCAGGCGAGCGCGCTACCGCTTGAGCCACATCCCCAGCCCGTGTGTGGTGATATCTCATGGTTTTAATTTGCATTTCCTGAGGATTGGTGATGCTGAGCACCTTTTTGGGTGCTGGGAGCGTAGGTGTGAGGGGGAGGGCGGGGAGGGCCTGGCTCCAGAGTGTGGTAAGGCAATGTTGGGAAGCAGGTGCTTAGGTCAAGGATGGGCGAGGAAGCAGGAAGCTGTCACCAAAGCCGGATGGATCACGGTTTAGACAATTCTTCCCACTTTCTCATTTTCCCTCAGATCTCAGCAGGGCAGGAAGATCTGAAGCTTGAGGGGAGTGTGTGTTTTCCAAGTTCACGAGAAGGTACTGGGCAGGGGCAAGTTCAGACCCAGGTCGCCTCATGTAGCCCCATAAGGGGCTGGATGTTGGCAAAGAGCTTTCCCACACCATGTCCCTCTGATTCTCAGGAAAACTCTCAGTACAGGTGAGGAAACTGAGGTTCAGGGAGATCAAGGGACTTGTTCAGGACACACAGCCAGGGACTGGCAGAGCTGACAAAAGAACAGAGAGTTGGGTTTTGTTTTGTTTTGTTTTGTTTTAGTTTAGTTTTATTTTGTTTTGTTTGTTTGTTTTTCATACCAGGGATTGAACCCAGGGGCGTTTGACCACTGAGCCACATCCCCAGCTAGGATTATGGGTGTGTGCGTCACCACGCCAGGCCTTCAGAGTATCTTAATTCTCTGGCTCCCTCATTTGTCCCTGGGGAGGTCATCTGACTTCCAGTATTCTAGGTGGAATTGAAGGAGTGTCCCCCTCCCTGCCTTGGGTTCTAACAGGGGCTTCAGCCCTCAAGCCAGTCCCAGCAAATTCTAGCTGAGCCGCGTCTGGAGAACTGCTGTCTCACCGTAGTGGTGTTGACCTTGCGGGTCAGGCCTCTGCACTCCCCGCCTCAGGTGGCCCTCAGCCTTGAGATTAAAAATCCAAGCTCTCCCTCCTGGAGACCCTTCTCACATTTGCTGCACCCTGTTTTCATGAAGACGATCCATACCCAGCCTCGGTACCTAGCAGGCTGAGAGCTTGCCCTGAATTATACTCCTACCTGCAAGCCCAGACCCCATCTCTGACGGCCTGAGAGCCCAGGTGTTAACAGCATCTGTTTGGACACATCAAAGGCACTTTTTTTTTTTTTAATTTTATTGAATAAATGAATGATGGCATTTGTTCATGAGCATGGTATATCTTTCTGGACTGTAATTAATTTAAAAACCCAGGAGGAAGGAGATCACATTTTCCAGGTAGGTGTGTAGCCTCCTCAGCACAGGCACTAGAGGTTAGTGTCTTTACACCCACTTTATGGTAGAGAAAATGGAGATTTAATAGCTCTGGTCATTTGGCCAGTCAGTGAGCATGGGTGGAGCCAGGACTCAAACTGAGTCTGTTGGAGTACCAAGGTGACCCTCTGTCCATTACACAGAGGAGAGAAAGCAGGGTCCAAGTGACTTGTTCAGGTCACAGAGGTCAGGTCAACCTAGGAGGCAACCTGAGACTCTGGGTCCCTGACAGGGCTTGACCCCTCCTGGCCAACTATGCCAGCCACTCGTGCTGACCACACAACTATGAATTCCATTTTTCTGTGGAACTGAGTCTTCTAATGTAGTGTCAGCCCCAACAGAGCAAGTCACTGTGCACCAAAGAATGGGCCCAGGAGACTTTCTGTCCCTCGTGAATGAAACTGAGAAAAGAACAGAGAATGAAACAGTTCAGCCTCACTGCCTTCGGCCTCTCAGTGGCCATTGGTGGCCTGTGGTATAGCTGGCCTAGGCCACCGGAAGCCTGGATACCAGCATTCTGAGTCCCATCCACCCCTGGGAGGGTAATGTTATTCCATTAGTGTCCAGCTTCCCGAAGACCAACAGGACCTGTTTCATTCACGTGCTTGTTCACTTGAGGCCCGCTTCTAGAAGAAGTCTGAGGAGTGGACAGTGGAAGACCTTGAAAAAGAGCTGTCCACACAAAAGGAGCAACAACCTCCCTCCTCCCCAGAAGGAAGGGGACAGAACCTCTGGGACCCCTGGCTAACGTGGCCATGGTGACTACATGCTGACCTCAGGGTCCCAGTGACCCCTTAGGACACGTGGTGAGGAACAGACTGAGTGGCCTTGGCAGCTGCTTCCCCTGGCTCAGCTCACCCTTTCCCCCACCTGAATGTCCAGGGGACATGAGGGGACGGGGTCTTGCCCAGAGGTTGGATCCTGAGTTTGAGTCACATGAGATTCTCTTGCATTGAGAAACATGGGCTCGGGCTGGGGATGTGGCTCAAGCGGTAGCGCACTCGCCTGGCATGCGTGCGGCCCGGGTTCGATCCTCAGCACCACATACCAACAAGGATGTTGTGTCCTCCGAGAACTAAAAAATAAATATTAAAAATTCTCTCTCTCTCTTTAAAAAAAAAAAAAGAAAGAAACACGGGCTCCACAAAGGCACCCGGTGTGGGTATGGCCTGCATTTGGGGTGGGACACAGTGGCCAGGTGGTTAGGCACCTGGACACCCCCCATGTGCTCTCAGGAGTCCTGTATCTTCGGTCCTCTGGTCTGGGCCATTACGACCCTTTCTTCAGGAAGCAGCTCCCAGCCTGGGGAGGAACGGAGCTCGGGTGGGGCCAGCCCGGGGCATGCCCAGCTGAGTCTCCCCGGGGCCTTTGGTAGGAGAGACTTCAGGGGCTTCAGCAGGAGCCTATTATCTTGTCTCTCTCCTTCCGGGCCCGTTCCATGGGGGCTTTGGAGACGGGTAGGGAGGCTGGCAAAAGGCCACCTGAGGCTGCTTTTCAACAAAACTATCTGTGTGCCTGATCGAGTTACTTGTATCAAGTACACCACAACTTTTAATCCACTTTGTAATCAAACAGGGTATCACTGGGGGCCCCACAAGCTTTAGAGGACAGTGTCGTTCCACCCACTTTACAGGTGGGAAAACTGAGGTGCGGAGAAGATCAGAAGCCATCCATTTGAGCCAACTGGGCCATGGAGAACTCAGAGCTCTGGGCCCCAGGATCAGCCCACATTTTTGCAGAGAGCAGGGTGGGGGTTCACCTAGGGGTTGGGGGGCTTTGCTGCAGGCAACTCTGTTGCCTTTGATGAGTTTACAGTCCTTTCAAGCATGAAGTGACATCTACTAACTATGGGGGGTTTTAGTAGGCCAATTCACAGAAAATCGATTTCATCATCTGAGCATGCCCATAAACTAGAGTTTCTGCAGAAGCTTGCATCTTCTTCGGGTCCCACCCCAGACTGGATGAAGAATAAGCAACTAGTTGCCAGGGGTTCTTCCTTCTGCCTCCAGCCAAGATGGGCTCAGGGTCTGGTTGTAACTCTACCATCATCTCTGTGTGTGTCTTCGGGCTTGTGTGTGCCTGTTGACGCAGCTGTGAAACCAGGGGCAATGCTGGACCTTACAGTTGCGTTTGTTGTACCTCGAAGAGATGAGAGGAAAAGGAACATTGCAAAGCAGAAAATGCTAGATCCCCATGAAAGACAGGAAAAAAGGCCACAAAACCACAGAGGTGAGGTAGCATTTCACAAGGCAGAACACAGCACCACTACAGGGCCAAGGGGCCTGGGCGCTGGGCCCAGAACTGCCTCTTTGGGCCTCAAGAGATTATTAAAATAAAGAGTTAAGCCAGTAGCTTCAATCCCAGCTACAGGAGGCTGAGGCTGGAGGATCCCAAGTTCCAGGCCAGCCTGGGCCACATAGCAAGATCCCATTTCAAAAAACACAAGAAGGGGTGTCAGAGCTCTCTCTAGCCATGGCATTCACAGGGTTCCTAGAGCTGTCTGAGGACAGGGTGGACATGTTTCCCTGGCAGTGTCCCCACACCTGGGCCCCTGAATACCCTTAGCAGAGGCTGTGCCTCCTTTGGGCACTTGTCCCAGATTAGCGGCTGCACCCATCCTTGAGGAACTCACAGGCCACCTGAGCCTCTTGGCAGGCTGCTGGGAGCGCAGGACAGCAAGGAACAGGCAGACAGAATGGTTTCTAGATCTGTAATGGCCCTGGACAGAGGGGCCCTGTCGTGGGTCAGCATTTCCCTGCACTGGGGCAAGGCCTGGCCTCCTTGTGCAAGGAGACAAACGTTGAGCGTGTACCAGGACAGGAAGGGCACCTTCCTGACTGTGTGGAGATGGGCATCAGTGGTCAGAGGGAGCAATTATGCGCCCACTGAGTTCCATCTGCAGCTGAGGAAAGCATGGGCCCTGGGCCTAGGGTGCCAGGTAAGACCCCAAACACCAGTCAGATTGGAATTCAAGGTAAACAGTGGAAACATTTTAGTATAAGTATGGTACTGAACAGCCAGAGGATATAGGAATATTTTTTTAAAAAATAAGTATTGTTCACTTGAAATTAAAATTTGACTGGGTATCTTATATATTTTATTTTTAAATCTGGCAACTGTACTTGGGGTCCCAAACCATATTGGACCCCCATCTCATCCCTGCAGCCCAGGCAGCCAGGATCCCTGACCCTGTGGGCACTGGCAGTCCCTTGGAGTCTCCGGAACTCTCTCTGGTCCTGCTCTTGCTGCCTGCTTCTCTCTGCTTTTTGTCTCAGTCGGCCTGACGCTTGCCCTTCTGTCCCTTGCTGTCTATCTGGACCGTCCCTCCTCAGCCTCCCTCCCTCGTACCCTGCTGCCCTACACAATGGCAAATCCTCAGGGCTCCCCACAGGGTGCTACCAGTGGTTGGGGTGGGTCTGCGGGTCCCCTGGGATTGAGCGGTGGTCTTCTCTGCCAGCTCCCTCCCCTCAGCGAGCTATCCTGTAATGAGATACTCGGATGGCTCGGGCCTGCAGGGACGGGAAGAAACATGGCACCAGGCTTCCCATTTCTGTGCTTTCTGTAGCTTATGGAATGGAAGCCTAAGGCTCCCTGGAGGGAGAGTTGTTTTTAGCCCACCACCAAGATAAGAAACGGAGGCTAAGAGAGGTGAGGTGACTTGTTTACTGTGCCAGGTCCTCGTCCCTTTCCCGGGTTGTGAAGGAACTGGGAGGTCCTCCTGCTGCCCTGCTGGGGCAGCTGGGTGGGACAAGTCTGGCAAAGTTCCATTTCCAGTCGACTCTGCCCCACACAGGTGGGGCCCAGGAGGCCAGCTATGGAGGGGCTGTTCCTGCTGCCTTCCCCTACCCTTGGGCAAGGGATGATACTTATCCCTTTAGGGCAAGGCTCCAATTGGATTGGCCCCGACCCGCTCCTTGGTGCAGCAGGGTCTCCCAGGAGGCTGGAGGGCAGGATGGCAGAGCTGTGGCCTGGAGCCCTGGGGTCTTCCTCACTGTGAGGGAGCGAGGCCTCATCTCCCATTCTCTGCTCACCCTCAAGGCTCTCTCCTTCATGGCTGCAGGCTGCCCCTTGGAGCTGGGCTCAGTCTGAGCACCTGGTGTTCCAGGTTTCCCACCAACCCCAGCTGACCCCAGGCAGAGCAGCCCAGGGACAGGGACCCTCCTCATGGAGAACATCACATGACCTGAGTTTGAGAGAAGAAGGCAAAAGGGAGTGGGGAATCGTGCCATGGGGGTGCCAGGCCTCTCACACCTGTGTGCCACGGGTGTGCAACCCAACAGAATTTTTTTTTTAGTGCACTGAAATTTTGATTTTTTCCTTTTTCTCTGATTTCTTTAAAAACTAATCTTTCATGTCCCCATCACTAGACTGTGGCGACCATGGCAGACAATGTGAACCCCAGAAAATCGCTAACCTGGAAGCATCATGCTTTTCCTGTCTTTGTTCTAGGTGCATGTGGTTTTTAACGAAAAATGAGGCCTTTTTGTACATTCTGTTTCATCCAGTGTCTTACTTTTCTTACAAAGTGACCTTTTCCCATTTGGTTTCTTTCTTTTTGTCCTTCTGGAAGTTGAACCCAGTGTTCCTCTACCCTGAGCCACATCTCCAGCATTTTTATTTTGAGACAGGACCTTGCTACGTTGATGAGGCTGGACTTGAACTTGCAATCCTCCTGCCTCAGCCTCCCAAGTCACTGGGATCACATGCATGTGCCGTCACACCTGGCTCCTTTTCCCATTTGGGAAAAATCATATTCTATGGCAGTGAACAGCTGCACAGTATGAGGATGACTTCATCTATCAAGCCCATCTTAAGTCAGGTGGGCAGTTTCCAATTCCCTGCAATCAGAAAATACTGAATTTCTTTAGGATCCATTCCAAGGAGTGGTATCTCTAGGTCAAAGAAGGTGCAAATTGAAAATATTTTTGGTTCATGTTATAGAAGTTGCACACACTTGCTATCCTAAATTTCAACAAGCAGGGCGTGTATGCAGTAGGTGCCCTGGCTCTGGGAGGGGTGGTGCAGGATTGCAAATTCCAGTGGCCACTGCTGATTGGAGAGCAGAAGCATGGCAGGGCCGATCTAAGCCTGCTGGCCAAGGGAGCCTAGAAGATTCCATACTGGAAGAGGCAGGGTCCAGTCCTTCTTTTGGTCCCTGCAGGTGTCCCTCCTCCTGCAGGCTGCAGGGACCCAGCACCCACCGAAATTCAGACAAGTCAGTATCGATACCTGGAGGCCTGGGGACCTAGGGCCCCTCCTTCTCCTCTAGGGCAGGGGTTCTTTGTTCCCACTTCAAGATCAATCACAGATCTAGAGGGGACTGTGGGAAATCAGGACCTCAGCCTGGCCTGAGCTGGGGATAGAGGATGCAGGCGGAAGGTCCATCACCAGTAGAGTAAGACTATCATCTGAGGGACTTTGAATGTCAAACTTTGCTTCCTCGGCAGACACAGAGGAGGAGGGGAGGCCCATGGGCCCTGGACTCCTACTCTCTCATTTATTCCTACTGATCCATTTACTTCCACTGTTCTTTGATTGATTGATTGATTGATTGGTACTGGGAATTGAAGCTGGAGTATTTAACCACTGAGCCACATCCCCAGTCCTTTTTTATATTTTATTTGGAGACAGGGTCTCACTGAGTTGCTTAGGGCCTTGCTAAATTGCTGAGGCTGGCTTTGAACTTTTGATCCTCCTGCCTCAGCCTCCCAAGCCACTGGGATTACAGGCATGAGCCACCAGTCCAGGCTAACTTTTATTTATTCATTTATTTTTTAGTTATACATGACAGTAGAATGTATCTTGACATACACACGTGGAGTATAACTTCCCATTCTCTTGGCTGTACATGATGAGGAGTTACACTGGTCATGGATTCATATATGGGCATAGGAAAGTTATGTCGGATTCATTCTGTTGCCCTTCCACTTCTTACCGCCCTCATTCCCCCTCCCTTCCCTTCATTCTCTGTTGTCTGGTCCAATGAACTTCTATCTCCCCAACCCCTTACTATGTGTTAGCATCCACCTATCAGAGAACATTCGACCTTTGGTTTTTCGGGATTGGCTTATTTCCCTTAGCATCACATCTACTCTTCTTAAGGCTTCCTAGAAAGATCTGAGGAAAAAGCTCCCAGGGCTGAGTGTGTCGCTCAGTGGTAGAGCTCCTGCTTAGCCTCCTCAAAGCCCTGGGTTCCACTCTCAGACAAGAAGAAAAAAGAAAAGAAAATCTTCAGTCCGACATGGTGACCCCTGCAATCCCAGCTACTCTGGAGGCTGAGGGAGGAGGGTCCCAAAATAGAGACCAACCTGGGCAATTTGGTGAGACCATGTCTCAAAATAAAATTTAAAAAAGGGCTAGGGATGCAGCTCTGGTAGAGCACGTGCCTAACGTGGATGAGGCCCTGAGTTCAGTCCCCAGGACCACAAAAAACAAAAAAACCCCTCCAGCTTCTAAAGTTAAAAACATTTTGAAAAAGGACTATTGGTTTACTTTGTCCTCCATACCCCCACTTTACAGAGCAGGACACTGAACCAGAGGTCAGAATGCTTGGACCAGGCAACAGTGAGGGGCAGAGATGGAACCAGACCGAGGTCCCATCGGACCCTCCTCACCTGCAGAGAGGTTGCCCTTCAAGACCCAGCACTTCCCATCTGCCACCCTGGGGCTTCCAGGCCCCTCGTGGAGGTCTTAGGGATGGCAGTGTCCCCTCCTGTGTTCTGGGGCTGCTCAGCTTTGCCCGTGCCCACTCCTCTGCCTGGCCCTCCTTCAGCCAGCTCCTTTGCCATCCACCCTAAAGGCTGTCCTGCTGGAAGCTTCCTGGCCCCAGCCACTCCCCCCCCCCCCCCCCCCCCCCCGTGCTGCCTGGGACAGACCCCTCCTCTCTAGAGGATGGTGGAGGCTCCTCCTTCCTAAGGTTTGGGGCCTCACGTTGGAGAGGAGTGGCCTGGTTGGCGGGAGCCCTGTTTGCCTGGGCAGGAAGCCCGGGGAACAAGGTTGGGAGGAGTTGAGGTTGACATTGTTCCATGTGATTCTGTAGGTGTCAGCAGGGTCCTGGACATGAAGAAAGTGGTCTGGTGACAAAGCAGAAGATGGACTGGAGCACAGGGAGCAGGTAAGAGGAAGCTCTGGAAAGCCCATGACCTGGCATGACCTGGTACCCAAGGTCCCCGAGGATGCTGGCTGTGAGCAGAGGCAGGGGCATGCAGGCTGCCGGAGAGAGGTTTCCAGAGCTGACTCTTGGCTACCACCTGGGCAGCACTGAAAAGGAGTATTTAAAGTCCCATTTGGGCTGGGGTAGAGCTCAGTGGTAGAGCACTTGCCTAGCAAGTATGAGGGGCCTGAACATCAAGTCCTAGCAGGTATTAACCCTGCCCACCAGCACCACAGGGGGAAAGGTCCCCTGTTCAGGTGTCCTGGCTTCTTCGTGACTGTCTGAGAGCCAGACAGCTGGCTGACCTCATGTAGACACGCCACGCCCTGACCCATGCCTGGGCCGTAATCAGAGCACCTGCCTCAAGGGATTGTGAGGGGGTCAAATGAGGCAATGGGTGGAGAGTGTGGGGGCCACCCAGTGCTGTGCACTGGCACCATCTGTCCCCGAGTCTCATCTCTTAGGCCAGGTAAATGAGCACAAGGGTGCCCGCCTCACAGGACTCTTGTTGGGAGGGTAAAATGAGCCCGAGCAGCCAAGGGGTCAGCACGTCTAATCAGTGTGAAAAGCTGCAGTGCCTAGCAGTCTAACTCGGGGGCCCCCGTGGGACCTTCTCTGGGACCCCCATGTGGTCAGCCCGGGACTCTGCAGGGTCACCCTGGGAGGGCCTCTGCTTGTCAGCCCAGGAAGGGCCTGCCCTCAAAGGCATGGTGAGGGACAGGGACCCACTAACCCCCAGCAGCCTCAGGAGCCCAACCAGCAGGGAGAGCTGCCCCCATCCCGCAGCAGGAAGCAGAAGAGGTGGGTGTGGATATGGGGAAGCCAGGCGCCTGGTCCCCAGCCAGCCTGGAGGCCCCAGGGGGCACAAGATAATCACAGCAATTGCAGAAAGACAGGACTTCCTGCGGCGGGTGGGGCCCTGGGAGGCTGGAGCAGCAGGGTTGACAGGATGGCAGGAGGATCCTCTGGGCAGAGCTGCTGCCCGCAGGTGTGGAGTGAGGCCCCTGGCCCTGGAATCCTCCTTCGGTCAGGTCAGTCGGCACTGCCTGGGGTCCCAGGGGAGAGGAGGAAGGGCTCCGAGGCCTTTCACACAAAGAAGCCCAGGATCTGCGGCGTGGGCAGCCTGGAAGTGCCTGTTTAGAGTTCAGGTTATCTTTGTTTACCGCTGAGGGAACATAAAGCCCTACGCAGGTATTAACTGTGCCCACCTGCGCCCAACATTAATTTGTTCCTCCAGAGATCCAGCCAATGGCGCCAGCAATAAAGGAAATTGCTTTTGAAGTTGACAGAGGCCGGGGAGAGAGCTCCAGGACAGGCCTGAGTTCTCCAGGTGGCGGTCGGCCCCTCCCTGTCCACCTGTCCCCCAAAGCAGAGGGTGTGTACTTGTCTCTGGGGAGCTGGGAAGAAGCCTCCACTCCTCAAGTGTAATTTTTACCAAAAGACCCTTTGCCTTTGGTCTCCCAGCCCCCAATACAGTGCTATGCGACAGGACTCCAGCGTTAGGGCAAGAGGAGATGCACTAAGCAGGATTTTCTGGGGACAGGTTCCTGAGCATGAGGCAGAGTGTGGGATCTTTCCCTCAGTTCTTTGAGAAAGCACTCTGGGTAACAAGGATTGCACAAGGGGGCCCTCCTGTCTTGGAAGCACTCTGCTGACCTCCCATGATCAGCCTGGTGGGGTCCAGGAAGGCATTCCTGTCTCAAGGGAATTCTCTGCTTTCAGCTCCTGAGCTCCTACTTCCCAAGGTGGGAGGCCCTCACAGAGACAGATCATGGTCCCAGTGCTTGCAGCGCCCTCTTCCAAACCCTTGCTCCTGTCACCCCAGACCCAGTTTATTTCCGTCTCCCAGAGTAATGCTGTAACAGTTACTACCATTGGCAACCACCACAGTCACCCATTTTACTCCCCAAACAATGGCCCATGCGGCAGGTACTGTTGTCTCTTTCAAGGAAGCTGAGCTTCTGCCTGTGCTATGCAAGGACTCCACCACTGAACTCCCAGCCCAAACCAGAACTTTCAAACAGACTTCGCTAAGTCTCAAAGGAAACAGAAGTGGCATCAACAGAAAGCAAGGACGTGTGTTCCCACCTTCTCCCGTCCCTAGCAGGTCCCCTGCAGTCTTGTGGCATCAATGTTGATTCTCAGGGTCCTTGCCTGTTTTCTTCTCTTTAAGATGGGCATGGTGGGTTAAATGGCAGCTCCAGTAAGGGACATCCATGTTCTAATCCTCAGCACCTGCAATTGGAGAAGGACCTTGTTTGGAGAAGGACCTTGTTTGGAGAAAGGGTCTTTGCAGATGTGATTTAGTTGACGATTTGGAGGCGAGATGATCCCAGATCATGCAGCTGGGCCCTAAGTCCAATGACAGAAGAGGCAGACTCAGCAGAGGAGGAGGCAGAGCTTGGAGTGACTCGTCTATGATTCAAGGAACCCTGAGGACTGGTGACAACCACCGAAGCTGGGCGAATCACAAGGACAGATTCCCTCCCGAGTCTAGGAGTAAGCAACCGTTGCCAGCACCTTGATTATGGACTTCTGGCCTTCAGAACTGTGGAGAGGATAATTTTCTGTCATTGCAAGTGACCCAGTTGAGGTCATTTGTTACAGCAACCTCAGGGAACGGAAACAACCGATGTTCTGGGATGTCCTCAATGCCCCCAACTTCCACCTCCACCGCCTGCTGCTGACAGCCAGGTCTGTCTCTCAGGCAAAGCTCCACCCTGAGTTTCAGATCTCGGTTCCCTGTGGCCTCACAGAGACCTCTGTCTCTGTTCCCTCCTTAGCCATAGGAGTGAGTTTCCTTATTCTTAATGGGCCCCTTTCCACAGCACCCCAGTTTATGCTGATGAGGTGGCAAGTTAGGGCCCCTGATAGCCTGAGGGTGAGGTTGCTCACCAGAAACAAGTGATTAGAGGGTTGGGACACTCAGCCCCACACAATTCTGGAAGGGGGAGCAGGTGCTGGGATTAAATGCAATTAAACTCTATAGATTCTTGAATGGGGCTGGGGCAGACAGCTCAGTGGTAGAGCGCTTGCCTAGCATTCTAACTCTGGGTTCAGTCCCCAACATTGCAAAAATAAAAGGCCCTCTTTAAAAAAAAATGCGGTGTTCAGGATTGAACCTAGGGTGCTCTACCTTGAGCAACATGCCCAGACCTTTTTAAAAAGTCTTTGAGGACACCTGCAATCCCAGCAGAACCCAGGCCAAGATGTGTGAGGATTACAAGTTCAAAGCCAACTTAACAAGACCCTGTCTTTGGGTTGGGGATGTGGCTCAAGCGGTAGCGCGCTCGCCCGGCATGCGTGCGGCCCGGGTTCGATCCTCAGCACCACATACAAACAAAGATGTTGTGTCCGCTGAGAACTAAAAAATAAATATTAAAAATTCTCTCTCTCTCTTTCTTTCTCTCCCTCTCTCTTTAAAAAAAAAAAGACCCTGTATTTGAATAAAATATTTAATATTTTTTTTAAAGACATTGTCTTTGAAAAAAAAGCAGGGGGGTGGGGGTGGGGTGGGACTGGGGATGTGGCTCAGCGGTTAAAGGGCTCTTGGTTCAATTCCTGGTGCAAAAAAAAAAAAAAGTTTTTGAGACAGGATCTCACTAAGTTGCTAGGCTGGCCTCAGCTTGTCATCTTGCTGGGCATATGGGTGCATGCCTATAATCCCAGTGATTTGGGAGGCTGAGGCTGGAGGATCACAAATTTGAGGATAGCCTCAGCAATTTGGTGAGACTCTGTCTCAAAATAAAAATTAAATAGGGCTGGGAATGTGCCTCAGTGCTAGAGCATCTCTGGAGTCAATCCCCAGTACCAAACAAACAAAGACAAACTTGTATTCCTCCTGCCTCAGCCTCCCATTGCTGGGATTAAAGGCATGAGAGGATTATACCTGGCTCCTCTTGAGCACTAAGATTTGATGAGATTCCTGCCCGGTTGCTGAACATGTGGAGGTGACATGCCTGGAGAGAGGATGGATTCGGAGCTCTTTCCTGATCAATTATTGACTCACTAGGGAGAGAGGTGTGGGAACCCCCACTTATAGCTGATGGGTCAGAAGTACAGGTGACCACCCGGGACTTGTGATTGGCATCTGAAGTGCGGCCAGTCTGTGGGACTGAGGCTCTGCAGGTAGACAGTGTCAAGACTGACGTATGGGACTCCCAGTTGGTGTGCATCTGCTGGAGGGAGGCTTAGTGTTTGTGGTGGGGAACCCACATCTGGAGTCAGAAGTGTGTGTGAGAGTGTGAATGAGCAGAGTGTGTTTTCACCCCAGACTGGGTCCTTTTTCCCTCTTGGAATTGTGGATAATGATTCCTAGGGCACTGATTGAGACTTGTTCTCGGCTGAGAACAGGAGAAGTAGGAGACAGACTCACAGACAAACAGATCCATCTCTCCCCCAGTTGGCAGCTGGGAGGTGATAGCTATAGAGCAAAGGAACTCGGGGTGGGGGGACACACAGGCTAATAAGGGGAAGGAATATTCTTTTTGGAAATAGGCAGAGATTTCCTAGGAAGTTACCATCACCGCATTTTTGTTCCTTTTACGTTTTTTTTTTTTTTCTGGTCATCCTCATGGCAATTGTCAACTGTCATGGCACTAGGGGTGTGTCCTCTATGAGGCCAATTTGGGCAAATAAATAAATAGGAATGATATTGCTCTGGTAGAAGGCTTCTGGGGTCAATCCCCAATACCTCAAAAATAAATAAATAAGTAGGGCTACTGTAACAAAATACGCAAACACCTAGCGTTTATTTCTCACACTCATGCAGTATGCAGGCTTCAAACTGGCTTTTTTCATGATTCATCTTATAATATTCATTTAAATTTCTTTCTTGTCTTTCTTTTTTATTTTTGGTACTGGGGATTGAATCCAGTGGTACTTTACCCCTGAGCCACATCCCCAGTCCTTTTTATTTTTTATTTTGAGGCAGGGTCTCACTAAATTGCTAGGGCCTTGCTAAGTTACTGAGGCTTATCTCAAACTGTGGTTCTCATGCCTCAGCCTCCAGAGTTTCTGGAATTACAGGTGTGTACCACCACACTTGGCCAGGCACTTACCTTGCAGAATGGGCCTTGTTTGGGGTTTATCTGGTGACTCTTCGTGATTGAAGTCCTCAGGATGTGCATCTTCTGCATGAATGCTGGGTTCCCACCGTATCCTACCAGAGAGATGAAGTCTCAGGATGAAATGACTCTTGTTCACTTTGTTAATGATACGTATTTTATGAGGAAATGCTTTGGCACTATGTAAATATCCTGTTTCTCACCAAACTTTCAATTAGTTTGTTCATTAGTGTATGATGTATTTTTCAGTGCTGAGGATCAAACCTAGGGCTGCGTGCATGCTAAGCAAGTGCTTACAACTGAGTTATACCTCCCACCCTAATTTGTTTATTTACAGCAGTATAAATTCATGGATTCAGATTTTATTCAAGGATTCTCATTTGTTAATATCATTAGATATATTTGATGCTAATTCACCTTTGATTTGGCCACTCAAGTAGGCTCTTGTGTCCTTTTGACATGTCCCTGTATTTCTTTGAACATGTCCTTATTTGTTGCCTCAAGGTGTCCCAAGGCTTATTTGTTCTTGTTTATATTTTTATTTTTTGAGGTCCTCAGGATGAACCCAGAGTCTCACGCAAGGTAGGCAAGTGCTGTACCACTGAGCTACACCCCAGCCCTCATTTGAAAACATTTCTTGCCTGGAATCAACCATTGCTCCAGAGAGCCCTGGGTCCTTGTAGTGGAAAAAGGTATTTAGAAGTCTACCTCATTTGTACTGCGGTAGAGTAGTTTATTCCAGTCCTTCCTTTTCGTTGACATTTGGGTTGTCAGGTTTCTTTCTGATGAAACTGGAAACTGGCACTTGGAAGGTTTTGTGCCCACAGTCCTGTTCTGTGCCAGCTGCCCCTGATTAACTGCACCAAGAGCTGATGCTGGAGCCAACATGTTGGACTTCAGGGAGGCCAACAGCCCTTGAGGTTTTGGGGAGCCCGACAGGGGGGCTCCACACTGGAAGGTAATGAAGAACCCAATCAGAGCCTCTGCTTTATGAAGCGTGACCTCCAGTAGTATATAAAGAAGGAGGTCACAAGTGCCCTGACTGTCCCAGATAGCCTGAGATCTGTTCCATAAGAAGGGTTTTGGGAGAAAGCCAGGACTCCACTATAAGGAAACGGTTGCCTGGACCTTGGGTCTCCCTGCTCTGGAAGGCAACCTTGAACTGAGTGAATTGGATTCTTGTAGGATATTAAGCCTTGTTCTCAATTGTGCTATTTATTTACTCAAGATTAATTTTTTGCATATAGGGTATACAGGGGCATTTCTCCTTGTTCTTGTCATTAGAAGGTCAAATTATGAATTAAAGAGGTTTAAGGGGCTGGTGTGTAGTTCGATGGTAAAGTGATTGCCAAGCATACACAAGGATCTAGGTCTTGTCCTCACCACTTTAAAAAAAAATAGTTTTCTTGCACATGGTCTTGCAACAAGAGCAATGTATGCACGTGTGTGTATGTGTGTGTGTGTGTGTGTGTGTGTGTGTGTGTGTGTGTTTGGTGTGTGTTTGGTGTGAAAGTCTCATATTTGCATTTGGGCCAGACCTGAATGAATGATTTTGAGAATGAGACTCAAGTCATTATGACACAAGGCAACTTGAGGGGGAGGATATCCGTCTACCTGAGGACAGAAGCTTTATTTGACTTTGTTCTCTCCAGGAGGGGAAGACACTGGCGAAGCATTTTGAAGACATGGTCCTCCGGTTCACAGGAGCATGGGCTACCACAGTCACAGGGAGCACAGAGAGGCTGGCGTCAATGTTCCAGAAAGGTGAGACGAGGAATGTGGTTGCTGATGGCCCTGCCGGCTGGATGCAGAGTATTCATGGGGCGGCACATGAGCACAGTGGAAAGCTCCCTGGGCTGGTGATGAGATGGAGGTGTGCCCTTGGGTGAGTTTTTTGATCTTGAGTGAGTTGTTTTAGTTCTCTGAGCACATGTCAATGCACAAGTGACACAGGGCAATGAGCCTGTCCTCAGCACCTTCCAGGACTGAATGGGACACTAGGTATGAATTTCAGTCCTTGCAGCAGTAAGACAAGGTGTAGACAACAGCTGGACAGACGATCAATATACCCAAGGCATCAGGGACCCAGTGGAGAAAATGAGGCCCTGCCCAGGAAAGCCCCATGCCCGGGAAGACAGGAAGTGCCCAGATCCTACCTCAAGGAGCAGCAGACTGCCTCCTGGGGGCTGCTCTGTCCTGAGCAGCCCCTAGGGTGCTGGGAACCTTGGGATGAATGAGGAGACCATCCAGGTGGAGGCCCGAGAAGGAAGGCAGGCCATTTCCCTTGCAAAAATGAAATTCAAATCCGAGGAGGTATCAGCTCCAGGGGAGGCAGTTGGGCACAGATGGGTCCTAGGAGGCTCTGAGGGGTGGGGATCATGTCACACAAGAGTGCTGGGTCAGGATTTTGCCTGGCCCCTCTTTTTTGCTGTCTGAGCTCTCAGGCTGGGAGGGCTAATTGTTGCCCCAGGTCAGTCTTGATGTTTCCCCAGGGCTGTGGCTGGGGCCAGAGGTGACCATGGGCCTTAGGCCCCAGTGCCTCCAGTCCCCTCCTGGGGCCACCTGGGGATGCTGAGAGAGCTGGCCAGGCACAGCCAGCACATGCATTAGTAATGGCCACCGATCCGCTGGCCCCACGCCCTGTTTCCAGAGCAGGATAGTAACCCAAGCCAGGGCGCCCCTACCCGCCAGACTCCACCCTACCTTGGTGGGGCCATTGGACACCGCCTCTTGTCCTTAGCCTCTGCATTGAAATGAAGAGAAATGCAAACAGGTTACCTCTCCCCCAACGGGTGTTGTGAGGTCAGTTCTTACAGAGGCTCCTGCCATCAGAAGAGTGAGAACAGAATCTGGAAGGCCTCTTAGGACACCTTTGCTAGGGTGTAAGGCCTCCCTGGGTTGAGCCTCAGTTTCCTCTTGGGGAGTGGTCCGGTCTGTTCTGAGGCCCTCTCTGAATCTGGGATCTGACCCCCTGCCCTGTTGGAGGTCTCCGTGGTGGGGGCCCCTGTTGAGGCACTTTAACTAAGCAGGCCAGGAGGATGAGAGGATTCAGGGAGAGCAGGGCAGGGGGCCTGCAGCTCAGGGGCAGGCCAGGGCCCAGCGGGCCCAGCTCTCTCAGGCCTGGTAGAGGGAAGCTATCCAGCCTGGGCCTGGAGGCAGCTCCTTCCCTTCCTGGGCAGTTTCTACTCCCAGAGCAGCTCTGGGCTATCTCCTGAGGGTCCCAGACTCTGTCCTAGGCTTGTGGCCTGCCTCTAGCAGCTTTCCTTGGGTCAAAGGGTCCTGGCTGCCAAAACATGCTTCTCCTAGGAGCCCTGAAACTCTCCCTCAGAGAGATAAGGCATTGTTACATGACCACATATCTGGCTGGAGGAAAAAAACCGCCTCCAGGAATTAGGCCATCAGCGAGGGAATTGAGAGGCCTATGTCAGAAGGAAGCGAGAGGGAGGGGCTACATCCTATGTGGGGCAAGTGAGGGCTTGGGAGAGCCTTGAGCACTGAAAAAACAGGGTCCTACAGCCCAGCCCGGAGTGGTGGTGCACACCCGTAATCCCAGGTACTCAGAGGCTGAGGCAGGAGGAGCACTAGTTTGAGGCCAGCCTCAGCAACTTAGCAAGATGCTGTCTCAAAATAAAAAGGGCTAAGGATGGCTCAGTGGTTCAAAGTGCTCCTGGGTTCAACCCCCAGTACCAAAAGGAAACAAAAACAAAACCAGAAAACAGTGGGGTACTAAAGGGGAAGTGGGGAAGACTTGATTTCTTATGGAGGGTGGGACCAGCCAAGGCTCTATAGGTGTGACCTCCTCCCTGGGCAGCTGGACCCTAGAGTGTCTCCTACCCCACCCCCCAGGCCAAAACTGCTCCTCCAGCCCTGCATTCCCCACAGCTGTGACAGTATGAAAGCCATCTGCCCCGCCTCTCCCTCGTCTTGAGTCGCCCAGCCTTTGCAGTTCTACCAAAAGCCCTTTGATACATCTGCACCCCTCCATCTGCCTGACTCTACCATGGCCAGGCCAGCACCCCACTGTCCTCTCCAGGAGTCACAGCCACCGCCTCACCCCCACCGCCCCACCGCCATTGCCCGTACAGAGCTTCCTGTCTACAGAATAGCAGAATAGCTGCCCAGTCACTCTTCTGGTGACTCCTGCCCAGTCACTTTTCTGGTTGCTTCGTAAGTTTTTCTTTCTTTCTTTTTTTTTTTTTTTCCTGTAGTTTCAATGTGAAGTATGGATGTGTAAATTT
Organism: Spermophilus citellus; assembly: GCF_964194105.1. NCBI lineage: Eukaryota > Metazoa > Chordata > Mammalia > Rodentia > Sciuridae > Spermophilus > Spermophilus citellus. The sequence continues at coordinate 208,197,958 of NC_138184.1, forward strand.
CTTTTCATTCATTCTGCTTGGGATTTGTTAGAGGTTGGGGTCTGGGTTCTGGTATTATGCATTGCGCAGGAAGTTTCTTGAGCCAGCGTTGCTCCAGCTGTTCCTTGTGCTGCATCTTCTCTCTGCACTTTAGATTCCCCTGTAGCTGTACTCTCTCCCCTGACCTTCTGTGTTTTCCACCCTTTCTCTCTCTCTACGCTCCTATGGAGAATTTCTACAGGTTCACTAATTTTTTCTTCAGTGGTGTCTAATCTGCTGTTAAACCTACCCATTGAATTCTTTTTTTTTTTTTTAAGAGAAAGTGAGGGGGAGAGAGAGAGAGAGAGAGAGAGAGAGAGAGAGAGAGAGAGAGAGAATTTTTAATATTTATTTTTTTTAGTTCTCGGCGGACACAACATCTTTGTTGGTATGTGGTGCTGAGGATCGAACCCAGGCCGCATGCATGCCAGGCGAGCGCGCTACCGCTTGAGCCACATCCCCAGCCCTTGAATTCTTAATTTTGGCCACAGTCTGTGTTTTCCAGTTCTAGAAGTTCTGGTTGATTCTTTTTCATATCTACTATCTCACTTTTTATTTCTTCTTCCTTACAGATATTCTCAATCTTGTCTTTCATTTCTATAAACAGAGTGTGTAGGGTTTTTTTTTTTTTTTTTTTTTTTTTAGCTTGTATATGATAATTCCAATGTCTGGAGTCTTTGTAGGACTGTCATCTGTTATTCATTTATTTATTTTTTCCTGCATGTCCCAGTTATGTTTCCTTGTTTCCCGAGCTACTTTGGTTATCTTTGCCTCCGTCTTCATCATTACATTTGGTTATTATGGGGCAGGGTATAGAGAAACATACAAGCATGGCTGGTAGGAGTGTAAATTTGCATAGGCTCTTCTGGGGAACTATATGTCAAAGTTTAAAATGTACGTATTTTCTCAGTAGTTCCATTTCTAGGAATTTATCACATATATACATACTGAGATGTGTGACATACCTTTTGCACTCTTGTTCTGGTCCTGAGGGTTGAATCCCAAGCTTCACACATGCTAGATAAGTGCTCTACCACACTGAGCTACATCTCCACCTCCTATATTGTTTATAATGGGAAAAGATCATTAATCAACAAAGGATTGGTTACTTAAAAGAGTAAATTAATACAACAGAATTGGTTAAAGATATCTTAAGACAATGGAATAATACACAGCTACTAAAAAGAACAAAGCAGCTCTCTGTATGCTGTTATAGAATTATTGCTATATGAAACAAAGCAAGATGCATAGCAGTATGTGTGATTTCTTTCACTTGCATTATAAAGGATCTGTTGCTGCAGGGCACGGTGCATGCCTGTAATCCCAGAGACTCAGGAGGCTGAGGCAGGAGGATGGCAAGTTCAACACCAGCCTCAGTAATTCAGTGAAGCCCTAAGCAACTTAGCAAGACACTGTCTCAAAATAAAAATAAAAAGGGCTGAGGATGTGGTTAAGAACTCCTGGGTTAAAAAAAAAAAAAAAAAAAAAAAGATGGTAGGCTCTATGAAGCTGTGAATGTTGGTTGTCCTGAGACAGGAATGGGAATGTAAAGTATAAGTGGGAGAAGAGAGTTATTTTTCACCATATATATTTTTGCAATTTTTTGAAATTTTGTGCTTTGTTTCTGTATCATCTATTCAAAAATATTTTTTAAAAATAATACTCTCAGGACTGAGGGTGTAGCTCAGTGGAACAGCACTTACTTAGCACAGACAAGTCCTGGGTTCAATCCGTAGCACCAAAAGTAAATGAATAAAATTTCCTTATTCCTGAATGAATAGACTAAACATTATTTAGGTATCTGTTGCCTCAAATAAATTTACGTTGCTTTGCAATCCTTATGAAAATCTCAAAAAAAAAATTGTTTGGGTCTTGACAAAATACTTGTACAATTCATTTGAAAATAGAAGCAGACAATCATTTCAGATATTATGACATAATGGTGGTCTAGCCCTATACCATCAGAATGTGTTATAAAGCATTAGTGTTTTATTTATTTTTTGTTTTGGGGGACTCATTTGGGATAAGCAGTAGTATTTTTTTTTTTTTTTAGTTGTTTGTTGTTGTTGAGTTGCTGAGGCTGGCTTTGAACTCACCATCCTCCTGCCTCAGCCTCCTGAGCCACTGGGATTATAGGCACGTGCCACTGCGCCCAGCCAAGCCACAGTATTTTAAACAATATGGTGGGCTGGGGATGTGGCTCAAGCGGTAGCGCGCTCGCCTGGCATGCGTGCGGCCCGGGTTCGATCCTCAGCACCACATACCAACAAAGATGTTGTGTCCGCCGATACTAAAAAATAAATATTAAAAAAAAATTCTCTCTCTCTCTCTCTCTCCCTCTCTCTCTCTCCTCTCTCTCTCTCTCTTTAAAAAAAAATAAACAATATGGTGCTCAGCAAAAAATAGAGACATCAATAAATGAAACAAAATGAAGCATTTAGAAGTAGGTCTAATGGGGCTGGGAATATAGCTCAGTTGGTAGAGTGATTGCTTCACCATGTATATAAGCCCTGGGTTGAATCCCCAGCACCACAAAAAAAAAAAAAAAAAAAAAAAAGAAAAAAAGAAAAAAGAAAAAAGTAGATCTAATGAATATAAATATTTAATATGAAGCAAATTTTCAAAAGCAAGGAGATAGGAAGGAGAGTATCCCTGTCTCCTAAGGTAATGTCTTCCAGTTCCACAGGCTTTCAGAGTTGTCTGTGTGCTAAGGCCTCCTGGGTTGGACCTACTCACACAGACTCACTTCCACAGTTTCCTCCGGACACTTCCACTTGCTAAGGGGTGCTCCTCAACTCGCCGTGCCCCCTCCCTGGGTGCCTCCTCCACCTCCTCTCCCACTGCAGTGGGTGGGATCCTCACTACCCAGGTATTCCACAGGTTCAGGTGTAGTTCTCTGCCTCCATCCCCCCAGCCCCAGCCCAGGCTACTCTCTCTCCAGCCTGGACTTTGGCACGGGCCTCTGGCTTCCATGCTTGTCCTCAACCTATTTTCCATACAGCAGCTGGAGTACACAGACCTTTCCCTCCTCCACCTCCCATGGCCCAGCCCCGAGCGCTCCACCATCTATGGGTTCTTTTTTTTTTTTTTTTTTTTTTTAATATTTATTTTTTAGTTCTCGGCGGACACAACATCTTTGTTGGTATGTGGTGCTGAGGATCGAACCCGGGCCGCACGCATGCCAGGCGAGCGCGCTACCGCTTGAGCCACATCCCCAGCCCTTTTTTTTTTTTTTTTTAATATTTATTTTTTGATCTATGGGTTCTTACAGTGCACCGGGATCCTGCGGGATGCAAGCAAAGGCACACCTTGAACATCTACCTGCCTTTCAGTTCTGGGTCTTCGCTTGTCCTAGGTGTGCACCTATCAAGGGGGAAGCAGGTGTTAAAAACTGCTCTGGCCTTGTTGCGGGTCCAGAGCTCAGGTTCACTGTGGAATAGGAGGTGTGGGGGGTGATATTTTGCCTCTTGAGGAGAGGTTAATGCTCTTGAGATGAAGTCCGCTAGGGCACAGGCAAAGCTGGTATCAGTGACAAATCCTGAGCGCTAAAAATGGTGTCCCGCTTCATCCCACCCTCCTCAGCCCATCAGCCCAAACCTATTTAAATGTAAGGAATGAGGGCCCTGGGTTAGAGCTTCACCTAGCACGCATGAGGCCCTGGCTTCCAACCCAGCCTCGCACACACAGAGCTATTTCCAGACTAATCTCAGTGTCCTTCTGAACACACACCATTGTCTGAGAACATTATCCCCAAAATACAAGCACCATCTCTCTCGCACACGCCTATTTGTCCCCTTTCCTGTTCCTTTTAAACCCAGGGTCTTGGGGTTCCAGGAAAGAGCTCCACCACTGAGCCACATCCCCAACGCTTTACATTTTTTCTTCTGAGACAGGGGCTGGAACTGCACAACCTGGCCTGGAATTTGTGACCCTCCTGATCCGTCTCCTGAGTAGTGGGGATTACAGGTGTGTATCACCGTCCCTGGCTCAAGATTCAATTTTTTAAAAAGAATTTTCCCTTAATATTTGTTTAAAGATAATCCTCATCTGTATATTCTGATGTAAGCTGTCATTTCCTCGCTGTCTGTGAATCACGTGTTCTTTTCTTTTCTTGGTGTTCTACCACTGAGTACATCCCCGGCCCTCACCTATTTTCTTTCTTTCTTTCCTTTCTTTCTTTTCCTTCTTTCTTTTCTTTCTTTCTTCACTAGGGATTGAACTCAGGTACACTTGGCCTCTGAGCCACAGTCTCAGCCCTATTTTGTATTTTATTTAGAGACAGGGTCTCACTGAGTTGCTTAACGTCTCCTCATTGCTGAGGCTGGCTTTGAACTTGTGATCCTCCTGACTCAGCCTCCAGAGCCGCTGGGATTATAGGCGTGTGCTACCGCACCCAGGCTGTTTATTTTCTTAACAATGGACTTTGGTAAGCCATTTTAATTATTTCTTTTTTCCTCCCGTTCCCTTCCCTTTATTCTACCGTTCTTTCTGATATTTACTTAGAGGTTTTTGGTTTTTTTTCCAATTGCAATCTTGTGGATATACACTGAAGGTGAGATTCACTGTGGTATATTCATGTGTGCATAGAGGCAGGTTGGGCCACATTCATTCCACTCTTCTTCCCTTATCCCATCCCCCTCCCTCTTCTTCCTCTACTCCATTTATCTTTCTTCTATTTTGATGGAATTCCCTGCCCACTTTTTCCTTTCTCTCTCTCTCTCTTTACTTTGGATTAGTGTCTATATATCAGAGAAAACATTTGACCTTTGACTTTTTGGTCAAATCCACTTTTTGAATTTGCATATGATTGTGGGTTTTTTTCCAAATTAAAATATGTTTTATATACTAAGGTACTTAAAATTTCTTTTAAGTTTTGTCATAAATTGTTATTATTATTAAATATGATTTTGCAGTCCTGGAATTGAACCCAGGACCTCACATATGCTAGGCAAGTGTTCTGCCACTGAGATATACCCACAATCCTAAAAATTATTTTAATATAATGTTCCAATTCTAATTAACCTTTATTTTATCTACTAATATTTTTAATGTTTTCTTCTTCTATTAACAGAAATAAAATTATATGCCAGCTGACAGATTGATTACTTCTTTTGCTTTTCTCTTTTAGAATTACTGGAAGAGTTTAAATATGTGCATAACAAAAATGATGGCCTTCTTTTTTCTTTCCAAATACAAGATTCTTATTAATTTCTCCCCAAAACCTAACACCAGAGGTTATTTTGTTGTTGTTATTTTTTTTTTTTCAGTACTGGGGACTGAACCTAGGGTCTCACACATGTTAGGTAAGCACTGGACACTGAACTACATCAGATCCTCCTTAAGTGCCCAGGCTGGCCTCAAACTTGCCATCCTCCTGTCTCAGTCTCCCCCCTGAGTAGCTGGGATTACAAGTGTGCACCACCACATCTGTCCTAATACCACATTGAAACACTCATAGCCACACATTTATTGGAGGAATTCTGTGCCTACTTATGATATTTAAATCATAAATAGCAATGTATGATTTTAATAATCATTAAATTTATTATTTTATTAACACTTTAATTGCATTGCTATATCTTAAATATGAGTGGAAAAATAAATTATCTAAACATGGAAACCGGTGAAAGGATGGCTTTGTATTTTTGTTTTTAAATGACTTATAAATATTTTCTTTCACTTTTTTATAGTGTCCTTTGAAGAATAAAAGCTTTTAACATTTTAAATTGAAAATAATTTATATTTTCAAAATTGTTTCAAAATTGCTGTTTTTTTTATTTGCATGTTCTTTTAGTGTCATATCTAAGAACCTATTACCTAATTTTCAGTGGATGCAAACAGCCAGATGTGGTGGGGTACATCTGTAACTCCAGCTACTCAGGAGGCTGAAGCAGGAGGATAGAAAGTTCAAGGCCAGCCTGGGCAACTTGGTGAGACTCTGCTTAAAAGCATAACAATTGCTGGAGCTTAGCAATTGCCTAGCATGTGTGAGGCCCTTGGGTACATACCACCAAAAAAAAAAAAAAATTTACACCTGTTTTCTTCTAAAAGTTCTATAAATACTTAGATTAACTTTGAGTTGATTTTTATATATGGTGTGAGATAGGTATCTAGATTCATCTGTTTGAATGTGCATAACCAGTTGTCCCAGAACTATTGGTTATTGGTTGAACTGGGAATTGAACCCAGGGGCACCTTACCATTGAGCTACATCCCCAGCACTTTTTATTTATTTTATGACAGTGTCTCACTAAGTTGCCCAGATTGGCCTCGAACATATGATCCTCCTGCTTCAGCCTCCCCAGTTGCTAGGATTACAGAAATGCACCCCTGGACCTTTATTCTGATAACATGGTATATTACATGAATTCTTTTTTCTTTTTAAAGAAGATACTTCCCAGTATTTTATTTTATTTATTTATTACTTTGGGGCTGAGGATGGAACCCAAAGGTACTTGGCCACTGAGCTACATTCCCAACTCTTTATTTTTTATTTTGAGATAAGGTCTTGCTGAATTGCTGAGGATGGCCTTGAACTTGTGATCCTCCTGCCTCAGCCTCCCAAGTCTCTTGGATTATAGGTGTGCACCACATTAATTCATTTTTACACGTTAAAACTATGTGGCAATTCTGGGACTAATCCTAGTTGATCATGGTGAGCAGTTTTCTTACAATGTCTTTGGCTTCAGTATCGTAATGATGTTAGCTTCACAGAATGAGTTGTGAAGTGTGCCCTTCTTTTATTTTTAATTAAAAAATGTATATGAGTATAAAGTTGATATAAATTCCTCTTTACATTTTCTATAGAGTTTATCAGTGAGCCTTATGGAGCCTAGTATTCATTTGTGGGTGGTTTTGTAATTACGGATTTAAGCTTTGTTGTAAGTCTGTTCAGATATTGAATTTCTCGAGTCATTAGTTTGTCTCGCAAAGAAGTTGTCAGTATCATGTAAGTTATCAAAATTGATGGCTGTTGTTGTTCATGATATTCACTTTTTTCTTTTCTTATTTCCGTAAGGTTAGTAATAATGTCCCTTCTTTTTTTTTTTTTTTTTTTTTTTTTTTTTTTTTTTAAGAGAGAGTGAGAGAGAGAGGGGGACAGAGAGAGAGAGAATTTTAATATTTATTTATTTTTTTTTAGTTCTCGGCGGACACTACATCTTTGTTGGTATGTGGTGCTGAGGATCGAACCTGGGCCGCACGCATGCCAGGCGAGCGCTCTACCGCTTGAGCCACATCCCCAGCCCAATAATGTCCCTTCTTGAGTTCTTTGTTTTTCCTTGAGATCCCCCCTTGCCCCTGGCCTTGGTACTGGAGGTTGAACCCAGGGTCAGTTCTTTGTATTTTTTTTTTTGAAAGAGAGAGAGAGAGAGAGAGAGAGAGAGAGAGAGAGAGAGATAGAGAATTTTAATATTTATTTTTTAGTTCTCGGCGGACACAACATCTTTGTTGGTATGTGGTGCTGAGGATCGAACCTGGGCCGCATGTATGCCAGGCGAGCGTGCTACCGCTTGAGCCACATCCCCAGCTCAGTTCTTTGTATTGTTTTGAGAGAGTCTTGCTAAGATGCAGAGACTGACCTCAAACTTGCTATCCTCTGCCTCGGTCTCTCTAGTCTCTGGGATCGACTTCAGTTCCTTTAAATGCATTAGGGTTTGTTTTTATGGCTTAGCAGATGTACCATCCTAGAGAATGTCCCATGTGGCAGGCACAGCGGTGCCTGTAATCCTAGGGACTTGAGAGGCTGAGGCAGGAGGATTGCAAGATCAAGACTAGCCTCAGGGAAAAAAAAAAAAAGACTAGCCTCAGCAACTTAGAGAGGGCCTACGCTACTTAGTGAGACCCTGTGTCAAAATAAAAAATATAAAGAAAGGGCTGGGGATGTGGCTCAATAGCAGTGCACCCCTGGGTTCAATCCCTAGTACTAGGGGAAAAACAAAAGTCAGGGGGTGTGTTCTGTGGCTAACTATTAGGTCGGCCTGGTGTACAGGCTTGTAATTCCCTGCTTATTTCATTTCAGTTCTATTTCCTTTGTGCTCTTCTATCTAGTTTTTCATCTATTATTGAAAGTGGGGCACCGAAGTTTCCAACTATTATCTCAGCAGGGTCTGTTTCCTCCTTTGATGCTGTTTTTTGCTCCATGTGTTTTGCGGTTCTGCTGTAAGGTCCTTAGATGTCTGTAACAGGGTGTTCCTGACGGAGTGGCCCTTGGGTCAATCAAAACCTCCCTCATTTCCTCTAGTAACATATTTTTCGTTTTGAGACAGGGTCTATGTAGCCCAGGCTGGTCTCAAACTCCTGGGCTCAAGTGACCCTCTTGTTTCAGCCTGCTGGGTGACTGGAACTTCAGGTGGGGCCACTGCACCCAGCTTTTTGTTTTAAATTCTATCTTTGCCTGATTTTAGCATTGTAACTCTCGTTTTCTTATGGCTGCCATTTGCAGGATGTATCTTTTCCAGTCTTTATTTTTAACCTATTTGTATCACTGAAGCTAAAGTGTGTCACCTGTAGATAGCATGATATTGGAACTTGTTCCCTCGTATTTAAAAGAGGGATATTAAAATGCTGATCAGAAGCTCTGCGTGTGTGGGTGAGACTGTCAATGGGTGATGTTCATTCATTGTGATCAGATTTCATTGGGACACTTCTAACGTTAGCATCTTTGGGTTTTTCTTCTTGAGTTGATCAAAGTGTCCAAAGAGGACACTTCCATTTCCTGCCTGGCTTTTGTGAGAGAAGGAAGTTGAGGTACTGCTGTTTAGTGTGTTGACTCTCACCTTGAGCCTGGGTTTCTGGGAAGTTCATTTCCCCTAACTGTGCCCCTGTCCCTCTGGTTTTCTTTTTCCTTAGCAAAATCCTCTGGTCATCTGCTCAGTTGGGAGAGGATCAGAGACCGAGCGCACAAAATTGGGGAGGGAGGCCCGGTCTCTGACACTTTTCTTTTTTCTTTTGTCGGTGCTGGGGATGGAATCCAGGATCTCACACGTGTGAGGCAAGTGCTCAACCATCCCCAGCCCTTTTTATTTTTCATTTTGAGATGGGGTCTCACTAGGTTGCAAGGCTGGTCTCTAACTTGGGATCCTCCTGCCTTGGCTTCTGGAATCTCTGGGGTTACAGGCAGGTGCCGCCATGCCTGACTGCGTACAGATTTTTGAGAGGACAGAGTAAACTTGGGTTTGTAGCAGCCCCTTTGGGTTTTCTTGCCTAATAATGAAAACGCTGATTAGTCAGGATTCTTGGCTGTAGGTGACAGGGAGACAACGCCACCTGGCTTAATGCGGGCAGGCTCTCCTGGCCTGGCTCCAGGCTCCCATCAGCTCTGCCACTGAGGGGGGAAAGAAAGTCTCTTCTCTTTCCCAGTCCTTCCAACAGCAGCCCTGGCTTTGTTTTCCTCTCTGAACAAGTCACCTGCCTGTGAGGGAGGGAGAGCGGAACCTCCAGAACCCATATGGCTGAGAATGGGCAAAATGGCATTGCAGTACCTGTGGCAGCACAGGAGGGAACAGCTGCTGGGCAGGCAGGAGTAACAGGTGTCCTCTGCAGGCTGATGCGCCAGCCTCGCAACCCTGATGTAAGTTAAGCCCTCAGCTCAGTGGCTGGAACATGACAGCGTTAGCTGCTGTCGCTGTTGGTCACTGTCATTATTGATGAGAGACTTCATGGCCCAACTTTTTATGCTGAACCTTGCAACAGACACAGAGGTACCGTTTCCTGTGGCCCCAAGTCACACTGTGGGCATTGAAGCTGGGCAGAGCCTCCTGATGGAGTCAAGTCAGGGCCCAGGCCTCGCCCTTTTTGCAGCACACGCAGTGCGCTTGGCCAGACTTGGCTCCTGTCTAGGAGTGATCCTTGGAGCCTAGGCTCATTGCGTGGGCCCTGGGCAAATAAATGAGAAACCGCTTGGGCCAGTGCTGGGGTCTCCTAGGCCTCCAATGCTGGTTTTCTCCCTCCTCCCAGGCCCATAGTGCAAGTCTGGGCACATGCAGGCCAGTGAAGTGTCTGGTGGCCTGGCATGGAGAGCAGGGACAAGACTGTTGGGGACACTGGATCATGGAACATCACCTTCTAGTAACTGACACACAGACTGCTCTGCATGTCCCCCAGAGCCAATTTCCCCTATTTCTTAGAAAAAAGGATCCCAGTTTTTAGGATTCCAATTTTTCAAATATGGATCCTAGTACTTTTACTTAAAAACAGAACTTTAAAGAAACTTACGATTGTGTGGCAATTGTGTACAATTGGATCAAAACGCATTCTGCTGCCATATATAACTAATTAGAATAAGTGAATTAATTAAAAAAGAAACTTATGAAAAATGTTTCATCTAATCTAAAGCAGAGAGAATGGTGTAAGGAACTCGCAAGTAACTGTCACTTCAGCAACTGGTCAACACCGTCTTCTCCTTTCCTCAGCTTGTCACACCCCCTCCCACCATTGTATTATTTTGAAACAGATCCAGACATCACATTGTTTCTTCCACAAATTCAGTGTTTTTTTGTTTTTGTTTTTGGTACTGGGGATTGAACTCAGGGACACTCAACCACTGAGCCACATCCCCAGCCCTGTTTTTGTAGTTTATTTATAAACAGGGTCTCACTGAGTTGCTAAGCCCCTCATCATTGCAGAGACTGGCTTTGAACTTGAGATCCTCCTTACTAAGCCTCCTAAGCCACTAAAATCAGTGTGTTTTTGAACATATATGAAATGTGTCATTTTTTTTAAAAGCTGACTTTTCCAACAGATTCCAAAACCAAAAGATCCACATGTTGCATTGGTAGAATCCCAAATTTCTTCAAGGGGACAATATGCTCTGCTGAAGAAGTAAATTTCCCAACTTCCCTGAAGCAGGTTGTGGCCATATAGCTCAGTTTGGCCTTGGAGACGTAAGTGGAAGTGGAAGCGTCCAAGAAGACTTTTTATAAGGAGCTGTCGGCTGAGAGATGAGCACCTTTTATTCTTCCCTTCCTCCTTCTACCTGGAATTTGAGATATGATTTCTGGAACTCTAGCAGCTCTATCTTGGACCAGGAGGTGGGTGACCTTGCAGATGGAGGCCAAAGCTGGGGTTGCAAACAGAGAGAAGGAAACTAACCCTTCTACTGTTGTTTACAGTGTTTGTGTGTGTGTGTGTGTGTGGGGGGGGGTGCCAAGGATCAAACCCAGGACCTCAGGCATGCTAGGCAAGTATATTGCTACTACTAAACTACATCTCCAATCCTTCCCAGACTTTATTATCAAATAATTTAAGGTTAGTTTCAATTGTGATGAATAGAAAATAAAAATATTAAAGCAGTGGCTTAAATATGACAAATTATTTTTCTGTAAGGCTAGAGATGTGCAGTCTCGGGCTGAAACAGTGCTTCCACAAAGGCATGGAGTATTGGGTGTCTATTGCTGCATAATGAATTACACCCAAAGCTTCCAGGCTTAAAACAATAAACATGCCTTCCCATCCAATTCCAAGGGTCAGGAGTTCAGGCAGGAAGCTGCGCTCAGGTGATATGGCCCAGGGTCTCCCCATGGCTGGATTGGTCTTGGGGATGGACTTCCAGCTCATTCCCCTGGGGGTTGGTGGCCCTTGGCTCTTGCCAACTGCATTTTCAAAGCTTCAGTTCCCAGACACGTGGGTCTCTCCAGAGAGCTGTCAGTGCAAAAGTAGCAGCGGGCTTCCCCAGAGCTGGAGATGCAAAGCAGAAAGAGGAGTGAGGGGGCCGCCTCAGGGTGCAGCATAATCTTGGGCTCAGCCTGCCACTAAACGCCCTGAAGCCCCCTTTCTGTGTCCTGGCCCTTCCTCTAGCCCAAGTGCGTGGCTCCAGGGCCCTTGGCCTGCAGCCCCGCAGGCCCATGCGCTCAGCTTCCTGCTGGGCTTCACCCTCTTGCCCCTCACCCCCAGAACGCTTCAGGTCCTGGCCATGTCTCTTCTGCTCTGTACCCTTCCTTGTCCCTCTGACGCACGATCTGGTCCCAAGGCACCACTCTCTTCCCTGTAGTCCTGACCAGCCCCCTGTCCCGTCCTCTCCCACCTCCCTGCACTCCCCGGCACATCCTTCGCCCAACTCCTTCCCAAAGGCAGCCCCTCCTCCCGGGAGCCCCGACCTTTTTATGGTGTCTCCTGCTTTCGCCACCCTTTTCCTCCCTTTCCCAAAGGTCGGCAAGTCAGAGGGGAGGTGGAGGGAGGAGGTAGGGCAGTCTCCTCATCTCGCCCGGCCTCCCTCGGCCCCTGGCCCCTGCGGGGAGGGCCGGCATTGTTGTCCCGGAGGCAGTGAATTTAGGGCCTCACCCCGTTTCTGTGGGGGCTGGTCCCCTCCCAAGCAGGGGAGTCTGTACCTGCCAACCAGGGCGGGGCTGGCTCCTGGGTCTCCAGTCCAGACTGGAGTCGAAGCTCAATGTGAGGCTCGGGCTCCCCCTGGTGGTCAAGGAGGGGACAAAGCGAGCTCCTGGTTGCAGGTGGCAGAACTCAAGGGGCCCCGACCAGTGGGGATAGTTGGGGGACCCTTGAGTTTCGTGGAGAAATGTACCCATAGAGTGACTCCAGTTGGGCCTTCCGTTTCTGGAAGTCACACTACAGGGGTTGTAGGTGCTCTCCAAGAGTCCCTGTGAGCCTGTTGGGGTCACCCAGGCCACAGGCACACAAGGTCCCAGCTGCAAGGACATCCCTTGGTAAGGACTGGCTACTTTGCTTCCAGACTCTGATCATTCTGTGGAGTGTGAGGTCCTGAGTTGACTCCAAACCCCCAAGAAAAGCAGCGTTTCCACTCTTGTGATTCCCCCCCAACCACCACCACTTAAATTCTTGCAGAAGCCGGGATGTTTCTAGGGCTACCTGTGCAACAGGTAATCATGTGTCTATTGAGTACCCAATGTTTTATTTTTTGCCGTGTGGGGCGAGCACCAGATTTTTCATGGTATGTAATTTCAAATAAATTAAAATCTGAAAACAAGCAGTGTTTTCCTGCAAAACAACTGTTTTGGTAGGCCTAGGTATCACTTTAAACAGTGAATTGAAGATTTAATGTCCAGGGGCTGGGATTGTGGCTCCTCAGTAGAGCACTCGCCTAGCATGTGTAAGGCACTGGTTCCATCCTCAGCACCACATAAAAATAAATAAATAAAATAAAGGTATTGTGTCCAACTACAACTTAAAAAATATTTAACAAAAGATTTAATGTCCAAATTGAGATATGTTATGTGAAGTACACACTGGATTTCAAAGAAGTAACTATAAGATTTTAAAATAACTAATTAATTTAAAAATATTAATTATACACTGAAATATTTGGAGTATATTAATTTTTTTTTTTTTAGAGAGAGAGAGAGAGGAGAGAGAGAGAGAGAGAGAATTTTTTTTTAATATTTATTTTTTAGTTCTCGGCGGACACAACATCTTTGTTGGTATGTGGTGCTGAGGATCGAACCCGGGCCACACGCATGCCAGGCGAGCGTGCTACCGCTTGAGCCACATCCCCAGCCCCGAGTATATTAATTTTTAAAAAATTTTTGCTTCTGGGGAGTGAAACCAGGCACACTCCACCACTGAACTACATCCACAGTTCTTTTTATTTTTTAGATTTTTGAGATAGGGTTTTGCTGGGTTACTCAGGCTGGCCTTGAACTTGCTATCTTCCCACCTCAGCCTCTGTGCCATTGTCTGGCTTAATTTTATTTTAAAACAAAACCAAAAAAATGTGGGCACTAGAAAGTTTTTGGTTACTCACGTTCACGTAGACCACATTCTATTTTTATATTTCTGCTGTAGGGAGCAGGCCCCCAATAAATCTGGTTTTATTTTCTGACTCCCTTGGAGGGCTCAGAGGTTGGGGATGTATGTGGGGATAAGCACAGGGTCAGAAGAGGGACCACTGGACAGCTCAGGTAGGTGACATCTGATAGGGTCCCAAATAGCAGAAGGTTAACAGATAATAGGTGCCCACAGCTAGTGGGGCTGGAGATGGGACCCCGGCTTAGCACAGCATAAGCTCTTGGAAAGGCACTCAGGCGGGGCCTGAGGCCCCAGGTTCAAGCCTCAACCATGCCTCTCCCTGTGTGTCTACACTGCTTGGCACCTCACAAGAAGTTAATGGGCAAAAGAGTCAAAGCCTGTTCTGCTTACCAGAGTACTCTCCGTGAGGCTCACAAGGAGAGCCCTCTTCAGTCATGGTTGGTGGTGGGCATCAATGGAGGGAGGCATTATGGAAAAGTCTACATGTTTCTGGAATGATTTGATGGCACATTTTTTAAAAAAATCTGTAGAAATGGGGACTGGGGTTATAGCTAAGTTGGTAGAGTGCTTGCCTTGCATGCACAAGGCCCTGGGTTCAATCCCCAGCACCACCACCACAACAAAAACCTGTAGGAATGTATTTTTTAAAAGGCTCATTTCAGTCTGGCATAGTGCCTGTAATCCCAGTGACTCAGGAGGCTGAGGCAGGAAGATTGCAAGTTCAAGGTCAGCCTCAACAGTTTAGTGAGGTCTTGAGCAACTTAGTGAGACACTGTCTTAATAAAAAAATAAAAAAGGGATGAGGATGTGGCTCAGTGATTAAGCATCCCTGGGTTCAATCCCCAGTACCAATCAATCAATCAGTAAATAAGGCTGGATGTGTAGCTCAGTGGTAAAGCACCCGAGTTTAATCACCAGTACCCAAAATGAATTTATGAATGAATAGGTCATTTCATGCTTTTAAATGAATACAAGTGGCCTATAGCTGGCCAGGGATATAGGAGGGCAAGCTGAAGGAGACCCAAAGCCCAAACTGCATCTGCCATCTGACACTGCCTCTTTGGTTCACTGACTACGGGGCACCCAGAAAGTTTTGAGTTTTTCTGTTAGGGTGCCCAAGTCTGTTCCTGCTCCTTCTGACTACTTGACTTAGGAGCCAAGTCCTGAACTCCAAAGAGCTCTGAAGAGTCCAGGACCACAGAAATGCCCAGTCTTTGTTCAAAATAAATATCCCGTGGGTTCCGTGGCACAGGTCTGTAATCCCAGCCGAGGAAGAAGGATTCCAAGTGTGAGGCCAGCAGCCTGGCAACTTAGAACTTGTCTCAAAATAAAAAGGACTGAGGATGTAGCTCAGTGGTAAGGCTGCTCCTGGGTTCAATCCCTAGTGCTGCCCCCGCCCCAAAATCATTCATTACACACACACACACACACACACACACACACACACTCCCACCGCCCCCCCACACACCACAGCCAGAGGGAAAATGCTCCTTTTCCACATTTTAATGTTAAATCCCTGAGGGTCAGGGGAAGACTTTTCTTCCATGAGGTATTGGGCTTGAGAGCAGAACTTGGCCTAAGGCAGGCTACCCTGGACCCCTTACAAATAAAGCTGCTCAGTCTATCTGGTGGCTCCAAAGCATCTGCAGGTCCAAAGATGTGGGCATCCTAAAAATCCTGTCTGTTCTGGTTCTAGGTGGGGACGGGGACATCCCAGAATCCAGTGTCACATCAACTTACTCCCTGGGGACAGCAGCCTTCAGAGATAGCAAGCGAAGTTAGAATGAATTCAACTTCTGGGGCTCTGGGCCCTTGACAATGTATCTCAGAAACTTGGGATCCCCCTTCCCAGGAAAGGGGCAATGCCTCAGGCAGGAAGTGGCAAGTCACCTGTGACCCAGGGAAGCAGCTGAGGGGTGAGTCATGCTGGGCTCTCACTGGGTGGGGAGGGAAGGGGCAGCAAGCTCCAGTGAATGCAGAGACTGCTTCTGGGGTAGTTTCAGAGGAGCTGCCCTGGACATTGTTTAAGCAGAGCGATGGGACATGTGACCCAGGCTTCTCTTCTTCCTTTGTCAGTTGAATAGCCGATGCTCAAAACTCCCAAAGCTCTTGGGGTTTAACGCTACCTGTCTTGAAACTGGTATCCCGAGGATTCATGTAGTGTCCTCTGGAGATTGAGATATGGTGCTTTGGAGCTGCATGGAGTTGGAGTCACAGGTGTCAGAAGCACTAGTCTGGAGACCTCATTGTACAGCTGAATGCCTGAGGCTCACAGAAGCTCCATCCAGGAGCTCAAGGTCACCGCTGGTAATTGGAAGGGACTAGAACTAACAGCTCTGGTGGCCCGACCTCTGGTGGTGGGGGGGTTGGTGAGCACCAACTACAACACACGACCATGCAGGGAGAAAGAAAATTTGGGGAATGAACGAAGGGGAAAGTGGAAGAGGGGATGGGCAAAGAGCAGGAAACCAAACGAAAATTCTTCCCTTTGTTTTACAGCTTTTTAACAAAGCCACGGGCAGCGCTGGTCAGACTGCCTGAGCAGCATCGCCATCTGGCGGTCATCAAGGGCATGCGTACTAGGAAGGAATGTCCAGTTGGTCTAAGGCAGCAATGGCTCACTGGGGAAACCAGCTGCTGTCCCACCTGAGGCAGGGTGGAAGCTGGCAGAGAGCCGAGGAACTACTGTTTTGGCTGATCCTCCCAGAGGAGATGGCTTTTCAAGGTACTAGTGGAAACTCTTCTCAGCCCCATTTCTAGCCAGCAGCCATCCTTATCTGAGGACAGAACTGTGGGCAGGGCCTCCTGGTTATTATTACCTGTGGGCAACACATTCTCTTCCCACACTAATCCGGTCAACTGTCTTATAAAATTATGTTGTTCAGAGGAACTGGAGGAACAGCAGGTTGTTTAGGTACCAGGGAATTAATTTAGGGACTCTACCACATCCCCAACCCTTGTCTTGTATTTAGAGATGGGGTCTCACTGAGTTGCTTAGTGCCTCGCCATTGCTGAGACTGGTTTGAAAAATCCTCCCTCAGCCTCCAGAGCTGCTGGGATTATAGGCGTGTGCTACCGGGCTCAGAGACATCATGGGGCTCTTATCTTATTGATCAAGGTCCAGCCATTTGCCAAGGTATATACACATTTTATTTAAAAAAGTTTACAGTTTTCATTATACACAACTATTAAGAGGTTATAGTCAGAGGAGGCATTTGTCTTGGTGACAGACATGCCACAAGATCATCACAATGCAAGGAAAAAGGTGAAAGGAAGGAGATGGGGCAAGGAAAAAATAAGCAATAAAAAGCTTCGATTTCAATGAAGGGCTGGTAAGTCCCTTTTCTCTCTTCAAGTATCACACAATATGTACCAAATACAATCAGTAAATAATGGCCATTTCTTCCCAAGCCCACAGCCAAGATAAGTATTGGCTAACTTAAGAGCCCTGGCCCTTCCTCAGGTGAGCAAAAACCCTCCTGCCCCAGAGGGCTCCACTCCATCCAGTCCCTGACGGGATCACAAGGTGTCCAGTGGCCAGAGGAAGTATGAACATGGATTCAGAAGTCCAGAGAAATGCAGTTCTTTGTGCCCAATCAGAAATGATTTGATTTTACTCAACAAGGCTGTGAACCCAGTTAGGAAGTTGATGAAATGAAGTAAAACTCTTGCTCACTTTTGTAAATGGCTTTCACTTTTCTAATCGAGTCACTAAAACATTAAAGGGCCACATGCCATTTAAAATCAAAAAGTAGTTCCCAGAAACATGTGCCTAGGAACTTGACCCACAGAGGCTAGCAGAGGGCCTGTCATGATTTTCGGCCATCCCAGCAGGAGGCCTAGGAAAAGCAAGCATCAGGCCAAGGCCATCTAGGGCTTCAGGGAGCCTTTTTGAGGGCAAAATTCCTTCAAGGGGAGACACTCCTCTGCAGCCTAGCCAGTTGGCAATTAGAACAGTTTTTGAAGTGGATGAAAAGTATCAGCATTGGAGAGTTTATATGGCAACTTTGATAATTATCTCACTAGTAGAAAATGCTGGTTGAAAATGCACAGTAACCTCAAGAAGAGTGAGGAGACTGAAGACAAGCTCAAACGCCAGTGTCTGATTGGCTACCGCTGAACGTGGCCCAATGGTCACCATGCTGGGCTTCTGGAGGGCATTGGGTTCATGCTGCAGGGCTACAGTCACCTGGCTCCTTAGTGCTTGGTGAGAGCTTGAGCTGTCATTTAAATAGGGGCAAAGGATAGTGTGTGCTGGTAAACCAGTTAGGATTTCAAAAATTATGGATACCAAGAGTAATTTCCAGATGCAGCTTTTGACTTACTTCCATTGCCTCTAAAGCCAAGCATGTTCAGCAGAGCGCGCGCACACACACACCCGCCCCAACACCCTGGAACCATCTCTGGAGGCTGAGTGTTAGAAGGGACACTTTTGGACAGCTCCGAAAGGCTTTTGGTGTTGTAACCCCCTCTACTGCAGATTTAACTCCTCTCATAGGTGAGCAACTTAGAGACCCAGCCAGGCCTTCTTCCTTCTCTGTACCACCTGTATTAGCTCCTATTCCACCCTGCCCAGGACCTGGGAAGGAGCAGTGTTACAGAAGAGAACCTTCTAACCTACCAAAAGCCAATTTCCCAGAGCTGAGGAAAAGGCCAAGTGCCAAAACATGCCTGCGACCAGGGTTAGTGCCAAGATGGGGTTAGTGCACAGAACCAGGGTAGTGTGATTTGGGTAGGAATCACAGGAGCTTCCATTGCTAACAGAAGCCCAATTAGACCTTCCCCACAAACTCAAAAACACGCACTCACGCACACTCCGTAACCACACTCAGACTTGCTGCTTAGCCCTTGCAGCCCCCACCTGTCTTCACGTGGAAATTCTGCACAAACAGCCCCGGACTGCTGCCACTTCACGCCAGGCAAGCTGATGGCTTTTCCCTGAAGCAAAGTGGAGATGATTTCCCAGTGAGGGGCAGAGCTGTGACGCTGCTCACAGACCTTCCCTAAACTTTGTTCTATTAGGGATTTTTTTTTTCTTGGACAAGATCAAAACCAATTATTTTTTTTGGAAAGGTAATTAGAACACTATTGTTTGTACAATATTGAAAAAATACAATTTATTGTTTGAACTCAAATCATCACCCAGCACTTCAAGCCTACTCTAAGGAGCACCTACAGTAAAGGCTACAGAACAAGCAAACTGCTAAAGTGCAGGGAAGCAGGTCCCACAGGGCTGGCAGAGACCCTCCCTCCCGCAAGGCCATGAAAAGACAGCAAGCCAGGTCAAGTACACCATCACATGTTAAATAGTTAATACTACCCTTCCAACACGCCACAAATGCTAGCAATAGTCAGTATAGTTAACTAACCACAGCCCTACAGAACTGCATTTTTCAAAAAGAAAACCTTTTGCTTCATGCCCATAATTAACATAAAATTAGTAAATTCTGTCTTTTTATTTAGGAAAATAATCATGCTAAAAAGCAAGTTGTACTTTATAGATTTTCAAAGAAAAGATTGATTGTGCTTTTTGAATTAAAAAAAAAATAGGGTATTCTTCCAACCTCACTGACTTAAACCTTGTGGAATACAGCACTTCTAAACTAAAGACACACATCAGAAAGAAAAATTATCCCAGGGATACTCAAAAGTTGTCTTTAGAGGCTTTTAGGATTGACTAATTCTGCTTTTGTCCTACTGGTTGCAGGGCAGGGGTGGGGAGCTGCTGTCTATAATGTCTCCAAATTCCCCTCCAGGTACAGCAGGCAACACTCAGATTTGAAAGAAAATTCCACCGCAACCTGGACGCAGGTTTAGGTGAGCAAACACGGGACTAGCAGGCATTTTAAACTGAATTGCTCTGAACCCACCCAGGACAGAAAGCGACCTTCCTTCACAACCCACCCTACTAGTGCATGTTTCAGGATCCCTTCTTCCTTGTCAGTCACTCTCTGAAGACAGCGGTTTTTCCCATGTAGAGCCACTTTGGGTACAAGAAACTTTATTTGTTCCAATTATTATGCATCTTAAATTTAGCACATGTGTTGGGTCTGAAATACTCATTTCCCACTCCCACAAGCATATGATGACCAGGCTGCTGCCAGGAGCAGCAGCAGGAGAGAAAACAAAACCCAAGCATTAAAGAGAGCCCAGGGCCTTGCAGCCACCAGGCAGATCTTCTTCCCAGGTCTAAAAATCCACTGAGCGGCTTGTCCAGCGAGGAGACCATCTCTTGGTAGGTGAAGTTTAAGTTTGTTACCTGTCTAAGCACAATTCTCACACACATCCACACACACCAAAAAAAAAAACAAAAACCCAAAAAACAAAAAAAACCCAACAGTTAAAAAAAAAAAAAAAAAAAAAAAACCCACACACACATACACAAAAAAACCCAAACAAACAAAAAAACCACCACCAACAAACAACAAGCCCCGCCAGTTTAAAGCTCTTAGTCCAGGGCCGTGGTCTCAAGCTGGCCCAACACTAGGATGTGACTTTTCACTGTTGGATGAGAGGAAGCATCTTCCAGTCACTTTTCTCCTCCTGTCCGCTCAAAAAAGGTCTGGATTACAAGCTGTACCCCCAAGAAAAAGAATTGGGTTCAGAAAACACTTCCAAAAAGCTTCTCCAAAGCAAAATGCTGTGGCCACAGGTCTGGTAGCGTGAAGGGCAGGAATCTACGTATAAAAATGTACTTTAATCAGTCAAAAAGATGTTTTAAGTTCCAATTCTCCAATTGGCTCCCTGTTTTACACTGTTACTCCACAGAAACGGGCCCACTGAGGACTCTTGGAGGAGCAGCTGATTCGTACATGGCTGGCTCTACATGCTCCCACAGCAGGCCTCTTCCTCCCCAATTTTTTCCTTTCCACTTTGAAAAAGCACTATTCTATCTTCATGTCCAAGAGCTGGTTGGTTTGGTTTGTTTCTTTGGAACCATCAATAAAAGAAGCAACTTTTTCCTGTTAGTTTTACTCATGTCTACCTATCGAGCGGCTATTTCTTTTGACAGTTCAGTAGCACATAGGCTGACTTGGCCAAATGGACTTATGAATGCATGCATTCAGACCGCATATTGCTACCAAAATGGAATGTGGGAATATGCTATGCACCTCAGGTTGAGAAATGACCAAGAAATCAAGATCTAAAGGGTGATATATAATATATATATATCAATGCTATTATTCATAAAAACCTTGTTTAGTAATAAAAAAAATTGCTTTGTTTAAATATGAATATTATAGTCTGCTTCTCATGGTTAGGAAATAATAGTCTTTCTGAAAAGCAGGTGCTTTTTCTACTACAACTCCATGTCCTGGGCCTCATCTTCTGAAAAGTCAGACATAGAACTCTCCGATGAGCTGTCACCAGTGCCCTCTTCTTGCTCCTTCAGGGCCTCCTCCGTTGCATATTTTTGGATGTACTCTGCATGGGGTGGGGGAAAGAAAACACCGGTAGGTGAGTGGGCAGACATGTGCTTTAGTGACCCCAATGCTGTCAAGTCCCACAGAGGTTCAGACTCCTCTTCTATAGCAGGGGCGACAAGATGACATTTAGTATGGTCATTGTAGCTAAGGGGGATCCTACAGGGGAGATGGCAGTGGCAACACGGAATACTTGATTTTCAGAAGGATAACTACCTTTCATCACCATCCTGGAATGCTGGAGGGGTGGGAGAAATGATATTTCTCCACACTTGATATGTTTTACTTTGATGTTAATAAAGCGACTCACACCCCAGATACAACAGGACTAGTTAGGATTCCACAGAAATTTATGAGAAAATCCCCATCGTTTTCAGATTTGCAGTTGTATAATTACAGCTAGATCTATTATTATTTAGTCTACACAGATCCTGCCTGTCAGATTTTGGAAGCAGCCAGCAAAAATCATCTCCCAGACTGTTCATCAGAATGAGCTGCTATTTGGAGGCACAGGAGCCTCTGCGTGATTTTACCATGCATTATTCACCTGAAGATTTATGCTGCTAGTGCCTAGTCTCAGTCTACTGGCTGAAAAAGAATTTAAGAACTGCTGAATAAACAATGAACATGTTCCCAAAACTGCACACTGTTTTCAAGTAAATCACACACAATATGAAGAGATAGGCAGATAGTACAAATCACATCAAGAATGCAAGCTGGTGCCAGTGACACGCGCCTGCAATCCCAGCAACTTGGGAGGCTGAGGTTCAAGGCCAGCCCCAGAAACTTGGTGAGGCCCTAATCAACTTAGTGAGACCCTGTTTTAAAATTTAAAAAAAAAAAAAATTGAGCTGCAAATGGCTCAGTGGTAAAGTACCTCAGAGTTCAATCCCCAGTAACCCCTACCCTCTGATAAAAAGATTGCAAGCTGTTCAGGCACAGTGGTACACTCCTGTAATCTCAGCAAGTCGGGACATTGAGGCAGGAGAATTACAAGTTTGAGGCCAACCTCACTGACTTAGCAAGGCCTTGTCTCAGAAAAAAAGTGGGGGTAGTGGGGGTGGGAGTGGTTTGGTATAGCTCCATGGTAGAGCAACCTGAATTCCCACTACCACACCCACCCACCCACACACAAATGTTAAGCAGGACACACACAAAATCACGTGTCCTTGTAGTTTTGTCTTTTCTACTATGTTGTTGCAGGGATGGAGATAGGCAGATGGCTTCATGGACTGCCAACTTCTAGGAAACCACAGGGCTATAGCTAAGAATATTTTTCATATTTTCTTTACAAAGTTTGTAGACTTGAAACTTTAAGCCCTTTAAGTTCATTAACAAAACTTGATACCAAGATCATGAAGTTTAACTAGCCCTAATCTAGGTAAGAATTTACTTTTTGGAGTGAGAGAAATATTAAAGCCTTAGAAATTTTATTTGTGCCTGGCTATTCTGCTTCTTCACAGAAATTGGTCACACTAACATTGTTTTTTGACATTGTAATTTGATCTATCAGCTTTCTTTAGTATAGTCAAGGGACAGAGCTGGCCTATAATCCTGGCACTTGGGAGGCTGCTCAAGCACCAGTAGGAAAGCAGCTTGGGAAGAAATCAGTGGAGGGTCCTGGGAGGGAGGTCACAACCACACTGATCCCAAGCTCTGGTAGCTGCAGCATAGGACAGGCCATTCTAGGAGAAAGACTTGGAAAAGGTAAGTGGCTGGGAGTGAGAGCACAGCGACAAAAGAGAACTGTTTGAGTCTTCTTTCTTGAAAGAAATCTGAAGTACATAAGGCAGAATAGTGAGGTTTTGCTACAGGTCAGTGGTGTGTTTATGGTAATTGTTTTTCTCCATAGATTTGAAACTATCCATGACAATGAAACTATCCATTAACAAAAGAAAACTCCTCCAACTTGATTGTCACATAGTGACACATTTAGAGAAGTAAAGGCAAAGATGTCGATTACCTCAGTAGCAGAAAACCTGGAATGGCACACTTCATGCCACTCAGCAAAGGTTTTTGAGCAGAAAGTGACATCTTTACACAGCTCTAAGGGTGCCCAGTTCTTCAGGCTGTTCAATATTTAAACCTGTTTTCAGGTTTCATTTCAAATGTACACTCTAAAATGGCACTGACAAGTTTCCAGGACAGGAAAGGGTTCGAAGTGATGTAAATGTGCTGCTTTTGTGGTGACTGCCACACAACAGCTATGCCTGTCAGGCAGCCTGGGAGAGGGTCAGGCTGAGACACACACATTTGGAAAGCATTGACCTGGAGGAGTACCTGATACTGAGAGAAGTGGATAGCTCCCCAATGGGGTACAGAGGGGTCTAAAGACCAATACATATGAGAATAGTCACATTTGGCAAGTGAAATGAGAAATTTTCAGAAAGGTAAAGAGTGAAAGATCAAAGCTGCAGAGAGGCTGAAGAAAATGGAACTTGAGATGGGTCCACAGGATCAGAAGAATTGAGGTCACAGATTCAGGAGAAGAGGGGAAACAACTACAGGAGTTTAAGGCAAGGAAGCAGGAAGTTTGAAGATGAAATAGATAGCAAGATTCCTAGAGGACCCCACATGAGCAGATAAAGGCTTCTGAAACAGGGCAGCTCTGACAGCTGGGATAGAAGAGGAAGGGGATAGCTGGGAGAACAAAACACAGGCTGGTGAGAGGAGTGAGTTTCAGAAATAAAGTGGGACACTTCTTATTCCTGTGAGGACAAAGAAAAGGTGGGAGGGCTAGATAATAAAGGCACAGCAGGAGGTAGGGATGCACTCAGGTCTGATGGCCTTGAGTCCTCAGGTCACCAGGAAGATAAAATGATCACCAATTAACAATGGATTCCTTTTGTAACTGGGACCAGAGAAGATATGCACAAAAATAAGGCTAATGTTAAACTGCTGAGGCATAATGAATATGAGAGCTATAGAAATATATTCTGCACTGAGATATCTGTGGTTTGCAGATGCTGTTAAGCGATTCCTATGTCAAATTTTAGTATGTTCTCATAATAGAACTTTATCTGGTTGAAATGACTGCCTCTTTTTTGGAATACCTGTTCACTTGGATATGCAGATACTGTGCTACATAAATTAAATATTAATTTGAGATCTAAGTAAATTATACTAGATTTATTTCTGCTTTATCTAAAGAAAAGCTCCAAACAATACCCTACAGAGACTACAGAAAATGAGGAAACAAACAGAAGGAAAATAACTGTTCAATAAATACGCACAATGCTCCTGTTTGTTTTATGCCTGACACAGTTAAGACTTAAGGACTACAAATAAGAACTATATCTTCAAGCTCTAATAAAAACTACTGCAGTCTCTTACAAATATATCTCAAAGGCCCACACATTTTGAGAAAGCTGACACATGGATCCTCTGCAGATGAGCAAGTTGTATTAAAACTGGGAGGATACCAGTGCCTGCCATTTGTTAAGAGCAGGTACACTTTCACCAATTGACTTTTTCTTCTTTTTAATTGAGTTTTATGTATCTAGACTTTTCAAATGTGAAAGTTCTCAAAAACACAGAGGTGAAAAGGAAAAGTCAATGATCATGAGTAAGACCACTGGAACTATAGCTTTCTTTCACATATTTTCCTTTCAATAAAATTTCAGCCCCATTAGTATACAAGCTGTCTTAATTATGGGAGAGAAAAGGATTCTAAATCCTAAGGGCAAGCCAATTGGCACTCTACATGATAAACTGGAGGTTGGCAAGTACTACAACTGTCTCTTTTTTTAGGTCAGAGAAAAATTGAGGAACTAAGCAACTTAAGACTTTTAAGTGACTTAAATTCTTTTGATTCCACTTTAAACTATGTACCTTCTTACCTTTAATTTTCTGCTTGTATTCTTCTGGTCGGTGGAGGTACATGGCTGCAGCATCACCATTGAGAGGATCTATGGGGTTAGGATAGGCCAACAACTGGGGCAGGAAGGATTCAAATATATTGGTAAGATCTGAAACAGACAAACAAACAAGCACTTCATGCATGGGAACAGGAACATGCAAGTTCACCTAAACCAGAATTCAGCAGTAAAACCTGCTTAACTTCTTAGATTAAAAAAAAAAAAAAAGTTGTTTTTTTGTGTTTTTTTTTTTTTACTTCATCTGCTATTATTTTTGTTTATTTTTATGTGGTGCTGAGGATTGAACCTGTGCCTCACATGTACCACTGAGCCACAACCCCAGCCCCTTAGTTTTTTAAAATTACACGAGGATGACTTTCCATAAAAGTGTGCACCACTATATGTGACCTATATTACATATGCATTTCAATGACAACTGAACTTTTAAATTTGAATTAATTTTTTTTGCAGTGGGTGGTAGGAATCAAGCCCAAGGTTTCATGCATGGCAGGCAAGTGCTCTGCCACTGAGCCCTTTCTCCCCAGCCCTTATATTTTTAGATTTTGAGGCAGGGTCTCATTAAGTTGCCCAGGCCGACTTTGTCCTTGAGATCCTCTTGCTTCAGCCTTCTGAATCATTGGGATATGCCACCATGCCCAATTTAATTTTAACTTGAAGAACCAGATTCAGATATACCTGATATTTGCTTTGAAAGGCAATTCTCCTTAAAATATAAATAATATATGATAATAATATATTTAATTTTGTGGTACTGGGATGGAACTCAGGGCCTCAGCAAGCACTATTCACTGAGCCATATCCCCAGCCCCAATTTTCCAATTCCAAGTTACTCTATTTTCCAAAATGAAAACTTAGAAATACTGCACATATTACTAAAACTTGTGCCAATACTCTAAGGTACCCTATATTCTTACAAAATGAATAGTTTCTTAAAATAGCCATCTTTACAACTTTTAAAGTCCTCTAAAAAGTATTCAAGTACCAGATCTTATAAGAACTGAACAAAATTGTATAGGACTTGATATTTTAATTCTCACTTTTTTTTGTTGTTGTTGTTGTTACTAAGGATTGAACCCAGGGGCATTTTATCTCAGAGCTACATTTCCAGCTCTTTTTTTAGAGAAGGTTCTCACTAAGTTGTTTAGGGCCTCACTAAATTGCTGGGACTGGCCTCAAACTTGTGATCCTCCTGCCTCAGCATCTCAAGCCCCTGGGATTACAGGTATGCGCAATTGTGCCCATCTCTAATGATTTTTATTTTTACAATGAACCTTCTATGCAGTGTTACATGTGAATGCGCTGCCAAGTCATATCACTTGAGATTTGTGGTTTTTTAACCTCAGGTTTTGCTCCCCAGGGGAATCTGGCAATGATGGGAGACATTTTTGGTATTATAACTAGAGGCTGCAACTGGCATCTAGTGGGTAGAGTCCAGGGATGCACAGGATAGCCCCCCCACAACAAACAATTTTCTGGACCAGAACTACAGTGTTGAGGCTGAAGAAACTGGCTATTAAGAGGTGTGCAAAGCTTTTTGCAAAACATCAGTAAATACCTTAGGCTTTGTGGGCCCACTTAGTCTGTATTCAACAAACAGCTCTGCTACTGTAGCACAAAAGCAGCCAAAGATAACAGCTAAACAAATGGGTGTGGTTGTATGCCAGTAAAACTTTATATACAAAAATGGGTAGATTGTTTGCCAGACTCTGCTCTAGAAAACTCTCAACTTAAGAGGTGGCTCTTCCTTACCACTGTAAGGTTAAGAAACTGAGCAGTTAGAATACTCTGGAGCTGCATTATTCAACAGGACTTTCTGCAGTGATGAAAATTTTCTCTACCTGCACTGTCCAAAACAGTAACCACCAGTCACATGGCTAGAATGACTATGGGAATAAATTTTTCATTTTATTTAAATCTAATTTGAATTTAAATGACCACTAATGGCTAGAAGATGCTGGATTGGGAGGCACCAGTCTGAGAATGATGTACATAGCTCCTTAACAGCTAGATACTGAAACCAAACAACTTTTTTTTTTTTTTTTTTTTTTTTGATACCAGGATTGAACCCAAAGGCACATAACAACTGAGCCACATCCCCAGCCCTTTTAAAAAAATATTTTGAGAAAGGTCTTGCTAAATTGCTTAGGGTCTCACTAAGGGCTGGCTTTGACCTTTAAATCCTCCAGTCTCAGCCTCTGAGATTATAGGCCTGTACCACTGTGCTCAGCCTTTGTTTTCCCTCTCTTAATCCTTGGGTTGGTGGGTGAGTTTTTAAGGTAATGACAGAAAATGCCAAAGAGCAAGCAAACTAAAAAGATTCATTCAAACTCTCCATTTTACACATAAAGAAACCCAGGTACACAGAGGTTAAGTAATTTGCCAAAAAGGTTGGATTTCAAACCTGGACATATCCACTATGCTACCTCTGTTAATGGATTAAAAAAAAAGGAGAGGGGGAATGTTTCAATTTTCATGATAGCACAAGCTCCCCATATCTCTGCAGCAAAACTGTACAACTTCTTGGGCAGGGGAGCCAAAGCCCACGGCTTAGAGACGAATCCACCCCTTTCTACAAGTGCTAGTCCAGCAGGACAAGCTCTAAGAAAACCATGTTTGGGCGTTTCTATGGTCCTTTCTAAGAAGCAATATGCTTGTTTTTAAGAGGAAGTGACCCACACTAGTGACAGAGCTAGAGGCTTCTGTCACTCAGAAGGATTAGCTGCTGACTACACCTACCAAACAACAGAAATCCTTACAAAAGTATAGGTTCTGTTCTCTGTAAGTAATACCGAGAAGTGCTTCAGGGCTATAGAAATGCTGCAAACAATATACTATATAACCAGAGGTTTCTTGTATCACAGAAAGAGATTTTATACCCTTTCCTACTACCTTTAAGTTTTCACAAGCTACCAATAAGTGGCTTTGCCTACGTGTTTGTTCCAAACAAGTAAAAGAGCCCTTAATTATTGGTTCTTGCTTCCTGTGTTAACACACTTTTGATCCATTTTTACAGCTGCACTGAGTCACATCTACAACGAAGAACAGAAAAGGAAAGTCCATACCTTGGCTCTGGGTGAAGATGATAGCTTCTGCAGGCCATCTTAAGATGTTCTGGTCCTGACCACTTTAAAGCAGTGTGGCATTCCTCAAAGTGGCTAATAAGGGTGCTAAGAAGCCACAGTTTTCCCAAAAAGGAACATCTCTTAGATGTGCAGATAATCTGCATTCAAGATAAAGATGCTGCAATGGCACAGTGGCACACACCTAAAATGCCAGCAAATTGGGAGACTGATGGCAAATTCTAGGCCAGCCTCGGCAAGACCCTGTCTCTTTCTCTTGTGTGGAGTCCTAGAGATCGAACCCAGGGATCTGTACATGCTAGGCAATTGCTCTACTCCTGTAGCTACATCCCCAGCTGATGACACCCTGTCCCAAAATAAAAAATAAAAAAAGAGCTTGAGATAAAGCTCAGTATACCCAATCTAGTGATTATAGTCAGCTGGCTCCATTTCTGGCTGCCCTATTTTGTACAAACTGTCCCAAGATCCCCGAGAAGCACAGTTTATGATGAGCCCTAGACTAAATCAGCAGGTATTGAAGTGTGGTTCTATAGCATTCATGTAATATTCTTACCCCAGTTAAGGAATAAAAACTATATATTCATATTATTTTTTTAAACACTCAAATCATGATTTCTCATCAAAAGCAGCATCATTTACCTCACTCAATCTACAGCAGTGGTCCCTAGGTGAGTCTAGATCTTAGCTATGAGTTTATCAAAATCACCCACAAAGCTCTTCATACCTACCCCAGGGCTTCCAACTAGGACTGGCTGGCCTTGCATGCACATGATACAAATATCTGAGCACAAATGAGCAGCCAGGGTCACTAGTCTATGCAGACCCTATCCCTAAAGACCAAACTGGAAAGGTGTGGCTATTTGTTTGCAGGTTCTTTGGCTTAAGAAAACACAGGTTTGTCAGCTGAGCTGAAGAGGCTATGGCTGAGCAGTCTTTCCTGACCTCTTCTTCTCTCTTTCTGCATACTGCAATCATCACCACCTTCTTCAGGTGGAAGTATGCCAAACCACAGGCAGGAAAAGGTGGATCCATTAAAGCAGCATTAAAAGGCTGATTTAGAGAATGGTAGGACACACATTGCTTAACACACTGTGGAGAGCAAGCAGATTCCATTAGGATGGAGTTTCCAGCAAAATGCAGGTTGGTTTCTCAGTGGTGAACAATGAATGAAAACCTAAAGTCTAATCTTGGGCCTTTCCTGACTTATTCTTTGACCTCGGGCAGGTCTCTTCCTCTCTGCATCTCAACTTCTGCAAAAAGAGAAGTGTAACACTGCTGTTCCTTACCAGGAAGTATTACACATTGCTAAAAATGACTATAACATCTGCCACAAACTACACTAAGGAGCTACACTAAAATATTAATACAAATGTACCATCTCTTAAGAGTAGAAATTTCAGCTACTGTAACCCTTAAGGATTAAATGTTAATTAAAATGAGTCACATAGAAAAACAAAATCATACTAATTCTTAATGTAAAGCCACCCTACCCCAGGTGATTCACAATAAGATGGCCTATCGTCTAAAGTGGAAAACACAGGAGGAACAAATAACACATCTATGTCTTATTCTTGGCTATTTATGATCCAGTGACCTTAAGTTATTTCTTCGTCCTCTATTTCCTTTGAACATCAAAATGGAAAATTTGGTAAAGTATGCTACTTTCTTGAGGTTATATTCCTATGGATGTTAAAGCAGGACACGGTCTGCCCACCAGGAAAGCAGGCCCCACTTAGCAAGCAGGCGGTCATCTTGGGGACTTTTATTTGCAGGATCTTCACTTGTTATATATAATAATTTTATATATATATATATATATATATATTTTTTTTTTTTTTAAGGTACCAGGGATTGAACCTAGGGATACTTAACCACTGAGCCACGTCCACAGTCCTTTTTGTTTTATTTTGAGACAGGGTCTCATTAAGTTGTTTAGGGCCTCACCAAGTTGAGACTGACTTTGAACTTATGATCCTCCTGCCTCAGCCTCCTGAGCTGCTAGGATTATAGGCATGTGCCACCGTGCCTATTTTTTCAGATTTAACACTTAAAAAAAAAAAAAAAAAAGCTGTGACTCAGATAATACCACTATCATATAATATAGTCACAACCAGGTGTCAAGAAAAATCAAAGCCATTCCTACTTTCTCAAAAGCCACCTAACTCACTCCTCTTTCTACTTCTACTCCCTGTTCTGGATGCCCATGTGCTGCTCCTTTTTACAAACAAAAAAGCAACTTATTTGAAAAGATAGCAGTTCCTGTACAGCAGTGTGAATTCTGAGGTATTTTTAAAAATTAGTTTTGTACTCTCTCACTCTGGGAAGTCTATTCTTAAATTTTTATTTTACTTATTTCTGGGGAGAGGAATAATCAAGTCCTATACTTCTGAAACCCATTCCCTCCTCTTAATAAAAAGTGTAGGTTTACTGCAACACCCTCGCCCCTGGGTGCCAAATCTTCAGAGGAAATGTAGTCAGGCTTTCTTCTTATACAACACTCAGTTTCCTGACTTGCCACAAGCTCTAACAAAACATCTCTAGTTCCTCTTCTTCCCAGCCTGTCTAGTCAAGCCCCATCCATATTCCAGCCCTGGATCAAGGCAGCCATCTTCTAGATAGCCTTCAGGGCTCCATACTCTTCCTTTTGTAATCAGGAAAAAAAAAACTTTCCTTAAATCAGTCAGGTAGGGGCTGGGGTTGTGGCTCAGCGTTAGAGTGCTTGCCTAGCAAGTGCAAGGTGCTGGGTTCAACCCTACCCCACATAAAAATAAATAAAGGTATTTTGTCCAACTAAAAAATACTAAAACAAAAAACAACCAATCAGGTAATTTCTCACTAAGGGCAAGTTGCTTTGGTCCAAAACTCTTCTTACTTCAGAAGCATGCTATCAAACAAACATAGAATTCTCTGTCCCTCTTCCCTCTGGTGGAAGACCTTCTTGCTGCCCAAGAGGAAAACCAAGGGAAGTCTGTTCTGTAATTTAGTGAAGAGAAGGGTTGAAAGGAGGGGAAGAAAATAAAAAATCCTGTTCACAGTTAGAAAGGGAAAAGATGCACAAAAATCACAACAGGTCAATTCTTATGGTCTAGAACTGATGATTCCCTCTGTGATTTACACAGAACTTTTCCCCCTGGGTCTAGCCAGTAGAGATGAACTAATGGCTAAATAAGCTGTGGTCACCTGGGCGTTTCAATCATGTTATTCATATCCTCAATACTAGGGAAAATCAGCTGCCAAATCCCCTAGGCTGACTTTTGCTCATCTTATAAGAAACTGTTGAATTCTTCATCATCAATCGCCGAGCAAGTCATAAACTGATAAATGGTAAGAACAAAGCCAACCATAAAAATGTCATTTCTTTCTTTAGACAAGTTTTTATTAGCAAGGGGTGGGGAGGCGGGTATCTACTGTTTGTATAAAAACCAGGTAGCTAAATTTTCAGTGGTAAGATTGAGGGCTGGGGATGTAGCTCAGGGGTCTAGTGCTGGCTTAGCCTACCTTTTCTTCCCCCTAACAAAGGAAAGGGAAAGTTTGGAATTAGGATAATAAGATTTCCAGAATATGTAATAATTTTGGGTTAATTAACACATCTTCATCTTTTGCTCTTTTTCCAGTTCCTAAGAAGTTGCAATAATTATATATTTGAGTTTTTACTTTCTTACTTTCATCCATAAACATTGAAAAAAACTAAAATTCTTATAATCCCAGTGACTAAGGAAGCTAAGGCAAGAAAATCGAGTTGGAGGCCAGCCTCTAACTTAGTGAGACCCTGCATCAAAAAATAGAAAGGAGCCAGGCGCAGTGGCACATGCATATAATCCCAGTGGCTCAGGAGGCTGAGGCAAGAGGATTGCAAGTTCAAAGTTAGCCTCAGCAACTTAGCGAGGCCCTAAGCAACTCAGCAAGACCCTATTTCTACGTAAAATATTAAAAGGGATGTGGATGTGCCTTAGTAGTTAAGTGCCCCTGAGTTAAATCTCTAGTACTAAAAAAAAAAAAAAAAAGAAAGAAAGAAAGAAAGAAAGGGCTGGTGGGTATGTACCTGAGGTTCCTGGGTTCAATAACCCCCCCCCCCCCCCCAAAAAAAAAAGTACAAAACCTATGTACTTCATCAACCAGAGACTCCTGCATTGTCCACATCTAAGCATTTGTTACATATAGGGGAAAAAATATCTTGGTAAGCAGATGGCCAACACCCCTTGACGTTTTGAAACTTCAAAAAGCTAATCAGGAATACCCTCAGGTAGGCTGACTTCAAAAGAGAAAATTTTAAGATTTAGAGTAAGATTCTCTAAAATGATTATTTTGAACCCAAATTCAATGATCAAGTGCCCACTTCTCTACTGTTCCAAGGGCACACAAGATGCAAGCTGGAACAGCCTACCCATAAAAATTTCCTGTGGTGCCACAGAACAGGCCCTATTGGCCACAATTCATCACATCAGATTCAGTTTGCTAAATGCTAACAAGCAACAAATACAATGGTACATACCACCACCAATTTGCTAAAAGGCAAATTAAAGAATGTACATAATATGGGGTTGGGGGCTGTAGCTCAGTGGTAGAGCACTTGCCTGGTGAGGTACTGAGTTTAATTCTCAGCGTCACAAATAAATAAATAAATGTCCACCAACAACTTAAAAAAAATTAAAAAATATACATAACTACTGAACTGAGAGGGTCTTACGTGTGGATAAAATATACAAAAGGTATGAACCCGTAATCCATGCTAGTTCATGGATCTTTCTTTTTAAAGGTCTCAATGCAGGCAAAAACCAAAATAAATCGTAACACCTCCCTCCTCACAACTCTTCTGCTATTAGCAGCGATTAAGAATTAGTTCCGGTCTGGGGCTAGGGCTCAATGATACAGCACTTGCCTAGCATGTATGAGGCACTGGGTTCGATCCTCAGCATCACATGTAAAACAAATAAAGGCATTGTGAAAAAAATTCTTCAAAAAAAAGAATTCATTAAAAACTTTTCAAAATGAATTTTTTGCCATATATGCAATATATTTAACGTCACTTTGTGGTAGCATTTTGGCTTTTAAGTATTCTAAGATTAGAAACAGGTAGTTCTGTTATGTGTGGGAAAGGGCCACGTCAAAGATGCAGTATACTAAAACCTAAACAAGAGCAGCTATGTCCTCTGAAGTACCAGGTCACCAACATGAGGTGTGTAGTTATGTAACATGGGTGATTTTAAAGAATTCCAAACCCAGTTACAAAATCATTTCCCATTCACTGCCTAACAGTAACATCCCCACCCAATGTATTTAAATTGCATAGTCTACAGAAGAAAACGAACATTCTTACGTAGATTAGAATGAAGAAAACAGATCTTGTTCATCGAAACCACTGTTCATTGCCTTGTCAATCTCAAAAGATTTCTCACCTTACTGAGGTATTTCTTAGAGGTCATTCTAGTTCAAACCTTATGTGACCTTGCTTACCTTAAGAGACTGCAAGCTAAAATACATTAATAGGATTTGTTATTAACCTTTCTGAAATAAGAGCAGTTAATGTGTAATTAGCTAGCTAGGTATTCTTGCAGTTACACTAAAACTCCTTATTAAAGCTTTAATTGCTAGGCAATAATATAGTTGTTAATGCCAAAAAAGAGTAACAAGAGATAATGTCATGCAATCATAAACCAAATGTTCATGCACGGGGGAGACTTTACCCACAAATTGTAATCACAAGCAAAGTAAGAAAAAATAAATCAAGGTTACTTGTCTATATAATCAAGAATGAAACTTGAGCTCCGAGAACTACAGCACCGAAGAAAGCAGAACACAGCTGTGGCTATCTTTCAGAACCATCATGTTCCATGATCCACAAAGCCTGGACTACTCCATGATTATAATGCTGATCACTACCAAATGTGGTATGTTTTCCTTCCTTTTTGTTTTTGTTTTTTTGAATGGTACTAGGGACTTAGGGGCACTCCACTGCTGAGCTATAGCCCTGGTCCTTTTTATTTTAGACACAGTATCACTAAGTTGCCCAGGCTCGCCCTGAACTTGATATCCTCCTGCTTCAGCCTCCCAAGTCACTGGGATTAAAGGTGTGCACCATCACACCAGGCTGAATTTGGTATTTCTACTGAATTTCCACTAAGTGTTCAACACACAAACTCCATTTTCCTGGAATAACTAACTGAATTCCTGAACCACATATTTATACCACCTCTGAAGATTTCCAAGCAAATAAAGGAGGATGGTCAAGGAGCTAACTTGTACTGCTGAAGTCAACAAATCCAAAACTTAGCATATTCATATTTCTTCTTTATTTACGATAGGTGACATTACTCCTAAGTACTGAAAATAAACAGCTCTACCTGGCCTCTATCTACAACACTCAGAATTGACATCCAGCCACTTCAAAGGCAGGATGATGTCTGTGATTCCAACATGCATGGATCAAAAATACTGAATACTGGAGTTCTGGAATCTGTTCAAAAGAGTAGCTCTTGGCCAATCAATCATCCATGAGCACAAAGATTTCTTTATCAGTGTGATGACACTATAGTGTCTGGAAACAACATATACTAAATGCAATATAAACCAGTAATTAAAAAAAATAATTACCTTGAGCCAAAATTTGAATTATTGGAAGATATACAGGCTACTTGGCTGAAAAGGTGAGTAGGATGACTACTAAATCTGTTTTAAGTTTTTCCTAACCACCTGGTAAAAATTACTTTGCTTCTCTTGCCTAATCTCCAAGTTCCTGACACATTCCTTCTGTGGTAGTCAACTTCATTTGTCTATTACTAATGTCCTAGATTACTAATGGAAGTAATATCCTACATGTTAATTTTTCTCCTCAGCAAAGACACAGGGAGTGTAGTGTTTACTGGCTAGCAAGCCTAAACTTAAGAATTTTATAAGAAAATAGTCTTTCCACTTTATTTATAGAATCCACAATATAAGTAATTTACCAGTCAAATGGGGATGATCACAATAAAGGCTGGAGAGAGAAACGTTAAGTGCAAGTGTCAGCGTGCATAAGATCACACTGCACTGCAGTGACGGTGCTGTAGCCCCAGGAACACAGCTAAGGATAAAACATGTTTTGGAGAAAACCAGAAAATGACAAAAAAGGGGGGGTGGTTTAAAAAGCAACCCATGGCTTAACACTCTTTCCATCAGTTCTTAAAAATTACATTTGTTTTTGAAACTGAAATCAAGATTCCCTTGGCTGCATTTTAAGTTTTCTCTTGCTTTTATCACAGCTGTCTGCAAGAACAGAAAGGATGGTAAGAAAAGATGCTATCATGCAAGAAGCCAAAATAAATGAATTTTGTCACCTGCTACTTTCCTTTTAAAGTCACAAGAGTAGCAATAGATAACTTCAAACTGATGACAAGCACCTTTATAGAATTAACTGTATTACCCACTATAATCAGTTCTCTTGCAAAGTTAAATAAAATTAAAAATTACTGGGTAATTAAACCATGATTATGCCAATTTTGAACTTCTGAATGAACTAGCTGCACATTCACTTGGCAAAGAGAAAACAGGATGCAAACAGGCAATGTGTCAGATGGGCTTCTGGAAGTCAATTTTCTTTGGGGAGACAGAGAGGATTAAATTTACCATAAAGATGAACACTTTTTAAAATCAGGCTACGGTAAGTATAAATCTAAAATTTATACTACACATATGTATACCCATTGCACAGTACATGCCTGGAGCAAAGTGAACTGCAGGAAATTTCACAATCAACTCCCAGCTACTCACCATATTATATAGTAGGGGTAGGTGTTGAAACAAGTTTCAGGTGCCATACTAAGCCTTTTGCTTTTCAGTTGAAAAATTATGCTAACATGCCAACTTTCTCCTGTTATTATTAGTTTATTTTTTGGTCGTTTGAACTACGATTCTCTCAAAAATCAATGTAGGAAATGAGTGATTCAGAACTCGCCAATTGTGTTCTAACCCCAATGCCAGAGGGTTTAGCAGTTTGTAATAAAAACTCAATTCTTTTTTTTTTTTTTGAGAGAGAATTTTTTTTAATATTTATTTTTTAGTTTTCGGCGGACACAACATCTTTCTGTGTATGTGGTGCTGAGGATCGAACCCGGGCCGCAAACATGCCAGGTGAGTGTGCTACTGCTTGAGCCACATCCCCAGCCCCCCCCCTTTTTAATAAAAACTCAATTCTAATCAAGATCAGGAAAGTCTTTAAACAAACAAACAAACAAAAAACACCTTCAAGGTCATTTGAACCAACTCTTTTCACC
Source organism: Spermophilus citellus (assembly GCF_964194105.1). Lineage (NCBI taxonomy): Eukaryota > Metazoa > Chordata > Mammalia > Rodentia > Sciuridae > Spermophilus > Spermophilus citellus. Next base: position 208,234,326 of record NC_138184.1, read on the forward strand.
AGTACTGTGTGTTATTGAGATTGAGCCCAGGGCCCACCTCTAAACTACATTGTCCCCCATTTTTACGTTTTATTTTGAGTCACTAAGTTGCCCAAGTTAGCCTCAAATTTACAATCCTCCTACCTCAGCTGAGATTTCAGGCCTGCACCATGATACTTAGCTTATACCAGTACTTCTATATATATTATACTAGCCTGCTTCTAAAATGTCTCATAGAAGAAATGCTGAATTTTCTTGAGAAACTGTTGGTATTGAGCAAAATATCAGAACAGTTTTCCCATGCTGAGTATATTTTTGATCAAACTCCGAAAGGTCTTGCTAAGTTGATGAGGCTGGCCTCAAACTTGCAATCCTCGTGCCTCCCGAGTTGCTAGGATTACAGGTATAGCCACCATACCTGACCTGTGGTTTAACTCCTGTTGCTTATTAAATGCTTTGCAAGCAAATATAAGTATTTATCATTTTATAAATGTGATAAAGCCTCAGTCATGTTGGCTTCTGCTTTAAAATATGTTCTGACACTCACACAGCTGATAGAAATGTGAAGATGATACAGCAACTTTGGAAAAACAGACTGTCATTTCCTTAAAATGGGAAAATACAGAGTAACCATATCATTTATCAAACTCACTCCTAGGTACATACCCAAGAGAAATAAAAACCTATGTCCATGTTGAGATTTGTGCACAAATATTAACCAAGGGATTATTCATAATAGCCCAAAGTGGAAATAATCTAAATGCCCATCATCTGATAAGCACATAAACAAAATGTGGTAACAACAGAATATTATTCGGCCATAAAAAGGAAATTATGATACATGCTATGTCAGGGATGGGCCTTGAAAACATTATGCCAAATGAAAAGAATAAGTCACAAAAGAAAACATATTATATAATTCCATTGATAAGTAATGTCCAGGACAGATAAATCTATAGAAATAAAAAGTAGATTAGTGGTTGCCTAGAGATGGGGGGGATGTTGGGGGTGGGAATAACGAAAGACATGACTTTCCCCTCATTCCCTATGAAATACCAGGGGCACTTTATCACTGAGCTTCATCCTCAGCCCTTTTGATTTTGAGACAGTCTCACTAAATTGCCAAGGCCGGTCTCAAACATGTAATCTGCCTGCCTTAGTCTCCCAAGAACTGGGATTACAGGTGTGTGTCACCATTCCCCACGAGTTTCTTTTAAAGAAAATGTTCTGAATTGTCTGGTGATGGTTGTTCATAACTGAATATACTAACTATTGAATTACACATTTTCAGTGGGTGAGTTGTGTTTGTTAATTACAATAAAACAGTTACTAAAAAAATTGTTCTGAGACATGAGGTGTTTGAGAATCAGCAAACCTCTTCTAGAAAAAAGGTTTTGATTAAACTAAAACCACTGTAATTGAAACCAGCTTGCAGTATCTTGATGTGTATACATTTCTAAAATGTGAATGTAGTTTGAGGAAAATACATCATTACATCAGATATTCCAGGCAGCCTGCCATGAGACTTTTTTTTTTAAACAACCCCCCACAAAAAAAGTCTTAAAAGGAATCCGTTTAATCAACTTCAGAGTATATGTTCTCTCTTGTTGCTTCATCTCCTTAAGCCATCATCTCCCTAAAACTCGCATGTTAAAACAGTACTTGGGCATGGTTAATTCATTCATTTAACAAATAGTTGAACCTGTCCTGTACACCAGGCATGGTTTTAGGTATGTGAATGTGTGTGTGCAGACAAGCAGCAAGACAAAGTCCTGGGCTGGGGATGTGGCTCAAGTGGTAGCACACCTGCCTGGCATGTGTGCAGCCCGGGTTCGAACCTCAGCACCACATACAAAACAAAGATGTTGTGTCTGCCAAAAACTAAAAAATAAATATTAAAATTCTCTCTCTCAAAAAAAAAAAAAAAAAAAAAAAGAAAGAAAGTCCTTACTCTTGTGGAGTATTTAACTCAATAGGACAGGAGAAACAATAAATGAGTTTTAAAAACTTATTTAAAGCAAGGTACCATATCATGGAGTGGTTAGGAAAGGAGGCTTCTCTGAGGAAGTAATGCTTGAGGTGAGAAAAGACGGTACAAACCACACAAAGATCAGGGAAGAGAACTGCAAATAGAGGAAATAATTCCTGAATAGAGAATGGGGGGAGGGGTGTTAACTGTGCGCTGGTGACCAGCCCTCCTCTGTGATTCTCATTCACTAACAAGCACAAAGATATCTGGGAGGACCGAGATGCCTTACCCACCTTAGACCATTAAAATGTCTCCCGACTCTTCAACTAAAGGAAGCTGTCTTGCGTCCTTTAGCAACTGTTCACTCACTCACTCTTGCAAACCATAATGGACTGTGTGAAGAGTCCCAGGACTTTTAAGACAAGACATGCACCTGACAACTTTTAAGGTAGGAAACAAGCTAGCAGCACAATAAATGAAGGTAAAATCAACAAATACAGAGTACAAAGTAAAAGTAGGCCAGAAAAAACCGTAAAATGTGAGGGTATCCAGGATGACTGCCAATAGGAGAATCAGAGGAGTTTCATGGAGTGGAACCACCAGAACAAGGAATGTCTAGCCTGAGAATTTGGACATATGGGTAGAACAAACAGATTTGCTTTTATCTCTAACTTCAAATATACTTAAAAAATATTTTCAGCTCCCCAACCTGGTCACAATCTCAAGGAAAAAAGGCTTGATACTTCTCCTATCTCTGTGATTTTCAGTTTAGTATTTTGCAGAGATGGGCCATTCATTTGTTCATTCACTGCAAGAGATAAGTTATCAATTTCGGCCCTGAAGAAAGGCTAAATTACTTTTTGCTTCATAAAGAGCTTGTGGCCTTTGAAAGAAATGATTCCTGAAAACCACTTACTACACCATTCATTTCATTTCAGAGGGACATTCCTAAGAGGTTTCCCAAAACTAAACCATGTTACATATAAACAGGGATATGCAATGTGCTTCTGAATATAATACACATATTTAAAAATTTCCACATGTACTTGTGCCTATATACATATGCCTTAAGTTCAGTATCTCAAAAATATTTTAAACTTGCACTGCTAAACTGAAGCTTTTTTTTTTTTTTCCCCACTCAACACACTTTATCATCCAGTCCTTCAAAATCCCTTCCCGTCCCAACAAAGCATCTTAAACCAGAGAAGAAAAACCAACAACATTTTCTTAGGCAGCGTCTCAACACCTCCAAAAGGTATTCCATGGCCAAACTCACCATAAAGAGCTGTCCAAGTTTGATTAATTACATCTAGACACACAGTTCCTGACCTGAAACAGATGGAAAGAATGGTATTTTTTAAAAAAATTAGAAAGTTAGTTGCATGCATCTGGCAACTAATTTTATTTATCATGAAAACACTTTTAATAGCTCCTTAAATTTAAAAAATGGGGAAAGTATAATGAGGAGCAAAATATTTACAAGGTCATAGGTGTCTCCTTACAGACTGAAAAGGAAAAATAATTATAAGAAACCAATAAACACCTGAGCCAGGTGGTCAGAATTAACATTGGAAACAAGGGGCAGATAGAGCTGTGATACCCTGATAAACACAAATTTTCCCTGTGTGGTTAAGCGTGTGCATACCCTGAAACTAATACAGAAACGGACAAATACAAATTGAGGGAGAACTTATAAAATAAATTATCTATATTCTAAATGAAAGTAATTTTAAAGAAATATGACAAATAAATGTAATATGTGGTTCTGGACTAAATCTTTTACTAAAAGGGGAAAAAATGCTAAAAAGTACATTACTACAATATAGCAATAAACTAGAGTATTACATTAAGTTCCTGAATCTGGAAACTACTTTGATTACTACATTTTGTTGTTAGGATGACTGATATGCTGAAATATTAAAGCACAAAGGGACACAATATATGTACCAAACCTACTCACACAAAGTTCAGAGAAATCTCACAGGTAAGCTTTATGAGGGCAAAATGGGATACTGTGAAAAGTAAAAACTGCAGTCCAAATGGTCATGCTTTCTAAATAGCACTGGAGAGGGACACAAAGGCTGCACTGGGACCACTTTAACATATCATTAACACCACAAGTAAAGAAAATGAAAATGAAGATTCACAACTGAAACGAAACTAGTCATTCATGGTTGCTTTTCTCTCAAGAACTAAGAAATACATTTATGGGCTAAAAATGGCAAATCTATATGCCAAAAACAGATCTCTGAGCTGTGTCTATATGATGAGAACTAAGATGTGAAATATTGCAAATGTTAGCTGGATATCAAGGAAAGTGAAGGATGCAGGCATGACAATGGAAAAAATTAACAATGTACAGCGAACCAGAACTCAGTGGTTTAGAAGAGCATATCCCTAGGACTGTACAGTTTAAATGACACTCATAGTCCACCTCCCCCATAAAATCCTAGATGATAAATACAGATTATTTCATGACCAGGAGAGAAAAAGGAACTCTAATCAAAAGCAGTTGCTACTAAAATGTAAACATTTTTAAATAGTTACTTACGCTTCATCAATGTTGGGATGGAAAATTTTATTCATGAATCCTGTAAAAAGAGATGTTAATTAGCAGCAAAAAGTATCCAGAGAACAATGAATTTTAAAGTATGTCAGAAACAACTTCAATATGATAAGGAAAAAGGTGATAATACTCATAAACCAATACTTTCAACCTTAGATCATTGGCTATTGATAAGACTATATTCTGTTGGCTCCAATTAACTAAAATATATGAGAGTTCTAGTAACAAACAAACAACTTTTGGGGAGTAATGAAGCTTTATACAAAATAACCTTAAAAGCAAGTGCTTTCTAAGCTATGAAGGTACTTGCCCAAAGATTTTTTTAATACTAAAATGATTTACAACTAGTGTTATGATAAACATTAAGAAACTTCACTGACAACCCCCCACCACACACACACAGTTTTATTGTTCAAGCTCTAAACTTTAGGTTCTGCACTTCTTCTGAGGCTCATTTACCGTCATCATTAGGCTACACCTTGTACTGAACATGAATGAAGCTGTTGAAATGCTGTAGGAACACCACTTGCAAACCACAAAGGATTTCACAAGAAGTGACCAAAATATTTCCTTTAATTTTGTCTACTCATTCAAGGAAACCCAATCTTGATTAAAATTGAGGCAACTAAGAAATTAGGCAAGGAGTTTTAAAAAATTCTTCAAGATGGCTGTATCTGTCAGGGATTTTTTTCCCCCTAAAAAACAAGTACAGATTTTAATGTACTGCTGTTTAAATTGCAAGGAGAAATTATTTTTTAACTTAGAATCAATGATTTAAGCAATATTTGTATATGCAAATGACAATACTCTAAAGCAGAGATCTACTGTCAAAGCTGTCATATTGTCATTTTTTCCACTTTATTTCCTTATTTAGGACTCTCTTATTCCATTCCAAACTTGCAGTAAATTCAAGTTATTGCTGTGCCCCAACCCCACCTTCCCTCACCCATCCCCACAGGTTCATTCCCTCATTCGAAATATAGCAGCAACACCTACATGACAGCAGTTGTGCTTTTTTAGGGTACAAAAATGAAACAATACACCATTCTCCAAAAGGTCACTAAAGAAGGACAAGAGCCAGGAAGAAATAAATGCAATGTGTATAAGGTATGGACACAGGGGGCACGTGGAAAGGGGAAGAGTCTTAAAGATGCAGAGAGGCAGCACTACAAGTGCTGCAAGTGAGCTGCTATGGACATTATCTCCAAAAATCTTAGAAACTTTATTCAAATTAGCAATTGTGGGAAAAGAATACAAAACCTCCAATATTCCAGTCTTTGATTGCTCTAGCTACTCCAAGTACTAATCCTGCTTCAATTTCTGTTTTTATATTCTTTTGTACTCTCTGTACTGAAATAGTTTTATCTACTATAATGAAGAGTGTTTAAATCCTTTAGATGCCCCCCACCGGCCCCAACACAAAAGGCAGGTTCAATATTAATTTTTCATTAAGGAAAATGAAGATGTTTCAAAGTCTAGACTTAAGATGTATGTATTTTATGAAGAGATCATAATAAGCTGATAGAAATGGTCATGCCTAAATATTAAAAAGCAGGGGGAAAAGTTCCAAATGGCCATAGTTATTCATAGCAGCATTGTTATAAAAGCCTAGAACCAAATTCAACCTCATGAACACGAGATGAGCTATAGAGTACCCATATACTTGGGAGTCCTATACAGCCAAACATAATCAACTAGACCAATATGCACTAACTTGGATAGAGATGAAGCTCAGTTAAAAAAAAAAAAAAAGAAAAGAAAAAACACATAACAATTATATAGTTACAGCATACTAAAATAAAGCAATAATTCTTATTGCCATGCTTTAAGTATGGAAAAACATATCAAAGTTGTAAAAGTATTTCATGTAGGGTACAGGGCCATGGCCATGGTGGGAATACAGAACAGAAGAGGAAATAGCAATTAAAAATGATTTTATCTGTCACTATATTCCTTTTAAAAAGGGACAAAGTGCTTGTATATTATTTACTATTTTTTAAAATTTTTAATACAAGCATGCACATAGACAAGAAACAGGAAGCAAATATGAACAAAGATTAGCAGTGTCCAATTTTTGATGGTGCAGGCCTTTTCTCCCCTGCATTTTCCATATCCTATCACTCCCTCTGTCACCCCTGTACCAGAAGTGGGATTGAGGAGATGTGAAAGGCCAGTGTCAACAGTAGTCATTTTTGAGAGACTCCCCCATGATTTCTCTCTTCTTTTGACTCTCCTAAATTTCTACAATGTGTAATGTCAATAGTTAAACAAAAATCACTTTCAGTCTGGGTGCAGCAGTCCAGGCCTGTAATGCCAGTGACTTGGGAGGCTGAGGTGGGTACACCTCAAGTTCAAGGCCAGCAAGGGCAACTTAGTGTAACTCTATCTCAAAATAAAAAAGCCTGGGGATGTAGCTCAGTGGTAGAGTGCTTGCCTAGCATGCAGCCTTGGGGTTAATCTCTAGTACAAAAACAAACAAAAAACTCTTTAAACAACATCAAGTCTTCTAAAGTAATCCAATTATACATGAGTTAACCAGTGCTGAACCCTTTTAAGAGAAATGTTATCATGTTCACATCTTAATTTCTCTTGTTTAAAACAATTTTGGGGGAGGGGAATGGTACTGGGGATAAACCCAGGGGCCTTCTACTACTGAGTTACGGCTCTAGCCCTTTTCATTTTGAGACAAGGTTTTGCTAAATTGCCAAGGGCAGCCTCAAATTTTTGATCTTCCTGCTCAGTCTCTGGGATTACAAGTATATACCACAGCATTAATTAAAAAACCCTTGGGTTCTAAGGCATGTCATCTTCAAGATCAGTTACATAGGAATATGCTGTTATCCCTAATGCAAGGAAACTTTTTTTTTGGGGGGGGGGGATGGGCACGGTGAGGCCAGGGATGAAACCCAAGACCTCACTTGTACTAGGCACTACCACTGTTACTCCCCGAGCCCAAGAAACTTTCTGATGATTGGGAAACAATGGTGGCCCACCATGTAGTCTAACTAAAAAGAATGGTTCTACAATGGGAATTTTTTTTTTTTTTTTTTTTTTTTTTGGTGGTGCTGGGGATTGAACCCAGGGCCTTGTGCATTCTAGGCAAGCACTCTACCAACTGAGCCATATCCTCAGCACCAAGTAATATGTTCTTGGTACTTACTTAAAATCCTGCCTCTGTTAGAACCCTTAAAACTAATACCTAGTGGAGAGTATCTATGGCAAAAGTTCCCGATGCTGGCTATAGATGAGAATCACCTGCAGAAACAAAATAAGTGCTAGGTTATAAAGTGGCTAGTGTTGGGGCTGGGGTTGTGGCTCAGTGGTAGCGTGCTAGCCTAGCATGCATGAGGCACTGGGTTCGATCCTCATCAGCACATATAAATAAAGACAATAAAGTCCATCAACAACTAAAAAAAAAATAAATAAATAAAGTGGCTAGTGTTATAGGAAGGCTGGGATAGGAGTTGCAATTTTAAAAATGATGGTGAGGAAAGGCCTTCCCGAGAAGATGCCTTATTCTGAAGGAGAAGCAAGAGCACCAAGGGGAAGAACATTTACTCAGCCCAAATGTTCAAGTGCAAAGCATATCAGGAGTTTGCTTAATGCATTTGAAGGTCAGCAAAGGCATTAGTGACACTGAAACGGAATAAGGGATATAAGACCAGAAGTGGGTCACAGAGGTGATCAGCACACTAAGGGCTCTTTTACATTCTGAGGGAGACAAAGCCACTGAAGCTAGTGTCTGACATACTAATATAGTATCCATATCATTGAATTAAAAAAGAAAGGCTAGTTGGAGAACAGCTCAATCAGCTCATAGCAGTTCAGTGTTGGGGAAAGAAGATGAGGAATGGCTGGTCTCACATAAAATGGAAAGGGAATCCTAGAAATGAATTAAGCTTCAACAGTTTGATGCCACAGGGCACCTTAAAGGTGTAAGTCAAGAAAACAGCTGTGGTAAAGAACTTTAAATGTTTATCAAAACTGTCTCTAAAAGATTTTTTTTTTAATTTTTTATTTGTTTTAATTAGTTATACTCTTTATTTCATTTTTATGTGGTGCTGAGGATCAAACCCAGTGCCTCAAGCATGCTAGGCAAGCACTCTACCTCTGAGCCACAACCTCAGCCCGTCTCTAAAAGATTAAAGTGCTTCCCTCATTGACCATGGCCTGGAGAATACATTTGGAATCAATATAGGTTCTACACTGTTTTCAATTAAATCTAGATTTGGCCTGGTTGAGTCTAGAAGTACATAGTAGACAGGCCCAAAAAGGACTTAGTAAACATGCTTTAGTAATAAGTGAATTGGGCCCTGTCCCTAGTGCCCTGCAAGACTAAAATACCATATGAGCTCTGGAACAGGGCAGAAGCAGACAGCAAAGAGCAAAGTACTACACAACGGTTCTAATCCCAGTTCTGCTCTCAACCATAGGCCCTGGGTCAGTCACTTTACTTCTGGGGTATGTTTCTTTATCTATAAAGAAAAATAGCTAGATTTCCAAAATTCCTACTCTTATTCTATTTCAAAAGGTCCTATCAGCACCAAAAATCTAGGAGTTAACTATAATGAACAGAGTTCTGAGGCCAGAGGACTTAGGGAAATGTCCAATGCTAAAGACCTTAAAGAAAACTGATCTGTAAGGCAGCATTTTTTAGTTATGAAAGTATTGTGGAGAATGCAAAACAAAACTACCACAAAGAGCTCTAAAACCTACTGACTATTTCAAAGTAGGTGAAATCAGAGTTTGTAATCTTGCCTTTGAGAAGACACTGATAGACCAATGCTATCAAAACACATTTTCTAAATTAAAATGACCTCTCCTTATTCCAAGCTTTTTTAATTGTTTAAAAGAATGTATCCAAAGTAAGTCCATGAAAAGGAACATGTCTCCTTTGCATTTGTTCTTGGACAAGCTGTGAGCAGTATTTCTGGCATTCATTTACATTCTGGACAACGATGCCAACAATGGAACTTCTGGACCAGGACGGGAGACTGGGAAAGAACAGGCTAGGAATTCAGAGAAGGAACATTCTCAGGACCCAGTGTTTGCCCTGGCATGTTCTCCTTCCTTTTGGCAAGGCTATCACCCCACTAATGAATATGTCTGCAAGAAGAAAATTTTCCCAACACTTGTTTCCATTCAACCAGGAACTATTTTGAAGATATTTTAAGAGAACATATTTTGAAAAAAAATTTATTTTTTGGAAACATGATAAAAGGAAGCGGCAAGTCTTTTTCTTTTTCTTTTCTTTTCTTTTTTTTTAGTGCTGAGGATCAAACACAGAGCCTCAAATGTGTTAGACAAGCATTCTACCTGAGCCCATCAAATAATTTTTAATCTATATGACTTGAGATTTTATTTACTACATTTTCTAATGATATATTTCAGTTATCTCCACCAGAGAAAATAAGAACTCCTTTAAATCTTCTGGATATTATTCTCAGGCACTGCTCTAGCTACTTATTTAAAGGCGGGGGGCTAGGAATAAATATCTAGCTAGGAGAAGAAATCCAAACCATGCTTAATTGATGCAAAACTATCTTAAAACACACACACACACACACACACACACACACAAATTATTACAATAGAAAACTATTCTGTGCTTTTGCTTATTCCACTCCAATACTCAACTGCTCCAGAAGAGAAAGTAAACATCAAGAAGCCAAATCATGCTGAGAATTGGTTTTTATTTCAGCTTATTTATTTTTATATATTTTTTAGTTATACATGGACACAATATTTTTATGTAGTGCTGAGAATCAAACCCAGTGCCTCACATGTATGAGGCAAGTGCTCTACCACTGAGCCACAACCCCAGCCCCTTATTTCAGCTTATTTCTATATCCAATCCCAAAAGGGCTCTGTACAAAGTTGTACACACCTGAGTAACTTCTAATGTTGAGGTAAATATGCAAATAAATGAGATGAAAATTAATCTTTTAATTTTCTGCTTTCATTTCCTTTATTTGAGGAGGGGATATTAATGATCAAATTTGTGGGTGATGAAATATCAATTATCTATCCAGAAACTTCACTCAGAATTACCTTGACGATAATGAGAAGTTAGCGTGTTTCCTTTGTCACTTGTCTAAGTCTACCCTAGTGGAAGCTGATGAAAAGTGCCAAAGGCAAAAATGAGCTCCCTTCCCAGGAATACAATGGACCTGTACTAAGATGGTTAAAGCAGCTGTGGCCTGATGTAACTTAATGATAAGCTTATGATTACTGTGTGAAAACATTTAAGTCATTCTGATATTTCTACCTTTAGGACAAATGCCCAAATAAGGTAGACTATTCACAACCAAAATGACTTAATTCCATTTAACTAGTTATGATTGTTTAAAACATGTTCAGGGGCTAGGGTATAATTGAGTGGTAGAGCATGTACTTATTAAGCACGAGATCTCTGTGTTCAATCCTCAACACCAAAAAGAAAAGAATCTATATATACTTATTAAAGATCAGACCTTGGCCTGGGGACATAGCTCAGTTGGTAGAGTGCTTGCCTCACATGCACAAGGCTCTGGGTTCTATCCCCAGCACCACACACACACAAAAAGATCAGACCTTATCTTCCCATGTAATATCTCAGACAAAAATTTTTAAAGGCTAGTAACTTGGATCTCAGTTCCTAACATGGAGATGACCTGAGTCAGAATACTGCAGCTGATTCAAAGGGAAGGGATGCTGCCAGTCTCATCTGTGACAGCCAGAGGCTGTGTCTATTAGTGTGCATTAGTGCACACTCTAACAAATTTTTCATCTTACCTCAGACAGCCAGGCCCAGCCTGCACCCGGGCAGAAGTCTCTTCAGAGAGGTGGGCCTTTCCTACTCAGGAGAGATGGACCTGGGCTGGTCTCTTCTTGGGTGAGGAACCAAGCAAGGAGCTCACTCAATGCCCTGTGTCATGGGAACTTCTGAACTGATCCTGTGTGTGTTCAGGAGATCTAAACTCAACAAGGGGTCCTCTTTTCTGTTTCTTCCTTTCTCTCTGATAATATGGAATCTGAGGAATGGGCTGGATGGATAAGAAAAGTTCATTTATATCTAAGAAAAGGTGAAGAGTTATCCTTCAACAGCATAATCCTTCTACTGACCTAGCAGATTATCAGAACCTTAGCTGACTGTCCTCGAGTTTCATTTTTGGAAGACTGTAACCTCTTTCCCATTTCCAGAGTTTATCTTTTAGTCTCTTGGTCTTTTGTATAACCATACTGTTGGAATCCAGCAGCAGTTTCATGGCCAGAGGCAGGACACTATAGAACACATTGGACTTGAAATCACAAGACCCAATTTCAAGTCTCTACCACTCACAACTTACTTCTTTGACTTTCTGTTCCCTTATTTCTAAAACCAGATGAAATAATGTTCTCTACATATCATAGGACTGTCATGAAGATTAAATGAATTAATATGTGGTCTACATTTTCTAATGATATATTCCAGTAAGCATTCATTGATGTTAGTTTCAGTTTAAAGAGTTTAGGCAAGTAATTCCACCTCACTTTCCTTATCCTAAAAATGAAACTATCTGCCCTATGCATCCATCTCTTAAGCCTTTAGGTACTGTTAAGAATATTAGAGGATATTTTGACTTAGGGAATATGCTTATAATCTTTTCACACTGGAAATGGAAAATATAGTTACTCTAATGGTTTTTTAAAAGACCATTCTGACTGCATTTGGTATGGTGAGAAAATGAACAAAACAACAAGAGAATGGAAGGCAGATTCTGCAACAAGTAAGTAATGATATATCTCAGCCTCATTTTTTTCCATCCTTCAAATGAGGCAACTAGATGACCTACCTAATCACTAAAGTTCCTTTTAACAATATGGTTTTCACCAATACCAGGAATATAAACAAATCTTTAAACTGTGTGAACAAGTTTTTCAAAAGGAGATAAGACATTACTCTTGTCGTTTTTGACAGAAATTCAGTTTAACTAAAGAAAAAGAAAGCCAAGAATACATGTTTCCATTCTGATATCAAATCCTAAAAGGAAAAAAAGTGGACTTAATACCAAAAAAAACGTCAGAATAACCAGCTCAAAAAGCTAGAGGTCACCCACTTTAAAGCAGGCACCCAGGCAGCAAGTAAGATGGAATTTTTATATAGCAAATGGAAAGATTATATAATAACGAACTGTCAAAGGCAGAATTCAAATGGACATAAGTCAACTTCCAGAAGGAAATGGAAAAGTCCTCTGATGGTAATAAGCAAAAGCAAGGTTACTATCAGAGGAGGAGAGGAAAAACTTGTTTGTCCTCTAATAGTAAGATGAAAGGAAATGGATTTAGATAATGCAGATCACTTAAAGCAGGTTTTCATATCAATAAGGCCAATTTGACCACTGGCTTTTTCCCTAAAAACTTTAGCATCTGGTCCCTAAGCCTCTCTTCACTCAAATCCTGTCCTTTTCAGTTACATTACTATTAAGACCACACATCTGACACCTTGGCATCTCAGTTCCTTATACTTCTCCTCAATGACCTTTCCTCTCATTGCACTTCACATTTCCCAGAACATACCTTGAACTGTTATCCCTATAAAGAGTTCTACCTCCCATATCAAATTCAGACATTCCCTCCCCTAACATTGTCTCCTGTCCTTGTGAAGGAGCTTCCTACCCCATGAACTAGTCTTTTGCCTGTGAATTCCAACTTATGGATCCATTTTCTACCTGCCAGCACTCTAAACTTCACCCTCTGTCCTCTGTCCCTCTAAGGTGATGAAGAACCATCACTATTACCACTATGCTCTAGCAATTCTCTGAAAAATCCCCTGCTCTCTTCCCTCCAAAATGCCCACCCAGCAAATCTACAACTGGAGCAAGTCAATCATGCATACTCTCTCTATATTCATTCCTCAGTTCCAAGGGAGAGTGGTTCTCACCTCTTCCCCTAGAATCTGCTCAAGTCCCTACTCTAAAATGGCACAGCATTTGCATATAAAGTGTATACGTGTGTGTGTGTGTGTGTATATATATATGTATATATCATGTACTTTATGTCTTCTCTCATAATATATAATACAATGTACTTGCTACATTGTTATACTGTATTTTTCAGGGAATAACAAGAGAAAAAATGTTTTCAGTATAGATGCAAATTATTTTTCCAGAATATTTTTGATCCATGGTTGTTGGTTGAATCGGTGGATAAAGAATCTTTTGGGATGGGATTGTAGCTCAGTGGTAGAGCGCTCGCCTAGCATGGGCAGGCCCCGGGTTCGATCCTCAGCACCACATAAAAATAAAGGCATTGTGTTGTGTCCATCTACACTTAAAAAAAAAAAAAAGAATCTTTGGATTTGGAGGACCAACTATACTTGGACATGAGGGTGCCTGCCACTAAGTAGAAATTCATTCACTTATTCAAACATTCTTTGGAATAGGCAATGTTATCAAACCCTAAGTATTTGCTGGAGTGAGTGCTATCAGTAAAATAGAGCCGGAGCTGCCTTAATGGATTTCCTATCTATTGAACTGCCAGGAAGGTATGATGTAAATAAACAAATATATACCAACTTGTCAAGATAGGCTCATCAATTACCTTCTATGAACTCCACATCACCTACAACTTTCCTCTCTCCTTTCTCTAGCATCTTGCTCCCCCCATTTTTCAATGAGTTTTTCACTTGCTTCATTCTGCAAATTTCCCACTTCCTTTTCCTCCCTCATCCTTCTCTCCTTGCTCATTTTAAGATGGGAGCCAACTGGCAGAACCCCCTACTTTCCATTTCTAAAATCCTCCCTGCATACATATTTTATTCTCTTTCCTCAACAGCTCACACCAATGTTCATGCTCTTGCCAACAACGGTCCTCTGTGCTCTGACCTTGCCCTTTCCTTTCCAAAGGCATGGCTCCTCCAATCCTCCTTCCAATCCCCAGCATCACCAAGCTTCCCTCTTTTCTAGACAACTCCCTACAAAGAACATTTAAATATCCTTCCAAATCTTCCATTAAAAATTTAAAAAACAGAACCTACCCTACTTCTTTTAGGTACGCTTCTCCTCAATTTGGATGGTACCCTTAATATAGCCAAATTTCCATAAAGCTACAAAGATCTAGACCAGAGCTTCTTAATATTATTACCATTACTATTAGCTCTAAACCGGGCCTCTTTTTTGAAGAGAAACATGGAACAAGGCGATGGGGAAGAACAGAAGAATCACAAAGAAAATCTGTTCCTGATAATAGCTTGTATAATTTTACTTTTACCCTGTCACCCTGACTTTCCCCATAGCAGTAGAGTGATCATGTAAAAATGAAATCTGCCGGGCACAGTGGTGCACACCTATAATCCAGTGATTCAGGAGGCTGAGACAGGAGGACTGCAAGTTCAAGGCCAATCTGGGCAACTTAGATTCTGTCCTAAAATAAAATAAAAAAGGCTTGGGATGTAGTTCAGTGGTAGAGCATCTCTGGGTTCAATCTCCAGTACTGCCAAAACATTAAAAACCACCACCACAACAACCACAACAACAACTTAACCTTTTACTCTTCTTAAAATCTTATGACAATCTTTCCATTAAACAAAATGAAATTCACACCTTTAACCTAGCTTACAAAGCCCCTGCCTATGTTTGGGCCCTATATTACACCTCACTTTCTACCTAGCCCCCATCAGCCAAGTGCACTGACACTTGTGGTTTCTTCTGCTTGGATGTTCTTTCCCTAGTCTATAGGGATCAGGCTGGCTTATGTTTTTATTTGAGTTTCAGCTTAAGTTTTCTTTACCAGAGAGGCTTTCCTAAATATGTAACCCAAGGTAGCTATTCTATTACATCAATTCTCTGTATAAAGCTATCAAAATTTTATATTTTGCTTTATCTTCTTCCCTCGAAAGAAAGTGTCGAGACTAATTTGCTCACTTCTGAATTTTTAACACCTAGAATAATGCCCAGTACACAACAGAAATCCAATAAATTTGTGGAATCAGAAGAAATCATGTCAGATGACTCTTAAACCTCAGTCACTGGACTAAGTTTTTAGAAATTCATCCTGAAAAATCTCATTTTCAGAACACCAGTAAACAGAAAGCTTTTAATTATGGCTATATTCTCAGAGCTTTATCTCAAAGAACATTTACAAAACTTTCCTCCTAGGGCTGGGGTTGTAGCTCAGTGGCAGAGCACTTACCTAGCATGTGTGAGGCACTGGGTTTGATCCCTAAAATAAAAGTACTGTGTCCATCTACAACTAAAAAAAATTTTAAAAAATACTATTAAAAAAAAAACTTTCCTCCTAGAACTTTGCTTCTCTTGATTGGAATTCAAAAGATATATAACTGCTATTGTGTAGTGATATAACTAATTGAGACAGGAACTAAATTCAAACCCAAGGTCATGGAAGTAAAGAAGTATACAGATGATCTTAATGAAATTTTGCTTCCTCAGCCCAAGAATTTATTTTATTTGTGGAAATATAGTGGCCCAAATAGGCCTTTGTTAAATGAGTAAGCAACACCTCTCATGAATGACACACTCCTCTCCACCCTGACTAAATACTGCTCACTTAAGTTACTCAAACTAGTTCTTGAGGGAGTAACTGTAGAATGTTTTCACTGAGGAACATAGAAAATATATGGTAAATATTCTAAGTTCTAGAATATTTACCATATTATTTTAGTCATACCATATTATAAAATTACACTCCAAAAATAGTGTAAGGTATTTCTGGCCATAGTGGGGAAAAAAATTATTCCAGAAGAGTCTACTATTCTAACAATAAAAAAGATTGAATCATTTTCCTTAATCACTGGCAAAAGATATATATATATATATATATATATATATATATATATGGCTGGGGATGTGGCTCAAGTGGTGGCGCGCTCGCCTGGCATGCGTGAGGCCCGGGTTCGATCCTCAGCACCACATACCAACAAAGATGTTGTGTCCGCCGAGAACTAAAAATAATAAACATTAAAAAAAAAAATTCTCTCTCTCCTCTCTCACTCTCTCTTTAAAAAAAAAAAAAAAAAGAAACATGATAATAGGTAGGCAGGTTGGCTTACACCTGTAATCCCACTTCCTTGGGTGGCTGAGGCAGGAGAATCACAAGTTGGAAGGCCAAGCTGGACAGTGAGATCTGGTCTCAAAAGGAATGTAGCTCAGTGATAGTCACTTGCCTAGCATATGGGAGACTCTGAGGTCTAAGCCCCAGTACTACAAAAAACAAAACAAAACAAACAAACAAAAAAACCCAACAAACAAACAAAAAACAACCCTATGACAAGATTGGGAGATTTAAAAGGGATTTTGACAAGTTATCTAAGTCCAGTGAAAGGACAACCTAAACCATCCTATTTAGATGACAGCTTGATCACAGTACAGCTTGACACTATACAGCCACTTATACAGCTCACTATAATATTTTAACTATCTTATTGTTGCCTGTGACTTTCATTTTGTCTCCATTTACTTGCCTGGGTTTGGCTAGCTCTTTTTTTTTTTTTTTTAACCATACGATTTATTTATTTTTTTTTTTTAGACATACATGATTGGCTAGCTCTTGATGTATGCCACTTACATCAAATTCCACACTGCATGGGCTTGCTGGATTTTTTCTGGCCATTCTATTGACATTCTCAGATCACCATTATGCAGTCTCTCCAGAACAGTGTTCTCAAGCACCCACTTCTCCTGCATACTCCACTGTGGAATTAAATTACAATCCAGACAGACTACACACAGCTTGCTCTGAGGAAAGGACCTTCTTCACAGAGAACATGTAGATACATACTGGTAGCATTTCAAAAGCTAGTTTTTAGACTTGTGAACTACATTTTTCAAGATAGTTTTCTATTTTTTCAAAAAATATTTTTAGTTGTAGATGGACACAATACCTTTATTTTGTTTATTTAGTTTTTTTTTTTTTTTTTTTTTATGTGGTGCTAGGGTTCGAACCCAGTGCCTCACATTTGCTAGGCAAGTGCTCTACCACTGAGCTACAACCCAAGCCCCAGTTTCCTATTTTTAAAATAAAAGTAAATGGTGACATGGGTCCCATGCTGGTCTTAATAGTATTTGCAAAAGATCCTAAAATACTCTACATTTTTATCTAAAATTAGCAAAATGTGATTCTATTAATCCACTGGCCAGCAATGATAATTTAAATATAAATATAAGATAAAACAACAATTTAATTTTATCTAGCACTTAGGTAGATATGATCTGAGGGCAACTACTATACATTCTGAAGAAGACTTCATGGTACTTTCAAGACCTTCATAGGCTAAAAGCCCTGAATCTAATGTTTTATATCTATATTAGACTTGCAATTTTCTTTTTCCTTGACTCAGGCTTATTACCATCATTAGCTTTATACTGGGCCCCTTTTGAAGAGAAACATGGAGCAAGGGTGGTAGGAGAGAGTGGAAGAGTCAAAGGAAAAGATGTATGGTGAGAACTGCTAGAGAAGACAAGAGAAGAGGGAAAGGGGGAAGAAAAGGAATGAAGAAGTGTGTAAAATTAGACTATAAGCAGAAGAAAAAGGAAAGAAAAGAGTATGCACACTTACCTGCATACACAATTAAAATTTAAAGGAAAAAAGGAGGTTGGTAGGAAACCTGCAGGTCAGACAGGTTTTTAGCAAGCTACCAGGTGGGAATTCTGGCCAAGGATAGCTTGGTGACTTTCTAGAATGAAAGACAGAAGTGCAGACAATGATGCGGATAGGACATTCAAAGGTCATGCCTTTGTAATA
Organism: Spermophilus citellus; assembly: GCF_964194105.1. Taxonomy (NCBI): domain Eukaryota; kingdom Metazoa; phylum Chordata; class Mammalia; order Rodentia; family Sciuridae; genus Spermophilus; species Spermophilus citellus. The sequence continues at coordinate 208,252,559 of NC_138184.1, forward strand.
TTTTTAAAAATATTTACTTTTGTAATAAAAGCACACAGTGTAGACTATTTAGAAATTACAGAGCAGTTATGTTTTTAACCTCTAACTCAACAGTTACTGATAACTATAGCCAATATTCTGACATTCACAATTGAAATTTGCATGGAAAATATTTGCATTTTCCTTTTTGTTCCTCAAAGATGGTGTTAAAACGTGAGTAATGGTTGTAAAACATTTTTGTCCATTAAGACATACTGTAACTAGTTTATTACCAATGGGCTATTCAGGATACTTCCAATTTTCAAAAATAAATTTTAACACTAAAATTTTTATCTTTTTATCTGAGATCACTCATCTTTATTTCACCCTCCATTGGAACTGCAAGTCTGTATTTTCTTTGATGAAAGCTTTTCTCCTTAGTTTAAGCTAAGCAGACGTGTACTAGGTAAAAACTGTGAGTGTGGAGAAGTAGGGAATAAATAATACAGTCTCTGCAACAACATCTTTGCATAAAATAAAATCTTCATGGACTGGGGAATTACTTGAGGTTCTGAAAGGATGCTAAAGTTCTCAGACGCACCTTCACATCTTCAAAGCATTTGAAGACTACTTTCAACATACAAAACAAATTTTCTTTTAAATAAAACCCATTTCCTCCTTGTACCCTGTTATAAACAGGCACTGACTCACTCACAGCTCATCTAAAAACACAATGAAGGGCCACGGGCATAGCTCAGTGGTAGAGCACCTGCCTAGCACATATAAAGAAGGCTCTGCGGGGCTGGGGATGTGGCTCAAGCGGTAGCGCGTTCGCCTGGCATGTGTGCGGCCTGGGTTCGATCCTCAGCACCACATACCAACAAAGATGTTGTGTCCGCCGAGAACTAAAAAATAAAAAATATTAAAAAAAAAAAAGAAGGCTCTGGGTTCCATCCTCAGTACCACAAAAACAAAACAAAATCAAACAGTGCCACCAAAGAATATGTGTTGGCACACACCTATAATCCCAGTGACACTTTAGGCTAAAATAGGAGGCTCCCAAGTTCAAGGCCAGCCTGAGCAACTTAGCAAGACCTGTCTCAAAAAACAAGCGCTGGGGATATAGCTCAGGGACAGTGTGCCCCTAGGTTCAATCCCTAGTATACCCCCCCCCAACACACAAAGAACATGTGCTATTTTATTTATGTTCATCTTCTAACTGGTAAAGGCCGCCTACAGTTTTCCTCATGTCCAGAAGGATCCCATACACTCTCGGTATTTAATGTCCTGGTCAGTATCAAGCATACAGAATTAACTTAATTCCAACATCACATTTTTCTTTTTTTGTTTTTTAAAGAGACGTGCGTATCACTTCTATTGTTGCCCAGGTTAGCCCTGAACTCCTAGGCTCAAGCAATCTTCCTGTCTCAGCCTTCCTAGGAGCTGGGTTTACTGACATGCACCACTGTACTCAATTATCTTGTTTTCTAGAAGAGGAACAACAATTTTCATTGGTCAAGGAGAACTGGGTCCAAAACTTCTCATTCCCGATAACCAGTGATAAATGTTTAATCATTCACTTTTAACTCTACATGGTCACTAATCCCCAGCAGCATTGCTAAGTACTCTAGGAAATATTTCTGAGTGAAAAGATAACAGTCTGATTTCTCAGAACTTTAGAGACTTAAATATGATTCCTTTTGAAGCAGTCTTTTCTGGAAGAATATGTAAATATTTCAATGATGTTATAGTTGATTAAACGAAGTTTTCTAATTTCTCTTTGGAAATACCCACAGGACCAGTTTTATACCAACTGATATTACTCAGTTTTTCTATTCATCTTACTCTCTGGGATTAAATCACCTTTAGCCATTTCAAAAATTCATTTGTAGCTTCAAAGCATCAAGATTCATCATTATGGGCTGGGGATGTGGCTCAAGCGGTAGCGCGCTCGCCTGGCATGCGTGAGGCCCGGGTTTGATCCTCAGCACCACATACCAACAAAGATGTTGTGTCCGCCGAGAACTAAAAAATAAATATTAAAAATTCTCTCTCTCTCACTCTCTCTCCTCTCTCACTCTCTCTTAAAAAAAAAAAAAAAAAGATTCATCATTACTTATGATATTCAAAGAGAATGTAAAGATGAGCTCTAAGTGGTTGAAAAGAGTCCATAACCTCCCAAGGTGCTCATTTATATTCCTTTTCTTTCCCAAGAGGATTTGGGGTAGCTATGTCACTATTTGGGGGAAAAAAAGAACTTATTTATAGATGTAAATTGTTTAAAAGAACATCTCACGTAATCAGGCAACTACTAAAAATCTTCTCAAATTAAGTTTTCAAAAAGTATCCCAAAGATAAGGATGTCAAATTATATCGAATGTATATTCAATATGCAGAGGAATGTTTTAAATATCAGACAATATAAATAATGATACCCATTTAAGGCATAAAATTATGAAATGTTTTAATTTTTTTCCTTTATTTTTGCTCACAACTTTCTTACATTCCTTAATGGATATGATATTTATACAATTAGAAAATATACACAAACACACACAATTAAAACAGGTATATATTTAAAAATTCCAAGATGTAAGCATTAAAAACATTTAATCTCAACTTTTTGGGTGGGGGGGGCGGGGGCTACACTGGGAATTGAACTCAGGGTCTCATGAATGCTAGACAAGTGCTATACCACTGAGCTACATATTCCCCATTGCAGCTACACCTTAGTATATAAGAGCTTAAAATTTGGCTCAGAAGGAATGTACATCTGCCAGATACAATGGAAACAAGGTTTAAAAAGAATGTGTTACTTTATTTCCTTTCCCTTCTGTATAATTTAACATCTACACAACTCAAAAAGGAAAATTTGCCTTTTCTAAGTGAGCCACTGCTTTTCGAAATGCTTAAAGCACATCAACAGTAATTACACTGTTGATGACTTGAAAATGGGTCACCCCACACAACTGATTAAAACTCTCTTATGCAATCTTCCTTTGGAGGAAACAAGGACAGCTTGTACAAATATTTCAACTAGATCTACTTCCTTAAGAGAAGATGATACACATTTGTAGACACTACCAAGTTTGGAAAACACACAGAAAGGAAAAGGAAACTAATGAAGTTAAGATGGTCTGTCCATTTGCCCCAATTATTTTTTTTGCAGTGGTGGTGACAGGGTACCAGGGATTGAACTCAGAGGTACTCAACCACTGAGCCACATCCCTAGCCCTATTTTGTATTTTATTTAGAGACACGGTCTAACTGAGTTGCTTAGCACCTCACTTTTGGTGAGGCTGGCTCTGAACTCAGGATCCTCCTGCCTCAGCCTCCCAAGCTGTTAGGATTGCAGGCGTGCACTACCACGGCCAGCTGTCCAAGTCAATTTTATACAAGGTCACTGACTTTTTGGAAAGGACACAGGCTTGTTAATAAATAAGCAGTGTCTAAAGTTTAGATATTTTAGGGATGGGGATGTAGTTCAGAGGAACAGCACCTGCCTCATATGTACAAGGCCCTTGTTCTAACCACAGCATCAGGAGGAAAAAGGCATACTGGATAAAGTTGTAGATATTTAGGATATTTTTATCTATTTTATTTAGAAAGCTAAAATAAATCAATCATGTTACCTGGAACAATAACAATATTTGGGAAATAACTACTTTTGTACAGGATATGCAACTGCATTTCTATAGGTTAACTACTAATTTCAATAAGGTTTACTGTCTCCTCTCTGACTAGGAATGTGGTGTAACAAAACTGCATTTGGAAGGCTAATTTTTACTTTTTAAGTAAATGTATTTATGAGATGTGTCTGAATGAATTTACATGGTTTGGGTAATTTGTAAAGGCTTTAAGACCATACCACTTGACTACATACATGTTTCAAATGTCTGAATAGAAACACCCCTCTCAAGTTAAGAGATGAATAAACTAGCGGCAGGGAACTACAACATGCTGTCATGGATTGGAGGCAAGAAAAGGCTGATACCCTCAACCACACAGCTATTAAAGTCAGATGTGTTCTTGAGTTGAGTCTACACACCTCATGATACCACTTCACCATTCCTAACTCTAAAACTTGGAGCTCCTAAACCAATGAAAAAATTTCAGATTCATTTATCCATAAAGTATCTTCTTGAGTGCTGGTTTAGAAAACTCACCTAACAAACTCAAGGAAATTACCTATTATTCAAATGAGCACAAAAGTTCTCCAGTCTAAGAACAAATTTATAGATGCTCTATATTTTAAAAGCATAAAATACTAAAGCATGTAAAGTAGTTAGATATTAAGGAAGAGGTTACCGCTTTTGGACTTAAATCTGTGACCATCCTAACTCTTCTGTACTATTTGCCTTACAAAGAAATACAGAAGCATGAAATGAAATCAAAGCTTCAGAAAGCTTTGGTTCTTTTTTTTTTTTTTTTTTTTTTAACTTTTTTGTTGTTTGCAGCCAGGAAATCTATCTGGCTTTAGCTCTGAAGACAGTTACAGTGGTACCAAGATATTTTAACTCTGGCTGTTCTCAGTACAAAGCTCAGTTGGACCATCAAAGATTGTTCAATATATTCCAATTTTATTTTATTGCTCTTACTTAAAATTGGTCAATATTTTATAATATTTTAGTTACGTATAGACTAAAGTTAAAAAAAGTTTACTAAAGTTAATGAGAGAACTATCATTCTACAATCTTAAATATTTAGAGTTGTCACCTTCAATCAGAAGTACTAAAATAACTTAATTATTACTGAGCACACCTCAGTGGAGGAGACAGGTTAATAACATCACAAATTGAGGTATAAGGAAGATGAAGGCAAGGACACCTCTTGTATAATCCCACACTGAGGTTGCTATTCTTCTGTCTACTGTTTATATGGCTAAAAAGATTGGAGAGAATGAAAGAGTCGTTTCATTGCTTAGTACCCAGAACTGGGGTTAACCAAAGTAAAGTAAGATCTAGGCTGGATTTTTAGATGACAAAATTAGAACAGATATTATATACCATTTGTTGACACCTAAAGAGAAAAATCTACACTGTAAGTCATTATAATCGTGCAAAGATTATATATATATATATATATATATATATATATATATATATATATATATACCATATATATACCTTTATCACATTATGGAAGTTCCCATCAAGTCACTGATTTAACCAACCAAAAATTCAGTTAAATCATCATTTCTAGAAATATCTCCCACAAAATGTAGGATATCTTTTCCTCTTAGATTTCAAAATTCCCTAAGGAGAGAAACCAAACCAAGTACTCACATACCTATAGATGGAGATTTGAAAGGGTATTTATCAGGAAGATCCACTCTAACTTTCCATACTCCACCTTCATACGGTGCTGGAATAAAAGTAAAAAAAAGGTTAAACATTAGAATTGTGTCCTTAAATTAGAAAATAAATCTTAGTATAAGTTAAATGTTAAACCCTAATCTCTTCTGAAAACACTCAAATTAATTCTTTAAAGAGTCAGAACCCTACTATAACCAGTAAGTTCTCTATGTACTTTAAAACATCAAAAGTTGGAAAATCAGCAGTGATTGTCTCTTTCAAATTTATTTGATTCTATTAAACACTATAATCTGGTAAGTAATAGCTACTTACATTCCCTTTTCTTCTATCTCAGCCAAGCCCCACCAAAAAAAAAACAACAACAAAAAAAAAACAATAACAACAAAAAAAAACAAGAACAAAATGTCCAGTGTGGTGGTGCACACCTATAATCCCAGAAGCTCAGGAAGCTGAGGCAGGAGGAGTTTAAAGTCCGCCTCAGCAATTTAGCCAAGTCTTAAGCAATTTGGTGAGACTCCGTCTCTAAATAAAATACAAAGAGGGGCTGGGGATGTGGCTCAGTGGTTAAGTACTCCTGGGTTCAATCCCCAAAAACAAACAACAACAACAACAACAAAACCCAAAATGCACTTCCCAGAAATCACTCTCACAGCTCATTAGAGAGAAAAGTGTATAAAGTAATTATGATGAGAAACTGGTTTTCTCACTGGTTCTAGAGTTCAACTGAACTTACTTTTCAGCAAAAACTATACATGTTCTGTCTTTAAGAATAAAAGACTATAAAAGAAGAACACATATACTTACTTCCTTGTGGTCCATAAAACTTTACTACAAATTCATTGAGTCCTCCCAGGATTGTAACCTCATGCTTACTCTCAATGCTAAGGTGGAAGGTAAAGGAAAGTACACAGGCTTTATATCAGAAGAAGAACTACTGTTAACATCCCCAAGATATGCCAACTAAAGTGTTACCAAAACTTGACATGATATTGATACAACACAATACACAACAGCTCTAGGGTTTAGAAGGCATCTGACTCTAATGAAAAGAATATGAATGAACTTTGGATTCAGAGAGAGACTGCTGTTCAAATCCCAGGACTGTCATTTACTTGGTTTGTGAGCCTCGACAAAATAATGCCCTTTGTGGGCTGGGGCTGTAGCTTAGCAGCAGAACGTGAGGCACTGGGTTTGATCCTCAGCACCACATAAAAATAATCAAATAAAATAAAAGCATGTGTCCATCTACAACTACAAAAAAATAATGCCCTTTGTTCTCACCCTGCGAATTGGGAAAATAGCATTTAATCTGTGAAGATTAAATATGGAAAATGTATAAGAATACATCTGCCTATATGTAAATGAAAAATGGGCACTTTTAATATTTTTCCTAACTATACCTTCTACTCCCCAATAAGCCCTTAACATAATTCAGTACTCTTTAGTCAAATTCGCATGTCTGGTAAATCACTAAAAATTCTCCTAAACTAGAAGTGCTGTGCTCCTAAAATTAAGGATTTAACTAAGGAAAGTCCCCACAACTTTCTCCTTGGCTTATGAAATACTCAAAATAATTAATGATACAACTTTACTATAAGGCAGACTGTTTTATCTGTTGTATTTATTTTCACTTACTCTTTCCTTTCCTCCCCAGACTCCACCCCATTTAGACCTGCCTTTAGGTTCTGGTGTGGTCCAGGGCTTTAATTACAGAGAGGTAATTCAGAATTCTAAGTTCTCTTCCTAAAAAACTGACCTGGCCCTGGAGCTCTCACTGCTTCACTGACTCAGTTACAGAAAACTAATTAATCCATCTTAGTAGAAGACAGTGCTACTAATCTAAAACCTATTTGAAGTCTTTGCTTTGTGGACTAACTCAACAATGACACTACGATAGGAATTTTAGGTGGTATGGCTTTGGAAATTTTTCAAATCTAAATGTAACAATAAAGAAGAAAACCAGAAATGACAGAACAGGTATCATCTTTCTCAATCAGCAGTGCCAATTACTAATTACACATATGAATATACAAAATAGATAAATCAAAAATTTTTAAATGATCTCAAATAATGGAAAAAATGATATTTTTTAAAGGTTTGAAATTAAACATTTGGCTCCCCAAGTCCTTGTCCTATAGGCTACAATACGAACTGCAAAGAGACCAGGTATATTTTGGGTAAAGTTCTTGCTTGAGAGCCTTGGATAGTATCCACAAGAGATATTTAAATTATATAATCCAGACTATACTAATTTAGTCTCATGCTTTTCTAACTGAAAAGCATTCTCATAACAAACATACTCAAATAATATTCACATAGGAAAACTGGAATCATTTCTCACTGGTCTAATGACACAAAGATGCCTGCTCTGGTATACTAAATTTTTCCTGACCAAAGAGTCACCCCTCTGATACCCACAAAATATCCCAAAGCTAATGCAGTATTTTTTGTTTGTTTGTTTTTAAGTACAACATGTTTAAAACATTTTAAAAGTTTTTAAAAAGCACCCTTGTGTGAATGTGTGTGTGTGTGTGTTTGTGTGTATGTGTTGGGGGAGAGGGGTCAACTGCAGTTATAATATAAAAATTAAAAACAAACAAGAAGCCCACAAAGAAAATACTTTTCTATGGAAAAGGTCTTCCTGAGACCAAAGCCAGAAACCACAAAGGAAAAGATTAGCAGATATTATACATATTTAAAAATGTAGATTTTGCTGGGGATATGACTCAGAGGTGGAGCATAGGTATGTTAGCATGCACGAGGCCCTAGGTTCAATTCCCAGCATAAATAAATAAGGATTTTTAAAATAAGGAATTACTACAAAGCAATAGGGAAGGAGAAAACATCCTAAAAAAGAAAAGGTCAAAAACAACCAAGGTCAAGAAAAGAAAATCGAAATAAAAAAAAAATTAAGGCATAAAAAGTTCAACTCACTGGGCTAGGGTTGTGGCTCAGTGGTAGAGCGCTCGCCTAGCACGTGCGAGGCCCTGGTTCCATCCTCAGCACCACATAAAATAAATAAATATACTGTGTCCAACTACAACTAAAAAATAAATATTAAAAAAAAGTTAGGGCTGGGATTGTGGCTCAGCGGTAGAGCACTAGCCTAGCACAGGCGGGACCCGGGTTCGATCCTCAGCACCACGAACAAATAAAGGCATTGTGTTGTGTCCATCTACACTCAAAAAAATACATGTTAAAAAAAAAAAGTTCAACTCACTTGTTTAAAAAGATTTTTCACTATAAAATTAATAAAGATTAAAGAAATAGATACAATCTTGTGTTCAGTGGAGTATGAATTTTTACTTCTGAGGACAACTTTAGCACCATATTCCACAACTTAAAATAAATTTATTCTTTTATTCATATTTCTTTTAAGTTAATTTTTAAAAAATATTTATTTTTTAGTTGTAGTTGGACACAATATCTTTTATTTTATTTATTTTTATGTGGTCTGAGGATCAAATCCAGGGCCTCACATGTGCTAGGCGAGTACTCTACCGCTGAGCCACAATCCCAGCCCTATTTTTTTTTTTTTTTAAATAGCCAGCAGAGAGTGTGATATGGTTTCATTGCTTTGAGAAATTGCTGGCAGCACTGAATCTGTACATAGGCATGTCCTGTGACCCCTCAGTGCTATCTCTGGGTATATATCAACAGATAAGTACAGCCATGCTCTCCAAATACATGTTTAAGAAAGTGCACAACACTATATGTAATATTCAAGTATTATAGACAATCACAGGTTCATCAAAAGTTAAACAGGAAACTATGGTATAGTCATCCAATAGAATTTTATACCACAAATCAACAAAGAGAATGACTTGATACACAAACATGTAAGGGTTTCACAGATAAGTGAAAAAACACAGAAACAAAAAAGCAGGTATAATTCTGTTTATATACACTACAGTCAAGCTAAATGAATCAGTAGTATTACAAATTAGGATAGTGGTTACTCTGCTAGGGACTGTGAGAAGCTCAGTGTTAAAGCACCCCTGGGTCCAATCCCCAGTACATTTTTTTTTTTAAATGAAGTGTTTTTGATACACAAATGTTTATAGCAAAACCTGAACCTTAAAGATGGAAAACCACCTAAATTTCTATCAACAGGAAACTGGTTAAATGAAATATAAGCCATCTGTATTACATAGGCTACTACAAGGGTATCCTAGTGTCCCTGGCTATTGGCTCCACCAATGTTGTTTCTGCTCAACTGAGGGTATCTAGAAGTTAAATATAAAATAGTGGCATAGGTAAAGATATCCTAGCCATTAGGCAAAACTACATAAACTGGCAAAGATAATCAAAGAATAGAGCAAGTTAAATGATAAAATTAGTTTAAAAAAGAAATAAAACTAATTTTGTAATATAAAAATCCATATTAGCAGTATTCTCCATCAATCAGAAATAATTTGCTATAAATGACACTGATCCATAAGCAATTATTCAATCATTTAAAATTATGAGTTATTTCATGTATGTCACTTCTGGAAAACTGAAGATATCTTTTCCATCCTTTACCCAAAGAATGCAATATAACTGGGTTTCTTCTATTTTGTGATTTGTTTAGGATCTACTTCCACACTTATATTTACTTGACAAAGACGATTCTACTTTCCTAACTTATGTTAAAATGAAATTAGAAAAATCAACACTCCCTTTTCCCTATAATGCCTAATACAACTCACATGTCAGATACAATAAGTCTCTCTTGAGCTACACCATGCCCAAATAGTCCATTTCATATGAGAAAGCAAACTAAATAAAACTTTTAAAACTTCTACCAACTTGGTAAATGAGACACTGTGCTAAGTTTAGGACATCTTGGAATGATACAGATGTGAAATCAGAAGGGGGATAAATTAAAGTTTAGTCAAAAGAATAACACTGCATTAAAAATAAGCCATTCCATCACCACCGAATGACTTGCCACAAAAAATATAAAACTACTTGACTACTGTTACCATGAGTATTTATGGTAGAGACCACAAGTTTCTTTCCCTTCTGCTACAAAATCAAGGGCAAGAAAATAAGAAGGCTGGTTAAAATGACAAAAATAATGATCTATTTCTGAGATGGGTTGGTCAGGCTAGTAGACAAGTGGAAACTCAATCAGAAGGTTCCTTTAATACTTTCTCAGTTTCAAAACTTGAAAATATAAAAATTCCTTGGATGCTACTCTGGCAAAAATGTGTTATATAAACATAAATCATATTTTATTCACCTCCGACCTAAGTTATCACAAAATATTAGTTTTTACCCACTTAGCATTTCACTATTGTGGATTATCACTATTTTCAGAATAGTGATTAACATTCCCAGAAACCCAAGTCCATTTCACTTTTAAAATGCCTATCACCTGTGTAACCGACATGATTCTGCAATCTGCATTTGGGGTAAAATTGGGAGTTCATAACCCACTTCAATCTAATGTATGGAATATGATATGTCAAGAGCTTTGTAATGTTGTGAACAACCA